>NC_053489.1:285842616-286592616 GCF_905171775.1 Rana temporaria
TATATGTAATCAAGAAAATGTTCAAGGTCTGCTCAATGTATTAAACATATGTTTATATATATATATATATATATATATATATATATATATATATATATATATATATATATATATATATATATATATATATATATATATATAGTAAATTTACAGTTAAGAATTAAACATGATCATTTGACTGAATTAGTATGTCAGTACTGGAAATAAAAACAGTATGTCATTTTATAGCTTGCAGTAGAAAAAGGATAGCCTTTTGGTTTCTCTGGAATCTTAAAAAAAAAATATATATATATATATATATATTTAACACCTTCCGGCCCAGCCTATAGCAGAATGACGCAATGCCATTCTGAATGGGCATCATATGAGCATTGTGCCACTCATGAGCACCCCCAGGGGTGCGCAGCAGCGCAGCATAGTGATCGGTGGTAAGCTTTGTCCTTTGGACACAGCGCATCACCAATCAGGGTAAAGAGTGAATGACGTAGGCTCTTTACCATGTGATCAGCTGTGTCCAATCACAGCCGATCGCATGTAAACAAATGCCAGTTATCGGCATTTCCTTTCCTCAGCTCTGTCAGTCTCTGAGGAAAGGAAAGCCAATAAGCGGCTTTCCAGTTACAGGGGACATTTACATTGATAATCAGGGCACTGATCATCAGTGAACCATATCAGTGCAGCCCCATCAGTGCACCATATGAGTGTCCATTAGTGCAGCATATCAGCCCCATCAGAGCAGCATATCAGTGCTACCTACCAGGGCCCATCAGTGCCGCCTTATCAGTGCAGCTTCATCATTGCCCATCAGTGCAGCTTATAAGTGCCCATCAGTGTCGCCTCATCAGTGCCCATCAGTGCAGCCTCATCAGTGCCCAATAATGTAGCCTATCAGTGCAGCCTATCAGTGCCCATCAGTGAAGCTTCATCAGCACACGTTAATGAAGAAGAAAAATTACTTATTTTCAAAATTGTAAAACATAAACAAAGAACTTTTTTTTTTTTTTTTCAAAACGTTTTCGTTTGTTTAGCAAAAGATAAAAAACCCAGTGCTGATTTAATTCCACCAAAAGAAGGCTCCTTTTTGTGTGAAAATAAATAAAATAAAAATGACATAAAGGTACAGCGTTGCATGAGCGCGCCATTGTCGTTTAAAATTTGGCAACGCTGAAAGCTGAAAATTGGCCTGGGCAAGTAGAGAGTGAAAGGGCTCTGTATTTAAGTGGGTAAGTATAGAGCCACAAGTGCAGCAGTTTAGGAACATCCAGTCTGAATCCCACTGCTGGACGTCCAGAGGATAAGGAAAATCATAGGAGCAACAACCCATAGGGTCGTAATTATTCACTAAGAGCTAAATACTACATGCATTAAAAAAAACGAATGGGGTTTTTATCTCAAAAGTAGTACATTTACTTAATTGATTTATTTATTATTTATACAAATGTGTTATATCTTGCGATATTTCACACTTATATTTAGGTTATTTGTTATACCTTTTTGTATTTATTTTTTTACATGCTAACACTGCACCAAAGGATGACAGTTCTGTAAATTAATGCACACAGAAATATTGTTAAACTGTGAAAACATTTGAATGTGCTTTTATTCACATAATTATCTCCTTCTGGTGAAATGTTACAATTTATTTGTATTCCTGAGCTCAGAGTAGAACATTGTGACACTTGATACTGTGTATACTTCTAACCTACTGGCCAATGCAGAGTTCCCTTCATTGTTATTTTGTGCATTACTAAACTACTGGCTACCTACATCAGGTGATGAATGAATGAATGTGTGTTTTTAATAAATTGACTTTAATGATTTATCATTTTTTTTTGTGGTACGGTATTTGCCTCACATTAAAACAATTTCCTTTGATGAATTGACTCTTTTATTATCGAATGTGATATTCATGTGATATTTCCTTTAGTAAATTCACCCGCATTGTCTCCTATTGATATATGTGAATTTTTTTTCCTAATGAGATATTTTAATCAATAAGTCAATTCATTTTGAGATGAGTAAAAACCTAAGTATATAATGGGGAGGGGTTAATTAACAATGCAATTAGTAATATGCAGCATGAAGGGGTTAATGTACTGCCTTTGGTTACTGATGCATTAGTGACCAGTGGCAGGTAATTTAACCCTTTGTGCTGCATTAGCAGCAACATTGTCAGTGTTAATTAACCACTTTATGCTGATGCTACAGCATGAAGGGGCTGATAAACACTGCCATTGGCCACTAATGCAGCACAAAGGGGTTATGTAGCACCAAATGTGAGGGATGTTTGAAACAACACTACCACTGACTGTTGATGCAGAAAGATTAAAGCGGATTTACACTCCCCCTATAGATTTTTTTTTTACAACCCCTGTCTATTACTTACCCACCCAGCAGATCCAACGCTGTCATGCTAAGATCCTTTTCTCTTCTGGTAGTACTTGTCACACAACAATCAGGAAGAATGGCACCCAACCGTGTTTTGCTGCGATGATTCTGCCTGCGGTACCTAGTCACCCCAATATGTATGGGGCCTTTTAATAAAAGTTTTCTATACTGTCATGAAAAAGAAAATACAGTGAGTATAGAAAAGAATAACCCCCCTTTAAAATAATCACATTTTGTTGCTTTGCAGCCTGACATGAAGACAGATACAGTTTTTGTTTTATCCAGCTATATGTACTAGTGTGTATAACATCCAAGTGAAATATATAACACCCAAAAAAATCTAAAACAATAACTGAATTGGAAAAAGGACCACCCCCTTATGTCAGTATTTTGTTGGACCACATTTTGCTTTAATTACAGACTTTAGTCTGTTGGGATATGTCTCTATTAACTTAGCACATCTAGACTTTGTAATATTTACCCACTCTTCTTTGCAGAACTGCTGAAGTTCAATTAAATTTGATGTTGACTGTTTGTGGATTGCAGTCTTTAAGTCAGTCCATATATATTCAATGGAGTTTAAGTCTGGGCTCTGACTAGGCCATGCAAGGACATTTTCTCCTTCAAACACTGTGTGGTCATTTTTGTTGTGTGCTTTGGGTTATTGTCATGTTGGAAGGTAAACCATTGACAACTTTCTCGTAGAGGGCAGCAGATTTTCCTCAAGAATTTGATGGTATTTTGTCCAATTGATATTTCTTCTATCTTGACAAGTGCTCCAGTCCCTGGTGCAAAGAAACACCCCCATAACACTTCCATGCTTTTCTGTAGAAATAGTGTTATTTGGATGGTGAGCTGTATTGCATTTCTGCCAGAAATTTTAGTCTCATCTTAATATAACACCTTTTCTACATGGCCTCAAAATCTTTAAGGTGTGTTTTTTTATATATATAAATCTCTTTTTTCATTTTCAATTTTTTTTTCCATACAAAAAAACAATACATATACATTTCTCAATTTACATTTATCTGCTCTTCCCGGAGCTTCCATAAAATTCCACTTAACATTCATTTCATCTAACACAAATACCTTGTATGCATTCATCTCTCTCCCTTTATTCCATGGTGTGGTTTGTCCTCTCTTTATACCCTATTTATCCTGAAGCCGTCATAGGATTCTCTATTCAACTCACCCATACTCTTTCATATTTCTCCCCATATCATCAATAGCAGGTTGTTGTTTACTAGATTTTTCCAATATACCATAGAGGGAGACTCCACTTTCTTCCAATTTAACACTATCGTCTTGCTAGCATAAAATAGTAATAGGCCTACCTGTGTTCTCTTTCCTATAGGGATGATATTCATCCCTACTAATCCTTATAGGCAGATCTCTGCTTGTTATTCCAAAACTATTGATGTTACTATAGCAATTATTCTCAGCACCTCCCTCTACCAAAATCACTATCTTTGGACAAGACCAGAATATGTGCATACATTTTCCTGGAATGACTGCACATCTCCAGTAATTCTGAGAATTTGATGGGGAAATCTTATATAGCTTATATGGTGTATTATTTTAAAATGTATTAATTTGTCTCAAAGTGATACTAATATCTGAAATGGGAACCTCCATACCTCCTCCCAATTCTCCTCCACTAAATTTGGGACATCTCTTCTCCAACTTTTGCATTATTTACTTATATCTGACAGTGTAGTCCTTGATAAATAGGTATACAGGGTTGAAGTTGACTTATTTTCACTTTTTTTCTTTACCATTTGCTCCAAACCTAGTTCCATTAGTTGTGTATGCATTAAAGTGAAAAAACACGAAGCTTTACAACCCTTTAAAGGTGTTGTAAAGGTAAACTTTTTTTACCTTAATGCATCCTATGCATTAAGGTAAAAAAACATCTGACAGCACCGCCCCCCCCCCCCGAGCCCCCGTTTAACTTACCTCACCCATCGAAAGTCCCGGGCGCGTTCTCGTCATCCTGTTCGGTTCCCAGCCTGGCCGTTGATTGGCTAGGCTGGGCGGATTGATAGCAGCGCAGCCATTGGCTGGCGCTGCTGTCAATCACAGCGGATGATGCGGTGCGCCAGGGGGCGGGGCCTAGTGATATAGTCGGCGGCTATGCCCGCCGCTGTATCACGGGAGCGCGCTCGCAAAAGCTTTCCACCATGCGAGGGAGCTCGCATGAAGGTGGAAAGCTTTTGCGAGGAGGAGTAGAGACAGCCGCCGAGGGACCCCAGAAGACACAGATCGGGGCCACTCTGTGCAAAACGAACTGCACAGCGGAGGTAAGTATAACATGTTTGTTATTTTTAAACAAAAACAATCTTGCCTTTAGTGTTCCTTTAAGTTGTGGATTGTGTTGTCTAGACACAAAATAGCAGGCACCCTGTGGCCACTTTAATTTCCCACTGATCTTTTTCTGTCGGGTCCCCTTTACCTCAATTCCTATCTTAGTGACCACATAGTAAGTGAAGTAAAGGTGTCCAGCAGAGATACAGCAAAGAAAAAAGAAGAAGAAAAAAATTGGTGAGGGTAGTAACATATCTGCACTTACTACCTGCTTTGGTGACCACACAAAAAATAAAGGGGGGGTCTCCCCAGTGGACTACAATGAAATCGAATATAAGTTATAGTCTTTTATTGCCTTTCACAAAGAAAAACATGTTTTGCCTGAAATTACGTTTTTTAAATTTATGAAACAATGGTAGTAGAATTGTCTTATTATGTAATACTAATGTTTTGGCAAATTACATTTCATGTGATCAGTATTGTTTGTAGTTGAGCATGTTAATAATCTCTGTTATGTTTGATGACAAACTTAACCTTTTTCATAATGAAATGTGTGCTAGAAGAAATGAACACAAATATATTTGCTCTCCTGTCTTATGAAGCAAAGAGAAACATATAGCAGATGTTATGTGATTCCCAGAATCCTTTGGGAGCTTAGAAAAGGTTATGATGTGCAAGCTTACAGAAATAGCTTTTAAATATTTGACAAGTACAAGATATGCAAAAATGTACATTATTTTCCTTACAAATGCAGATAAATGGAACTCCCAGCAAACACATCATTTCCTGTCTATTGATGATTTTATATATGGATATCCCTTTTTTTGTTTTCACGTATTCTTTTAATTAAAGTAGATGCAACCCCTATCACTAAAAGCTTTTAACTACTTCAGCATTGGGCACTTTTACCCCCTTCCTGCCCAGGCCAATTCACAGCTTTCAGCCATGTCATACTTTGTCATGCAACACTGTACCCATTTGAAAAATGTATACGTTATTTCACACAAATAGAGATTTATTTTGGTGGTATTTAATCACCACTGGGTTTTTTATTTTCTGTTAAATAAATAAAAAAAGACCAACGATTAAAAAAAAATATATATGTTTTTCAATGTTTGTTTGTTTTTTGCAAAACAAATATATTTCTTCATAAATTTAGGCCAAAATGCCACATTTCTTTGGTCAAAGTAACCCAAACCAGTGTATATTATTTAGTCTGTAGGAAAGTTATAGAGTCAATAAAATGAAAGTCCTGAAGTCCTGATGTATTGATGGCCGAAAATGACAGGACAGTACAGATATCCCCCAAATGACCAATTTTTGGAAAGTAGACAGTCCAATGTATTTAGTAAGAGTGAGTGTTTTGAAGTTGTAATTTTTGTCACAATTTTTTGGAAATTAAGAGATTAAAAATATATATTTTTTTCATATTCTCATTTTAATTTTTTACATACTGTCCTGTGCAGTACAGTGTCATCACATACATGGTATGGCGGTGATCAGGGACACTGACTAGTAACCTTATGTAAAAAAAAAAAAAAAAATAATATATCCATTCAGTGTTTACTATTGTGATTAGCTGTGATTGGCCACAGCTAATCACATGGTACAGATGGACTGTGATTGGCCCTGTCTGTACCATGTGTTCACTGTGACGTTTACCCAAAACAAGAGAGCTCCCGTCTGGCCAATAGACAAATGATGGCCTGATGGTTAAATCCTAAACCAACTTCAAAAGTTGTTTTTAATATTTCTAAAGCTTTATTAATATAATACTTAACAATGTTCATGCTCAGTCACTATATCAAATTTCTCTTCACTATTGTCATAAGCATGTTCCACTACCATCAGGCAACCTGTTTGAAAAATGATAATCAACAGCTAATATATTTTATGCATTTAGACAGGACCTGAAAGCACAGAACCTGCAGGAGATTAGCAAGGTAAAAGCTCCCCCCAGCCCTCCCAAATATTTACCTCAGCCCGATCTCAATCCAGCCACGTGCCAGAGAGCAGCAAGACTAATACGTACTGTGTGTGTCAATAGGCGTATACAATAAGGCTTAGGGCCGAGCCCACACAAGTGCTGCCCAAGTAAGCGGCTTGCTAGGGGTGTGCTCAAAAGGCAGGAGGAGCCAGGAGTGCCAAAAATCTTTTTTTTAAATAACTTCCCATATTTTCGAAATGTAAGTGCAGTTGCACTTTAATAACTGTGTGCAATCTGCCATAGGATACCACTATATAGCAGGCAAGATTGTTTCTTGTATTTAGCATAGATTCTTTAGAGAGAGCCAGACAAAAATAGAGGGAGACATAATCTTTCCCCTACACCAAATATTAGTAGGAATACCTCACCTGGAATATACAGTTAGGGTTTAAAGTGTCACTAAACCTACATCATAAAAACTATCATTAAATGCTGTATTACATGCTGTTCATACTCACTCAGTCATTATGAGATTTGTTTTCTGTATTCTGCAAAATAACTGTTTGATCTTGCTGCTCTTTATCTCCAACTTCTGTTCATGTACCCAATTCAGCTAGGGATTTTGCAGCTGCAGTGGCAACTCTGCACATGCTCAGTTTTCAGTGAGCTTCTATGCTGGGCATTTCCTCTCTATCACATCTGAGCAGCCCGTGTGACTATAACGTTGTACATGTGAGTGTATACACAGTAGTAACTGATATCCCACTCTCTCCTCCTCCATGCCCACTAACCATCTAAACACAATAGGGGCAGGATATTACATGTAGATTAATGAAGGCTTTACCTCCCTCTTATTTTAGGACACAGGCTGGAGGTGCTACAGCCTGTGACTGGCAGAAATCCGCCCACACCATGCTATCCACAAAATAATAAAGATTTGATTTCATATATATATTTGTATGACAATTTAAAACAGTTAATAGATATTATCAATGTATTTATTTTTACTATGTATCCCAAAGACATGTGACCAGTAGCAGAGGATTAGAAGCTCCTCCTGCTTATGTTTCCTGCAAACAGGCTGGGAGATAGCCTGGTCATGTGACAGCTGTATATCAATTAGGAAAGAAGTAATTAAAAAAAATTACAGTGCCACCATCCATATACAGAAATAGGAGGGATATTGTAAGTTTAACAGTGTGTGTTTAGTATCACTTTAATAGCATTGGGTAAATCAAGTTGGTTTGCTGGATTTTCTGAACTTGTAGTGGGTCAAATCTTGTTATTAAACTCTAAAACTTTTTTGAGGACTAATAGACAAACTAGTACTAGGAGGGGGTTACAGGGCGATCTGCGATTTTTATCGTGACTGTAACATTATGGGGAACACATTGGAAATTGTTGACGCTATTTTGGGTCCATTGTCATTTATACAGCGATCAGTGCTATAAAAATGCACTGATTACTGTGTAAATGACACTGACAGGGAAGGGGTTAACACTGACAGGGAAGGGGTTAACCACTGTTAAGCACTAATTTACAATAGAGATGTTGTAGAACTAGCAAGAGTGCAGATATGATAAACTATATTAATAAAGGACAGGTTTGGTTGAACACAGAAAATCTATTTTTTCAACCCTACTTTCGGTAATCTACATAACTCACTAAAAGTTGGAGACTATCTGAATTGTAAATGTGAGCTGTTTGATGCAACAAATTCAGCTTTCTAAAATGGCACATATTAAAAGTATAAAAGGCATTATTTAGCAGCTAATACTGCACAGCTTATTCCATAATACTGTATTTTGTCTGGACGAACAGGAATTAAATGATTATTTATTAAACGGCAACAATTTTGCATAAGCTGTTGGATGGTAACAACATTCTTTGTATCTGTGACAGCTTAAAAAACTAATTGGGAGTTTCAAAGCAATACAGTATAATTCATCTTCTTGTAAAAAAAGAGGTCAACAAATTATTAAACTTACGTTATGAAAAATCTTCACTTACAGTAATTGTGTCAACACTATCTCCATTAGAATTGGTGTAAGGATGGTTTTCTTGCATAGAGTTCATAAAGTAACATCTTATGATTGTATTCCCTATATTTTCTTCAAAGTATTCCCTTATTACTCCTCATCGGTACCATAGGCTGTTATTGCGTTTTATGTTAATCCTCTCTTTTGTGCACAGTGGTAATGGCAATGGAGATATGACATTACACATTACTGTACTGTATATTTTAATCATAAATGATTATTATTGCTCTCAGTTATAAAATAAAATTCTCCCAGTTAATCGTACATAACAATCAATCTTTTATGTTTGTGTTTTTTTTTTTGTTACAATATCCTTCATTTTTTGTTCATAGTCATTCACCATTGAAAAATTATTTTTCCATTTGAGTAGCTATGCACAAGCAAAGATAATGTTTTCTGTTTTAAATGCCACTATGTGCTATGACATACTTCCTCAGATGTATGTCATTGCTAACTTGACAAGATCAACAGGTAGATAAACTCTTTATGAAGACATTACAGTACAAAGAATATTATTTCAGTCTTTCGAAGTGTGAGAAGGCAATGACTTTCCTAAAATTGACTCTGCAGTGGTAAAACAAATTAATACAAAGCATGTAGATGCTGGTAGATTGTAACTGAAGACAATATTGTGTAACAGAAAACAGGGGAGAGACAAATACCAAAATAAAATAAAATAGATATTGTTCTGCCCTCACTATACGTGGATGAGGTATAATAAGGCCTCGTACACACGACCGAGGAACTGGACGGGCGAAACACATCGTTTTCCTCGTCGAGTTCCTTGTTAGGCTGTCGAGAAACTCGACAAGCCAATTTTCTCCATTCCCGTCAAGGAAATAGAGAACATGCTCTCTTTTTGGCTTGTCGAGTTTCTCGACAGTTTCCTCAAGGAAAATGTACACACGACTGGTTTCCTCGGCAAAAAAATATCTCCCAGCAAGTTTCTTGCTGGTTTTTGCCGAGAAACTCGGTCGTGTGTACGAGGCCTCAGACAGACAGCTAACCCTAATCCCTTAACAATTCATTGCAGCAGGCTCAAGGTCCTTTTTCAACTTTTATTGCAGGGGAGTTAGAGTAAAACTAAAAGTAAAAGAAATAACATACAATAAGTATACACAATATACAAGATAAGCAGTCCTAACACACTGGTCTAATTAGGTAAAATAATTATAATCATACCAGCAATGTTTCCATAAGGCTGACATAGAATTGCAGCGGAACAGGTGTGGATTGCTCTGGGGCAGATGCATGTATGAAGAAGGGAAGATGGTTACTGTGGGAGTGTCTCTCATGGTATAGTCCCATGGAATTATGGGAAGCTACAGTGACTTAAAAGCAACAATCCCTATCTATCTTCTGGTCAATTATTAACAAATACTAAATATGCAAAAGAGCCACTAGTTGGCGATATTACAATGTATTATACATACCGTTAGCATATACAGCAATTTAAACAAAGGCACATAAACATTTGCTGAAGGCATGACAGATATTTTGTTTAAGCTGTTGTGCCAGCACATAGTATCTTTACAGGGACAGCTTCTATGGTTCCCAGAGACAGGACTCCTAGTCACGCCTCACTTTGGCGTACTTCTGACAGTTGTGTGCTCAGACCCCTGACAAAAATGCAGATTTTGAAAAGTAACCCATCATATCCATATATTCTTTATTGTTTTGCATGCCAGAGTTCTTTTCTCCTGTCCTCCAGGACACATTTTCACATGGTCTGGAAAACGTACTGTAGGTCTTAGCTGCTGAAGCATATAAAAAAGCAGTGCAGCGCTCAAAATTAAAGTCCCATCTAACAATAAGTGAATTATGTGATACACAGTGCACTCTATTGGCTTACTGGAAGGTTAGACCCCCCCCAAACTGAAGAGGTCTAAAGCACTTGGGATTAAGTTCAGCACAGCTGTCACTAGATCAAACAACCACATCAACAGCTCTGCTTCCAGGGAAGTAAGGGTTAATTGCTACCAGTAGGGCAATCCGAAGACAGTACACAATCTCACAATAAGCCCAACATTATAACAGAACAGAAGAGGACCCTCTCCGTCACAGGCTCCAAGTAGCAAAGTATTGCTACTGTATATTTGTATAAAGTTTTTTAAAACTTTTTCTATGAGGTTCATATTTGATGTTTTTTAACCACTTCAGCCCCGGAAGGTTTTACCCCTTCCTGGCCAGAGCACTTTTTACAATTTGGCTCTGCATCACTTTAACTGGTAATTTTGCGGTCATGCAATGCAGTACCCAAATTAAATTTGCATCCTTTTTTTCCCACAATATAGCTTTCTTTTGGTGCTATTTGATCACCTCTGTAGTTTTTATTTGCGCTATTAACAATAAAAGAGCGACAATTTTGAAAAAAACAACAATATTTTTACTGTTTGCTATAATAAATATTGTTGCCAATTTCAAGATGTGTAACATGTCCCTAATGCAGCGTACAGACGATCAGAAATTCGGACAACAAAACAGTGGATTTTTTTCCGACGGATGTTGGGTCAAGCTTGTCTTGCATACACACAGTCACACAAATGTTGTCGGAAATTCAGAACGCCAAGAATGTGGTGACGTACAAGACGTACGACAGCACTATTAAAGGGAAGTTCAATAACCGTGTGTTAGTGTTAGTAGGGTTTGGTGAGAGACGATTCGGGCTTTTCAGCCTCGTGATTTTGACGAATGTGCTATCTCCATTACAAAAGCTTGTTTTACCATAACGAGCACTTCTGTCTCGTACTTGATTCAGAGCATGCATTGAATTTTGTGCATCGGAATTGTCCACACACGATTGGAATTTACGAAAACCGATTTTGTTGTCGGAAATTCCGACCGCATGTACGTCGCATAAGGGTCTGCTAAGGGAAAATCTATCATTTCTGACATCCGTTTTTGAAATCTGAACCCCTCATTTTCTTATTGCAGCTGAGTAAGCTCTCCATAGCCCTAGATAAAATTGAATGCATTGGAAGCATCCCTATAAATAGGAACGCCTGTGGAGGATAACGATTTTCATTATGATAATGTCATCATAGGTGCTGAACCACAACATAATTATGCAGTGCAAGTGATGATGTGATCTCTCCATTTGGCATGGGATCTGTGGGAGCAAAAGTAAATTAATGGTGTGAAGTATGTAAACATTACCTTGTAAGATTAACACTGTATTGCTATAAGCCTAACACAAAAAGCAAGAAAGAAATCTTCTCCTCAAAGAATGGCTGAGTTACTTGTCTGTTGCAGTATTCCTCAATAAAACATAACATGTAATGTCACATACCTATATGAGTGCCATAAAATTTAACATACTGCAACATCAATGGATTAGTACAAAGTGGTTACTTCAAAATAAACTGATGGCTATAAATATTGCAGGACCTTTTTTTTTTAACTGTTTACTGATGTTTACTAAATGTATTCATATTTTTTCTCTACTCTTTATGTTTGTAGAAAGCCTCAATTTTGCCATTATATTGTTGAAATATTGGGTGGATGTGGCTCATTTCACTGACATATTAGAGCAGGGAATTGCAATTAGCAGACCTCCAGTTGTTGCAGAACTACAAGTCCCATGAAGCATAGCAAGACTCTGACAGCCACAAGCATGACACCCAGAGGCAGAGGCATAATGGTACTGGTAGTTTTGCAACAGCTGGAGGTCCGTTAATTGCATATCCCTGTATTAGAGGATTATTATTAAGGATGTGCCTCATGTGTGGTGCTTTCACACATTCTCCCAATGCTGCATAATTGGAAAGGGATCATTTATGAACTTAGCCTTATTTATGGTATTATATCACGTTTAGGGAGAACTGATGAGCCATTAAGGGGACAGATAATTATACAAGACAGAAGAGCTGTGTAAGCAAAGGATGGCAGGTTCGAAAAATGATTTGTCTCATACAGGTCCACAGAGATCTTAGGCCTTCTGTCCAACAAACCTCAACTACCAACAAACATCAGGTTTCCTTTGGGGATACTGCTTTTAATGCTACAGAGGGGTGTGGAGTGATAATCCCTGACCCTGTGACAAAAGTGGCCTAATATGGAGATATAGGGGTTCATTTACTAAGCGAATATAGACTGTTCGCTTAGTAAGCTGAATGCATACTTTTCAATGTGTTTGTTCGCATTTAGCAATTAAGGTGAAGATGTGTCCACTTTGAATGCTCAGTAGCGTGAAAGCATGTGATCACAGATTTGCCATGTTCACTAAACTAGATAAAAGTTACATTGTAAAAATACACTGAAAAAATTGTAGTCTTTTTATTCTTTTAGTAAATCAACCCCTAATGCCCCGTACACACGACCGGATCTATCCGCTGAAACTGGTCCGACGGACCAGTTTCAGGGGACAGATCCGGTCGTGTGTAGGCCCGAGCGGACAATTGCCCGGCGGATCGGACAGTTTCCAGCGGATACAAATTTCTTAGCATGCTAAGAAATCTGTCCGCTGGAAACCTGTCCGTCGGACGTGTTCGGTCGTCTGTACAGACTCACCGGACACGTCCGACCGACCGCCATCCCTCGCATGCGTCGTACTGATTCGACGCATGCGTGGAAGCTTTGAACTTCAAGGCCGCCCACGTCGCCACGTCATCGTCGCGTCGACGGTGCGGCCACGCCCCGCATATTGTTTACGCGCGGATTTCTGTCTGATGGTGTGTACAACCATCAGACAGAAATCCGACAGCCGGACGCAGCGGACATGTCAACCCTGTCCTCAAGTACCCCCAGGCCACGTTTGGGGAATTTCTCTTAGATAAAATAGCTGTCCAAAATACCAAGCCATTGACTCTGATTTAAAGCACCTGTGCAAGACAAAGAAAAACCTGCAAACATGGCCTGTTGGGGGTACTTGAGGACCGGGTTGAGAACCACTGATTTGAACCACTTTTTACTATATTATTTAAATATTCACCTGTTTGATAAAAAAAAAGTCCACTCTGCTAAATACTGTAACTGGCAGTGCTTATTTTCCATTCTTAGTCATCTTTAATTAAAAAATGTACACTCTAATCTGAAAAGTATTGACATTTAGAAGCTGCTGTGTGAGTTACTACTGAATCCCAACTCCTCTTAGCAAACACATAAACACAGAAAAAATAAATATCTTCTAAGCAAATTCTGAAAACTTTAGTTGTTGGTAGCAGAGGTGAGCATCACTTTCTGCGCAGCTCTGAAGAAGGGGGTGCACCCCCAAAATGTGTCACCGTGCTTAATGTGAGGTTGTAGAAGCACTTGCACTTTCTACTTCATGGTATCCTTCCAATTATATGCTGTACACCTCTGTACGTTTGTAAATATGCATTCTATTTTTTTCCTTTTATATTAATGAATACCTTTTGACTTGGGTGATGCCCCAGGGGTTTGCACCTTTCCTTTTTTTGTTTTTGTAGTTCCACACTGCATACCCACTTAGCTGGGATGTTTGAAATGATTTTTTTACTGACAGAGACAGTCTGCTTTATGTTGCCCTTAAGCTTTTTTTCAATTGGTCTTCTTCCTAAATGAGGTTGAGCTGCTTGTGCAGTGTGCTGGGTAATCTGGAAAGAGAGATAGGGGGATTTATTTACTAAAGGCAAATCCACTTTTCACTACAAGTGCACTGCAAGTGTACTTGGAAGTGCAGTTGGAAGTGCACTCACTGTAGATCTGAGGGGGACATGCATGGAAAATAAAAAACAGCATTTTTTTCTTGCACATGATTGGATGATAGAAATCAGCTGATCTTCCCCTTATTTCGATCTTCCCCTCAGATCTAAAGCGACTGCACTTCTAAGTGCACTTGCAGTGCACTTGTAGTGCAAAGTGGATTTGCCTTTAGTAAACCAACTCCGCAGAGTTCAGGGGCTTAGTTTTCTTCAGCACTACTAGCCTCTTTGTTGGCCTAGCCTCTAGTTGTTTGTCAGGTGGTTGTATTTTTCAGTGCACAGTGTGCTAATCCTATTGTATTTTTATTCTAGCTATCTTCAAGTTTTCCCTGCTAACTCTGCATGCATATATCAGTGCCTCTTATTTGTCTTTATACCTTGAATATACCTTGTTCCAAAGGTCATTGACCTGTTGTTTTGAGGAAGTTATTTTTAGGGTTCGATTAAAAGACATGGGGCTAGATTCACAAACCCTTTACGTCAGCGTATCTATTGATACGCCGTGTAAGTTGAAAGATGCGCCGTCGTATCTATGCGCGCTATTCAGGGAACTAGATACGCCTGAAATCGTGCTTCATCCGACCAACGTAAGTCTTAGTACGCCGTCGTATCTAGGGTGCATATTTACGCTGGCCGCTAGGAGCGCTTCTGTAGATTTGTAGATTAGATCTGTAAATGAGCTAGATACGCAGACTCTCGAAAGTACTTGCGCCCACTACGCCATTTACGTAAGGCTTACGTCCGGCGTAAAGTTATCCCTGCTATATGAGACGCAGCCAATGTTAAGGTATGGACGTCGGGAACAGCCGTCTAATTTTACGTCGTTTACGTAAGTGGTACGTGAATGGGGCTGTGTGTAGGTTACGTTCACGTCGAAAGCATTGAGCCGACGTTTCTTAGGGAGTATTTGCGACGTGATTCTGAGCATGCGCCGCATGAACGGCCATTCATTTACATGGGGTCACGGCTAATTTACATGGAGCACGCCCTTTACCTGCCTATTTTGAATTAGGCGGGCTTACGCCGGCCTATTTACACTACGCCGGCGCTACGTACGGTGCCAGATCTTTGTGAATAGTGGTCTGGGCTCCCTGTTTTACGGCGGCGTAGCGCATATGAGATGCGCTACGCCGGCCAAAAGAAGCGCTAAGCTACCTTAATCTAGCCCATAGTCAATAGAGTGTCCCCAGAGTTCACATTTTAAAAAATAGAGCTCACACCTTCACAAAAACATTCAGCAATTATTTTCCTAAGTGGTCTACCTGTTCAGCCCACTTAATGTACATTACAGTTCGTACAGGCATTCAGATACACAAAATTATGGGGGAGATTTACTGAAATTGGTGCACACAGAATATGGTGCAGCTGTGTATAGTAACCAATCAGCTTCTAACTTCAGCTTGTTCAATTAAGCATTGATGATTGAAAAGAGCCTTCAGAAAAAACTCAAGAACCACCTCTTCTGAAGACAAAGGACGGCACTGGATGCAAAAAGTGCATTGAGACGATTTAGTTCGCATTTGTGGCGCAATACAAGTTACTCACTCACTCACAAACCTAGAAGCTGATTGGTTACTATGCACTGCTGCACTAGATTCCGTGTGCATCAGTTTTTGTAAATCTTAACACTATGAGCAGTACAATTTATAAACTGCTGAAATGGAAAAAACATATTAGACACCATATATTGTACCTTCATTTTTTTTTAGGGCTGTGCAAATTAACTTTTAAATAATCGATTAATCTTTAATTTTTTTGATCGATCAAAATCTTTTTGATTGATTAAAATTCTTTTGATTGGTACTCACCTCTCCGCCGGCTTCAGGGAGTTCTGTCGGAGATCCAGTAACGTCAAGGACACCGGCAGGGCTTGACGTGACCATCTGAAGGGCTCCTTTGCTGTGCCTTCATATCTGCATCCCGGCGGGACCTTACTATATGCCACATGCAAGGGCTGTTACACTTCCCTCTATCACTTCCCTCTATCAACCTGGGATTCTACAGCCATCCACTGGGAGTTGTGATAGTTCCCTTCATGGGACATCTACATGCCGACGGAATGATATTATCCCCTCCTCATCTGGATTCAGCAGTGGCATCGTTGTACACATTTTTTTACCAGTATCATACTTGGCTACATGTTTTTATGACTGCTTTTGGTACCGTTACTAGCACCATTTTTACAGTTTATGTAGCTACATCGATTTTATCTCCAGTGCAATATTTATTTGGTTACCTACTTGAAGACTATAAAAGTTTTAATGCTATTCCCATTGAGTGCTGCCTTTGTGTGTGTTTTTGTATCCTGCTATCCATTTTTCCAGTGGTTGGTAGCTGCACTGGGAATCAGCCTGCAAGGAGATCAGCTAAAAGTATTTGGATCTGTATGTGTGTTATAATTAATCAAAATTAGTCGATTAATCGATTAAAAAAAAAACGGTTATTCGAACAGAAAAATTTTGATCAGTAACAGCCCTATTTTTTTTATATATGTTACACTACCAACAAACCAATTAACAAGACCATTCTACTGAGCTGACAATAGTCTTGGTCTATCTATGGTCCATTCTGTCATCTCTCAATAAAGTGGTTTATATAGCATAACTTTCTGCATCTAAACAGTTTCCTAAACCTCATGTAAATTCTCCCACTAGCCCTGCTTTTATGGTATGTAATGGATGACAGCTTGTGGTCAATAATGCTTATGAAAAGTAAATGGTGATTTTTTACCTGTCTCAAGATTACCTTAGAGCATCAGATCCAAAATATGAATATTGATTATCTTTTATATAGGTAACAAACTCCTACAGTTGAGTTGGGCACCCTTGCCATATAACATTCAGGATAATTATATAGAACTCGTACAATAGATATTTTGTCACTAAAAGTGTTTTAACAAGTTTTTTGCAGCAAAGCTATAACATCAACCTGGCGAAAACTGGAAAGCACCCTAGTGCTCCACCTTTTAGCTGCATTGGGAAATATATACTCATATGAGTTAATTTTTTCATTACTGGAATTTTTTTTAGCCCTAATCATAATAAATAAATGAATTATTTGCAAAATACCATACCTTCCCATTACATTTCTTTGCTGCCGCTTTTGGCACGTGAGAAGGTTTTGAGACACTGCAAAATATAAGAAATAACTGCAGAGAAAAAAGAACAAGCTGGACATTACAGTGCCCCTGTGAGCTGCAGTAAAATACAGGGGTTAAGGTGGTAGTGTCAGCTGAAGGGACCAGAAATTAGAAGGTAATTTCCTATTGCAAAACAAACTCATCTGCTGCAGGGACTGAAACTGACTTCCTTTCCACTGCCTATGATTTATGTAAATGGCGCTGGCTTACACTTGATACAATCAAGCATACGTGAAACTGTCTTTAGAATGTGCAAAAATTATGCAGATGTCAGGTACATATGTAATATTGACATAATGTAAACATGCTATTCCTAGAACAGACATCACATTTAGTGACATTGATCTCCTCTAACCTGCAGCAAACTTTGCGCTCAGCTACCAGCACAGAAAGTCTGCTGTCACTAATAACTTATTTGTGACTGAGGCCCCATACACACGATAGAATTTATCCGCAGATACGGTTCAGCGGACCGTATCCGCGGATAAATCCTCTCTAAGATTTCAGAGGATTTCAATGCGATGGCGTGTACACACCATCGCATTGAAATCCGCGCTGAAATCCTCTGCCGATGACGTGTCGCGCCGTCGCCGCTATTATGACGCGGCGACGGGCGCGACACTGTCATATAAGGAATTCCACGCATGCGTCTATTCATTACGGCGCGTGCGGGGAATCCCTTTGGACGGATGGATCCGGTAAGTCTGTACAGACGAGCGGATCCATCCGTTGGAATGGATTCCAGCAGATAGATATTCTGTGCATGTCGACAAATATTTATCTGCTGGAAATCCATTCCAGGGGAGATTTATCTGCGGATAGATATCCGACGGAGTGTACACACCATAGGATCTATCCGCAGAAACCCATTTGATGGGATTTATCTGCGGATAGATTCTATGGTGTGTATGGGGCCTGATACATGTCACATGAACTACTGAAGGAAGCCACAAATATGTTGTTAGTGATGGGAGACATTCTGTGCTTGGAGCTGATTGCTGGTATGTGCAATGATTACTGCAGGTTAGAGGAGACCAGCGCCAATGCCAGTAAATGCTTGGGTCCGCGTCCCGATGCTTGCCTGCTCATGCATAGTAGGACTTTGGAGATGGAACAGTCTCCAAGCCTCATAGAAGTCTATGGGGTTATATTGTGCACATGTAGACATCAGGAAGAATGGGACAGGCTGGCCAAAAGTTAACATTTCAGCAGAAAACCAATAAAGAAGGAGGAGGGTGGTTTAGATCAGCAGAGCTGGGGGAGAGGATGCCTGTTTTGTGTAACTTTATAGCAGATAGGTTGCCCAATGCACAGTAATGGAAGAAAAAACATGCCTGCACCTTTTTTTATCACAGCATACCACCACACAAGACACTTGCGTGGTGGCGTGCTGCAGTACATGTCTGTTGGCATACAGTACTGTACCTGTGCACTGGGGTGCCACTGTAAATTAATGCCACTGCAATGAACCACCACACAAAGTGCCGTGTGTTAACATGTGTTGAGATAACTTGCCATGCATAGGTCTAAAGGGGGATTTAAGACTAACTATACTTTAAGAAAAGAATAACCCTTCTCTCAATGCTAACTAAATCCCCTTGACTTTGTACCTTACATCAATGAATGATGTGATCCAGGTGCCTACGCCATACTGAGTGGCACTCAGTAGACAGCTTTTGAAGAACTGTCCACTTCCTCCTCCTTCTTGTTTTACAATAAGTATAGGATAGGATATGAAATGAGGATACTGTGACCATGAAGTGCATTCCTTGTAAACTTGCTAAAAGAGAATTTGAGCCTGAAGTGCATTTTGTTTGGGACCATTACCCTCTTGCCAATTGCGTATGGATTATTGCAAGAAATGTGGGCTTTAAAGGAGAAGTATGGCCACACCTCTCCTCTCCTGTGGCCACACCTCTCCTGTGGGTCACAAAAGTGAACTTACTTCTGCACTCCTGTGCCCCAGATTCAGGCTTCAGTGGGTTAAAGTCCGCTGTCAGCTGATTTCACAGCCACCACACATATGCATCCATTGCAGCCTGAGTTTGTGTGCTGAGAGCATGCTCACTAATCACATCCAGCACACTGACTGAGCTATCCCTGACAGCTCTCAGTTATTGTTTCTGATCTGGAGCAAGTTGGATGGGCTCCCGATTATGGGCCCACTGTAAGAGCCTATGGACACATGATATAGAAGCCATCCTGCCTCCTGACAGCAATTTAAATGGACTTTAACGCCTGAGAGTAGTTTTAAGGGGTTGAAAGCCATTAAATGTATACTGGAGTTTGTTAAAAACTAATTTTATTAATCAGGTTTAGTCATTGTGAACTAAAAGTAACTAAATCAGAAATATATTTTTTTTATACAAGGGACTCTAATGACATATATGCCCTGGGCACACTATTGCCTTTCAACAACTCTGACTTTGAAGCAAAATTATTAATTTAACATGATGAAAATTGCTTAAAGACATCCATTTCCTACAGTTCAGAAGCTACTTTGTTGGTTCTATAGCCTTGCCATTGTAGACTCTATAGGCTATTTTACTTCTAAAGTTTGAAACTTTTAATAAAATCCAACCACATCTAGAGCCAATTGCCTAAAATGTCATTAAATGTCATAACAGCAAAGCATTTGGTATTCAAATCTTTTCAGTCCAATTAAGCTGTGTCTTAATAATATGATCTTTTTATAACATTAGATGCTAGTAGACTTATTAACCTACCTTAGGCCACACTAGGGCAACACAATTGGGCTGTCTTTCTATATGTTGTGAAATACTTTATCACTTGATACCTCTAAAACATGTATCTTCTCTAAGACGCATTTTAATTTTGGCTTTTGAAAAAAGAATTTAATGGGTAAGAAAAATCTGTAAGGTGAACTTACACAGGACTCCCACCTCGCCCCTCGTCCCCCTTGTCCCACTGACCTGCTTGGTGGCCATCGCCCGTTCTGAGCCTTGGTATAGCCGCCTTATGGCTTAGAAATCCCCATAGCTTAATCTCCTAAATGTACCCCATCAGGAGGGACTTTTAGAAGCATTCTAATTGGTCGGCGCCATCACATGGGTGGCTCCAACCAATCAGAACCCCCGTAGCCCATCCTCTCAGCGGGGAAGAAGAGGAGAGAGAGCTGAGAGGATTTTTAAGCCCCGGAGCTGTGAGGCGGCTATACCGGGGCTCAGAATGGGCGATTGCCGCCATGCACAGGTCAACGGGACTGGGGGGGGGGGGGGCGAGGTGGGAGTCCTGTGTATGTTCACCTTACAGATTTTTCTGTAAAGGTGAATTTACACTTTAAGCTGTGCTGTATGTAAAGGCATGCCTGCATATTTGATACATTGCTATTCATTTTTTAATGCCCCCCCAGCAGACATACACAGACAAAACAAACACACCTAACCCTCAGTGCTCCACCACACATGCAATAAAGAACACATAAGTTGCTTTGAGATGCCTTGGAAAAAAGTAAGGCGTGTTTTTGGTTGGTAAACATGCATTAAGGCCTTCAATGTACCAGTCTGAAAACACCTAATGTAAATAGGCCCATGCTGTGTGTGTCCCCATTAGGGAGATTACCTTCACTTACTGCCCATATGACACCAATCCAAAAGAAAGGAAATGGGAGGTCACAGACAGTAATAAAAAAGGCTTAAAAAACTAAATTAATAAAGGAAAAAAAAGAAAAACTAGAAGTTTTGGCTAGACTCAGGCTTTAAACATGATCATTTTTAATTGTTTTCTCTGTTTGACGTGTGGTTTCCTACAGTTGTTTTCTAATATTTAAATATTGATGTTGATAATATTTGCTTTTTATACCACAGTATTTTATCTATTATTTCACTCTTTAACTTAACTCAAGTCTGATTTGACCTACGGTATTTCTTTAAGCAAAAATCATCTGCAGCTTCCAATGAATGCATTTATAATAATAGCCTATAGGAAAGGGGATGACACATATAACCTCGCTGTCAGAAAAACATCACAGTAAATATTTTTTCCATTTGGAATAAAGCTGGAACCAACTAGATCATTGGGATGCCAGGATTGTGTTAAAATAAGACTTCTGCATTTGAAAAACACAGGAAATGCCCATTTATTTGTAGTTTAGAAAAAATGCAGTCTGCAGCTTCTCCCCTCTAGTTTTCAGAAAACACATATGTCATTGTTTTCAGTGGCTCACAATACACATTAAAAGCAAAATTTTACAGTATATAAAACCAGAGGGTTGCATTACATGTAGATGCATCAAAGCAAAACACATGCAAACCAAAAGCAAAATGCATATTTTTTTTATGAAACAGTATATATTGTGATTATTTTAGCATTGCGCAATTCCTGCACACTACATGCTGTAGCCAGCTACTAATGTTGCGTGTTAACTTGTGCAGCTCATGTGTGTAAAAAATGCAACTAAACAACGTTTTTTTACCTGAACAGATTGTGAAAGAAAAAGAACATCTGCCTTCTTTTTTTTTTGCTGTCCATGTTCCCAAAAGAGAGATCTTATCACACTTTCTGCTGCATTGACTGTGGTTTTCAGACAGAAAGTGGAGGACATAGACAGCATTACAAATACTTTTTTTTATAAATGGAGTTGGTAAGGATTAGAACATCTGTCTGATTTTATTTGCTGTCCATGGCCCTGCTGGGAAGATTTTGCCTACCTTTCTGGGGACAGTGGTCACTAGTACAGAAAGTGAACGGGAACCTCCCTAGCAGACACAAAAATATTGTCTGTGACATTGTCTGACATGGTTTTAATCCTTGGCCACTCTATTAAATATGAAAGGAGAAACATTTATTTTAACCACTTGCCGACCGATGCACGCCAATATACGTCGGCAGAATGGCAGCGATGTGCAAATGGACGTACCCCTTTAAGAAGCCATGCGGCGGGCCTCCCGTAAACTCAATGTTCGCCGGTGGCCCGCAATCGTGTCACGGAGATGATATGAACAAGGCATTTCCCTGTTCTGCCTAGTGACAGGGCAGTTATCTACTTCTCCCTGTCATCCGGAGCAGTGATCACTGTCTTGTCACTTGTAGCCCATCCCCCACAGTTAGAATCACTCCCTAGGGCACACTTAACCTCTTCATCGCCCCTAGTGTTTAACCCCTTCCCTGTCATTGTCATTTACACAGCAATCGGTGCATTTTTATAGCACTGATTGCTGTATAAATGACAATGGTCCCAAAATAGCATCAAAAGTGTCCGATGTGTCGGCCATAATGTCGCAGTCCCGATAAAAATCGCAGATCGCCGCCATTACTAATAAAACAATTAATACAAACATTGCCATAAATCTATCTCCTATTTCAGGGGTCACCAAACTTTCTAAGCAAAGGGCCAGTTTACTGTCCTTCAGAGTTTACGAGGGCCGGACTGTGGTCAGTAGGATTCAAAAAGGTCACGACATCAGTGAGAAAAATGAATGCCCTATTGCTTCAGCATGAGTAATTGTGCTTCGTCATTGGGTCTCATTGTTGGTGTCATTGAGAAAAACTGTGCCCCATTGTTGGTGTCATTGTGAGGAATTGTGTCTCATCGTTGGTGTCGTTGGGCCACTAGGAGAAACTATGTCCAATTGTTGGTATCGGTGGATGGAATAATGCCCCAAGGGCCGGATAAAAGCAAGCAAAGGGCCGCAGTTTGGAGACCACTGCCCTATTTTGTAGACGCTATAATTTTTGTGCAAACCAATATGCGCTTATTGCAATTTTTATTACCAAAAATATGTAGAAGAATACATATCGGCCTAAACTGAGAAAAAATTTGCCTTTAAAAAAATAAAAATGGGGATATTTATTATGGCAAAAAGTACAAAATATTGAGTTTTTTCAAAATTGTTGCTCTTTCTTTGTTTATAGCGCACAAAAAAAATCGCAAAGATGATCAAATACCACCAAAAGAAAGCTCTATTTGTGGAAAAAAAGGATGTAAATTTTGTGTGGGTACAGCCTCATTGTCAGTTAAAAGTGACGTAGTAACGCATCGCAAAAAATGGCCCGGTCATTCAGCAGCCAATTCTTCCCAGGCTGAAGTTGTTTAATGTGCTAAATATGAGCAACAATGATATCGTAATATCAAAATAATCAGATAGTCTTTTTGTGTCACAAACTTTGTGGGGGTTTTTTTATGCCACAAGGTATAAGTATTTCTAAAGCCATTTTTTATTTTAAGTAAAGAATGGTGTTCCAACACATCCCAAAAGGATTTGAGAGAAAATCTCTGAAAAGGTCACCTAAACAAATGTTCCCCCTAAAAGGTTTTCTCTCTATTCCTGAGTAAACTCAGAATGTAGGCTATTCTCTTACTAATGTCACAGGACCAATAAAGAAGATGAATGTTTCTAGCCTGAAACATGGGCGGGTAGCAATAAAAACCGGAGTTCTAATACTCATGTACTCTATCGGCTACAAAAAGAAAAATGTTGGCATTAGATATACCGGTACTTTAGTTGTCTGGTCCAGGAATTAAAAAGGTGTGACCACTAAATTATTGCAAAGGAAGTGAAAGCGTCATGTTCAATTAGGCAGGAACTTCTACAGTAGCTGCAACATTAAAGGAACACAGTCAATTTGCACATTTGGCATAAAGTGACAGTGTCTGTGTAAAGAATCCCAGCTCCTACCCACTTATAATCAGCTCTCCATTGACCCCTTATACTCCTCCTTCATTTGTCACAGTCACCACCAAATTTCCCAGTGTAGGCCGGTGTTGGAGTCTAATGGTAGTGGTGACATTATCCCCTCCACCATTTGTCGGTGCTTGGGCATAGCAATTGGCTGCTAGGCCTAAGCACTATATCATGGCATGTGGCCCCCTATACCTGAAAGTATGTGGTATTTAGTGACAGCTGTGATGAAGGAAAGAGTGGCTGGTGAGTTAAAAATGTGTTGTTTTTAAATTATTATGTTATATATGTATACTTATTTTGATTATTAAAAAATATAATATTTTTGTACTAATCTGACTACTTTAACTACTGTTGCCTCAAAAGCCCCACTTTGGGGGATTCTCCATATGTTTCTATATAACTAGTTTATACAAGGGTACTTTAACCTTGATAGATATAAACTGATTAAGAGTAGCTTGCGAATTAATGTTTAAATGTTTCTATAAAAAACCTTTTCCAATGTTCCAAAAAGTAACTTATTAATGTGCAGCAAATCTATTTCAGAGCCATGGAGGTGTGGCATAAGGCTGAAGGTAATTTCCACACAAAGTCATTGTTGAGAAAATTGTTTTTCCAATCTGTTGTACTACAACCAGTTAAAAAAGGGCAAATAGTAAATCAGCAAAGCCTAGTGGAGCCTCAGCCAAAGCATTTTTTAGGGTCAGGTGACCTTTGTCAGTGAAACAGTAGTACAGCACCGGACAGTCAGGACAAATCACAAATTTTACCGTTGTCACCAGAACAAATGTAGAGCGGAAATGTTTCAGTGAACAAATTTTTTTAACTTCATGGTTTCGTATACACATATTATGTTATATACAGTATCAAGTATATATGGACTCCTGTCTACAGTATAAAGTATATTTTGAATATGTCATGGCACGTTTATACTGATCAGATGATTGTTCTTGCTCTTTCTTTTATACATTAATTTAACAATAAAAAGTACATTAAATATAAAAGCGTAAATCTGCATATCAGTCAGGTATACATGCAGAACAAGCCAAATCAATTGCCAATGGGACTTTAAATTAGATATAACATGTAAGTAGATTACACGTAAAATGTCAGTTTATCGAACATGAATATCTTATAGCATAAAATAGCAAGCTGCTTGGTTATATTCAACATACCTCAGCCCAGGGTACACATTGTGTTGATATAATTAATCCATACATACACTGAAAAAACGCGACACTTTTGGGTTTCCCCCTATTTATCATGAGCTGAATGCAAAGATCTACCACTTTTTTATGTACACAAAGGGCCTATTTCTCTCAAATATTGTTCACAAATCTGTCTAAATCTGTGTTAGTGAGCACTTCTCCTTTGCGTAGATAATCCATCCACCTCACAGGTGTGGCATATCAAGATGCTGATTAGACAGCATGATTATTGCACAGGTGTGCCTTAGGCTGGCCACAATAAAAGGCCACTCTAAAATGTGCAGTTTTACTGTAATGTGGGGGTCGGGGGGTTCTGGAAACCAGTCAGTTTCTGGTGACCCCACCATTTGCCTCATGCAGTGCAGCACATCTCCTTCACATATAGTTTATCAGGTTGTTGACTGTGGCCTGTGGAATGTTTGTCCATTCCTCTTCAATGGTTGTGTGAAGTTGCTGGATATTAGCAGGAACTGGAACACGCTGTCGTATACGCTGATCCAGAGCATCCCAAACATACTTACATATAGTATAGCCTAAAATTCTGTACAAAATGAAAAGGGCAGATCTGCCTCATTATTTTCTAAAATATAGGAAAATAAATGATGGAGGTTCAAATTATCAGCAGGAAAAAAAATGGAGGTGGCTACTGACAGTTTAGAAACTAAAGCCCTGTACACATGAGCAAGAATCTCGTCAGGAAAAAAACGTTATTTTCCCTGACGAGATTCTTGGCAAGACTCTCTTGCCGCCCGAGTGTACAGACTATCGTTTCAAAAGAACCGGGGTTCTCTTATAAGTAAAGAACGCGGTAACTACATTGCGTACGATGAGCATGCGCTTGTCACATTCAATGCCGTCGCCGCCATCTTGCTTCACACTACCTAGGCCATGGAAGCTACCGGGCACGCGTCAAAGTCATTTCGAGCATGCACGAGTTTCCACGGCGACAGGTAAGTATACACACTCTCGGGTTTCTCGTCGGGAAACAGGCCGACAAGAATCTCGACGAGAAAAAAGAGAACAGGTTCTCTTTTTTTCTCGTTGAGATTCTGGCCAGATTTCTTGACGAGAAACCTGAAAGCCTTGTACACACGCACGGTTTTCTCGGCAAGAAGCAGTTTTCTTGCTGGTTTTTGTCGTGTGTACGAGGCTTGAGTTGTGATGCATGGAGAATGGTTCAAAAATACGAAATAGAAGAAAAGGCAGAGACTTCTGACAAAAGAAAAATAAACTCCAACAATTACACAAAAAAACTTCCTACTATTAAGTCAAAGCTGTGAACTCTCCAAGAAGCCCAGATCTCCCAGCAGCCACCTGAACTGCCCATCATTGTCTTGAAGAAAACGGCAAAGCTTTAAACCTGGCACTCTGCTGTCCTTTCGGCCTGGTTCACACTGGTACGATTTGAGATGCGATTTGAGATGTTAAATCGCATCTCAAATCGGCGGCATTTGCCGGCAATGGCACTGCCCTAATCGGTGCAACGCCGCATCTGCGGCGCTGCACTGATTTCAAAAAGTAGTTCCTGTATTACTTTTTGCGATTTCGGGCCGCAATTTACATTGATATCTGTGCAGAAACCTGCACAGATGTCTCTGAAATTGCGGCCAAAATCGGGACTGCCAGCGGGAGTGAAATCGTGCGAGTTCAGCTGAACTCGCACGATTTCACTCCCGCTGGCAGTTCCGATTTCGGCTGCAATTTCAGAGACATCTGTGCAAGTTTCTGCACAGATGTCAATGTAAATCTCAGCCCGAAATCGCAAAAAGTAGTAGAGGAACTACTTTTTGAAATCGGTGCAGCGCCGCTGATGCAGCGTCGCACCGATTAGGATGGTGCCATTGCCGTCAATTGCCGGCAAATGCCGCCAATTTGAGATGCGATTTGACATCTCAAATTGCATCTCAAATCGTATCATTGTGAACCAGGCCTAATGCCCTTAACTGACCAAAGTAAAAAAACCTTGAAGAATATATATATGTCTGAGAAACAAGTTAGAATAAATGGCTGTATCTGTACTATAGGCAAGCAGCAATATTGGATACATTGTCATGAATGAAAGCTTTACTCTGTTTTCCTAATCTATAATGTAGGACAAACCGTTTTTTTTTTTTCGAATTGCTGATATGCTCAGGCATCCTTTTGTAAGAAATAAATGCTCTAGTGTATTAGACAATTCTACCACAAATGACACAAGACCAACCAATGCAGTATGGATAAAGGAATATAACAATGTAAGTCTGTTGGATTTTTACATTTTCATTTGCGGGGATATACTGGAACAGAGACTTTTGCCATGTTCATGGTCTATGACAGATGATGTTAACTGCAGCCATACAGGTTTTTTTTTTTACTAAATGTTCAGAAAAAGCACAACCAAAGATAGCAAAATATCATGGGGAAACATGTTATCCTTTGTTTCATTGTCATATGTCCTTCTTATGTAAGAGTGCAAAAATAAATTATTAGGCAAATAATATATTGTTTCCTTAGACAGGAAATAAATTCTCATTTAGAGTGTCCAACCTTATTTCATATTGAGTTGAAAGGTTTTTAATTAGGCAGTTCACATGATTTACACAGCTGAGCACTCTCAGCAGACTCCTTATAATATAATACAATTTGTTGGCATGCAAAATAATTTTTTTGCAATAATGATAGCAATATTGTAGTTTCTTATCATAAAAACCTATATAAAAATGTATCATGGTGTTTCATAGGGAAACTATTTAAATGTATCATTGAGTTAAAACACATTATTGCATCTTAACTAGTAGCCGACCGCGCACCGTCATTATACGGCGGCAGGTCGGCTCTCCTGGGCGAGAGCCCGTAGCTATACGTCCTATCGTATAGCCGCCACTAGGGGGCGCGTGCGCGCCGCCGGAGGCGCGCGCGCGCGCTCCCCGCTCGCCCCCGACTCCCATGCGTGTGCCCGGCGGGCGCGATCGCCGCCGGGCACACGCGATCGCTCGGTACAGAGCGGGGAACGGGAGCTGTGTGTGTAAACACACAGCTCTCGTTCCTGTCAGCAGGGGAAATGCTGATTTTCTGTTCATACAATGTATGAACCGAGGATCAGTGTTTCCCCTAGTGAGGCCACCCCCCCCCCCACAGTAAGAACACACCCAGGCATACTTAACCCCTTCCCCGCCCCCTAGTGTTAACCCCTTCACTGCCAGTGGCATTTTTATAGTAATCTAATGCATTTTTATAGCACTGATCGCTATAAAAATGCCAATGGTCCCAAAAATGTGTCAAAAATGTCCGAAGTGTCCGCCATAATGTCGCAATACCGAAAAAAAAATCGCTGATCGCCGCCATTACTAGTAAAAAAAATATTAATAAAAATGCCATAAAAATACCCCCTATTTTGTAAACGCTATAACTTTTGCGCAAACCAATCAATAAACGCTTATTGCGATTTTTTTTACGAAAAATATGTAGAAGAATACGTATCGGCCTAAACTGAGGAAAAAAAATGTTTTTTTATATATTTTTGGGGGATATTTATTACAGCAAAAAGTAAAAAATATTCATTTTTTTCAAAATTGTCGCTCTATTTTTGTTTATAGCGCAAAAAATAAAAAACGCAGAGGTGATCAAATACCACCAAAAGAAAGCTCTATTTGTGGGAAAAAAAGGACGCCAATTTTGTTTGGGAGCCACGTCGCACGACCGCGCAATTGTCTGTTAAAGCGACGCAGTCCCGAATCGCAAAAAGTACTCTGGTCTTTAGGCAGCAATATGTTCCGGGGGGTAAGTGGTTAAGCAACAGCATATTGCCTAGATCTGAATATCTAAGTCTTGGAAAGCTACAATTCGATTTACTAAAGGCAAAAAGGGTGTTCATTTTGAAAGGGAATGTTTCTCTCTATAAGGAAACCGAATGAGGTGAAGCTTTGTTGACATCCATCATCCAGTCATGTGCAAGCACAATATTTGTACTTTTTTTACTTTCCTTGTACGTGATTGGGTATTTATTGCAAAGTGATTTTTTACTGTATTTACTACTAAACTAGTGCAGTGGTGACCCCTGAAGGGACTGCTGCACATATTCTTATCTGTTCTCAGGCTGCCCACCCTGTTTCTAGTCTCAGGAACACACCAACAAATTCAAACTCAAGTATGGAGGTCTTTTTCGGATTTTTTGCAAGTCTTATTATAATAAATGTTTATTTGTTTGCACCTTAATGCTCAGAAAGACTAACAACTGCAAAAAGGATTTACCTCTCTCTGGCTTCTTTTTTACTTTTTTTTAGGGCTGTTACTGATCAAAATTTTTCTGTTCGATTTATCGTTTTTTTTTTAATCGATTAATCGGCTAATTTCGATTAATTATAACGCACATACAGATCCAACTACTTTTAGCTGATCTCCTTGCAGGCTGATTCCCAGTGCAGCTACCAACCAATGGAAAAATGGATAGCAGGATACAAAAAACACACAAAGGCAGCTCTCAATGGGAATACTATTAAAACTTTTATAGTCTTCAAGTAGGTAACCAAATACATATTTCACTGGAGATAAAATCGATGTAGCTACATGAACTGTAAAAATGGTGCGAGTTATACCAAACGGTACCAAAAGCAGTCATAAAAACATGTAGCTAAGTATGATACTGGTATAAAAATGTGTACAACGATACCACTGCTGAATCAAGATGAGGAGAGGTTAACATTCCGTCGGCATGTAGATGTCCCATGAAGGGAACTATCACAACTCCCAGTGGATGGTTGTAGAATCCCAGTTTGATAGAGGGAAGTGATAGAGGGAAGTGTAACAGCCCTTGCGTGTGGCAGATAGTAAGGTCCCACCGGCATGCAGATATGAAGGCACAGCAAAGGAGCCCTTCAGATGGACACGGCAAGCCCCGTGGGTGTCTGTGACGTTACTGGATCTCCGACGGAACTCCCTGAAGGCCCAGAACCTGGCGGAGAGGTGAGTACCAATCAAAAGAAGTTTAATCGATCAAAAAGATTTTGATCGATCAAAAAAATTAAAGATTAATCGATTAATTAAAAGTTAATTTGCACAGCCCTACTTTTTTTATTACAAGACAAATTGCAAACAGCACAATATTGAAAGTGACCTACCCTGTCTAATATTTATTTTTTATGATAAGTCTAAAAGCTAGTTTTTATTACACACTATGCTTCTAGAATGGTCGGTCCTTGTTATATTTTGTGTGCCTTTGTGTGCAATCATCCTTTTTTTTCTTTTGCATGTTCAAGTTTGCAATATTTCGTCATTATATTTTAAATATTGGGAATATAAATTTATGTAGCCATTCTCTGTAATTCATATTAAGCTGATTAAGTTGAACACTGTGAATATACTGCATATAGCTTCAAACTGCATTTTGCCAGTGAATAGCTGGGAAGTATGTATGAGCTGTGAATATAAAAGCAAAGTTTAGCTACAATTTAAATCGACCTAAGGCAATCTATCATAAAATGTTATTTTTAGCAGAAATATTTTCTTTACAACCTCAACCTGATTGTTTTAAAATATACAGCATAAAATATCCTGATTGCATCTGCCACAGCTTGTGACCTACACACAGGGTACCTGTCTATGGACTACTCGAGCCATCATGGAGCTAAATGTAATGCAATAAGACACGTCCTGTTGCCTTATATTTAACATATACTATCTTCACCCCTAAAAGCAAGGACAGACTTTAGCAATTTCCCCACAGGGCAAATTTGCTGCATTATAACCCTATGGTCATCAATCCTGGCATCTAAGAAGATATATTTATTCTACATGGGAGGACACATGATCATTTTTCAATGTTTTTTTTTCTCCCTAAATATCACATATCATATGTGTGTTGTGCCCTGTTGTGGCATGTTGTCGCAACAGAGGTACTGCCCCTGCGTGGGAAAATGTTTGGCCCCTGCGTGGGCTAGTCTCGTATGCCAATGTAAACTTCAATAAAAAATATTTAGCAAAAATATATATATATAAATATATACCGTAAACTAAGTTATATATATATATAAAAGTGCGGAAACTTTTTGAAGACCACTTGTATATATATATATTTATATATATATATATATATATATATATATATATATATATATCATATATAAAGAGCCTATTCAAAGATATGGAGTCTTTAATTTGACTCACAGGTAGGTTAAAGAAATAGAGGCATACCCCACTTTTGTAATTCTTAAGTGATAGGGATGCGTGTTGGACAGTTTGTATTTGTCTGGTAAACCTTTTTTTGGTAAAAAAAAAAAAAAGAAAAACAAATCAAATTTCTTCATAAATTTTGTCCAAACAGTATTCTGCTACATGTCTTTGGTAAAAACAATACGTGTATATTGATTGGTTTGAGTGAAAGTTATAGCATCTACAAACTATGGTATATATAATGCAAGTTTTTAAAATACTTCTAATGGCAGTGTTTAGCGGCTTATAGTGGGACACTAACTGATGCTTGGGGGGGGGGGGGGGCTGACTAACACTGACATCATCAGTGACACTAATACAGTGATCAGTGCTAATACTATACACTGTCACTGTACTAATGACACTGTCACTGTGCCTAACAATAGTAATGTGTGCTAGACATGTGCACAGAATTTTTTTTCGTTTTTTTTTGTTCTGTTTTGTATCGTTCCGTAGGTTCGTTTCCGTTCGTTTTTCGTAAGACGCCCGTTTTCTTGTTCGTTTTTCGTACGACGAGATTTTTTCGTATTCCGATCGTTTCGTATTTTCGTTACCGTTTTATTTTCGTACATGCGGGATGGTTCGTTATTCTGTTTAATTCATGTTCTTTACTTGTTAGACAATAATTTTCGTGAATTTTCGTCAATGATTTGCATTCTGTGTTTTGGATTCCTTTTTCTGTTCGTGTTTTCGGTCGTGTGTTCGTGTGACATCTATGACAATTTGTTGTGGATGTCATGTGGGCATGCGACTGAAGATACGAACAGAAAAAGGATTTTCGTCATTTTGTAGTTTCGTAAATATATCGCGGGGATTCGCGGCACTTTCAACACGCGGCTCATCCATATTAACGATTGTTAAGCCCCATACACTTGGTCAGACTTTTTTAACAACAAACATAAAAACGATCGTTTTCCGTTCGTTCTCAGAAAATTTGTTCGTTTTTAAACTCCATCAGAAAACCATTTTTGGGTTCAAAAGTCTGGCCAACTGATCTCCCTTCAGATGAAAATCCACAGAAAAGTTTATTTTGCTTTACTTTACTACTCAGCACAAAAGAGAAGCTGCTTCACTAACTACACTCACTGCCCATTCAAAAAAACGAAAATTACATCTATAACAAAAGATTTCTATTCTGTATTTTGGGTCCTTTTTCTTTTGGTGTTTTCGGTCGTGTGTTCGGGTGACATCTGTGGCAAAAGATTTGCATTCTGTTGAATCCAAAATACAAACAGAAAAAAGGAATTCAAAATACAGGGTGCGGGTCTTTTGTTGTGGATGTCGTGTGAACATACGGCTGAGGATACGAACAGAGAGGGGATTCAAACAGGATACAGAATGCAAATCTTTTGTTATAGATGTAATTTTTGTTCTTTTGCCGTTTTCGTTTTGTCGTATTTTCGTCAGATCGTTCGTTCGCATTTGCGGTTGTTCGTTATGCAGCTCATTCGTAATCCTGTCATTTTCGTATTTTGGTGCTTTATTTTTTTCGTATGTACACATTATTCTGCGGGTACGAAAATGAACATTTTCGTACGAAAATAACATTCGTACGAACGGGAATGCACATATCTAATGTGTGCAATATATGCTGCTTTTTACTAAGGATCACTTTGTAGGGATAAGAAACAGAGTGACTGTTCTCTCTGTACATAGCCCTGTGTTGATTGTCAACACAGGGCTCTGGGCTGTGATTGGACACAGCCGTTCAGTAGGTCCCGGCCATGAATCATTGGCTGGGACCTGCTGACAGACTTCTGCTGGCGAGTGTTGGCCAGGGGACGCGCAAGCGTGCCCTAAACCCAGAAACACTCAGCGACGTACCAGTATGTCGCTTTGCCTGTACAGGACACTTTCCCCGACTTGTTCATTCCCCGACTTGTTCAATACCCTCAACAAAGCTTGGGGATTTGGGGAGAGGGGATACGCAAGTTAACCACTTAACCCCCGGACCATATTGCTGCCCAAAGACCAGAGTACTTTTTGCGATTCGGGACTGCGTCGCTTTAACAGACAATTGCGCGGTCGTGCGACGTGGCTCCCAAACAAAATTGGCGTCCTTTTTTTCCCACAAATAGAGCTTTCTTTTGGTGGTATTTGATCACCTCTGCAGTTTTTATTTTTTGCGCTATAAACAAAAATAGAGCGACAATTTTGAAAAAAAATAATATTTTTTACTTTTTGCCATAATAAATATCCCCCAAAAATATATAAAAAAACATATTTTTTCCTCAGTTTAGGCCGATACGTATTCTTCTACCTATTTTTCATTAAAAAAAATCGCAATAAGCGTTTATTGATTGGTTTGCGCAAAAGTTATAGCGTTTACAAAATAGGGGGTATTTTTATGTAATTTTTATTAATATATATTTTTTACTAGTAATGGCGGCGATCAGCGATTTTTTTTCAGTATTGCGACATTATGGCGGACACTTCGGACACTTTTGACACATTTTTGGGACCATTGGCATTTTTATAGCGATCAGTGCTATAAAAATGCATTGGATTACTATAAAAATGCCACTGGCAGTGAAGGGGTTAACACTAGGGGGCGGGGAAGGGGTTAAGTATGTCCCTTGTATGTTCTTACTGTGGGGGGGGTGGCCTCACATGGGGAAACACTGATCCTCTGTTCGTACATTGTATGAACAGAAGATCAGCGTTTCCCCCGCTGACAGGACCGGGAGCTGTGTGTTTACACACACAGCTCCCGGTCCCCGCTCTGTAACGAGCGATCGCGTGTGCCCCATGACCTCTGATCTCTGGGAACCTGCATTCTGACCTTTGACTTCTGGGGGAGGTCCCTGTTCCAATTACTGAGTCCCAGCCTTATTCTTCAAGGGAAAATCCTAACCCTAACCCCCAACCCTGTACAGGTCACCCACCTGTAGTACATTGTGGGCTGTCCGAAAGTGGTTGAAGATGCTGACAGAAACTCAGAAAGAGTGGGCAACCCGGCGGTTTCTACAGCCACAAGTAGCAGTGGCTAGATTAGCAAGGGACTGTCAGATGTGGGCTACATGCGTCAGGATCCCTGCCCCCTTTAGCAGGAATTTTATATGCATGGTTATTTTGGATCATATAATGTATGGTGGGATGTTGTTGCTCACAGAACCATGATCTGAAAAGGCCTGTATTGCTTTCTCACCTGTTTTTATCATTAATAACAAGATACAACCAATGTGTTTTGTGGAAAGGACCTCCCTTTCCAGGGCTTGAACAATGGCTTTTAATGCGATCAGGATGAGATAAATAAAAAATCCTGAATTGAGGCTAGAATGAGACAAGTGTGTTCTAAAGACATGTATTCATTTGACCTGTGGGTTGAATCTGCCATCAGTCTTTTCTATCTTTTGAGAACTCAATGCTTGGAACGATTTACCCATTTTAGTCCCCCACTCTGGCTGTAGTCTCACTCCTCTGGATGCAACAATTCCATTATTTAACAGGAGTGGTACAGAGAGTGTGATATCCACGTTGAATGTCCTGGCACAACTTGGAATTCAAGTGCAAAGATTTTATCAGGGGAATCTTTAAAAAAAGAAAGATAATTAGAGAATGATTTGCCAGCGCCTTCCAAAAATTAAGTCAGTTTTCAGTATGTTAATTATGTCTTGCCTTTTCCAGTTTTTTTTCCCTGTACAATTTTATCATGTAATTTGTATTCTGAAACAGTATATGCTAATATCATGTGCTGATAAAACCAAAGGTTTTGTCTTTAAAGCTGAACTCAACATGATACAACACCAATTAATGCAGGTATGTATTCATTATGAAATCATTACATCATTTTTTTTTAAATTTAGCTATTCTAAATACCTGCATTTGTCTTAGTGTCAGCCTCATGTAATTCCCATGGGCCAGATTCACAAAAGAGATACAACGGCGTATCTCCCGATACGCCGGCGTATCTCTGTGTTAGGGCCGTCCTAACTATGCGACTGATTCATAGATTCAGTTACGCATAGATAGCCCTAAGATCCGACAGGTGTAATGGAATTACACTGTCGGATCTTAAGGATGCAATTCTAGGCCGGCCGCTAGGTGGCGAGGCCATTGCGGTCGGCATAGAATATGCAAATGAATAGTTACGGCGATTCCCGAACGTCCGCGCTGCCCGTCGATCTAACTTTACGTTGTTTCCGTCGAGTTACGCCGCGTAAAATTAGGGCTGAGCCCTAGTTGTCCTAAGCCATGTTAAGTATGGCCGTCGTTCCCGCGTCGAAATTTAAAAAACAACGTCGTTTGCGTAAGTCGTCCGTGAATGGCGCTGGACGCCATTTACGTTAACGTCAAAACAAATGACGTCCGTGCGACGTCATTTAGCGCAGTGCATGTCGGGTAATTTACCAGACGGAGCATGCGCAGTACGTTCGGCGCGGGAACGCGCCAAATTTAAATGGTGCCCGCCCCATTTGAATTGGGCGGGCTTGCGCCGAGCTCATTTACGATACACCGCCGCAAGTTTACAGGTAAGAGTTCTGAGAATCAGGCACTTACACTGTAAACCTGCGACGGTGTAACGTAAATCACATACGTTATGCTGCCCAGGAGCAACGTAATTCTATGTGAATCTGCCCCCATATGCTTAACTGCAGCAGTGAAAAGTTAGATCACTAGTTAATTTCCAGACTGGATAGACTAAAATAAAAACTGGGTAGGTGTAAAACATGTAGGTGTAAAACATCACCCATATATAAATCCTGTATAATAATAATAATAATAATAATATACAGTATGTACTTAAACTGAGTATCTAGCTATTTGCCTGGAGCTCAGATTTATTACGAAAATTAGAAAAAAAGTTAACACACTCAAAATGTTGGTTTTCAGAAGAACTTGGGGGGCAGTGACTCCTAATCAATGAAGTGTGTTCGGGGACGACAGAAAGAAAGAAAAATATCTGGACTATTTTTTCGCAGGCAAATCACGACGGGTCATTTTAAAAAGAACTGTTTAATAGTACACCGTTATGTTTTTTTTTTATGTGTTTTCAGCTTTAAACCAGAGTTAACCACCTTCTGGTCTTTAATGAACAGACATCTATAATATCATCACAGATGAAATCCTTTAATATCATCATACATATACATAAGCTTCCCACACATTTCCTTTTTTCCTGTACAGTATGTGATAAGCAAATTTCTGCTTTGAAATAGTATGTTTATTGATTCTCAAGCAGCGGGTAGTAAGAGAGGATTCAGCTTGATTTAATAGTGTAACTGTCGCCATAATTTAAAGAGATGAAGTGAGTCATTTAAGAGAAGATATATTCCATGATTTATCATATACTAAGATTTGTACTTTCAAAACCCTGTATCACTATATATTTTTAAAGCTAAAAACTTATTTTGCAACATGACTAGCTTGTGTTTACTATTTTAAAATACAATAATGGCTTATAAGTTTTGGCTTTATTTATATTTTAAGTGTAGGACTTAAAGGGTATTATTTACTAAAACGAGAAAGTGCAACTCTGCATAGGAACCAATCAGCTTCCAGGTTTAATTGCCAAAGCTTAATTGAACAAACTGAAGTTAGAAGCTGATTGGCTACGATGCAAAGCTGCACCAGATTCTAGTAAATCTACTCCACAGTGTCACTAAAACCACATCATAAAAAAACATCAATAAATGCTGAATTACATCCTGTTCATACTCGCTCAGTCACTTTGTTTTCTGCATTCTGAAAAAAACTGGTTTACCCTGCTGCTCTATATCTCCACCTTCTGTTCATGTCCCCAATTCAGCTAGGGATTTTGCAGCTGTGGTGGCAACTCTGCACATGCTCAGTTTTCAGTGAGTTCCTATGCTAAGCATTTATTTCTTATCACATCAGAGCAGCCCATGTGACTATAGAGTCATACATGTGGGCGTATGAAATGAAAGCCCACTCACTCCCTCCTCCTTCATGCCCACTAACCAGCTAAATACAATGGGGACATCATATGTAGATTAATGGTGGCTTCACCTCCCTTGTTTTCTAAGAAACACGCTGGAGGGGCGTGACACAACCTGTGACTGGCATAAGTCTGCCCACACCATGTTATTTCTACAAAATAATAAATATTTAATTTCAAATATGTTTGTATGGCAATTTAAAACAGTTTAATAATATTATTTATTTATTTTTACTCCGTATTCCGAAGGCTGTTTTTTTTTTTTTTTTAACATGTGAGTAGCAGGACTAGAAGCTACTCCTGCTTATGTTTCCTTGCGGACAGGACGGGGAAACATCTGGGTCATGTAACAACTGTATGTCAATTTGGAAAAAGGATTTTACAGTGCCATCATCCACATACAGAAAGAGACGGGTGAATGTAAATTAAGCTGTTGGGGTTTATTTATTAAAGCTGGAAAGTGCAAAATCAGGCTCACTTCTGCATAGAAACCAATGAGCTTCCAGATTTTATTGCCAAAGCTTAATTGAACAAGCTGAGGTTAGACGTTGATTAGTTTCTATGCAGAAAATAGCCTGATTTTGCACTTTCCGGCTTTAGTAAATAAACCCCAGTGTGTGTTTGGTATCACTTTATGTGTTAGACTTGCAAACTGATGTGTTCATAGATGTTTGAAAAATTGGGGTAACCATGGTCATAGCTGAATGTTAGAATAGTTTAAGTGAGCATGGCTTAGTAAAGCCTACATGCCACAGCCTCCCTATATATATATATATATATATATATATATATATATATATATATATATATATATATATATATATATATAAATATATATATATATATATACTGTATGGAAAAGTTCAGCTCATCAGACATTGCATGTTTTCTACTGCTACAACTCTCAAACAGATTTAAAATGCAGCAGCTTTAGTAGAGTTTGGGAAAATGATAAAATAGATACGTCCTTTGTCAGAGAGGAGCATATTACAGGCAAGAACTTTCTTAGCAAAGTGTGTCCCTAAGCACAAATGTGACTTACTGTAAAAGTGGCTACATCACAATGAAATTCTATACTTTAAGGATCGGACAAATGTCCCTTAGCATGCTAAGAAACATGTCCGCTGGAAGCCTGTCCGTCGGACATGTTCGGTCGTCTGTACGACTTACCGGACATGTCCGCTCGGCCGAAAGCCCTTGCATGCGTCGAAGTGATTCGACGCATGCGTAGAAGCATTGACCTTCCAGGGTCGCGCACGTCGCCGCGTCATCGTCGCGGCGACGGCGCGGCCACGTCACCGTGTATCCTGTCCGCTGGGATTTCGGTTTGATGGTGTGTACAACCATCAGACCGAAATCTCCGAGCGGACATGTCCGATGAAAACGGTCCACGGACCGTTTTCATCGGACATGTCCCCTCGTGTGTACGAGGCATAAAGGGTTCCTGCACATACAGTACCTGCAGAAGCTCTAATCCCCCTTTGCTATGGCTGAATACTCAGGCCCCGTACACACGACCAGTTTCCTCGGCAGAATTCAGCTTCCGACCGAGTTTCTGGCTGAATTCTGCCGAGAAACCCGGCCGTGTGTACACTTTCGGCCGAGGAAGCCGACGAGGACCTCGGCGAGGAAATAGAGAACATGTTCTCTATTTCCTCGTTGTTCTATGGGAGAACTCGGCCCGCCGAGGTCCTCCGCGGCTCCAGGACTGAACTGGCCGAGGAACTCGATGTGTTTGGCACGTTGAGTTCCTCGGCCGTGTGTACGGGGCCTTGAGCCATTCTGCAATGGGAAAGCTCTGATTCTAACATGTAATATGGGTTCTTGCCATAGGTGTGCACAGCCTATTGTGTTTCTACATATACAGTATATGACCCCAGCACATTGATCTCCCTTCCGGCAAAGTGAAAGAGCATAAACACTTCTCTTATGACTTAGCTGGCAAGAGGGAGGTCTTTCCCATCTTCCTGATGCCACACAGAGCGATAATACTAATGCGCATAGGGTGCTCAGGGTGCATCCAGGCACATCTGGCACACCATGTGCTCACGCCTATGGTTCTTGCCCAGTACCTTCCAAACCCTTATATTCATATTGGCCTATTGCAATCACTGTTTCCTTCCACACAGTAGAAATCTATGTGAGGCACAGGTGCTGGGCAAGTTGTCGCTAGTAGTAATTAGTGGTATTTGGCTGTAGCAAAGGGGAATCAAGTGCCTTTAGATGCCTGCAATTTGTATCTGCTAGTAGACAATTTGTTTTCAAGCCCACTCATCTGCCCCAATCGCATATAACCCCTCAGGCCTTGTACACACGATCAGTCCAAACTAATGAAAACGGACTAAAGTTCAGTTTCATCAGTCCAAACCTACCGTGTGTATGCCCTATCGGACTTTTGTCCTTCAGACCAAAGTTTTAGAACTTGCTTTAAAATCGGACTGATGGACTGATGACCGATCGGTCAAAACCGATGGTTAGTACGCAAAAGCATCGGTTCAAAACCCGCGCATGCTCAGAATCAAGTCGACGCATGCTTGAAAGCATTGAACTTCGTTTTTTTCAGCACGTCGTTGTGTTTTACGTCACCGTGTTGGACTCGATTGGTTTTTGAACTGATGGTGTGTAGGCACATCAGACCATCAGTCCATCAGACTATGAGACCATCAGACCATCAGTCCGTTTTCATCAGTTTGGACTGATCGTGTGTACAAGGCCTCAGATGTGCGGTTACATATAACCAGCCATGGCGCATGTCAGTCTGTCATTTGGTTTGTTTACTCTTTTGGTTGATCAAAACACTTATGCATACACACCACAGAGAAATGCTGATACTTGGCATCATTGAGAATGCAGTCTGTCCATTCACTAGAGACACTGCAGAGAGTGCAGCCTATATGTACTAAAGACATAATTTGGATTACAGTCTACCTATTAATTTTAATGATAAATGTCTGACAACAGGCTAAGAATTTGTAAGCTATTTTAGAGCTCATGGAAAGACTCAGATCACAAGATAAAACATTGTTTGTTAGGCTCCTGGTGGATAAGAAGCAATAATAAAATATTGCAGACAAACATAAGCTTACCAGATCTGAAATATGAAAAGAGGAGCAATGCTGTTATTTCATATCTACTAACCTTTCAATTTGTAGCACTTTTTTTACAAACAAAATATCTTTCTTTCTAAAGCTGAAAGGGATACTTGTTCTCTGCATGAAAACTGTGATCTTGTTGTAGAGGTTCGACACTCCCCTTGTTGAGTCAGAACTAATGCCCTGTACACACGATCTGTCAATCCGATGAGAACGGTCTGATGGATTTTTCCATCAGTTAACCAATGAAGCTGACTGATGGTCTGATGTGCCTACACACCATCGGTTAAAAAAACGATCGTGTCACGTAAACCACGTACGACGGCACTATAAAGGGGAAGTTCAAATCCAATGGCGCCACCCTTGGGGCTGCTTTAGCTGATTTTGTGTTAGTAAAAGACGATTCACGCTTTTCTGTCTGTTACAGCGTGATGAATGTGCTATCCCCATAACGAACGGTAGTTTTACCAGAACGAGCGCTCCCGTCCCCTAATTTAGTCTGAGCATGCGTGGATTTTTAACCGATGGACGTGCCTACAAACAATCTTTTTTTTTTTTCTATCGGTTAGGTATCCATCGGTTAATTTTAAAACAAGTTTCACATTTTTTAACCAATGGATAAATGACCGATGGGGCCCACACACGATCTGTTTGATCTGATGAAAACGGTCCATCAGACCGTTCTCATCGGATTGACCGATCGTGTGTATGCGGCATTAAGCTATCCAATCAGCAGGGGGTGTTGTAGATCAGTGGTCATCAACCCTGTCCTCAGGGCCCAGTAAAAGGCCAGGTTTAAAGTATTATCTTCGGGGAAATACAGACTAGAATACTGCAATCACTGAGCAGCAAATGATATCACCTGTGATGTATTTCAGTAATCTTGCAAACCTGGCCTGTTGGTGGGCCCTGAGGACAGGGTTGATGACCACTGTTGTAGAAGGTGTGTTGGGCCTCTGCAGAGAAACCACTGCTTCCCCACAGAGAGCAAACTGCTGAAGTTTATTTTTACTCAGGCTATGGATGCTTTAGGAAGAAAAAAACTGTAACATCACAAACCCCTTTTGTTTTGATGCACCCAGAATGCATTCTTCTGATTTAACTGAAGGTTTAGATGGGTTTAAAGCCTTATTCCTTGACCCAAACCTTAGCCTATCCCTGAACCCCTAAAAAAGATACATAGAAAGAAAGAGTTAGAAGTCTGCATTTTAATGGCAGTGTTTCTGCTGGGTGGAGTTCCCCTCACTATTAGTTCAGGTGACCATTTTTCCTCTATCCATGATTTTTTTAAGTTATATTTTTTGTCACAATTATTTGTAATAAGAAGAAGAAGAAGAAGAAGAAGAAAAAATGTCATAATTTTTAACATACTGTCACCAGTGCCATACAGCACCATCTGTAACAGTTTTTTTACATACAGCAACCAGAGCAATACAGTAACATAGTATACTGTACTGTACTACTCTTTTTCTGAATGAAAACTATTCATTCAGTGTTTACTGTTGTGATTAGCTGTGATTGGCCACAGCTAATCACAAGGTACAGATGGGCTGTGATTGGCCTTGTCTGTACCATGTGATCACTGTGACCAATCCCAGAGCTCATCACAATAGTACACAATGAAAGGCATGAACCAAAGCTTTTCATTGTGAAAAATGATCATGTGATCTGCTGTGATTGGCCACAGCAATCTCATGATACCTGCAGTGGGCTGATGCAGTGATCTGTGATTGTCTGTGAAAACAGCAGGTGACAGATTGGGCTGGAGCACAGCGTGATCCTGGGAGCATGTCATATTATTGTCCTCCCAGGATAACAGGGCTCCCGCTCAGCCGTCAGTGGGTTAAACTTATAGGGGGTTACACGTATACAGATATGGGCACGATGGTGCATAGATTATTATGTTGGCACTTATACACAGACACATATGCGTGCATGTTTTCTTAGAATTTTTGAATATTGTGCTCCCTGTATATTTTATTATATTATATACAAAAAAAAAAACAGTGACTGTGGGAGTGTAATGAAGTATTTTAGGATTACTAATGATCATTTCTGGATTTTTCATAAATAAAAATTTCACAAAAGCTTATGGATCTTACCAGAAGAGTTCTTCTAGCTTCAGGCTAAAGGAATCACAGTCTAGATCATCTGAGACTTATCTAGCATGATGGCTGAATGCAATCCACACAGTTGGATTATTCACATTTGTCCAATCTAATTGTATTTTCCTACTAGTTATCAGTCTGCAAAATTACTTTTTGACATGGAATAACTACTGACCTCCATTTCTCCTTATAATAGCCTTTACTGTGGCTTTTCCTGTGCCACCCAACTAAAGGTCAGGATGATATTGACAATTCTGTGATTAGAACAGAAGTATGATATCTGAAAAAGCAGCTTTGGCCAAAATGTTACCTGTACAATTTTTGTTTAGGATCTTTATTTTATCTTTCACAACCATAACCCCATGAGTTCTGAGCATACTAAAAATGGTAAAAAAAAAAAAAAAAAAAACTCTTAGCATCATTTCTATATGTTACATGCATACACATGCATAAACGCAAAAGGAATGTCTGGCTGTGATTTTTTATTTTTTTACTTACTGGTTACTTGGTTTGATGGTACATTTAGCCCATACCAGCTACCTTTCTGTCCCTTATAGTGTTAAGGGTTGTTTAAACTGGTGGCACATAATAAATGTAAGCATTTTTGCATATAATAGCTATGACCTGCTGTCTATTTTTCAGATGGCACGTTGGATACAGTAGGGGGGTATAGACATGAAAAATGCATTGGATAAACAACACCGTATTACAATTTTGTCCAGTATTCTAAAGTCTCTATAAACCCAGAATCAAGCTTTCAGTGATTTTGGCATTATGTATCCCTGTACATAGTTTTCTTAATATTTTTTGTAAATATGTTGCAAAGTTTCTTAGAGTATGGTGTGTGTGTATTAGGAGGTAACAGCAGTGATGTGCTGATCCCATTGCATTGCACTTTTGCTTTATTTCTGGTAGCGCTGTGCAATGCAGTGGACTGTGTTGCTCCATACTGTGCTGAAACCAGGTACTGCATGTTGTACTTTCTTTGAAAACACCACAGCAGCACGGTGTTGTGAATTGTCTTCATAGTGAATAAGGTTTTTTGCCTTGTCTTGCGCTGAGCAAGAGTGCTCAGAGCAGTTCCAATGCACCTAGTTTGAAAGAGCCCTTATTTCGGCATGCTGCCAGTATCAGCAATACCTGTTTCAGGCTGGCAATGCTAACCCACTGCCTTCCCATTTGTAGCAATGTCAGCCTGGCACTAATGATGCGTACACACGATCGGTCAAACCGATGAGAACGGTCTGATAGACCGGTTTCATCGGACCAAACTGATCGTGTGTGGGCCCCATCGGTTATTTATCCATAGGTTAAAAAAAAAGCAATCTTGTTTTAAATTTAACCGATGAATACCTAACTGATAGGAAAAAAAATATCGTTAGTAGGCACGACCGTCTTGCTTAGCCCCGTCCCCTTTTTCTCCTCATTGGCTGACTGACTGTGTTTGACAGCCATGGAAGCCAATGAGGAGGGGAGTCCCGGGCAGCCGAGACACTGCTGCAACATCGCTGGATCTAGAGGGACCTCACGTAAGTATTAGAAGGGCTGAGAAGGGCTGCTGCACACAGAAGTTCTTTTATCTTAAAGCATAAAATGCCTCAAGATTAAAAAAAAACCTTCTGCCTTTACAATCACTTTAATCTAGTACAATTAAGGTGTCCTCTTTTATTGAGCTCCCATGATATTTAGATTTAAACATAATGGCCCAGGGAAATCCAGAGTTCACAAAATGTAGTTTGAGAACACTTGTTCAGGGTAAGGATTCGGGCCAGGTTTAGGTTTTACTAATGGTTTTATTAATGAGGGACAGGCTGAGGTTAGGTTGATGGTTTGAGATATGCACACATTAAATTGCACATTTTAAGCTTGAAGATTACCGTATTTATCGGCATATAACACACACAGGCGTGTAACACGCACCTTCATTTTAAGAGAGAAGCTTCAGGAAAAAAGCCTAAATTTTAAATAAAGAAATTTGAAGCAAAATAAGGGTCAGTGCCCATCAATGCAGCCTGATCAATGCCCATCTGCAGATTCACAATTGCCTATCAATGCAGCTTGATCAATGCCCATCCAAAGCCTCACAATTGCCAATCAATGCAGCTCTAAACCCATAAAGGATGTAATACATGCTGCTTCTAGTTTCATTCCTGGGAAGAACGATCAGTAAATGGATGTTCATTGATCTCCCTCTGCTCTATCCAAACATGGAACTGGGTTTGGGACTTTGAATGAGGCATGTGGATAACACATGCCTCCATCCCTGAAAATTGAAAGAGAGAAAGGGTTGGGACTTTAAATGAGATACGTGTTGATGCAAACAGTATGTATAAGTAAATAAATAAAGTTGTATAGCGTAATAACCAGGCTCAAACTTACCAACCAAATTGCAAGCCGAATTCAACTGTCTAACTTAGTATGTTAAAAGCAGAGGCTTGGTTGCACACATTTGCAAATATATGGATAAGCCACAGGCCGCTTACAAGGCTCTCTGCATTTCTGTGGTCCTAACTAAACTTGTCTAGTTTCCTTAGTGGAGGCATACAAGTGCTAATGAGTAGATAGAGAGCAGGTGACTAGGGGTGTGTGTCACCAGCCAGCCTCCATCTAAAATAGGTGTAGCAATAAAGAGCACTGGAAAAAACGCATAAGGGTAAATGTATAAGCATCAAAATCGCATCTCCATCCCTATTGGTAAACATGGAACTGGGTTTGGGACTTTGAATGAGGCATGTGGATAACACATGCCTCCATCCCTGAAAATTGAAAGAGAGAAAGGGTTGGGACTTTAAATGAGATGCGTGTTGATGCAAACAGAATGTATCAGTAAATAAATAAAGTTGTATAGCGTAATAACCAGGCTCAAACTTACCAACCAAATTGCAAGCCAAATTCAACTGTCTAACTTAGTATGTTAAAAGCAGAGGATTGGTTGCACGCATTTGCAAATATATGGATAAGCCACAGGCCGCTTACAAGGCTCTCTGATTCCTATGGTCCTAACTATACTTGTCTAGTTTCCTCAGTGGAGGCATACAAGTGCTAATGAGTAGATGGAGAGCAGGTGACTAGGGGTGTGTGCTCTATCCAGGGACAGTTTCCATGCCTGTCCTGGGCCAGCAGGTGAGACAGCTGAGTCCAGGATACAATGGGGGGGTTAGAGAACTAGACAGCATGTTTACAGTCAATTTGCCAAGTTTACCTGCACTCCTGGCTGCAAATCATTATTTTTAATAAAGTGATTGTAAAGGATACTTTTTTTTTTTTTTTTAAATAACAAACATGTTATACTTACCTCCTCTGTGCAAGGGTTTTGCACAGAGAGGCCTCGATCCTCTTCTTCTGGGGTTCCCTAGTGGAGTTCCCGGCTTCTCCTTTGCATCGAGTGCCCCCACGGAGAGCCACATTCTATAGGGGCATGCTCCCAAGTCCTGCTGCTGTGTCCATTGACACAGACAGAAGGACTCTGCCCCACGCCTGGCTCCCATGTCACTGTATTTGATTGACAGCAGTGGGAGCAAATGGCTCCTGCTGCTATCAATCTATCCAATGAGGACCCAAGACAGTAGATGGAGCTGCTGGGCTCATTTTCGTTGCTGGAAAGATCGGGTTTAGGTAAGTAAAAGGGGGGCTCTGGGGGGCAGCTGCAGCACAGAAGGTTTTTCACCTTAACCACTTAACCCCCGGACCATATTGCTGCCCAAAGACCAGAGCACTTTTTGCGATTCGGGACTGCGCCGTTTTAACTGACAATTGCGCGGTCGTGCGACGTGGCTCCCAAACAAAATTGGCGTCCTTTTTTTCCCACAAATAGAGCTTTCTTTTGGTGGTATTTGATCACCTCTGCGGTTTTTATTTTTTGCGCTATAAACAAAAATAGAGCGACAATTTTGAAAAAAAATAATATTTTTTACTTTTTGCTATAATAAATATGCCCCAAAAATATATAAAAAAACATTTTTTTTCCTCAGTTTAGGCCGATAGGTATTCTTCTACATATTTTTCGTAAAAAAAAATCGCAATAAGCGATTATTGATTGGTTTGCGCAAAAGTTATAGCGTTTACAAAATAGGGGGTATTTTTATGGCATTTTTATTAATATATTTTTTTTAATAGTAATGGCGGTGATCAGCGATTTTTTTTCGGTACTGCGACATTATGGCGGACACTTCGGACACTTTTGACACATTTTTGGGACCATTGGCATTTTTACAGCGATCAGTGCTATAAAAATGCATTGGATTACTATAAAAATGCCACTGGCAGTGAAGGGGTTAACACTAGGGGGCGGGGAAGGGGTTAAGTATGTCCCTGGGTGTGTTCTTACTGTGGGGGGGGGGTGGACTCACTAGGGGAAACACTGATCCTCTGTTCATACATTGTATGAACAGAAGATCAGCATTTCCCCTGCTGACAGGACCGAGAGCTTTGTGTTTACACACACAGCTCCCGGTCCCCGCTCTGTAACGAGCGATCGCGTGTGCCCGGCGGCGATCGAGCCCGCCGGGCAAACGCAAGGGAGTCGGGGGCGAGCGGGGGGGGGGGGCGCACGCGCCCCCTAGTGGCGGCTCAAAGAGCCGCTGTATAGCTACGGGCTCTCGCCCAGGAGAGCCGACCTGCCGCCGTATAATGACGGTGCGCGGTCGGCTAGTGGTTAATGCATAGAATGCACTAAGGTGAAAAACCTTGAGACTTTAAGTTTATTACCTAGAGATAATAATGACAAGTCCGAAGCTCTCACTGTTGTGTAATATATGATCTAATGCTGTTTTCTTTCTTGGAGAAAGAATAAGAAATACAAAAAAAAATATTTTGAATGTATTTTTATTTGAAGTTGATTTTTCTATATTTATACCTGTTTGTATTATTCATTATATACATTATATACATCTTCAGCGCACAAATCTCATAGTAATTGTTTCCCCCCTGTACACATCCTGTGCTCTGTTTTCTTTGAACAGTGAAAATGTTTAAATAATTCAGTAAGAAAAATGAACACAAGCTCCCTCCTGATTAAAGAGACTGCCCTGTATAACTCAATAGCTGTATGTCGAGCAACATAAACAACAGTATTAGTTGATCCCTCTAATATGTCTTTTTTGTCTCAGTTGGCCTATTTTATTTATTCAATTCTTGATACATACTACAAGCATGCTTACAGATCCCAAATACTGCCCTTCCTAGAGTGGTTGTAAAGTCTCCACAATAAACTCCCATAATAGGTTCTCTTATGGGGCAATAGTCATGGCAGAAAGCAATATAATCTCTAAACACCTTTTCCTAGAAGTCCTTCTGTGCAGTTACATGTTTTCTCGGGTCTTCCTCCAAAGCAGAGAGACTCCAGTAGGAGGGGCTCACATCCCTCTGCTGGTTTAGTTTCAGTTTCAGGAGGGGAGGGAAGGGGTGGAGAGAGTGCTTTACACTGATCATGGAAACTTCAGAGAGGGAGAGAGGGAGATACAGATGCTGCAGAGAGAGCAGGATGACGAAAAGTCAGTTTACTCACAGGAACACAGAAACAGGCAGGATCAACCAGGTATTATACTATATGGAAAAGGAGAAATAACATTGCAATAAATTAATTACAAAATAATGAAGGAAGGAAAGAGGGATCAAAGATAAGAAGGAAGGATCAATTGATTAAATGAAGGATCAATTGATCGATGAAAGGATTGATCAGAGGAAGGATTGGTTGGTCCATCACATGAAGGATCGGTCAGTCGATCACAGGAAGGATCAAAGTGAGGAGGGATCGGTCGATTGATTACAGGAAGGATCGGTCGAACGCCATCAGCAGCAACAATTTACTGACTACATTTACATATAGCAGGCAATTCCATTTTTGGTGCAATCTGATGGAAATACAGTTAAATCAGTTTGTATTGCCTATATACACATTCTATTGGCCACTATTTTCTTTTTATTGTAAAACCCATTTTTTTACTTAGTTCTGAAAAAACTTGTGTCTGTCAAATTTTAATTCTGTCTGTGTCCCTATTAGGGAGATTTCTCCTAATTTCCTGTCATGATAGGTAGGAGGATTAGTACTACTACTCTGATATACTAAGGTAGAAGAGAATGTTCACTAGTTTGCTTAGCCTAACCGCTTGCCGATTGCCTAATGTACATGTACTGTGGCTCTATTACACAAAATCACATACCTGTATGTCATTTCATGCAATAACCACTGAGTGGCGTGCCGCTCCGCCGGAGGCACGATCACGCGCCGTGCCACCGGAAGCACCATCGCGTTCTGATTGGACAGATCAGAACAATCATTCCCGAGAGAGACAGAACGGCGGTCTGCCTATGTAAACAAGGCAGATCGCGGTTCTGACAGGGGAGAAGATAGAGATCGTGTGTTCCTGCTGAGCAGGAACACGGATCTCTGTCTTCACCCAGTCAAAACGGCTCCCACACAGTTAGCAAGCACCCCCTAGGGACACACTTAACCCTTTGATTGCACCTGATGTTAGCCCCTACCCTTCCAGTGTCATTAGTACAGTGCATATTTTTAGCACTGATCACTGTAATAATGTCACTGGTCCCCAAAAAAAGTGTCAAAAGTGTCAGGTGTCCCATTTGTCCATCGCAATGTTGCAGTCTCGCTAAAAATCATTGATCGCTGCCATTACTAGTAAAAAAAGGAATACATTTAAATGTCATAAAATATCCCATATTTTCTAGATGCAATAACTTTGGTGCAACTCAATCAATATACGTACGCTTATTGGGATTTTTTTTAAACAAAAATATGCAGCAGAATACATATTGGTGAAGAAATTGTATTTTTTTTTTTTATTATTGGACGTGTTTTATAGCAGAAAGTAAAAAATTTTGCTTTTTTTTCAAATTGTCTGCCTTTTTTTTATTTATAGAGCAAAAAACTAAAAACCACAGAGGTGATCAAATACAACCTGAAAGAAATCTCTATTTGTGAAAAAAAAAAATGACATCAATTTTTTTGGGGGTTCATTGTCGCAGACCATGCAATTGTCAGTTAAAGTAAGGCTGTGCCGTATCGCAAAAAATGGCCTGGTCAATAAGGGGGTAAAACCTTTGAGGCTGAAGTGGTTAATAAATAACCATTGTGTGCAAAGGAAATGAATAATATGATTTTTGTGTCCCCATTTTTTGATGATTGACATTTACGGAGCAATATATATCAAAGTTAAAACTACTCCTTGAGAAATGTGGGCAATTTTTTTTATATATTTTTTATATCCAGTTTCTAGTTTTAGGAATGCATATTGAATATATGCTAGAGCTTTAATTATTACTATGGCAATGTATTCCTATAATAACTGCGTCTACCCTTATTATCATGAGTCATTATTTACCAGCTGGAAGGAGACCTGCTATCCAGAGGGCCACAGGGTAAATGATGTAATTACAGGGATTGTAAGATCATTATGCTGCATGTTACGTGACTTAGAGACCTCTATAGACATTCATGCGCTTGAGGACACTAATGGCATCCAGTCAGCTGCTGCAGTGGCTCTCAAACCATTAAGCCTAGTACATCCTTAGGCTGCTCTTCAATCATCATCAGATTCAAAGTTGTACTGAAAAATGACAGTTGGAAAATGAAAGTTGTGATATAATGGATTTCAGTTTGAAATCCATTTTTATTTCAAATACTTGATGAATCTATATGCATTTATTACGCTTCCTGCTGTATTATTAAAGGGGTTGTAAAGGTAATTTTTTTTCTCTAAATAGCTTCCTTTACCTTAGTGCAGTCCTCCTTCACTTACCTCATCCTTCCATTTTGCTTTTAAATGTCTTTATTTCTTCTGAGAAATCCTCACTTCCTGTTCTTCTGTCTGTAACTACACACCGCAATGAGAGGCTTTCTCCCCGGTGTGGAGAGTCAGGACGTTCTCTACATTGCAGATAGGGAAAGGAGCTGTGTGTTAGTGGGCGTCCTGACTCTCCTGTAGTCCAAGGGAGGGGGCGAGCATGACACTCCACACCAGGGAAAAAGCCTTGCATTACTGTGTGGAGTTACAGACAGAAGAACAGGAAGTGAGGATTTCTCAGAAGAAAGAAGAACATTTAAAAGCAAAATCGAAGGATGAGGTAAGTGAAGGAGGACTGCACTAAGGTAAAGGAAGCTATTTAGGGTTTTTTTTTTTACCTTTACAGTCCCTTTGTTTAGGTGTGTATACAGGCTTCCATAACATCAGAAATAATGCTGGGCTCATTATTTAGAGATTCATGTTCTCTTGCTATGGTCAGCTGATCATTTGACAGATCAAATTATAAACTACTGAACTGTTTAGATCTATAAGGGGCATTAAAATGCATTCGGAAAATGGTTGTGCATTGCCTCCCATTGACATGCCTTCCAATGTATGTTGTTGACATGTTTTTACAAGAGTTAAATTGCTATGCATTTTGCATGTTATCTCCTCTGACATCACATCCTTTTCCTGTTTGTAGGTTGAGGGAAGGAGTGAGGGAGAAAAACAGAGAGGAACACATGAACACATTTTTGGCAAACAGAATGTCTAGTTTAGCATAGCATACCTCAGTCATTGTGATTGTGCTAACTATATTGAGTAGGAGGAGGCAGATGAAGAGATTGCGCAAAAGCATACAGTGCTATTGAGTGCATCTCTTGCTCACTCAACCTAAGAGTAAGGGCCCTTTCACACGGGCGGACGAACGGTCCGTTTTTTACAAGTCCGTTTACAGACTTGTAATGCTTCCCTATGGGATTGCAGACGTTAGCGGATGATGCATCCGCTAACGTCCGTAAAGATCCGCTTTTTCAGATGGATGAAAACCCTATTTTTCTTCCGTCTGGCGGAACGGATTGGATGAATACGGACAAACGGTCCGTATTCATCCGATTCCCCATAGGGGAATTTTATATATTTACTATAGCAAAAAGTAAAGAAATTTGTGGAGTCACTCTTTATTTGTTTATAGCACAAAAAAAAAAAAAAAAAACTGCAGAGGTGATCAAATACCATAAAAGAAAGCTCTATTTGCGGGGGAAAAGGGACATACATTTTGTTTGGGTTCAACGTCGCACAAACGCGCAGTTGTCAGTTAAAGCGACGCAGTGCCGTATCGCAAAAAATCACCTGGTCATTAAGGGGGCAAATCCTTAAGTGGTTAAAGCAACAGAGCTAGGCTACCTCTCCACCCTATCCCCTTGCAGTTTGGGTTCCCTTTACAAAGCGTTACAAGGTACTAAGGTCAAGTCAAATTTAGATATATGAATATAACATAAATAAGTATATTTAGTAAAAAAATTGCCAAATTCATGAATGTAGCTGTTACTATTTTTATTTTTGGGCCTTTCATTTTAATATTTCTTAGTTGGTCATCATTTCTGTACTCGGTTAGGAGTGAGATTAGCACAACTAATCCACAGAGCTTAATTGTTATTAGAGCCAGGGACAAACCATTACATGGTACTTCCAGCCTTTTGATTATGCTGCCTATGTATTTACTCATCTGTTGGAGGTTAATCCTCTATTGTAAAATGTCTCAATGTGAATAGCTTCATCTTCTATAGATCACATGCTTGTGAGTGTACCTTGTGTTATTTTTTGCATATTAAACCTAAATTTTGTTTAATTTTGCCATCATAGTTAAAAAAAAGTGGTAAATTCTGTTCGGCTCCAAAGGGCAACTGTTTTTACTTGCAACCGTCTTTCATAAATCAGCCCTAAAGCCCCATTTTAGACCATATCAGCAACAACTGTCAGAGGAGTAAATTAAATCTGAAGTTTATTGTATTTTTTTAAAGTGATTGTAAAAGCTTTTTTTTTTTTTAAAGAACAAATGTTATATTATCTGCTCTGTGCAAACCTCCCCTCTGAGTGCTCTCAGTGCCTCTTGTTCTCCGAGCGCCCCCATAGCAAGCTGCTTGCTATAAGTTCACTTGTGCAGGCTTGATCCCTTGCTGGACTGTGTATGTCTATAGAAATGGCTGCTATGCCTCCAAGCCAAGCCTGTGAAAGAGGGGAGAAGAGAGGGGAATAGAGGGGTGAGAAGAGAGAGGAGAAGAGAGGGGAGAAGAGAGGGGAGAAAAGCTGCTGCAGATGGGACAGCGCTGGATCAGCTGAAGACTCAGGTAAGTGTAATGGGGAACTGGAGGGAGCTACTATTGAAAGGTATTTAAAGTAGTACTATTGAAAGGTATTTTACCCTAATGCAAAGAATGCATTAACCTCCCTGGCGGTATGATTATTTCAGATTTTAGGTGCTGAAAGCGGGAACCATTATTTTGCAAGGAAATTTGGCGTTTTATACCGTAGGCCTGTAATTCTTAGGAATAACTCACTTAAATCTGACCAAACAAGAGTCTAGTAGGCATCCCGGGTATGAAAAAGTTTGAAAAACAAAATTATAAATTATAATATAATAAATAATTATAAATAATTATAACAAATAATAATATAATTATAATAAAAATTATTCAATAATGTAATCAACTCAAAATCACTAAAATTTACTCAGTTGCAGAATTGTCGCTGTCATTAGTTTTTTTTTTTATGACAAATTTCCCCACAAATCGCTATCGCTCAATTCTGCAAGTGATTATAATTTATTATTGCTGTTTTCTAGCTGCTCTAAAACCACTTTTGACATAAAGGGACACTTTTGGTTGCTATGGACAATCTACAGTTTGCAGGCAGAAAGAACAGTTTTTATTATACAAAAGTGCATGCAGGACACTGGGCAGACCACTAGAGACAAGGGGGGTGTGTATTTTTTATATACAGTACTGTAATCCTTTAGATTACAGTATACTGTATGTAATGTGTTTGTTTACTTTTTTGAATTTGGCGCCGTTCTCCGCCCCCGTGAATGAATGAATGACTTTTATAGCGCTACTCATGCGAACTGAATCGCCTCTGGGCGCTTTTTCCAGCCAGTGTCCGCTTGGCTGGTGCGGTCATTTTTACCCCGTAGGATCGTGACACGCTTGGGACACACAGTCATACACACAGATATACATATATATACTGGGCCGATTGGACAGGATCCAATTTACCTACCAGCATGTCTTTGGAGTGTGGGGGGAAACCGGAGTACCCGGAGGAAACCCACGCAGGCACAGGGAGAACATGCAAACTCCAGGCAGATGGTGTCGTGGTTGGGATTCGAACCAGCGACCCTTTTGCTGCTAGGCGAAAGTGCTACTCACTACACCACTGTGCTGCCCCCCGTGCATCGTAACGTCGCAGGGAACGGAGATCAGCGGCACACAGGGACACTGTGTGAATCAAGCGAGGACACAGCACGGCGGCATCGCAGGATCCAGGGACAAGGTAAGTAACTTTGTCTCTGGCTGCAGCTTTTCTTCATAGATAACACTGCTGCTTTGCAGCAGACAGTCCATGTACAAACACGTGTTGAATAAGTATAACAGAAAATGGCGGTTCAAATATTCAATCTTGTCATTCAACATAAAATGGTGGATATATTTCTTCTTCAGTATTTATACTCTCTCTCTCTCTGTAAGTTATCAAAGCATTCTCGGATTTCTCTGAAAGGTATAACTGTGGTTTGCAACTGGGTTTGCAGGGTTGCTTTAGTTTGGTTACCTTGTTAAAGTGGATGGATGGATGTGACTTAGTTCGGTGGAACTACAGTTAGGGCGGTTAGATGACTTTGTTCGGTGGAACTACAAGTGAACACACAACTAGATCAGTATACAGATCTGATCACACTATTTACAATAAGAACATATATATAACTTGTGTATTTAGGCCCTTGCTTCCATAAAACTGAACTCTGTATGTCTGCTCTGCTCTCTGTCTTCATGTGGAATGAATGCAGCACATGTACAGTATTAGGAACCTCCCAGACAAAATGGATGCAAAAGTGGCTGTGATAGGTGAGGACTCTGCTCAATGTGAGATTAGCTGTGATTGGCCAAGGCTACTGATGAGTCACAAAAGCTTAACTTAAAGCATGAATTATACTGTGTAATTTGAGCTTACCTTCACTGTCATATAAATAAACGATTCTTAAAGGCATATTTTTTCTTTTGCTTCTGTGAACACAACATAGAACTATTATATGACATTCAAGCATAAAATCACAGTGAATAACTTTGCTTTTGTCTCTCACATATAAACATGTGCACTACATTTAGATTCTTAGCAGGTTTAGCTGTATATACATGTAGGTTATATTAGCTACCTAGGACAGGTTCTAGCTGGCCAGCTACAAACTTTACATTGCCACTCTAGTCAGAGTGGGTACAGTGCATCTGAACAGGCCTCTCTCACCAGCCTGACAGCCAGAGTGTCACTCGAACTTAGGATTAAGTCTCTGCCACAGACCCTCCCAAAGGTTTGGAGACAATTATGGTCCGGAATCCTTTTTCAGTAGATTCAGCACCCGGATCTCCTTCAGGTAGTTTTGGTGAATTAGCATCTGAGAGGTGATCAACATCCAGCCTCTCAGAACTCAGGTTGTCTCCCGATGAATGGACAGGCCCCTCCTGGAACACCAGCCTCGTGCTTGGTATCCTTCGGACAGACTCTTCATCGTTCAGCTTCCTCCAATGGGATGGACAGCTCAGGACCCCCTTTAGATTGGGGACCCAGTCGATCACTGGATCCGTAAAACAGATCAATTGCTCCTGGCCAACGTGGTCCCCGGAACCAGGAACACTGCTGCCCACGCACACCCCGGCCAGGAGGGCCATATGCAGGGGTGTCGTGGAATGGCTACCCCAATGGTGGGCGTTACACGAGGAAGAACCCTGTGGTAATGGCGTCTGCCCCGTTATACCCCTCCCCAGCATGCACAGCGATGCGGCCCAACCCCATGACCTGCTCCAGAGGAGTGACACTCAGACACACTTGACCCCACTGCTGCCACCTGCCATCTGGGGGTGACGGCAGAGACCCAAATTTAAATAATCAAACTAGTTCAGAGCCAACTATTTCTCTGAACTTTCCTTCTAAATTTCACATAGCACCGGCCCTGAAAATAGCCAGGCGCTACACCCCCCCCCCCCTGTCAAATAGACACTGTCCTCAGTGTCGAGAAAAAAAGAAATGGCGTTCAATCCTGAACACCTACCTGAATCTGCTTAACAGTAAAGTAGAGTGAGAGAAAAGAAAAGATAAAAACAGTAAAAAAAATATATATTTTTTTAGATTTGCACAATGATACATTTGACATTGATATGCCTGACTATCTAGCCTACCCCATTGTCCGGCAGTCTTGATAGAAGGCCAAAAAAAACTGAAAAACAAACAAAGAATTGCACACAAAAAAAAAACAATATTTACAGTCACTAAGGGTGAATGAAGCTGCACCTTTTACAACAAAGGCGAAGCCTCCTTCCTCCCCCAGGAGCATCAAACTAAGTGCTAGGCATTGGCAACTATAAAGGCCTAAAAGGAAAAATAAAGTCTCTCTGAGTAGAAAGTTGCAGAACACCGCCCTCTATGGTAGCAAGAAGAAATTCTCTTTCAGTAGCGATGAAGCCCACAGGAACCTAGTCTAACTGACTAAACATTTTCATTCCCCCCAAAGTCAGTCATACCACAGCAAACGTGGAGTGGGAGAAAAAGAAAAAAAATCGTTCCTGTTCGGGACTTCTTCAAGCAAAAACACAACACTATAGGTGTTAGCCTACGGATAAAACCTGGGATCAGGCAAAGTGATGATTTCCCCTTGATCATTCACTGTAGTAATGGAATAGACCCGATAAACTTTACTGGGACTCTTGATGACCACTCTGTCATGGTCAATTTGTCGGCCTGAGCTCCAGTCTTTTAGGCAACCTTCGAACCGGTGGCCAATGTGAATAAAAGCGTAATCCGTATTGCGAGCGGCTTTTGGCACATTTAAATACTCCCAAATGCCGTCTTTACACCATTCATCCCTCATCTTTTCAATCAGCTCCATGAGGGCTGCGGGCACATAGGGGAACTCCCACCCATAATCCAGGACTACCTTTTTCATGACGATCCGCTGAAGACGGGCCAGTTTTGGCAACGTACGGGAGTGTCCTAGTTTCGGCATAACGAGAGTGTCCGGAGCTCTCCTTGACACAGGCAGTGATTCTGGGATTGGAGCAGTCTCTCTGGTGTCACTATCTTTGGGTACTGCAACCTCCCAACTTGACTGCGGGATATTCGCCCGCAGCACGGTATCCGGTGAACGTTCTTTGGAGCGGCGAGGCTTTGTGGCACGGAACCCTCTGCCCCATTCTAGTTCGGGCATCTTCTGCTCAAACCACTGGTCATCGCCCACGTCGGAGGAGGAATCAAGCTCGGAGCTGTTGTACTCCTCCGCGGGCAAACAGATGCATTCCACTTTAGGTTTACTGACCTTGTCCTTGGCCTCGACAGGGACAACATCCTCCCTGGAGTCGGATTCAGGTTTGCGCATCGGTAGGCCTCGACCACAGCTGTGGGAATCTTTCACGGAGCCCACTTTCCTCAGGGTGAGACACTACCGCCATACACGCGGTTTCTGTGGCAACATCCATCTTTACAGCAGGTACAGTCTCAACGGCATCGCAGTCACTTACTTCGGGGGACGCCATTGGTGTGGCGACCGACGACATAGTAACCGTAGTACTTAGCCAGTCGCTACACATACTTTATTTCACTTTATTATACATTAAGTTATGTAACCGCAACTGCAGCAAATAAAATAAATAAATAAAAACTACATTTCAGCTTTAAAGCATTATCAATCTAGATAAAATTTCTAAAACAGAAAAAAACACTACTATCTTGCTAAAGCTTTTTTTTACAGAATGGGTACAGTGTTACCTTTTCCAATCTCTGTAATCTTTATAATTCTGCTAGAGGCTCAAGCAGCAAGTGACAGAACAGGAAAGAGAAAATAAAAAATGAATTCTCCTATATTCTGTACAGATTTCAGCTAATAAGTAAGAAGAAGGAACAGCCGTCACTGGACATTTTGACATTATGGGCTCAGTTGCAACCCTCCACAGCCCTGTAGCTAGGCTTTATGGTTTACTATGGAGCTGGGGATGCAAGTTTGATCCAGGTAGGAGAGGAGAAGTAGCAAGAGAGATGAAAGGGATGACAGTAGAATGGGGTCACGTGTGTGTTGCTGCAAGTCCTATTCCTACTCTCAATGCTCTAGCAGATTTGTCATTAGTACTTCTCTGTACCGCCGCAGGTTCTAATAGTTTTATAATATATTTGACCTTTTTTTGCACACCTATGCATCAGTCTACAGTTTAGTACTACTAGTTCTGTCTTTCTGACTAACAGCATGTAGAAAAGCATCCAAAAAATGTATAAACTACAAAAGCAGTATGCCATTTGCTTTATATTCCTGCTTTATTTTATATGCACTTTTAAAAGAAAAAAGGAGCAGGGCATGTTCTTTTAGCAAAGTAAATGGTCCCTGAACTTAGTAAATGAAGTGAAGCTGTGTTTTACCCACTCATGTGCTTAAAAATATTTGCACATGATTGGGTATTCAAAATGACTACAGGTTCATCTTATTTACTAAGATCACTGAGCATTTACTTTAGGGACCCCTGTTTCTTTAGTAAATCAGGTGCGCAGACACAGAAGGGTCGTTTACTCCTGTATATGTTGCTTGCTGAAAAAGCAATAGATAAAATAATATGTTACAAAAGCTACCTTTTTTTCAACTGCTAATCACTGCGCAAAGGCAAGATAAATTTAGAATCCACTGACCGAATAATGTGATCTAAATACACGTGGAAGCTTTGCATTTAATGATAAAAATTATAAATTGGATTTTGATTCCCTGTAATCTTAAAGCATTGGGGGAGATTTACTAAAACTGGAGCACTCAGAATATGGTGCAGCTGTTGCATGGTAGCCAATCAGCTTCTAATTCCAGCTTGTTCATTTAAGGTTTGACAAAGAACCTGAAAGCTGATTGGTTTCTATGCAAAGCTGCACTCAGAGCTGTAGATATTGCATGCGCCAGTTTTAGTAAATCCCTCTCACTGACCACACAGTTATGCAGCGTACACACAATCGGACATTCCGACAACAAATGTTCGATGTGAGCTTGTTGTCGGAAAATCTGACCGTGTGTATGCTCCATCGGAATTTCCGACAACAAATGTTTGAGAGCTGGTTCTCAAAGTTCTTGTCGGAAAGTCCGATCGTGTGTACACAATTCAACGTACAAAAAACCTACGGATGCTCGGAATCAATTTGATGCATGCTCGGAATCATTGAACTTCATTTTTCTCGGCTCGTCGTATGTGTTGTATGTCACCGCATTCTTGACGTTCACAATTTCCGGTAACATTTGTGTGACCGTGTGTATGCAAGACAAGTTTGAGGCAACATCCATCGGAAAAAAATCCACGGTTTTGATGTCGGAATGTCCGATCGTGTGTACGCGGCATTAGGCTCGATTCACATCTATGCATTTTTAGTGCTTTTTGTATTTTGCAGATTTGCTCTACAGAACGTGTTCCATAGGAAACCATGTTAATTGGGCTGTAGTGCAAATCTGCAAAATGCAAAAAGAACTAAAAATGCATAGATGTGAATCCAGCCTTAGACCCCATACACACTATTCGATTTTCTGCAGATTTTTGTCTTCAGATTTACCAAAACCATATAATATGAGGTCAAACCTTAAGAGTTTCAATTTGTAGCAATCAGGCAGATCCTTGCACTTTATGGTTTTGGTAAATCTGAAGACAAAAATCTGCAGAAAATCTAATAGAGTCTATGGGGGTCTAACTTAACACCTTGTTCAAGTTACCATTTTGCCACACATCTAAAGCTGGCCATAGATGGTTTGAATCTCGATCAGTTCAGCCAAGACTTAAACCATTTATGGGCAGGCAGATTGTACCCAAATCGATCCATCGATCAACCTAAGTACAAACAGCATGTTGGGTTTTTCATTCAATTATTGCCAGCAGCTACAGCTACTATTTATAATTAAGCCTAGTACACATTAGTATTATTTTTTTTCAGTCAATTCAGCAATTTGATGTTAGTACGGTGATCTTCCCTGCTGTGCTATTGTGTTCTGACAGGGGGAAGCCCCCAGCCATAACACTCTGGTCAGCTATCTTAGCCATTGATCGGGAGCCAATTGGCAGACCTTTTTCGGTCATGCCCCATCGACATCTGTCTGACCAGCTGCAGAACACATAGGCCAAATGTCAGCGGGTTTCAATTGAACCGACCAATGCCGTCCAACCTTTCGCCTGTGTGTACTAGGATTAACTGTGTGTTCTCCCAGCAGGGGTGGCTCCCCGTGTTCCCCCGCCAAGGGAGCACAAGAGCTCTGTGGAAAGAATTTCCCTATCAACACTATAGCCCCACTCGTCGAAAAATGTACACACGACCAGTTTCCTCGGCCAAAAAAAAAAACAGCAAGTTTCTTGCTGGTTTTTGCCGAGAAACTCGGTCGTGTGTACGAGGCCTTAGAGTTTCAATTTGTATGCAATCAGGCAGGCCCTTGTACTACATGGTTTTGGTAAACCTGAAGAGAAAAACCTGCAGGAAAACTGATAGTGTGTATGGGGCTTAACTGTTGATGGGAGAATGAAGCGATTTTCTTTCCTGCAACATGTGGTTACAGGAAAGAAGATCTCACCATCTCTGGCTGGCTTAACAACTTTACATTAAATGATAAAAACTTAATTTGATTCTGAATTTGTTGAAGTCATGTAACAAAATGACCACGCTTTAACTAAATAGCCAGCTCAATTCAAAATATATTCTCCAGCTAAAATCCTTGAGCCTATGCTTCATTTATGTATTATTTTAGTAATGCCAAATTTTGATAAAAACAATACAGCTGTGGTCAGCTCTGGGTTAGTTTGCCTTCCTACATAGACTGTTACAACAATGTTTTACAGGTTTGATAGAACTCTAATGCCCTGTACACACGATCAGTTCGTCCGATGAAAATGGTCTGTTTTCATCGGACGAACCGATCGTGTGTGGGCCCCATCGGTGAAAAAACGTAGAACCTGTTTTAAAATTATCTGATGGTTAAAAAAACGATAGAAAAAAACGATCGTCTGTGGGCAAGTCCATCGGTTAAAAATCCACGCATGCTCAGAATCAAGTCGACGCATGCTCGGAAGCATTGAACTTCATTTTTCTCAGCACGTCGTAGTGTTTTACGTCACCGCGTTCTGACACGAACGGATTTTTAACTGATAGTGTGTAGGCAAGACTGATGAAAGTCATGCCATTGGTCCGTTTTCATCGGATGAACCGATCGTGTGTACGTGGCATAAGTGGCAGTTAGGATAAACGGTTAAATCTGAAGCTGAAATAGGTTTGAGTTGTCTTACCAGCCTAAACATTTGTCATTCTTTCTGACAGTTTTCTAATACAGACATTCCTGATAAACAGCACATCCAGGATCTGACCTCACTATTCTCCATTGCAGTTAAAACAATAAAGCTTGGCCAAAGGCTGCTGTAGCCTGTGACTGGGCAGTAAAGGGACAGCAATATACTTAATGAGGTCAGCCTTCAGCTCTTTCCTCCAGCGAGCCTGTAATGATGGGTTTGTGCTATTACTGTTAAGAGGCAAAAAAAAAACCTAAGGAACTTTTTACCAATTTCAGCTCTTAAACCTGTACACCCCCTATGGACTAGAGCATATTGTATGTTTCTGCTATGGACTTGTTAAAGTGGTATTAAACCAAATTTTTAATATATTGCAGTTTACCAATCATTAGATGTGGTGGTGGCTGCAACAGTTTTTTTTTTCTCCTTCTCTCCTCTGTTTTCCCATGGATAATTCAGGGGGCATGGTATACTAAAGAAGCAGGTAATGTTCTGGCTAGCAGTGATCTGGCTAACAATGCACCTAGGGTTGCCACCTGTCCAGGATTCGCCTGGACAGTCTGGGTTTGGAACCATGTGTCAGGGTTTCAGTCCACCTGAAACCCGGACACATTTTTCAGACAGGAATGTGGCTTGGAATAGGGCCTGACAGGAGGGAGAGGGGGCACCATGTGTGCCGCATTACTATTCTCTTTAAAGTGCCCAGTGCAGTGGTCTCCAAACTGCAGCCCTTTGTATGCTTTTATCCAGACCTTGGGGCACTATTTCATTTACTGATTCCAACAATGGAGCACAATTCCCCCCACTGACACTAATGATGGGGCACACATCTTCCAAATTACAATTTCTCTCGATGACACCAGCAATCAGGGCCAATTACATCAATAAAGGGGCACAATTTCTCCCACTGAGACCAATGATGGGGCACAGTTCCTCACACTGAGACCAATGATGGTGCACAGATCCTCCCACTGAGACCAATGATGGGGCAAAGATCCTCCCACTGAGATCAATGATGGGGCACAATTGCTCCCATTGAAACAAACAATAGGGCATTATTTTTTCCCAATGACTTCGGGACAATTTCTACTCCCAATGGTCACAGTCTTCCCCCCCTAAAGTCTAAAGGACAGAATACTGGCCCTTTGTTTAGAAAGTTTGGAGACCCCTGCTATAGTGTATACTAAAATAAAATGACTGTGCACCGCTAAAGTGTTCGGGTTTGGCTTGATGAAAAAGTGGCAACCCTAAATTCACCTCCTGTACTAGTGAGACATAACTATGGATAAATGAGAACAGGAGGCACAGCAGACAGAAGAATAGGCAGTCTGGAGGGGAGAGAGTAGCAGATTTAAAACCACTGGCAAATTGAAGCCAAAACTCCAGATCTCATTTAATAATCAGTTACAGCAAACATTTTTTTTCCTCTTTGGGATAAAGGTTTCACATTATAAATAAAAGCTGATCACTTTAATCACCCATGCCAGTGTTAAGTGGTATGTCTCGTCCATGGAAACTGATGCATTCTGGTGGAAAGTTTGTGCTGTGTTACCAGATGTAAATAAAAGAAAGAAAACCTATAAAGAAAACAAATGCAGCCATCACATCTAGGGCCTCGTACAGACGAGGGGTTATCCGCTGGAAACGGTCCGCCGGACCGTTTCCAGCGGACATTCCTCCTCCGGATTTTGATCCGATGGCTTGTACACACCATCGGATCAAAATCCGTGCGGAAAACATCCGCGGTCACGTGTCGCGCCGTCGCCGCGACAATGACGCGGCGACGTGCGCGACGCTGGAAGGTAAACACTTCCACGCATGCATCGAATCATTACGACGCATGCAAGGGATGGGAGTGGACGGACTGATCCGGTGAGTCTGTACAGACGACCGGATCAGTCCGCTGGACTGGATCCCAGCGGATAGATTTTGTAGCATGCTACAAAATTTTTATCCGCTGGGAATCCGTCGGCTGGATTTTTATCCGCCGGGAAATGTCCGCTCGGACGTACAGACGACCGGATCTATCTGCTGGAACTGATCCGTGGATCAATCCCAGCGGATAGATCCTGTCGTCTATACGAGGCCTAAGAATTGGTAAGCTGCAATGTGATAAATGTTTGCTTTTGGGTTAATTACGGTAAGTAATAACTTTATCATTACTTAAAGCGTCACTAATGGCCCGTACACACGATCCGGATATCGGACGAAAACGATCGTCCGAGGAAGAATCGTACGATTTTCGGATCGTGTGTACACTACTTTCTAGAGCCGATCATGACAGTTCATCCGATATTATTCAATCGGACAAGCACGAACATTTTCCTTGTACGATACCAGATCGTACGATTTTCGTTTAGTCAGTTTAGTTGTTGTCCAAAAATACAAATACATTAGAACACATGACATCACTTCCGATTTCTTTTTTTCTGTCGTACGAGAAATTTTGTGACTTTAGTAACCTATTTAATTCCTACTTGCGACTATTAAGCGTAAAAAGTCATACGATCTGTCGTACGATATTCGGATCGTGTGTACTGTCTAGTTTGAAATAAAAAAAAACTATGCATGTATTCTGAAAGGAAAGAACTCCCCTAGCAATGGGGACTTTTTAGGCTCTGAGGAATGTACAAACAACAAAATGTAAATAGAAGTATTTATTTTTATCAAAAGTCATTAAAAGATATATATATATTTATGGTCGTTTATGGTCGTTACCCTCTGACCGAGAGAGATGTGGATCCCATAAACACGCGACAAGACTTACAACATAAATAGACCTGAAGTGTGCCTTGGCTGTCTGGTCAGTATGCCGAGAAAAGGGGGCATACCCAAGGTAAGTAATGGGTAGTTGATTGAAGAAGGATATGCTGAGAAGTGCCCTGAAAAAGGGAAGGGCGGGAGGGTGTCGAATGCGATTGAATGCGCAGACTCACGGACATAAGGTGAGCTGGGAAGAGTCGGCCCAGTGACGTGTAGTACCGCACACTGAACCGACAAAGAGCATGTGTGAGTGGGCTGCTTAAATACCCTCCGGGCTCCTCCCATAAACTCAGGCCACCATACTGGCCTTCTTATATATATAAAAAAAGTAATACGAATACAAATTTATAGAAAAAACGAGTGGTCGGAGGCCACAGGCAAAAAGTAAAGCCACTCAGTGGTGGTATATAAGTAGTGAATGGAAATGGATTATTTTTGGAGAAGAAGGATATCATTTAGTGTCACTTTATAACATATATTGTTTTTTTAGGACACACAAGGCTTTCTTTGGTATTATTACTATTATGATGATGATGATGATTATTATTATTAATATTATTATTCGGGATTTATATAGTGCCAGCAGTTTGTGCAGTGCTTTATTTTATTTTATTTCTTTTTCAACATTGTCTTGCACAAATGATATTATTTTTCATGAAATCCATAGACAGCAAACGTAATAAACCTAAAAAATGCACGTATTACATACTTTGATTAGTATTAGTAAAAAAGTGTTACTGTAGATAAAGTCTTTCTTTCTTGGGGCTGCTTTATCCTCTCATGCTTCAGTTCTGCTGTATGGATACTGAAAAAGGCTGATACCAAACTAGGTGTTTATTAAAAAAAAAAAAAGCATGTAATGATGTATTAATGATTACAGATCTGCATTAAATTAGGTCTTTTATATCTGCCTAGAGTTTAGATTTAAAAAAAGCTACAATAAAATATTATTATAAATAAAAGTCTGCCGTTTATTGTAACACAGGTTTTTCTTTTTTCCAAAACGTTATACTTCTTTGATCATAAAGTAAAAAAAAAAAAAAAAGACTGACCAGGGTTCTTCTGACATTTTTCGTTCATACTGCTGTGAGGAATTTAGGTTCAATAAAACTTATATTTATATGCTAAGTACAAAATTGGGCTTAGAGTTCCTTATTACTCACCTGACTGTAGATATAATCCAACTAAACTGGGAATCCAAGGCTCTCTCTGCCAGCTATGACAGTGGGTTGAGTTTTTACACTTAACAGTAGCTGTTTGTCAGTTTTATTATCTATCTGCCAAACAGTCTGACTCAGCTAGTCATCAGCCAAGTCAAGGGCTGTGTTTATAAAAATGTGAAAAATACACATTTCACTTACAGATGCACTTGGCTTTCTACACGCCCCGCTTCACATCATGAACGTTGTGGAAAATGCAAAGTCGTGAGGCATTTTTTCTTCTAAATGTCCCTATGATATGGCAATGGTACAATGGTATTTCTCCATTACGACTTTATATAGCTGAAAGTAGTGAATCTGTGGGTGAGAACACTTTTCATGGCTCAGTGAATATCAGGTGTGCAAGGTTACTGCATACATGGGCGTCCGCAGGTAGGGGCAAGGGGGGTCAAGTGCCCCCCCTGGCAGGGCTGGTGCTACATGGGCAAGTGTGCATATCCCCTTACACTAACAAATGGTTAGCTTTAGTGTTAGCATTATGAATAAAAAGAGTTAGGGTTATGCATAGCATTGGCATTAGATCATTTCCTCTGTTCTTCTGTACAAAATTATTAGGGGCCTGTAATGCCTATTGAACCGTTTAAAATCACTAAAAACCACCTAAATTGGAGAAACAATTTTGCTCATCCCTACCTAAATGCTGATAATCGTGTGTAAAGTGTGGCTTCATTTTAAAAGTAGACACATTATTACCACTTATTATACTTCCAGTCATGAGGGGGATTTACTAAAACTGGAACACAGAGAATGTAGTGCACCTGTGCATAGTAACCAATCAGCTTCTAGGTTTTATAATCAAAGCTTAATTGAACAATGGGGCGGACTGACAACTCATGGGACCCCCGGGCAATAGAAGATTATGGGGCCCCCGGGCTTACAGATGACCACCACGCCAGGAGGCAGTGCAGAGGCCGGGCAGCTAAAATCTTGGGATTTTCACATCAAAAGCATGTCAGTATCGGACATACCAGGGACAGATGTAAAAAAGCACAGGTTTTTACATACTGTCCCTGGTTTTACTGAGCCTGGCAACCCTGATCGGGCCCCCTAGTGGCGAATGGTCAGTCCGCCGCTTTTGAACAAGCTGTTACTATGTTACTATGAGGTTACTATGTACTGCTGCACCAGATTCTGTGTGCTCCAGTTTAAATAACCCCCCCCCCCCAATATTTCATTAATATTGATGAAACAAGAAATGATGACTGTTAGCTGTCATCATCATAATCAACAACATCACAAGAGAGCTTATTTATACCTGCTAGTGTAAATGATAAATGGAAAAATGAAATTAAATAAATAAAAAGTTAAATAGATGGAGAGGTCAGACTTCTGCACATAAAGTCATGCTTGAAGTAAAAACATTGTTTTCTTCTTGTAGATTAAAGAACATAAGTCTGGCTGATATTTCATGAATAATATATTTTATAATAGTATAAAAGATACACGTTCTAGATATAGTTAGTATTTTGAAAATGTTCTTTGTTTTTTATAAATCTTAATAATGGCCCCTTGTGAGTTGGCAGAGGGACATCATTTTGAATAATTAAAGCCTAGCAAACAAAGTAGTGCGAGGAGAGGGAGGATAATATCAGTAAATATGCATAAAGTGTTAGAAATGATATTCTTAATGTTTATTACTGAATTCAAGTCAAAGCATAACAGCCTCTGTAAACATAAGTGAGAGTTCCCAGCTCAGACACCCCCCTGTTTTTGGAGGGAAAAGGAGGAGAAATGGAACAGTAACTGAAGCCGCGTACATACGACCAATACATCCGATGAGAACGGACCGATGGACCGTTTTCATCGATTAACCGATGAAGCTGACTGATGGTCCGTCGCACCTACACACCATAGGTTAAAAAAACGATCGTGTCAGAACGCGGTGACGTAAAACACAACGACGTGCTGAAAAAAACAAAGTTCAATGCTTCCAAGCATGCGTCGACTTGATTCTGAGCATGGGTGGATTTTTAACCGATGGTTGTGCCTACTAAAGATCGGTTTTGACCTATCGTTTAGGTTAAATTTAAAGCAAGTTAATAAGTAAATAAGTAAATAACCTATGGGGCCCACACACGATCGGTTTTGACCGATGAAAACGGTCCATCAGACCGTTGTCCTCTGTTTAACCTATCGTGTGTACGAGGCCTTACTGTTTCTGATTTTATGAAAAAAGCCACTTCTACACATGAGACATACAGTATGTGTCAATTACAGTATATACCAAAATATCCTAATTGATCATTTGGTCCTATATTTCAGCTGCCGGATCTGTTCAACTGACAGATCCTTTTTTAAGATGACTCTCTGTTCAGCTGACATCCTTTTCAAGATGACTCTCTATACAACATAGAGTCGATTATTATGACTGATGGATGTTTAAACAGAGTAACCATCTATATTTAATATAAAAAAATAATATCTTACAGCTATTCATGACTATAGTCTGAGACAAAAATGTAGCACCATGCCTACCAAATCATTTGTGCATTTAGGTTTAGACACAGTGACAGGTCACTATAAACAATTTGATTCTAATATATTGCTAGGAATCTTTCTAATGAGTATTGACACTGAAAAATATCTCCTTGAGTATTGTTCTCACACCTCATAACTGGATGTTAGCGAATTTGTTTGAGCAGTTTTGAATTAGTGCCAATCTGTGGCAATCTAATCCATTCAATCACCTGATAAAAGTGTGTTTTGCTCCGCTTACCAGCTCACTCACTGTTTTAAGAGCCCATTGTGGGTCCCATTCTTCCGCAAAGTTGCCTTCATACATTTCAGGGTCATTCTTGGTGATTGGAAGTCACCAGGCATAAATGTGAATGTTATTTATATTGATGAAGGGAAGAATAAACTTTACCAAAATCAAATAAGGACTTGCAAAAGTTCAAACTAATGCCTTGTACACACGATCGGAATTTCCGATGAAAAAAGTCAGACAGAATTTTTCTTTAGATATTCTGACCGTGTGTATGCCCCATCTGAGTTTTTCCTTCGGAAATTCCAACGGACTTAGAAAGAGAACATTTCTATCGTAAATTACATTCATCTGTATGGAACTCCGACGGAGAATAAAACATGCATGCTCAGAATCAAGTCGACGCATGCTCAGAAGCATTGGACTTAATTTTTCTTGGCTCATCGTAGTGGTGTACGTCACTGCGTTCTTGATGGTCGGAATTTGGTGTGACAGTGTGTATGCAAGACAGCTTGAACGGAATTTCGTCTGAAAAATCCATCTGAGTTTATCCCGGTGAGAATTCCGATCGTGTGTACAAGGCATAAGGCATCAACACCATTATAATATGCCCAACAGAATTGTGGACCAATTATTTATCATACTATTGCCGTTTGACCCATGAGCAGTCAGCATGGGTGACCAGGGGAACTAACTCCTGGAATGCAAACATACATTGCAGTTTAGCACCCTCTGCAAATATCCACAAAATATGATGCTAGGGCAAGAAGACAGATTTGGAAAATACTAAATGAACCTTCAATCTTAACCTATAAATTTACTTCATTCTGGGTTAGAGACCAAAGAATGTGGACATACTATAGATAACTTTGCTCTCCACAATGTATTGCAGGTTTTCTTGCAATGAACATATCCCATGCAACTTTTATGAGACACTGGTACTGTTAAGAAAATCAGTGGCCTTCATCATCATCATACTTGTGCTTTGAAGGGGATCCTCTCTAAGCACCCTCCAAATGTTGAAGGGCCTCTACATTTGCAGCCCTTTTAATTTGGGAATATCAGCCCATATGCATTATGTACTGGGGTCCAAGCCATAGTCAAAATGTATTCTTTTTTATAAATAACAAAAAAATAAAGAGTGGGGTCGGTGGATTTTCACCTCCATGACCTTGTATCATAATTTGCATACCCTGTTGCTCTCACATTACTTACTTATCTCTAATCATGGATTTATGAAGACTGAAATGGAAAGGTAATTTTACAGAACTTTTGTGGCTTGCAATGTAATTATATATATTATATAATTTTGTAATTAAAGTAAGGTTTTTCCGGTAATGTGTGTTATCCCACAATGTTAACTGACCTAATCGAGTGAAATGAGTGTTACAGAGGAATTGCATTTTAGATTAACTGAAATGCACATTTTAATTCTTAAAATAAATGAGACCACAGACATAAAGGTTTGACCTTTATGACAAAGTATCCAGTTAATACAAAATTCATCATGAAAATTATCTAATGACACTATTATTAAATTCTGGGGATGTTTTAGAATTTTTCAATACCCTACAAATTGATAAACTAATTAACCTTGAAAATGAATATGCATTTGTGTTTAAAAACATTATCTGTGTTATATCTTGTGTGTAGAAAGTTCAGCCCTACACACAGAGCAATTCCAATCCTTCTCAGTAGTCCCAAGAAAATGATCCTGCAATTTTCCTGGTGGGTTGAACAAGAGGGGCCAGATCCACGTAGCCTGGCGCATTGTTGCGTCCGGTGTAGCGTATCTCTGATACACTACGCGCCATAACTTTCAACAAAGCGTGTCCAAAGACATGTTTTGAAGCAAGTGTAAATTAACCCTTAGTGGTGCAAGGTGTAAACAGGACTGTAAGCTAACCATTTTATTTAGTGACAGGGGCTTAGACTGGCATTCAGAGAGCTTTAACAAAGCGTGTCGTAAGCCATGTTTGAAGCAAGTGTAAACTAGCCATTATGGGAAAATGAAAATAATAAATAAGGGCTTCAAAACATGGCCTCGGACACGTTTTGTTAAAGCTCTCTGAACGCCAGTCAGAGCTCCTGTCACGAAATAAAATGATTAGCTTACAGTCCTGTTTACACCTTGCTTTTGATTGGTGCTTCAATAAAGCTTCGATGAGGCTTCAGTGGGGCTTTGATGGGGCTTTGGTGGAGCTTTGATGGTGCTTTGGTGAGGCTTTGTGGGGCTTCGATGAGGCTTCCATGGGGCTTCAGTGGGGCTTCAAATCAGCTTTGCCATAGACTTATATGGAGGCTTTGAAGATGCTTTGAAGCACCACTAAAGCTACATGGGCTATAATTTTTGAAGCAAAGCCAAAGCAAAGCAAAAGCAAGGTGTAAACAGGATTGTAAGATAATCATTTTATTTAGTGACAGGAGCTTTGATTAGCGCTCAGAGAGCTTTAACAAAGCCTGTTCAAAGCCTTGTTTTGAAGCAAGTGTGAAATAGCCGTTATTGTGTGTCGAAGCCGAAGCAAGTGCTTTAAAACAAGGCTTCAGACAGGTTTTGTTAAAGCTCTCTGAATGCCAGTCAAATCTCCTGTCACTAAACAGAATGGTTGGCTTACAGTCCTTTTTACACCTTGCCTTTGCTTGGTGATTCGATAAGGCTTTGAAGGGGCTTCGGTGGGGCTTCGATGAGGCTTCAGTGGAGCTTCTATGGGGCTTCGGTTGGGCCTTGGTGGGGCTTTGGTGGGGCTTCGATGAGGCTTCGGTGGGATTTCAAACGAGCTTTGCCATAGACTTCTAGGGAGCCTTGTTTTTAAAGCAAGTGTAAACTAGCCGTTAATGTGTGTTGAAGCTGAAGCAAGTGTAAATGAGCCCTAATAGAACAATTTTATGCATCGATTTTTAAAATGGCATTTTAATTGTTTTCATTATGTATATAGAATATTCTTTAAAAAAATATATTAAGTAGTACACCCATGATGCTGGTGTCACAGAGAATGCTCTGTCTGATTGGGCGACTAAGTGGCAGATGAGGTTTAATGTAGATAAATGTAAAGTTATGCACTTGGGGGCTAAGAATATGCATGCATCATACATACTAGGGGGAGTACAACTGGGGGGGTCTGTAGTGGAGAAAGATCTGGGGGTTTTAGTTGATCATAAGCTCAATAATGGCATGCAATGCCAAGCTGCGGTTTCCAAAGCGAGCAAAGTCCTTTCTTGTATTAAGAGAGGTATGGACTCCAGAGACAGAGATATAATTTTGCCCCTGTACAAATCATTAGTAAGACCTCATCTGGAATATGCAGTTCAGTTTTGGGCACCAGTTCTCAAAAAGGATATAGGAGAACTGGAGAAAGTGCAGAGAAGAGCAACCAAACTGATAAGAGGCATGGAGGAGCTCAGCTATGAGGAAAGATTAGAAGAACTAAATCTATTCACTCTTGAGAAGAGGAGAATTAGGGGGGATATGATCAACATGTACAAATATATAAGAGGTCCATACAGTGAACTTGGTGTTGAGTTATTCACTTTACAGTCATCACTGAGGACAAGGGGGCACTCTTTACGTCTAGAGGAAAAGAGATTTCACCTCCAAATACGGAAAGGTTTTTTCACAGTAAGAGCTGTGAAAATGTGGAACAGACTCCCTCCAGAGGTGGTTCTGGCCAGATCAGTAGATTGCTTTAAGAAAGGTCTGGATTCTTTCCTAAATGTACAGAATATAACTGAGTACTAAGATTTGTAGGTAAAGTTGATCCAGGGTAAATCCGATTGCCTCTCGGGGGATCAGGAAGGAATTTTTTCCCCTGCTGTAGCAAATTGGATCATGCTCCGCTGGGGTTTTTTGCCTTCCTCTGGATCAACTGTGGGTATGAAGTTGGGTGTATAGGATTTTACTGTGTTTTTTTATTTTGTTTTTTGTGGTTGAACTGGATGGACTTGTGTCTTTTTTCAACCTGACTAACTAACTAACTATGTAACTCTCTAATTGAAAATAGGTACAGAGCCATATAAAGTAGAAAAAGAGAGGAGGCGTCAGTCTCACTCCCTAGCTGTGTGTGTGTGTGTGTGTAATTTAACCTAGGGCTATTAAAGTGATACTAAACTTTATTTAAATATAACAAACATGTTATACTTACCTACTCTGCCTAATGGTTTTGCACCGAGCAGCGAGATCCTCCTGTTCTTGGGTCCCTATTCAGCGTTCCTGACCCCTCCCTTCAGCCGAGTGCCCCCACAGCAAGAAACTTGCTATGGGGGCACCAAGCCGAGCCGCAGCTCTGCGTGTCCATTCAGACACAGAGCTATTGGTTCAGCCCCACCCCCTTTCTTTCCTGATTGGCTAACTAACTTTGATTGACAGCAGCGGGAGCCAATGGTGCCATTGCTGTGTCTCAGCCTATCGGGAGGGAGAGTCTCGGATGGCCTAAGCACTCATGTACATCGCTGGATAGGGATGGGGCTCCGGTAAGTATTAGGGGGCTGAGGGGAGCTGCTACACACAGAAGTTTTTTTTTTTCTCACTGCATAGAATGCAGTAAGATAAAAAAACCTGTTGACTTTACAACCACTTTAAGGTAAAATTAGCCTGGTTAACATTTTAAAAACAGTATAGAACGCACCAACTGGTTGATAATATGTAAACATTAAATAATAGTACGCACATTTTTTTTATTTTTTAGCCATAAACATAAAAAAAGAAGAAAACATATACAACATTTTAATTTGTGCCCAAACTTTTGAAAAAAAAAAACTAACCTGACCCTTTTTCAGTGCAGATGCAAAGCCTGATATGATGTGTTTTCCCTTTACTGATAGATTGAGTTTAGGTCAGAATACCATATTTTGGGCTGGGAAGATAAGACTTTAGAAAATGTAATCATCCCTGTTGGCAGGTGTTCATTTTTTGAAATGTTTCTGCTCTGTAAAAAATGGTTCCTAAGAGACATGTTTCAAAATCTTGACATTCATTTTTCTGCGGGAGAATATAAGTCCAGAATTACAGCTGTTCCGTAGTAACTTAAAGTAGATGTAAACCCGAAATTTTTATTTATTTATTTTTTATGTCACGATGTAGAGTATAAGATTTCCTATCATCTGTGCCCAGTCTTGCCACGCCCCCTACCCGGATCATTTGAATTAGGCGGGCTTGCGCCGAAGGGATTTACGCTACGCCACCGCAACTTTACAGGCAAGTGCTTTGTGAATCAAGCACTTGCCCGTAAAACTTGCGGCGGTGTAACGTAAATGCGATACGTTACGCCACCGCAGATGTACCTGAATCTGGCCCATATTTTTTTCCTCAGTTTAGGCCAATACGTTATTGATTGGTTTGCACAAAAGTTATAGCATCTACAAAATAGGGGATAGTTTTATGGCATTTTTATAAAAAAAATTTTTACTAGTAATGGCGGCGATCAGCAATTTTTATCGTGACTGCAACATTATGGCGGGCACATCGGACACTTTTTACACCATTTTGGGACCATTGTCATTTTTACAGCAATCAGGGCTATAAAAATCCACTGATTACTGTGAAAATGACACTGGCAGTGAAGGGGTTAACCTGTAGGGGGCGCTGAAGGGGTTAAGTGTGTCCTAGGGAGTGCTTTTAACTGTTAGGGGGGCATGGCTTGCCGTGACACGTCACTGTTCGTTGTTCCCGATGACAGAGAACAGACGACCAGTGACAGTGTCACCTAGGAAGAACGGGGAGATGTTGTTTACACTAACATCTCCCCGTTCTTTAGCTTTGTGAGCCGATCGAGGGACACTTGGGTCCCGGAGCTCGCAGCAGGGTCGCTATCACGCCGGAGGCAGCGCGTGCGCGACCACATGGCTCGCAAATTAAAAGGGACGTACCTGTACGCTCATTTGCGCAGCTGTGCCATTCTGTCGACGTGCATCGTCGTGAGCCGTTTGGGAACCGGTTAAAAACACACTGAGATAAATGCCAACATGTTTCAGAAGTAGTGTGCCTTCTTCAGAAGGGTTATACGGATAAACAGTTGAAAACAGTCATGCAAATGTATGTAATAATCACAGCAACCATACAGAAGTTTTGTCTGTCATAATGTCCTACACATTTACTTGTCTTAAAATTCTAATTCTAATTACCAAATAAATAAATATATAACAAAAATCTAAATAAAATAGTCTGTGTACATACAAACATCTGTGTGTAGCCTTGGTAGATATGAGACTACTTACTACTAGTTACTTACCTGAAAATAAGAGTGCAGTAAGTTATGAGTCCTAGACACCATATAATTGTTATTATTATTATTAGTAGTAGTAGTAGTAGTAGTAATCATAATAATAATGACAATTCTTATTTTTTTATATATACATACATATTTTTTTAAACATATACTCTACTTCCTATTTGAGGCTTTGTGCCTTCACATATGATGAGTTAGCAACTGAACTATTTCATTCACTATTGCAGAATTATCCTCCAATCAAGAAAGGCAGAGTGTAAGGGAGATGGCACTTTTAACGAAATTAACAGTCAGTCGCAGCATCAGGCCTTTTTCATTTTTGGGGACCTAGTGATTCTTCATGTAGCACATTTCTTGTACAAAGTTGACTGCTCACTCGTACTATATCTATGAAGGAGAACTGTTGGGGCCCCTAAAACAGAAAGTATGTTATGACAACTGTATAGAGCACCTATCTCTTTTTCTCATCTCCAGAGGAGGGGGGGTATTCTATAGCTCATAGAGGTAAAGCGGATTTCCGCTGAAAAAAAAATCTTAAAAGCCAGCAGCTACAAATACTGCAGCTGCTGGCTTTTAATATTAGGACACTTACCTGTCCTGGAGTCCAGCGTCGTCCGCAGCAGAGGACGAGCGATCGCTCGTCACTCTGCTGCCCCCCGCCATCCTCGGTGAGGGAACCAGGAAGTGAAGTGCTCCGACTTCACTGCTCGGTTCCCTACGGCGCATGTGCGAGTCGCGCTACGCTTGCCGATTGGCTCCCGCTGTGTACTGGGAGCCGAGTGTTCCCAGAACACAACAGGGGGGGGGGGGAGGTGACATCATGCCCGCTGTCTGCCCGAGACTGTGTGGCCGGAAGTGGGTGCAAATACCTGTCTTTAGACAGGTATCTGCACCCCCCTCCCCCCTGAAAGGTGTCAAATGTGACACCAGAGGGGGGAGGGTTCCGATCAGCGGGAGTTTCACTTTAGGGTGGAGCTCTGCTTTAACTGGGCAGGTCTAATAACACTGAACCTAAAGCTGAACTCCAGGATCTAGCTACCTTTGCAAATGCAAATCCCTCTCCCAAAGTTATGTTAAACCGCTTTAAATCATAGTTTCTTACTTTTCTTGCAATCCAGAATTTTTAGCCCCAGTGATGTCATGATATCCCTTGCAAAAGAGTGCTCCTTCATGGTGCTGGGAGGAGGACTATCTACAATGTATCTTGCTGCAGTCACATACAGGGAAAGAAAACAACATGCGGGAAAGGAATGCAGGAAGTCACAGGCAGTGTGTGCAGTGACCCAGAGGAGAAGTGGAGGGGGGGGGGGGGCGGGGAAGGTGGCACTGAGGTCTGTATCTGGCACATCCACATAGCCATCTGCACACTACTGTCACAATCCTGATACACATAGTGGACAACTCTGACGTGGAGTCTCAGACTCACGAGTCGGCCTTTAATTACATCACCACTCACACCAATTTCACATCATGTACACTAGATTTCCTAGAGATGACACAGCGGGGAAAGATGACACAGCGGGGAAAGAAACAAGCAACATTTTGCATTAGGGTGCAAAAGTAGCAATGCTGCCAGCTGATATATTTTCTGCCCAGAGTTCAGCTTTAACTCTCCTACTGAGGATGAACCAATATATACAGCAGTGTATGAGAAAAGGAAAGCATCTGTCTTCTGTGTATTGTCTGCTGGCAGTGTGCTACAATTGATACCCATAAAAAAGAAATATGTACCGGTAGTATTTTGTATATTAACAAAGTTTAGTTAATGCAGGGAGGAGACAAGAGTAGAAATGTATGAAACACTAAGGCCCCGTACACACGAGAGGATTATCCGCTGAAAACGGTCCTCCGGACCGTTCCAGCGGATAAATCCTCTGGCGGATTTTGATCTGATGGTTGTACTAACCATCAGATCGAAATCCACGCGGAATCCATCTGCGGTGACATGTCGCGCCGTCGCCGCGATGATGACGTGGCGACGTGCGCGACGCTGGAAGATAAAGACTTCCACGCATGCGTCGAATCATTACGACGCATGCGAGGGAGAGGAGCGGACGGATTGATCCGGTGAGTCTGTACAGACCACCGGATCAATCCGCTGGACAGGACTCCAGCGGATAGATTTCTTAGCATGCTAAGACATTTTTATCCACTGGAAATCCGTTGGCTGGAATTTTTTCCGCCGATAAATGTCCGCTCGGACGTACACACCACCGGATCTGTCCGCTGGAATTGATCCGCGGATAAATCCCAGCGGATAGATCCGGTGGTGTGTACGAGGCCTAACATGGGAGCATAAAAACACTGGAGAACAGTACACAATGAAAATGTTGTTCCCTCCTGTAAAGATTATCAGATTTCCCTCTAAGACCCTGAAAAATTACTTCATTTTATTTGATTTGGCAGCATTCCAGAAATAAAATGATTCGGAACTGTGGCAGGCTCGCCTGAAAACACATTGACCTGGGTGATAAGTGTGCAATTATGAGTGCAATGACAAGTGTGTTACTTTGACTTGGATTTCATTCTGTGAATCGGTTATAACACTGTGAACTTTTCCAGTTGGTGATATGTTCATGTTTTACCTTAAAGTGGTTGTGAAATATGAATAAAGCTCATTTTTCCAAAGTGTTTACTTGGTTGGATGGGGGGTGGAGAGCTCTAGCACATACATTCATATATACAAGGCTGTGCAGGACAAATGGCTTTAGATAAAGAAGTACAACTTAGGCCCCGTACACACGACCGAGTTTCTCGGCAGAATTCAGCCAGAAACTCGATCGGAGCTGAATTCTGCCGAGAAACCCGGCCGTGTGTACACTTTCGGCCGAGGAAGCCGACGAGTTCCTCGTCGAGCCAAATAGAGAACATGTTCTCTATTTCCTCGTTGTTCAATGAGGAAAGTTGGCTCGCCGAGATCCTCGGCGGCTTCACACAGAACTCGACGAGCAAAACGATGAGTTTTGCCCATCGAGTTCCTCGGATGTGTGTATGGGGCCTGAGGTAGGAGGATATGTTTCATATCTGTGGTTCACCTAAAGCCAGTCACTTCACTGGGTATATGTAAGGGTTTACAACCACTTTAAAACACAAACCACTTAATAGGAGTAGCGTAGAAATAAATTAAATATAATATAAAGTAATATATGGATGTAGCGGTGTGTTGCCACTAGTTACTAACATCCACGCATATTCACCCTGCTGCCAGACATCCATACGTCACACTTGTAGACAATGAAAAGTCTTTTGCTTTGTTTTGTTGTTTTATTTGGGGGATTGAACATGGTTGGGGGAAAGGGATATGAGATGCCCATAGAACAATTGGTATTTGCAATGCTGGAGCTGATCCGGCTTCACATTGGCAAATGGTTACTCGTTGTCTTCACAGAACAAAAATGGTGGACTTCCTATCTTGACAGACTTTTCACCTCAGAACTTCTCCCGCCTCTGCACTCTCCCTGCAGACTTCTACCTCCAGGACTCTTCACCTCCTGGGCAACACTTCCCCTGTCATAACATTAGATATCCTGTCCCACCATCTTGAACAGGCTAGCCCTCACTCTGAATAATTCCTAGCTGAAACTTCACTTGATGAATAATAGGCCAGGGGCTTGCAGTACCCCTACTTGATGGTCTTGAACATTTAGTTAATAAAGAATTCTTGAAGATGGACTACTGATTCCAGCAAGCCCGACTTGCAAATCCCGAGTCCTCGGGCTACAGAGACTTGACGCAAAACCCCACAGTCTCTCCTCTGGCACTGCACCCAGCTCCCCTGGTATGCTTCTTCCAGATTTCCACTGTGCTTCACTCACCGATTCCTGCCATGAGTCATTCTTGAAAGATTTACCTGGACCGTGTGGACCAACTGCTCCTCCGGGTCCTTTTCCAGGACACCTCTCCATGACCTTTTAAGGAGAGGCTCCCTCCCAGCTCCTGAGCTCCTCGGCCGAATCCACCCCCCCAAGAAGGGGGTGTCTCTCCAGCATGCAGTCTAGCGCCCCATCTCACTGACGGTGAGTATATGTAGGAGGCCTGTTCCCTGCCAATACTAGTTGGGGATTGGTCAGGGCTCCTCACATGTACTCCGTGCCACTCCAACTCTCAGCCCTGCCCCTCTTCCAGAACATTCTCACTGAAAGCAGGGGAGGTGCCCAAAAGCTGAAGTACATGTCAGTCACACCCACTGCTACACTAACCATTCCCTGCCCCAGATCAAAAACAATCAGGCCTAGCTTGCAGCATAGGTCTGCTTAAATTGACCTGCACTGACAAAATCCACCAAACACTACACCTCTAGCACCTACCTATGGTAGAGGGTGCTACATGGATTTACATTTTGACCACAGATACTCATGCCAGTATCCCACTAAAAGGAGACTCATGCTAATTATTCTGCTTTATGTGAGCTGGGCAATCAGTAAATTTGCATATTAGCATCTCTTTCAGCTTGGAGAAACACAATTCTTGCTGAATTATTATAGATATAAACTGCTCTGACATTAACATCTACAGAAAGGTTAGGTTTAGATGACATTTCTTCAATCAATAACTACACTGCAACATATTATACAACTACTTGTCATGTTTTATTAGCAATAAAATAAATATTGTAAAGTTTTATATAACAGATTGCATGTGACTCTTTGTCTTGTTAAAGGGGTTGTAAAGGATTTTTTTTTTCATAATAAGCATCCTTTATCTGCAGACATTCCTCTTTTCACTTCTTCATTGTTCGTTTTTGCTCAGAAGTTGCTCTACAGTATTTCTTCTCTGTTCTGTTCACTTCCTGCTTGTCTGATTGTTACTCACCACAGTGAAGGGAGGCTTTACTGCGGTGGACAGTAACGTGCTCGGCCCCTCCTGGGAACTACATCTGTGCGGCAGGACACTCTCTACGTGTTAGAGACTTCAAGGAGGTGTGAATTACTGGGCATGCCGCAATTCATACTGGGAAATGTAGTTCTTACATGAACGAGCGCCGCAAAGCAGGAAGTGAATGAGAGAACAGAAACTAGAACGCCGGAGGTGATATAGATGAAGGAATTTAATAGGTATTTACTCGTTTTTTTTAAAAGAATCATTACTCTATTATGTCTGTCTACCTTGCAGACATTAATTTTAGGCAAAAAATGTTTTTCCTTTACAACTCCTTTAAGCTTTCCCAAAGACCATGCAACTATATTTTCCAAACCAACTGTAAACAGTATTTAAAATTGACTTGTGTTATATTTCCAATAACCTACGGGCTTTTGTTTGCTAGCCACGAGATGGCGCTGACTTCCCTAAAAATCCTATAACTACAGAACAACACCTTTGTTGGTTACATAAAAGAGTTTTTACATGTAAAAAAGGCAGTAACAGAAAGAAAAAGTATGCAAAGTTATTTTTTTCCCCCTGGTATTAGGTAAATAATGTCATTTATATGCCTAAATCATACTGCTAACTACTAGGATCATGAGGAAAGGGGTTAAAGAAGACCTATAGTGTGGAAGTTGCATTCCTCTCAACTTTCTAAAATGATTAGGAGGGACACTTTTTAGCACAAAGACAAAGGACAAGGACCAGTACATGGCCCTGGTAACATGAACCAAGAAGATCTAATATGCAGAAAATGATTGGCTAAACAATACAAGTGCTTTTTTACCTATGTTCCCCTTATGTTAACTTTACAAATAACAAATACAATAATATCTGCATCTGGTTACAAAGGATGGGGAGATAGCGAAGGTATTGAATGTTTTCTTGTTCTCAGTCTTCATGAGGGAATCAAGGGCTTTAGTAACCAAAACTGCAGCGTTTATCCTCATAACACATCACAGGAAGCACCCTCATGGCTAACAGAGAACATAATTAGAATTAGACTTGGGTAACTTAATATTAATAAATCACCGGGACCGAATGGCTTGCACCCGAGGGTACTTAGGGAACTCAGCCAAGTAATTGCCAGACCATTGTTCCTAATTATAACCGACCGTCTACTGAATGGAATGGTACCACCGGATTTGGGAAAAGACAATGTAGCACTATTATTAAAAAAAGGGGCCAAAATACCTCCATGGGAATTACAGACCAGTTAGCCTAACATCAATAGTATGCAAGCTTTTGGAGGGGATGATAAGGGAGTATGTACAAGATTTTAGTAATACAAATTGTATCATTAGCAGTAATCAGCATGGATTCATGAAGAATCTATTAACCTTCTATAAGAAGGTGAGTTGCCATCTAGATAAAGAAAGGCCCATAGACGTGGTGTATCTGGATTTTGCAAAAGCATTTGACACAGTTCCCCATAAACGTTAACTGTACAAAATAAGACATAGACCATAGGGTGAGTTTATGGATTAAACCTGGCTACAAGGGCGAGTTCAGAGGGTGGTGATAAATGGGGAGTACTCGTAATAGTCAGGGGTGGGTAGTGGGGTCCCACAGGGTTCTGTGCTGGGACCAATTGTATTTGATTTATTCATAAATGACCTAGAGGATGGTATAAAAAGTTATATATCTATATTTGTGGACAATACTAAGCTAAGCAGGGCAAATATTTCTCCGCAGGATGTGGAAACCTTGCAAGAAGATCTGAACAAATAATGGGGTGGGCAACTACATGGAAAATGAGGTTTAATGTAGAAAATTTTAAAATAAAGCATTTGGGTGGCAAAAATATGAATGCAATTTATACACTAGGGGGAGAACCTCTGGGTGAATCTAGGATGGAAAATGCAATGCCAAGCTGCTGCTAACAATGCAAACAGAATATTGGCATGCATTAAGAAAGGGATTAACTGCAGAGATAAAGCAATAATTCTCCCACTCTACAAGACTCTGGTCGCACCTAGAGTATGCTGGCTAGTTCTGGGCACGAGTCCTCAGGAAGGATGTACTGGAAATGGAGCCAGTACAAAGAAGAAGGGCAACAAAGCTAATAAAGGGTCTGGAGGATATTAGTTATGAAGAAAGTTTGTGAGCACTGAACTTATTCTCTCTGGAAAAGAGACGCTAGAGAGGGGATATAATTAAAATTTTCAAACACCGTACTGGTGACCCCACAATAGGGATACTTTTTTGCGGAATGGAGTTTATCAAGACACGTGACCACTCAATAAAATTTGAAAAAGGAGGTTTAACCTTAAACTAAGTATAGGGTTCTTTACTGTAAGAGCGGTAAGGATGTGAAATTCCCTTCCACAGGTGGTGGTTTCAGCGGGGGGCATCGATAGTTTCAAAAAACTATAAAGCCCCGTACACACGATCTGACTTTTGACCGGCCAAAATCACATCGGAATTCCGACAGAATTCCATCAGAGTGAAAGAGAACATGTTCTCTATCTAAACTCCAATGGAATTCCTCTGAATTTCCAATGGAAAAAATCCGATGGGGCATTCACACGGTCGGATTTTCCGATGGAAAAGGTCTGTCAGACTTTTTCCATCGGAAATTCCGATCGTGTGTACGGGGCTTTAGATAAGCACCCAAACGACAACAACATACAGGGATATTCAAGGTAATACTGACATATAAGCACACACATTGGTTGGACTTGATGGACTTGTGTCGTTTTGCAACCTCATCTACTATGTAACTATGTAACTATGTAATATAGAGGTTGGATAAAAAGTTTAGTGCAACATGACACTTTTGGTAGCAAAATATTTTTTTTTTTTTTATAGAAATGAACACATCAGACCAAAAAGGGATTTGGTCTAAAGAGAGGGACAGTCCCTCCAAATAAGGGACAGCTGGGAGCTATAATTATTATTATACAGGATTTAAAGTGTGCAGCACTTTATAACATGAGGGCAGACAGTACAGTTACAATACAATTCAATTCAGGAGGAATTAGAGGTCCCTGCTTGTTAGAGCTTACAGTCTAAAACAGAGGGTCAGGTGATACAAAAGACAATAACTGTGGGGGATGAGTTGATGGTGAAAATAAAAGTACAATTGTTAGGTGGAGGCAGGATAGGCTTCTGGATCTTCAGGGCTTGCCTAAAAGTGGACAGCATAGGATATAGTCGGACAGATTGTGTTAGGGAGTTCTAGAGGATGGGACAAGGTCTGTGACAAAGTTTAGGGCAGAATAGTGGATAACTTTACAAAATGTTGTTGTTAGTATTTTGAATTTTGTTGAGTGAGCAGAAGTCAGTGAAGGGATCAGCAGAGAGGTGTAGCGGACACTGAACGGTTGGTAAGATGGATGAGTCTGGCAGCAGCATTCATGATGGACTGAAGGGAGGATAACCTAAGATAATCCAATGAGTTGGGAGTTGCAGTGGCTGAGGCGGGGGATAACCAAGGGTGTTTTTTGGAGATTTTGGGGAGGTTGAGATTTGGACAGTGATTTCATGTGGGGCTGAAGGGAGAGTTCAGAGTCCCAAATTACACCTTGGCACGAGAGGCAGACTGATAGTTGTGCAATCGATCTCAACATAGAAGTCAGTGGAAAGGGCACCTGGGAGAGGAAATATTATGAACTCAGTTTTGGATAGATTTAGTATTAGTACCGTAAGTGGTGTGACATACAGACTGATATGTCTGCCAGTAAATTAATGATGCACATGGAGACTGATTGAGCAAGCTGAGGGGTATCAAGATTGATTTGGGTGTTGTCAGCATAGAAATTGTAATGAAAGTCATGGGAGGTTGTCCTCCCATCAGCTGTCTTGGATCGAGAATAAATTGAGATTTTCCTAGCTTGTGACGGAAAATATTAGTTATATGAAGACAGGAGGCAAGTATCTTATGCATTATCTTTCCTTTAATAATGCCCACAGCAGAAATACAACTTTAGTGAATTTCAATAATAAAAGAACTTTTAAAACAAACTACAAGTCCCAGCAGCCCCTTGGGCATACCAGCCAATCACGTGGCCTCTGCTAGTATATAAGGGGCTGCCCCTTTAATCACTTCCTCTTTCTTGGAGCGAAACTGCTAAGGACTTGAAACCGCGACTTCAACTGCAACTAGTCTTCTGACCATCAACGATTTGGGTTCGGTGAGTCGAGTAGGTAGAGGTCCCAACGGGGACAACAAAGGAGATCCCTCCGGAAAACTTCTCAGCCTGTGGCTCGCGTGCTGCGGTCATCAATAACCTGGAACAATATGAGAATAAAGACCATGATAGGGTTGGGTCGGGAGGGAAGATACTCGCCTCCTGTCTTCATATAACTAATATTTTCCGTCACAAGCTAGGAAAATCTCAATTTATATATCAGACAGGAGGCTCATATCTTATGCAAGTTCAAAGTCATACATGGATATAAATACAGTGATAACAAAATATAAGTCTAACTAATAACCAAGTCACAGAACCGACATAGATACGTGTTCCTCCGGTCTAAAGTAGAATTGGCGGAAGGTGGTTTCGGAAGACCAGTCCGCCGCTCTCAGAAGATCCGAAAGCGATCCTCCCGAGGTGATCACCTTCGTAGCCATGGCACCCCTGGAAAAGTGTGCGCCAAATCGGGTAACGTCAATCCCAGCCATGTCCATGGTGGATCTAACCCACCGGGCCAGAGTGGCCGAGGAAACCGGAAGGTGTGGGCCGACGTAGGAAATAAGGAGTTGGGGTAGAGACGGAGACCGAAGCGGGGCCGTCTGTAACTCATACGCTTGTAAACAGCGAACCACGCATAAACGTGGGTGCGATGGGAAAAAAGGATAGAATACAGATTGTATCCCTGTTTTTGTTCTACGAACTACCGAGAACTGCACGCCTTGAGGTGAGAATTGGCGTCTGGATATGTCCAGGGCTCTGACATCGGATATGCGCTTGATGGAGACAAGGCATAAAAGGACCGTAAGTTTAAAGGACAACAGTTTCAGCGGAAGAGCGTCGTTGTCGTCCCATGTAGTAAACATGTTCAATACTCTAGTTACGTCCCAGGTGCTTTGATATCTGGGGCGAGGTGGGCGTTGGAACCTAACGCCTCGCAAGAGACGGCACACCATGGGGTGTTTACCCACTGGAAGGGAATCTACCGGGGAGTGATAGGCCGAAATCGCAGAGCGATACACGTTAATGGAGCTATAAGATCTCCCGGATGCAAAAGAATCCGCCAGATAGTTAGCAACCATTGCTACAGGTGCGTGAACGGGATCAATTTCCCGTTGATCACACCAACGTACCCAGGTTCCCCAGGCCGATCGGTATGCCGATCTAGTCCCGGGGGCCCAGGCCAGGGCGAGGAGGTCCCTAGCTGTTCGTGAAAGGTCGCTATTTGCGCCTGACACCCCGAAATCAGCCAAGCGAGGAGATGAAGGTTGTGATCCACGACCAGAGGGTGGGGTTCTCCTGCAGGGTTGGAAAGGAGATGGGGGACACGGGGAAGCAGCCTGGGAAGATCGACAGTCATTCCCAGGAGAAGGGGAAACCACGGTTGTGTTGGCCACCAAGGAGTGACCAGCACGACTGAAGCCCCTAGGTTTGCCACCTGTAAGAGGAATCTGAGGATCATGGAGAAGGGTGGGAACGCATAGTGTGTCCCTCGTGGCCAGGTCTGGCGAAGGGCATCTATTGCCAGGGCTTCGGGGTCCGGCCTCCAGCTGTAAAAGCGAGGAAGTTGACAATTGAGGCGGGATGCGAACAGGTCCATGGAAAAGGGACCCCACAACCGAACCAGAGAAAGGAACACCGTCCGATCCAGCCGCCAATCGCTGGAATCTGTGAGGTATCTGGAATTCCAGTCCGCGATCAAGTTCGAGGTACCTGGAATGTATTCCGCCAGGGGAACGACGTTGCGTTCCAGACAGAAGTGCCAAAACTCCTTTGCTAGATTCGCCAGAGCCTTGGATCTGGAACCTCCTAGGCGGTTGACGTATTGGACTGCGGTTACGTTGTCCATCCGCAGTAATACGCAACAATTGGAGGCATTCGGAAGGAGACTCCTGAGGGCGAAAAAGGCCGCCATGAGTTCCAACGCATTGATATGAAGCAGAGACTCCTCTGCGGACCAGGTCCCTCCTGTGGTGGATGTTCCGCAGCGAGCCCCCCAGCCGTGCCGACTCGCATCCGATTCTATAATGTAATCCGGATTGGAGCTGAAAATGGTCTTCCCGTTCCAATCGATGGCGTGACTCAGCCACCAACGCAACTCCACTACTGTTTCTGCATCCAGAGGCACTTCGTCTGCATAGCGAAGACCCTGTCGCAGGTGGAGCGCTTTGAGTCTCTGAAGGGCTCGGTAATGGAGGGGAGCCGGGAAGATGGCCTGAATTGAGGCCGATAAAAGTCCTACTAATCGGGCCAAACCGCGTAAGGATACTCGCCGTTTGTACAATACGGAACGAATCTCCTTGCGGATAGTAGCTAGTTTGGCTTTGGGTAAGCGAAGTATAGAGTGTTTGGTGTCCACTAAGAACCCCAAAAACTCCATCTCTTGTGAAGGAGTCAAGATGGACTTCTCGTGGTTTATGACGAAACCTAGCCCCTGGAGCAAGCTGACGGTCCAGGCGGCATGAATCATCGCTTGATGGTGAGATCGGGCCATTATGAGGAGGTCGTCTAGGTATATGATTAACCGAACGCCTCTGCTCCGTAAGGCCGCCACCACCGGCTTCAGCAACTTGGTGAAGCACCATGGGGCGGAGGAGAGTCCGAAGGGGAGGCAAGTGAATTGCCACAGCCTGTTTCTCCAAAGGAAGCGTAGAAGGTGTTGGGAAGCAGGATGAATGGGGACTGTGAGGTAGGCGTCCTTCAAGTCCACCTTTACTAGCCAGTCCTCGGGGCGTAACAGGTCTCTCAGATAGTGGATCCCCTCCATCTTGAAGTGTCGGTAGACGACATGTTGATTGAGGGTCCTTAGATTTATAACGGGGCGAAATCCGCCATCCTTTTTTCTGACTAGAAAAAGGTTGCTGAGAAACCCTGGGGAGACAGGGTCCACCTCTATTACGGCCTGTTTGGTAAGAAGGGCCTGAAGTTCTAGGTCTATGAGTGTTGAGTTTTGGTTTGAGAATTTGATGGGTTGAGGCATCACATTCATTTCTGGCAAGGAGTACAGTTCTATCTGATATCCCGCCACCGTGTTGAGTATCCAGGCGTCTGCCGTAATCGCAGACCAGGCGTGGATAAAATGTCTCAACCTTCCCCCCAAGAGAATGTGAAAAGAATTCGGGTGTGTGACACTCACCGGTAGTAGGTCTTGAGCGGGGGTAGCCTCTCCCTCCGCGTCCTCTCCAGGGACGTCCACGTGGTGGGAAGAAGGGAGCTGGTTGTGCCACTGGGATTGGGTATGATTGTGGAGCCTGGCTATACTGAGCGGGAGCTCTATAGTACTGCCTGCCTGCGGAATAGCGACCGGCAGAACGGCCCCTGTTTCTGCCGGCCCTAGGAAAAATTTTGGATGACCCTGCCTTTTTTAGTGATGACTGGGCCTTGTCCAGACTTGTGTACAGTCCTACCATCTTATTAATGTCCTTAATAAGGGAATCGCCAAAGAGCATACCTTCGGCTGAAGGGCCCGGTTCTGAGTCTGCGAGGTGAGACAGTTGAGGGTCCAGCCTCATCAGGATGGAGCGGCGACGCTCCGTGGAACAAATGGTATTGGCGCAGCCCAACAGACACACTGTTCTCTGGGCCCAACCTCTAAGTTGGTCCAGGTCGACCGGGGTCTCCGTGGAGGAGGCCTGTTCGGCAATGTTTAGGATTTTGGTGACTGGGCCAAACAGGTCGAGGATTCGGTCCTGAATGGAGCGGAAGGATCTTTCAATACCCTTTTTTGAGTATTTACCCTGTTTGGTAAGGTATCTGAGAAGTACCGGGTCTACCTCGGGGGTGACTACCGTCTTCTTCGGAATACAGGGTCGGGGACACTCAGCCCTCAGTTTACTGCGATTATTTTTATCCACGGACCTACGGGCCCAGTACTGGATATATTGGGCAACCTCCGGGAGGGGGGCCCATTCGCCAGAGCGGGGGTGAGAAATCCCTTCTGGGTCGAAGAAGGGTTCTCCCCTGGCATCTAAGATAGTTTCGCCCTGGGTTACAGGGGTGGCGTTGTCAGGTGGCGCCATATGCCCACTACCCTCATAATCAGTATCTTCATCAGACTCGTAGGCGTCTGACGCCTCAGATTCTGTGGACGAATCTGACGTGTCCACAAAGGAATCTGGTTTGGTCCGTCTAGCGGACTTTTGCCTCTGCGTTTGCTGCTCCCCGAGGCTCAGGGGTCGGTGAGAGTCTGGGAGGGTAGTGGGTCGGCAGACCGGGTTGGGTGCTGCCTGGGGCACATTATTTACTTCCCCTGCCGGGGAGTCGTATGTTGTGGGAACATGCTTGCGTTTGTGTGTCGCTTTGCCCTTTTTTGTGGGCGGTTCACCACGGCCTGGGGGTCCAGGCATGACAGGTGCAGCCAGGTGTGGCACAGGGGCGGAAGCCATGGCTATTTGCACTGAGTGATTGATTAAATCCTGTATCTGGGCAGCAGTAAGGAAAATAGGGTTATGGGGGGTAATATCTCCCTCAGATGGCATGGTAGGGAACTCATTACAATCTTCATCAGCCATGATAGGATCTCTAATGCAGCTGAGAAGTACAGTATGGTATTAGGGGTAGATGAAATTATATCCCCAGCGGTAGAAACAGATACTATGAGTATCTATGAGGGTACCTATCCGGCGGAAGGGGTTAATGGTATTAAGCCGATTTTTATAGGGACCGCAGAGGCACTATAGGGGCGTCCTACCGTTCAGCCGACTCACTCCACACTGGAGCAGCAGCGAAAGGTAGGAACTTCCCCGCTCAGGAGGGCGTAATCTCGCGAGATTACGTCTCCTGCGTACTGATAGGCTGGAGCGGAGGTCCGCCGGGCACGCCCCCCGCAGCGTACGGAGCGCTGATAGGAGAAGCGTGGGGCTTGCTCGACACGCCCCCCCGAGAGACGAGACTGTCTGAGGGGAAGCGCGCGGAGAGTGTGAGGAGGTGAGGGAAGGCGCCAAGTTAGTTAAAATGGCGCTGCCTGCGGAGAGAAAACTTTAGGGGGAAGAGACAGTAGAAGAAGGTTTTTCTGAAAAACGCCACAAACGGAGCGTTTGAACGCTTTTAAACAGTAGTAATTTACTACCTTTTTTTATCCTCAGACATATGATAAATAGAACAAAATTACAAATAAAAAGGGAATGAGTACAGTACATGAATATGGACAGTACATAAATTGTGGATGGGAAGCGTGGAGGGAACAAGTCCCAGTCCACGAATCCCAGAAAAATATTAAATACAATCTATAAATAAATCTATAAATAGTACTTCTCTAAATAGTACTTATCTGGTTTCTTGCTGTGAGCAGAAAGAAAGAGGAAGTGATTAAAGGGGCAGCCCCTTATATACTAGCAGAGGCCACGTGATTGGCTGGTATGCCCAAGGGGCTGCTGGGACTTGTAGTTTGTTTTAAAAGTTCTTTTATTATTGAAATTCACTAAAGTTGTATTTCTGCTGTGGGCATTATTAAAGGAAAGATAATGCATAAGATATGAGCCTCCTGTCTGATATATAACTGAGATCCAAGAGCAGAGGGTGCAGTAGCATAGGAAAGATGAGAACCAACAAAAACTAACAAAAGTAACATATGTGGTAGTATACCTGCAGCAAACAAATGATCCACATCTAAAAATAATAAACCGAGATAGAAGATAACTAAATATTATGGGGCTGATTTACTAAAACTGTAGAGTGAAAATCTGGTGCAGCTCTGCATAGAAACCAATCAGCTTCCAGTTTTTTTTTTAAAGCCTAAATGAGCAAGCTGAAGTTAGAAGCTGATTGCCTATCATGCACAACTGCACCATATTTTGCACTTTAAAGTTTTAGTAATTTAAAGTGCTTGTAAAGGCAGAATGTTTTTTTTATCTTAAAGGGGTTGTAAAGTCAGAAGATTTGTTTATCTTAAAGCGGGGGTTCACCCTATCGACAGGAAAAAAAAAAAAAAATTTTCTTTTACCTTTAAATCAGGCACTGTAGCGCGAGCTACAGTATGCCTGTCCCGAATTTTTTCCCCCCATACTCACCTTGTAGTCGTCCATCGAAGATACCGGGGAATGGGCGTGCCTCTGGAGACGGAGGATGATTGACGGCCGGCTCTGGCGCGTCACGCTTCTCCGGAAATAGCCGAAATAGGCTTGGTCTTCACGACGCGTGCGCATAGCCTGTGCGCACGCGCCGTGAAGAGCCGAGACCTACTCCGGCTGTCTTCGGGGAGAGTGACGTGCCAGGGCCGGCCGTCAATCATCCTCCCTCTCCATAGGCACGCCCATTCCCCGCGGGAGCCGAAATCTACGATGGACGACTACGAGGTGAGTACGGGGTTAAAGAAATCGGGACAGGCATACTGTAGCTCGCGCTACAATGCCTGTCTCGATGGTAACATCATGTGGGTCAGGGTGAACTACCGCTTTAATGTATTCTATGCGTTAAGATAAAAAGCCTTCTGTATACAGCAGCCCTCCTCAGCCCCCCTAATTCTTACCTGAGCCCCCTCTCTGTCCAGCAATGTCCACGAGTGTCTTAGCCGACCGATATCCTCTTGCCGGATTGGCTAAGACACAGCAGCAGTGCCATTGGCTGCCTTTGCAGTCAATAAAGCAGTAAGCTTGCCAATCAGGGGAGAGATGGAGCAGGGTCAGGTCGGAGTTCTGCATCTGAATGGGCACAGGGAGCTGGGACATAGCTCGGGTGCCCTCATAGCAAGCTGCATGCTGTGGAGGTACTGAATCACAGAAGAGGAACCCGAGAAGAGGAGGATCCAGGCTGCTCTGTGCAAATGCACTGCAACAGAGCAGGTAAGTATAACATGTTTGTTATTTTTATTGGAAAAAAAACAAGACTTTACAATCGCTTTACTGCATTCTTTGCATTAAGATAAAAAGCCGTCTGTGTGCAGCATACCCCCTCAGGCCCCCTAATACTTACCTGCTTCCATCTCTATGTCTATTTCTATTGCCAGAAATGTGCAATGTTAAATTCTGCAGTTATCTCTATTCAAACTGCAAACTCAGTGACCCAGTTTTAATTTAAAATATTTATGTGATTTTGCCAATATGCAGCTAAAGTACAGTGTCTGGTGACAGCCCAGTCCCCCAGCAAGTTATACTGACAAATTTGCATTCCCTAGATGTCGCCACATTCTGGAATGTAACAGGGCATTCGCAACAGAACTTAGGCCATAGCAGCCAGTCTCCAGTAATAGCAAACAAACACTCTTGCACATTAGTGTGATGGCCGGGTGATTAATGACTCAAGGGGTAATGTCCTCTGCCTTGCTGCCCTCCTGGATAGGAGATATCCTAGTAGTCACAGAAAAGATTTTTTTAAAAAGGGTGCACCAGCCTTGTGCATTATCCCAAGATAATTAATTTATTAAAAAAATCGGTAAAATACTACTCACAGATGTGATGAATAAAAAGCTTGTGAAGACCACTTGGATGTGGCAATCAACATAGAACCGACAGTCTCCAAAAAGCAGAGAGGAGGACCTCATAACCACTGCTGGCTCACGTGTTTCGAAGGAGTACCATCTTCCTCAGAGCCTAGCAGTAATTACTCCTTCAACTTAGTATATACACTTGTACATTGATATGACACACCCCACGAGAGACTCAAGCCCCCTCCCACAACCAGTCTCCAGACCTATGTCATGTGGGAAGGGGCAGTGATGTCAACCTCCTGCAACATCATGCAACGTTGGAGCTTACTCAGGATGGACATTTGCAGCAGGGAGACAGGGAGATTGATGAGTGCACTTGTTGGGGGAATTGGGCTGCTAAGAGTCATTGTCAGTTTGCCCTGAATACACAGTGTCTTTTGACACAAAGAATGTATTACTGTGTATTACTGTGTTTAGTAGTTGTGATTACTGTAGCAACTGAGATTTGTTCTGCAGTATTGGGCAACAATAATTAGACATTAAAAATAATAATTGGATTGCAGTAATAATCTTGAGTAAATGATAGTGTATATACTGTAGATTTACATGAGTCATTATAAGCAATTACTAGGCTATTGAAAGAATTGTATGTATAAATCTGGGCTGAGTGATCAAAGAATGTGAGACCTAAATAACATATTGGTCATGACAATCCAGAAAACCTTTAGGCTTGTTCTATTCCTCACAGAGCATGTGTCACGTTCGATTTAGTAGTGGGAAACAGAACAAGTCTAGTCTTCCTTATACCATCTAGAGTCTGTACACATAGGTAGAAAAGAGGATATTTCTATGTCCAGTCATATAATTACATACCCTCTGAGCTTAGTCTAAAACAAAAACATGCTCTGCTATGAAATGTTTTGTATATTTAAAGTAAAATAGGTAGATTCAGGTAGGGGCGCGCAAATCTAGGTCGGCGTAGCCTAGCGTGTTTACACTACGCCGCCTTAAGTAAGAGAGGCAAGTACTGTATTCTCAAAGTACTTGCCTCCTTACTTAGGGTGGCGTAGTGTAAATGCAGCAGGCGTAAGGGCGCCTAATTCAAATGGGTTTGGGGGGGCGTGTTTAATGTTAATGAGGCTTGACCTCACGTTTTTGACATTTTTTAAACACTGCGCATGCGCCGGGCGACTACATTTCCCAGTGTGCATTGCGGACGTAAACGACGTAAATCCCGATTCGCGAGCGACTTACGCAAACGACGTTAAAAATTCGAACTTCGCGGCTTGAACGGCGGCCATACTTTAACATTGTTATTCCACCTAATAGGTGGAATAACTTTAGGCCTCCTAAGGCCTTACGGAAACGGCGTAAATCTACTGCGGCGGCCGGGCGTACATTCGTGAATCGGCGTACAAACTCATTTAAATATTCTACGCCGACCGCAATGGAAGCGCCATCTAGCGGGCATCCAACATATTGCAATCTAAGATAGGACGGCGCAAGCCGTCGTATCTTAGATATGTTTAAGCGTATCTCTGTTTGAGCATACGCTTAAACATACGTCGGTGTAGATTCTGAGTTAGGTCGGCTTATCTACTGATAAGCCGGCCTAACTCTACCTGAATCTACCTAAAAGTGTTGCCAGACTTTTGAAACTTAAATATTTGTATGTTCTTAAAGCGATTATGTCTCTTTCCTGGAATAAGCTGAACAATTCCCCACCTAAAATAAAATACACAGTCTTCTATTGCAAGGGATCATTATTGGGATTATTGCAGTAAAGTGACTAAGTTGTTATAAAGGGGATGTAAAGGTTCATGTTTTTTCACCTAAATGCATTCTATGCATTAAGGTGAAAAAACATCTGAGGCCCCGTACTCGCGACCAAACATGTCTGCTGAAACTGGTCCGCGTGGAAGCATTTTAAAGGCAGGCCGCCCACGTCGCCGCGTCATTGTTTACGCGCGGACCTCTGTTCGATGGTGTGTACAGCCATCGAACAGAAGTCCCCAGGAAGTCCCCGGGCAGACATGTCCGATGAAAACGGTCCGCAGACCGGTTTCATCGGACATGTCTGCTCGTGAGTACTCGGCCTGAGGATTAGAGCCCCCCCCCCCAAGCCCCCGTTTACTTACCTGACCCCTCGAAAGTCCCACGCTGTGAATGCGCTGGCTTCTCAGCCAGGCTTCTAGGCTCATTCATTGGTTGATTGATAGCAGCTCAGCCATTGGCTCCCACTGCTGTCAATCAAATCAATGACTCTGCGTGCCGGGGGGGGGGGGCCGAGTGATACAGTCGACGGCTATGGCCGCAGGCTGTATCACGGGAGCGTGCCCGCAACAACTAACCCCCATGGGAGAGAGCTCCCATGAAGGGGGTTAGTTCTTGCGGGGAGGAGCTGAGACAGCAGCCGAGGCACCCCAGAAGACCAGAATCGGGGCCACTCTGTGCAAAAAGAGCTGCACAGTGGAGGTGAGTATAACATGTTTGTTATTTTTTTTAAATGGAACCTTTAGTGTCCCTTTAACTAGCAGTAAATACATTTTTAAACAAGACCTCAATGATCTCTGCAGGTTTCTCTGGTTCACTCTTCACTTTTCACTTTTTTTTATTTGGTTTGGGATAAAATGGGGAAATGTTAGAAATGTTAGAACCTCTCAGGTTTTACTGCTATCCATGGCTTTGTTGGAGAGATTTCCCCTCAAATTATGTTATGAAGACAATCTCTTTTACTAAACAGGAATTGAAGAAAGATCTGCAGGAAAACAGACAACAATTAAAAGCTGCCAGAGTATGCTAGAGTATGGCTTGCTCCACAGTGCCCACATATATGAAGATCTTTCCTTCACTTCCTGTCTCATAGCTAAAACAGGAAGTGAAAGGAAATCCCTGGTTGGAAGCAGGGTCACCAAAGCTAGTGTCTTTATTGGAAGATTACCCCTCTATTATTGTTCTGGGGATATCACTTATAATGATATCTGTAAACAGGACACTAGAGGGGGCAATGCTCCCTACGAGGGCACAGTCTGCAATAAAAACTGTGTTGTTTCTCTCTGGTGCTTCGTTCTTCTGTTATCAGCATGAGTCACCTCTGTGAAGTTTTCCTGACACATGAGATACATTTTTGTCGGTGAAGGGAGCTCAGCACACAGCTATTCACAACACAGTTCCTCTGCGTGTAAAGGGGGTGTGTGCTTTTCCTCCAATCAGCACTTACACACCTCCTCTCTGCTCCTGACAAATGAAGAAAGATTTTAATGCTTTTCTGCACTATTGAAGGGGTGTAAGGAAGAGAGGACTGCATGATTCATCTCTGTGTATCATCTGAGGCTGTTCACTTCACTGGGTATATGTGAGGGTTTACATCCACTTTAAACTCAGTTGCCAAGGAGCCAAAACTCTGTGGGCATCCAGAAAGTATGGTTTGTTTTCATAACTTCAGAAGGTTCAGAGAGACTTTAACAGAGATGAAAGCTTAAGAAGAGGTTACGCAGGGAATAGAGTCTAGTCTAGTGTTTAAGACCATCTGTATTCTACACTTCACACTGCTTCCCATAAGTGCAATAAATCATTTATTTTGCGCTCACTAAAGTACCTATACTTTTTTAGACTCTGAGAATATAACAACACCTTTAAAAGGGTTGTAAAGGTAAAACATATTTTTCCTAAATAGCTATCTTTACCTTAGTGCAGTCCTCTTTCACTTACTTGATCCTTCGATTTTACTTTTAAATGTCCTTATTTCTTCTGAGAAATCCTCACTTCCTGTTCTTCTGTCTGTAACTAAACACAGTAATGCAAGGCTTTCTCCCTGGTGTGGAGAAAGCCTCTTGAGGGGGTGGGGGCAAGCAGGAGTTTCAGGACACCCACTAACACACAGCTCCTTTCTCTATCTGCAAAGTAGAAAGTGCCCTGACCCTCCTGCTCACCCCCTCCCCCCTCAAGAGGCTTTCTCCACACCAGGGAGAAAGTCTTGCATTACTGTGTGTAGTTACAGACAGAAGAACATGAAGTGAGGATTTCTCAGAAGAAATGAGGACATTTGAAAGCAAAATGGAAGGATGAGGTAAGTGAAGGAGGACTGCACTAAGGTAAAGGAAGCTATTTAGGGAATTTTTTTTTACCTTTACAACCCCTTTAACCAAGTGTGCCTGGGAACTTTTTGGCATGTAAAAGCACTTAGGACATTCACAATGTAGTTGTTGGTAATTTGGAAGTCAATATCTATTGAAGATCAGTGCCAAAAGCACTACACCTTCAAAAGATGTAAGCCCTATAATGAAGATCATAGTACTGAGTTTATAGTATCTTAGGAGCTAATTACTGCTTTGAAGGAATCTGTCTGACCTAGAACTAATGAGTTTATTAGAGAAACAGATGCAAACAATTTTGATAAAACCAGATGAAAGATTTAGGGGGGATTTACTAAAATTTGTGCACTCAGAATTTGGCTGTGCACGGTAGCCAAAAAGCTTCTATATTCAGCTTGTTGAATTAATCTTTGACAATAAAACCTTGAAGCAGATTTTGCACAATCCAGTTTTAGTAAATTAAGCCCTTACTGTCTAGAACTAGTTAAAAGTAAGCTAAGATTCCTTTAATAGAATATAGTTAACTGGAGCAGAAAATGCTATTCCTGTAATTCTGCGATGTTTAGAGACCATAATATACACCATATCTGCATAAAGATTTGGATGATGTTAAGTGAGAACTTAATTAGAAAAGAATAGTTTGTCACTGTTCCCTGAATTTCAAGAAACCTATAGTTGCTGTATATCAAAGCTCGCCATAAATTGGCTTTTCCCTCAATATTTTCCATTCTTCAAAAGCACATATAGCAGGTTTCAAACATAACTGTGAAGTGAAGGAAAAAAATGTGCTTAAACCAAAATGTGAAAACAACAAGCTGCCCGCACTCTAACAAACAAAGTAAACAAGAATTAAAATAAATAGTGCAGCGCTATATGAACAAAAAGTGGTAAACTAATAAAGTGATCACAAAAGTAAGTATATTAAGTAGTGAAACACATTAAAAGTCTATATGCAATGCAAAAGAGCTTCTTCCGAATGGATGTTGAATGGCCAGTTTGGCTGAAGAGATCAAGGTTACTTCATATAAATGAAAGATGAGGTACTCTTACCATGTGAGGTGGACTCATCTGTTATATAACAGTGGGTCAGATGGGCTTATGGTCTCAGGGACCTGAATCAATGCGGCAAGGTCTCACGGGTTTACGACGAGAAACACGTTTGTGTGTATGCTTAGAAACCCGTGCATGCTCAGAATAAAGTATGAGACGGGAGCGCACCTTCGGTAAAAGTAGCATTCGTAAAGAAGATAGCACATTCGTCACGCTGTAACAGACTGAAAAGCGCGAATCGGCTCTCACCAAACTTTTAATTAACATGCAGTAACATGAGATTAGCAAAAGCAGCCCCAAGGGTGGCGCCAGCGGAATCGAACTTCCCCTTTATAGTGCTGTCGTACGTGTTGTACGTCACCGCGTTTGAGAACGACAAGATTTTGTCTTGACAGTGTGTATGCAAGGAAAGCTTGACAAAAACCTCGTCGAGGAAAACAACGTTTCTTTTACGACGATATTCTCGATCGTGTGTACGAGGCTTTAGGTTCAAGTAGCCACGATAGCCAAATCATCAGGTATATGTCCAATTGATAGTCAAAGTTTAGGCAGTGCACGAGTCAGGTTGATAAGACTCAACAGGAACACAATATCCCAGATATTGTCACTGTAACATCCCTAAACAGGGTTAGAGTAATTACTTAAAAATTAAAAAACACTTTGAGAATGATTTACTAAAGATCAATAGATGGTTCATTTTGAATTTTGCACTATACAAAGGAACTCCCACAACTCCCCTGAATGATCTAACTCCTTCACTCCCCCTGCTCACTTCCATCATCTAATGGTGCAAGAAAATGTTCTGTTTTTTTTTAGGGCTGGGGAAATTAACCTCCCTGGCGGTATGATTCTTTCAGAAAAAACATGCTGAAAGCGGTACCATTATTTGCAAGGAAATTTGGCGTTTTATATTGTAGGTCTGTAATTTTTAGAAATAACTCACTTAAATCTGACCAAACAAGAATCTAATAGGCATCCCGGGTATGACATTTTTTAAAAAACAAAATTATAAGTTATAATATAATAAATAATTATAAATAATTATAACAAATAATAATATAATTATAATAAAAATTATTCAATAATGTAATCAAATCAAAATCACTGAAATTTGCTCAGTTGCAGAATTGTCGCTGTCATTTTTTTTTTTTTTTTATGACGAATTTCCATACAAATCGCTATCGCACAATTCTGCAAGTGATTATAATTTATTATCGCTGTTTTTTAGCTGATCTAAAACTATTTTTGACATAAAGGGACACTTTTGGTTGCTATGGACAATCTACAGTTTGCAGGCAGAAAGAAACGTTTTTATTATATAAAATGACATGCATGACACAGGACAGACCACTAGGGACAAGGGGGTGTGTTTTTTTTACATACAGTACTGTAATCTATAAGATTACAGTATACTGTATGTAAAGTGTTTGCTTACTTTTTTTAATTTGGCGCCGTTCTCCGTCCCCATGCGTCGTAACGTCGCAGGAAACGGAGATCGGTGGCACAGGAGGACGCTGTGTGAATCGAGCGAGGTCCCGCTTGCTCACACAGGGCGGTGGCATCGCTGGATCCAGGGACAAGGTAAGTAAACCAAGCCTGTGGATCTAGCGAGGGGTTACCGCTCGCAGCAGGAAAATCTAACCCCGAGTCAGACTCGGGAATACCGCCAGGCAGGTTAAAGATTAATTCCTTGATTAATCTTAAATTTTTTTGATCGATCAAAATTATTTTGATCGATCAAAATTCTTGACGTCACCGGACAGCCTGGACAGTGAGACTTACCCTGCTGGATGCGAGCAAACTGCACCCATTGGATTGAGATACATGTGTATCTGTGGAGCAGGAGGATGCATCGGGCTGCATCAGGGGAAGGGGGCAAAAATAACCATAGTTTTCCTGTCCTAAGCAGTTTTGTGCAGACAATTCTTTGTGTATCGGCAACATCTGTTCCATGCGAAAGACTGTTCAGTTCTTCAGGGTATATTGTCAATAAAATGCGATCATGTCTGCCTCCAAAAAATGTAAACACTCTGGTATGTCTGCGTGACTGGATAAAGTGATGCCTACTTGCCTACTATAAAGTGACTGACAGTCAATATACTAGATATGTTTTATAATTTAAGGTAAACTAACTTTCTACGTTTTGCTTAAAGTTTAATAAGAAAAAAATACTTACGTCAGTGCTACAGTTTGAATTTAAAACGTATTTGTGTGAACTGTGAAGTTAAGTCATGGATTGTGGAAACTAACTAGTGTCGGTTGATTGTATATAGTGTATACCACATTTACCACTGACTAATGCAGAGTTGCAATGCAAGGAGATCAGCTAAAAGTAGTTGGATCGGTATGTGCGTTATAATTAATCAAAATTAGTCGATTAATCGATTAAAAAAAATCGATTAATCGAACACGAAAATTTTAATCAGTAACAGCCCTAGTTTTTTTATTATTTTTCTTGGACATTCTTTGCAAAATGACATTCAATAAGCTCTGGGGAAAATTCCATTGTAAAATGAACCTTCTATATAGCAAAGTGAACAGCCTACTTGCCTTTAGAAAATCAGCCCCATTATTTCAATGTGTTTTGTAGGGTTCCCCTTATTGATGATAAAATAAATAATGGATTAATAATGGAATTACTCTAGTCTTCATAAAATAATAATTTCCTCCTTCCGACAAAACTGGTTATGTTTAGGATCCTTTTAATATTGCTGTGGTTATGCAGACATGTAGGAACCACACTTGGTCTGAAGTACATGGCCAGTCTTCGCTTGTAAAGAGACCAGATCTAGGGCAGCATGGCCATTTGTAGCACTGTTCTACAATTACAGTTCTTGATTCCTTCAGAACAAGCATATTCTCTAAGGTAGCAGAGTTGGTCTGTGAAAATATTTAAATGTCTACACAGTTTTATACATTTTAGATTTAGCTGAATCTATCGACTGTCAACATTCACAAAAAAAGTCATTTTGGCATTGTGGAACTAGCACTTTTTTAAAACAACAAAATGTGATATGGTTTATTTTGCTAGAGGCATTAATTTCAATGTGTTAACAGCACAGAGGGAGGTCGTAGGGGGATTCTCCTTGTCATTGTCTCTTTGTGTATATATACTATTCATGTAAAACTTGCTGACAGTAGTCTTCTTGGCACCATTTCATACTTTTTACATTTTATTTCAGCATTTAATGTAAAGTAAGGATTGTGGGCTAGAAAATAATGTTCAAATGATAAGGTTATTGCCTTTAAAAACGGTTATTACCTGAAAATATATCTAGTTATTATGACACATTTTTACATTCAGAGCGCTATATATTTCAGTATGTGAAAGAATTATAGTATGTAACTAATTTATGTATATTTTAATATTTATTGTTGCACTCATTTATATTACAGGGTACTTGAAGAATCTATAATTTAATATGCTAAGCTAATTGGCATGATTTGTTGTAAGTGTCTATAATTATTTCTATGGTTACTGTTAAACTTGTGCACTGTGTTATTGGTAGAATAAAATAGAGCTGCACAAAGGAAATATTTATAAATAATATTGAAAACATGCATGTAGCCATGCATGTAGCTGGTTCATGCTCATGGGGAACATGTGGGTAGATTCTGAAACTGTTGGTACCTACCACTCTTCCTTTTGTGAGACAACATACATTTTTTATGAAGTATTGTACTCCATCATATCACATTCTAGTGCACTTGTATAACTCCAGCACATCAGCCAATGGCTGTCATAGTAGAACTGTACAATAGGTACAGGCAGTGGCATCTGGAAGGGGGTGCTGGCCGGGGCTATACCCCCGAGTGGGCCCCCAAAAAAACCCGGGTCTCGGCATTCATAATGACAATTATTAGCCCAGAGGGTTTACACAGGGAGTGGGGATCGATCTCCCTCTTAGCATGGCTGAGTGACATACCAAGTCTCGCCTCCTGGACCTGGCTCCTATGATGGATGTCACACTGGTTCAATGCTGGAACGTGTGACGTCCATCATAGGAGCCGGGTCCAGGAAGCAGGAGTGACAATGCGACTGCGCCAGGTGAGTTGGAGATCCCCGCTTTTTTCCCCCACAAATAGATCTTTCTATTGGCGGTATTTGATCACCTCTGCGGGTTTTTATTTTCTGTGCTATAAACGAAAAAGGAGTGACAATTTTGGAAAATAATAAAAAAATGTTTTACTTTCTGCTTTAAAACAGATCCAATTAAAAAAAAAAAAAAATTCTTCATTAACTTAGGCCAGTATGTATTCTTCTACATATTTTTGGTAAAAAAAATCCCAATAAGCGTATATTAGTTGGTTTGCGCAAAAATTATAACGTCTACAAACTATGTTATATATTTATGGACTTTGTTTATTGTTTTTATTAGTGATCAGTGCTAAAAAAAATGCACGGTCATTGTATAAATGACACTGGCAGAGAAGGGGTTAACATCAGGGGCGATCAAAGGGTTAAGTTTATTCTATTTATTTTGGGCCTGTTACTGCACCCTTCTCCTGCCTCCTCAAAGAGAGCACAGCAGCCATTTATTTTAGGACTGCTAATGCTTTCTTTTCCTCCTCCTTTATGAGGACAAAAAAACAGCCAATTGCCTTTCTAGTTTTGCTCCTATGCCCCTTTTCTCCTCCTCCTCTGCTAATCTCACCCTATAAGAAACAACTAGCTATGGGAAGTTGTAGGATATTGCTATCCTGCTATCCCTGTCCTCCTGCCAGCTTTGTGTGCCACCCTGTTTATGCCTTTTTCGTGGCCTGTACGGATCGATGTGTACGAAAGCGTGACACTGTAGTTCTGACACATGTTTATATCTGTTATGGAAACAAAATAATTGAGATATTAAAGACTTCTACTAGTGTTCCAGAAACAAATTATGTTTTTTTTAACCACATGCCGACCAGTACACGACTATATACGTCGGCACAATGGCTCGGCTGGGAAAAGGGGCGTACAGATACGTATCCTTTAAATCACGGCATTGTAAGCGCGAGTGCCGCCGCCGTGTGCTCTGTGACCGCGCCCGCGGGACCCGCAGACTCGATGTCTGCCGGTGTCCCACGATCGTGTCATGGAGCTGCAGAACAGGGAGATGTCAGTGTAAACAAGGCATTTTCCTGTTCTGCCTTGTGACAGGACACTAATATACTGCTCCCTGTCATCGAGAGCAGTGATCACTGTTGTGTCACTGGTAGCCCATCCCCCCCACAGATAGAATCACTCCCTAGGACACACTTAACCCCTTCAGCGCGTTATTTACACAGTAATCAGTGCTTTTTTATAGCATTGATCGCTGTATAAATGACAATAGTCCCAAAATAGCGTCAAAGGTGTCCGATGTGTCCGCCATAATGTCGCAGTCATGATAAAAATCGCAGATCGCCGCCATTACCAATAAAAAAAATTACAAAAAAATGACATAAATCTATCCCCTATTTTGTAGATGTCATAACTTTTGCGCAAACCTACCAATATACGCTTATTGCGATTCTTTTTACCAAAAATATGCAGAAGAATACATATCGACCTAAACTGAGAAAAAAAAAAGTTTTTTTAGATATATTTTGGGGATATTTATTATAGCAAAAAGTAAAAAAAATAGCTTTTAAAAAAAAATTGTTGCTCTTTTTTTTGTTTATAGCGCAAAAAAAAGAAAAAACGCAAAGATGATCAAATACCACCAAAAGAAAGCTCTATTTGTGGGGAAAAAAAGGACGTCAATTTTGTTTGGGAGCCACGTCGCACATCTGTTCAATTGTCAGTTAAAGAGACACAGTGCCGAATCGCAAAAAGTGCTCTGGTCAGGAAGGGGGTCAATTCTTCCAGGGCTGAAGTGGTTAATGAGCTGTTGGCAATGCAGTTTTTAAAAAAAAAAGATTAATTGATTGCTTGTGATATTCCTAGCTAAAAATGATTTTTACTTCTGGAGTTTTTTGCATTTTATTTATTTTTTAATAGACAATGGCCTACTTACTGTATTTATTGGCGTATAACACTCACTTTTTTACCCTGAAAATAGAGGGTAAATTGTGCCTGCGTGTTATACACAGGGGGCTGTGGAAAGTTTTTTTCTGAAACTCCCCTCGTTAGGGTGCGTGTTATACGCCTGTGCGCGTTATACGCCGATAAATACGTTAATTTAGAGAAGTCACACTTCTAAAAGGTAAACTCATTTTTGTAACATCTGCTAAAGCGAGGAGGATCATTATGACATTTTAGAAATGTTTCCATTTGTTACAGACAGGTGGAAGATTAATGAGATATTATCTCTGTAATAACATGAGCTGCATATGAGCTGTGAATAAAAACAAAATTTAAAATGTTATTTTTTTCATTTATAAGAATTGACATGATAAAAAATGAATCTGATTATGCTAATCCACTAGTTTTACATAATTGAAAATGAAACATTGAGGTTTACAATGCTTTCCCTTAATGTCATTTTCAGCCTGCTGGGCCATGGAAAAAAAAAATTGAGTGCAACAATGTGCACTGACTGGGAAATTACTTCATTTGTTGTTTTTTATCCCTACCCACTGAATAAGCTTTACCACAGTAATAAATGCACTAGGATTACTTTAGTGGTTTCCTCTTGAAATGGTGTTTCCACTTATATTTTAGTGACTTAGGCTATTCTATTTTGTTATTATATCCATTGTTGGCTATTCCTGTTGGACAAAGTTTGGTAGGGATACAATGAAGGGTCTGGCAATAGTACAGTGACAATGAAAATGAGCAGATGACTCTTTGGAACTGATGAATTTAACTAATGCAGTTAAATTGGAAAGATGAAAGTTAGCAAAATATTTAGGTAGTTGCAAGTAGAAATAAATCAGATTTCATCAATAATTTAATGGATTGGCGGGCTATTCTCAACAACTACAGTTTTGTGCCAATTTTTTTCCAGTGTTAATGCATCATCTCTATCGTGTAATTGATGAGAGAGCTACTCATGCAAAAAAAAAAATTATATAATCATGGAGGTGCAATGGAATGCTTGGTTGAAATATTCACATTTTAAAGAATACAGTAAAGCCCTGTACACACGGCCGGGAATCTCGTCAGCAAAAAAACGTTGGTTTTCCTGACGAGATTCCTGGAAAGCTTTCTTGCCCGCCGAGTGTACACACACACCATTCAAAATAACCGCCGTTCTTTTGAATGGAAAGAACCCGGTGACGTCATCGACTACGACGAGCATGCGCTCGTCACATTCGATGCCATCGCCGCCATCTTGCTACACCCTACACTATGCCTTGTATGCTAATTAATGCGTCAAAGCCTCATCCAGCATGCGTGGACTTACCATGGCCAGGTAAGCATACACACGCTCAGGTTTCTCGGCAGGAAAACACTGCAGAGAATCCCGACGAGAAAGGCCTCGTACACGTGCACGGTTTTCTCGGCAAGAAAGCTGCTGGGAGAGCTTTTTGCGTGCGTGCGTGTGTATGGTTTCTCGTCAGGAATCTCGATGAGAAAAATAGAGAACCTGCTCTCTTTTTTTCTCATCGGGATTCTCTGCACTGTTTTCCTGCCGAGAAACCAGAGCGTGTATACTTACCTGGCCACGGTAAGCCCGCGCATGCTGGATGAGACTTCGACGCATGTGTGGTAGCTTACAAGGCATAGTGTAGGGTGTAGCAAGATGGCGGCGACGGCATCGAATGTGACGAGCGCATGCTCGTCGTAGTCGATGACATCACTGTGTTCTTGCCATTTAAAAGAACGGTGGTTATTTTGAATGGTGTGTGTGTGTACAGTCGGCGGAATCTCGTCAGGAATCTCGTCAGGAAAACAAGCGTTTTTTTCCTGACGAGATTCCCAGACGTGTGTACATCAGGTTCTCTATTTTTCTCGTTGAGATTCCCAGCAGTTTTCCCGACAAGAAACCATACACATGCACAGTTTTTTTGTCAAAAAGCTCTCCCAGCAGAGAAAACTGTGCGTGTGTAGGAGGCCTAACTCTTATGGTCCCATTTAGTCTGTTAAATATACCATTGAAAGTGTATTGTTATGGGTGTTCAGTAAGTGCAAAAGCACTTGCTGATCTAGCCAACACCTTTATTTACACATAGATACAGTACAGCAGTACAGTAAGTGAGTGACCTTAGGACAGGAAGTGTCTTACAGAATCGCCAGGTGAAAATAAAGGAAATAAAGTTTGATCAAAAATAATGCAGTCATCACACCAGGAACTGATAGGCTGCAATGTAGTATTTTTTATTTTTGGGGGGTTTAGATATGCTTTAAGACTTGTATGTTAAACAATGTTTCCATGAAAGAAGTAAACAGTTGAATGTTAATATTTGGTATGCCATAATTTATAGGCATAAGCGTGCGCACAGGGTGTGCTGGGTGTGCCTGGGCACACCCTAATCATCCTGGGCAGTACAGATTCCCACCCCCTGTGTCCCCCTCCCTGCAGCGTTGCTGGCTTCCCTTCTTCTCTGCCAGATACTGCTGTGGGCACATAGGGGGATGTTTCAGGGTGGAGAGCAGGGTAAGATGCTGGTAAATGTGTCATTTACCGCCCCTTCTTTATCTGAATGAACATAGTGAGTGATCGATGCTGTATATTTACACCATGCATGTATGTTTAAGTTTTGGGATGCACTCCCAGATGCAATAGACTGTGCACACCTTTGGTTATAGGTCTTCTCTCCTTACATTGTTTTAAGTAAGCCCTACAAGTTTATAATAGGCAAACATGACTGTCCCAAACGAAAGCAATGGCAGGCACAATTTTACATTAAATTTGATATTTGCAGAAGATTTTTGGATATATCTGGTGTCAGATCATAAAATAGGGCAGTGTCGTTCTGTTACTCCATCTGGCAATACCAATTGTTATTGAAGCAAACACAATTATATAATATGGCTGGTATCGTTACTTCATTATCATTATTTTCACAGTATGTTGGTATGATGTTTTATACAACATAATGAGGCTAATGTACTTAAATCAGTTGAGAACCTTCACACAATATATTGGATAAATATTTACTTCAATTATCCAATTATTTGAAAAGCAGATTTCTGCTTACTTATTTCATTTGCACACAATTGGATAATTGAATATTCACACAATACATTAACTACATTAAATCAGCCTCAACATCTGTTTGGTTTTTATGCAAGTAATCATGAAAGAGTCTAAATCAGCAATATTTGGAAGCACTTCCTGTGCAGTTTATGCCAGGATCTATTAATTTTGTATTTATAGTTTTCACTGATTAATCAAATTTTTGATCCATATATGGGCAGGCTATTTATGCTGAATTTAATCCATTGATCACCTTCAGTACAACCAGTCCGTCAGATTTTTTGCATGTGATTACTGCCGGTGGCTATAACTGCTAGTAGTAATCATTGTGTTCTACCAGCAGGGAAGGCTCCCTGCGCCCCCCACTGGCAAAAAGCAATAGTACTGTAGGAGGTATTTCTCCATCAACACTGACTGCGTTGATGGGGAATCAAATGATTATCTTCCCTGCAACTTGTGGTTGCAGGAAAGAAAATTACATAATTTATGGCTTGCCTTACACTAAGTGGTATTGCAACCAACCTGCGCTCTTGAAAAATAATTTAATGGAGGAGATTATATTTGTCAGTCTTATATATTGTACAACTTGTAACATACAAAATATAAAAGTGTATCTAAACCCAAGAACAAAATTTAATATTTTGCAGCTTTTGGATTCTTAGATGTGGTGAATGCATTTGTTTTCTTCCTCACTTCTCGCAATTGATGGCTAAGCTCCGAAGTGTTTCCAAAGTGTCGGGAAGAGATCCAGTACTGATGGCTGGGAAGTATGCAGGAACAGAAGCCCTGAATGTGCACCTGGATAGGGATGTCTTACAGAGTCTCCGGGGACTTTTATAGTTGCATGGCAATTTAATTCTATTCCCTACCTTGGCATTAAATTGAACCCTTCTTTGGCAATGCTCTATTGATCCAATTATTCTGGACTTTTTACTCCATTGTTGCAGGAGTTGGAACAATGGTCTTTGGGTGGCCTCTTCTGGATAGGTAGAGTTGCTTCAATCAAAATGGTAGTACTCCCCAGCAGTGGCGGCCTGTCCATTAGGGGTGCAGGCAGGGCCGCTGAAAGGGGGGACCACCAGTCCTCCTGTAGGGGGCCCGGGCACACAGGGGGTGGCCAAACAGCAGGAGGAATTAGTGTGGTTTGGCGGAGGGGCAGTAGGATGCCCTGTGTAGCTCTCTGCAGCAGCTGAAAGACAATTTCTCCCCCTCTTGCCAGATTTCAGCTGCTGCAGGGAGAGACACTGACACAGGGCATCATTCCTGTAATTGCTCCCCCGACACTGATTCCCCTCCCTGTTCTGCCTGCTTATGACCCCCCCCTGTGTGCCTCCTTGTCACTGTGAATATAATTTTTTTATGCCGCCCCCCCCCCCATACATGCGTCTGGCCCCGTAATCTACATGCAGGGGGCTGGACGCATGGATTCCAATGGGGTTTTGTTTTTGTTTTTTTAAGAACGTGATTAGATAAAAAGGAGCAGATCATCTGCAAACAGTGTCCATTTTTGTTGTCTACCCCCACTATTAATACCAAGTATATCTGGATGGGCACAGATTGCCACAGCCAGGGTCTCGATGGCAATTACAAAAAGAATAGGTGACACCCTTGCCTAGTGCCTGACCGGATAGGGATTGAATCAGACAGGTAATCTTGTAGGCATATCCAGGCTGAGGGGTTGCTATAAATGCCTGTAAAAATGTCAGGAATTGAGGGCCAAAGTTCCACTTAGGCAGTTCTCGAAAGAGATAGTACTATGAGATGCTATTAAATGTTTTCGGTATATCAAGGGAAAGCAGCATACCCTTTCTCACGCCCCTCCTATGCCAGGATGTTTGAAGTACCAAGATCAAGTCTATGGCTCATCGTAATTGATCTGAAGTCTGATGGCCTTTTATAAAACCAGCCTGATCTACATGAATATAATTAGCTTTATACTGTTTCAATCAGGTAGCATACATTTTTACCAGTAATTTGAGGTCACAATTAATTAGTGGGATAGAAGAATAATGATTCAACATAAACATACACTTTATGAACCCCCCTTTGACATATCAGAATATTAAATATTATACCTATGCATATATTGTGTATTTTTATATACACTAGCAAAAACAGTAAAACAAAAATCTAATTATAATATAGGATTTAGTGATGATTCAATTAAAGGCAGTAAGAGATCAGTGAACATAAAAAACACATTAATTGATCTCACCCATTCTTTATACTGGAAAAAAAGCTGACAAAAAAAGAGGTAGCCAACTTAATGGCTGGTAAAAAATAACAAATCCCAGCAGCATCAAAGAGCTGGCAGCATTTGAGGGGCAGTAAAGGGGGCAATGGATGCATAACCATTATTGAATTAAAACAGCTAAAGGCACAGTTTGGCTGGAGGCTCCTGGTTGCTTCGATGAACATGAACTCACAAATTCAACCGATGCAAGGATTACTGAGCCAGCCTGCTGCAAGCAGTTCTGCTCCACTATGGCTCTTACGTGGGTTTCAGTGAAATGGTTAATGATTAACAGTAATTTGTTAGAGGAGGGGAAGCAATGTAGGCCATAAATGCTCCACTGCATTGCACACTGCTACCCCTCTTACGCTGGACAGAAGAGCTTAAAGAAGGGGAGAGTAGTTTGAAGATCTTATTGGTATATTGCTGCATTTTTAATGCACACTCAAAGTACAGGTTGTAGAATAGGCTATGTTGTCCAACCGCACTGCAGTCTGTAGAGGTTTCAGGGAGCACTGGGTTTTGCTATCTTGTTTGTCAGGTAATGCCTGGATCACAAGACCAGGTGACCAGAATTACATCTTTTGGGAAGTAAAAAAGTCCCCATATACATATTTCTACTGTGTATGTAGGTCAGGGGTGCTCAACCCATGGCCCGTGGCCCTCTGAGCCCTCTGATGTGGCCCTCAACCTCAAACTGAAAGCAGAAGTTTGGTACATTTTCAGAAAGTGAAAAAAAGTGTCTCCCTACACTGTGTGCATCAATAGAAACACACAGCGAAACACACACCAAACCCCAGGATGCCAAGCACTCCCTGGCTCCTCCTCTCTTCTCCAAGCCATAGATGGACCTGAGACTGCACTATCCTTTGTTACCTCTTTCCTCATGGAAGCAGAGCACAGGAGCCAGCAGCATTGAAAAGTGTTAACTGCAAGTGCTGAGTTAAGAATTTTAACAAATAGTTTACTGTTTATTTTATTTTTGTGTCCAATGTCTGAAGCTTAACGTGCTGTAGGGTTAATAGGGTCACTAAAGGAAAAAAATGTTTTGCTGAAATGACTGTTTACAGGGTATAGAGTAGGGTTGTCCCGATACCACTTTTTTAGGATCGAGTACAAGTACCGATACTTTTTTTCAAGTAGTCGCCGATACCGAATACCGATACTTTTTTTAAATGTGTCCCCAAATGCAGCCATGTCCCCCCACGCCATGTCCCCCACGTATGCAGCCATGTCCCCCCACGCCATGTCCCCCACGTATGCAGCCATGTCCCCCCACGCCATGTCCCCCACGTATGCAGCCATGTCCCCCACGTATGCAGCCATGTCCCCCCACGCCATGTCCCCCACGTATGCAGCCATGTCCCCCACGTATGCAGCCATGTCCCCCACGTATGCAGCCATGTCCCCCACGTATGCAGCCATGTCCCCCCACGCCATGTCCCCCACGTATGCAGCCATGTCCCCCACGTATGCAGCCATGTCCCCCCAGCCATGTCCCCCCAGCCATGTCCCCCACGTATGCAGCCATGTCCCCCCAGCCATGTCCCCCCAGCCATGTCCCCCACGTATGCAGCCATGTCCCCCCAGCCATGTCCCCCACGTATGCAGCCATGTCCCCCCAGCCATGTCCCCCACGTATGCAGCCATGTCCCCCCAGCCATGTCCCCCCAGCCATGTCCCCCACGTATGCAGCCATGTCCCCCACGTATGCAGCCATGTCCCCCCAGCCATGTCCCCCACGTATGCAGCCATGTCCCCCCAGCCATGTCCCCCACGTATGCAGCCATGTCCCCCCAGCCATGTCCCTCTAGCCATGTCCCTCTAGCCATGTCCCTCTAGCCATGTCCCTCTAGCCATGTCCCTCCAGCCATGTCCCTCCAGCCATGTCCCTCCAGCCATGTCCCTCCAGCCATGTCCCCCATACCTTTGCCGCCGAAAGCCGCCGCATGGAGAAAATCACAGCATTCATTTGAATAGCTGTTTTGCCCGCGCGTATAGACACTCCCCCTTGCTCGGGATTGGACAGATCACGATCACCCATCCAATCCCGGGCAAGGGGGAGTGTCTATACGCGCGGGAACACTATAGCTATTCAAATGAAAGCTGTGATGTTCCCGCGCAGCGTTTAACCCATGCGGCGGCTTTCGATGCAGCGGCGCGATGCGGCGGCAGCGGCAGGGGGGGAAGTATTCTATTTAGGTATCGGGGGTATATGCACGAGTACTCCCGCAAATACTCGGTATCGGTCCCGATACCGATACTGGTATCGGTATCTGGACAACCCTAGTATAATGACATAGGGGCAGATCCACATACATCCGCTGCGCAGATGTAAGATATGCTACGCCGCTGTAACTTACTTGGCTTTGGTTTGAATCCTCAACGAATTTGCGCGGTAAGTTACGGCGGCGTAGTGTATCTCTCGCGGCGGAATTCAAATTGGGCGGGTAGGGGGCGTGTTTCATTTAAATGAAGCGTGTCCCCGCGCCGCATGAACTGCGCATGCGCCGTCCGTAAAAATTCCCAGGGTGCATTGCTCCAAATGACGTCGCAAGGACGTCATTGATTTCAACGTGAACGTAAATGGCGTCCAGCCCCATTCACGGACGACTTACGCAAACAACGTAAAACTTTCAAAATTAGACGCGGGAACGACGGCCATACTTAACATTGAGTACGCCACCATATAGCAGCTTTAACCATACGCCGGAAAAAGCCGAACGGAAACAACGTAAAAAAATGCGACGGCCGGTCGTACGTTCGTGGATCGTCGGAAATAGCTAATTTGCATGCTCGCCACGGATTACGTCGGGAACGCCACCTAGTGGACGCCGAAAAATTGCATCTTAGATCCGACGGCGTACGAAGACGTACGCCTGTCGGATCTAACACAGATGCCGTCGTATATTGTTGTGTGGATACCAAAACAAAGATACGACGCTCAAAATTCGAAATTACGCTGCGTATCAAGAGATACGCCGCGTAATTTCTTTGAGGATCTGCCCCCTAATAGTTAACTGATTCCTTTTAAAAATGAATAAAAATAGATAAAAACCAATCATATAATGTACCTACAGTTTAGTTTCGTTTTTGCTGTTGTTTCCTGGTTCTCTGATGTACAGAGCCAATAGAGGGCAGTGAAGGTTTTGCAAAACGAAACTGGATTGGTGCTGAGGAGTTTTAGACACACAGTAATCACACCTCCTTGATTAGTCACCACAGTGAGAAATCTCCCAGTACTGTGGTGATCAGGAAACAGACAACCAGGAAGTGTCCAGAACAGAGAGGAATTACAGCAAAAACGAGCAATGAGGACATGAAACCAGGACTGCAGTAAGGTAAAGGAAGCTATTTAGCTAAAAGAAATAATCCTTTAGTGACCCTTTAAGGCATTCTCTAGAGCTATACATTGCCATCCTGTTTCCATGTTGCCAGCACAAGAAGGTTTTCTATTACTAATAATGGGTTAGGTGAGACAGGAGGAACTGTAGAGCTATCAAAAGTTGAACGTAGAAGAATTATTACCTAGTACAGGTTTTTAGCACAGTTATTTCCACATGCTATCTCATAGTAGCTGGTTAATGCTGTCAATTCATCAACATACAGCTTCCATGGCATTTTGGGTGTTTCAGAAAAGTTTAATAGTACAGAAGGGGTGGCTTATGTAGTCAAATTCATATTTGAGAAAATAAAGGTAATGCCTACTTTCCCTAGTCTGCTCAGTCGCAGCAAAACTTGGTACAAATTGGCATGCAGACTGGCAAAAATCAGAAATTGAATGAAGAATAAATAACTCCATCCTAAATGCAAAATAAATAACACAACATAATAATGATGTAACACTTTGTGGTGCACTTACCTTTATGTTTCTGGACAGGTAACCTTTGCATTTTCATTGGTTGCAGATTTTAACATGTGGCTATAATGTTGATGTTTCTATTATGGACTTTCACTGTGGTAAAGCTTACATCTGTTCTTTTTTTTAATAATTTATTTATGTCGATACATTGTAACTGCAGCACTTCATTTTTAATTCAATTGCATTCATATTTTATTTCATACTATGAAGTATTTATTTGAAGTCTCTCTTTGTTTTATCAGTGTGCAATAACAAGGTGCTAGCGTGCAGCATGCCTTGAAAAACTTCACTTGCTGTATCTGTAAAATAAAATGAATAGTTCATTGATGTTGTTTCTGTCATAATGCTCTAAATTTCATGGACAAATTGTTTTAATACTGTAAAGAGGAACACACACATAAATTCTTGTTGGGAGATGCACTGAGACCACAGCACACAAATACCAATGGGTCTGTTATATAATGTTCATAGCTGTGTAAGCTAAGTTAGCCTACTGAATTATGTAATATTCAATGCATCTATGTATATGATTGCACAAAGTCATATGCATTTGGAGGCTGCCCTATGCATGGTGGGTGCACAGGACAATTATTACATTTTAACTCCATTATGAAAAGTGTTCCTGCAGACAAGCCTACAAGCCAGGAAAAATGATGGGCATTGCTTAAAAGGGACACTGTAATGGTAGATTGGTAGATGCTGCCATTACTGAATTCTCCTTTAAGATTGATGGTCCCCTAACTGTCATTCTGTGACTTAGATACTTAGACGCAGCCTGAAAAGCTAACATAGAATAAGTATAGTGATAAGTAATTCTGGCACCTTTCAAACACTCATTTACAACACACTTGTTCCAAGACTGTGGCTGAAATGTCCGATAAAGTCAGGCATCTAGTATTGGCAGCCCTCATACTTCTTCTATGACAGAGTAACTTAAATTCACAAAACGTTATCGATGTGACTTTGTTTTTAAAATATCTTTAGACTAAAAATAACTGTAATTTTTTGTTAAACAAAAATCCCTATCCAGGCGTGTTAGTTATGTGAATTGATCCTATGAAGACATAACTTTAAAGTGATATTAAAGGCAGTTTTTTTTCTTTAAATAACTTCCTTCTCATACTTACCTGCTCTGTGCAATGGTTTTTCACAGAGCAGTCCTGGTCCTCCTCTTCTCAGGTCCCCTGCTTGGGCTCCTGGCCATTCCCTCCTGCAGAGTGCCCCCATAGCAAGCAGCTTGCTATGGGGGCACCTGAGCAGGCTCACATGGAGCGTGGCTCAGACCTGGCTGTGATTGACAGTAGCAGGGGCCAATGGCCCCCACTGCTGTCTCAGCCAATGAGGAAGAAAAACCTGGGAGAGCTGCTCTTCTGCACATCGCTGGATTGAGATGGGGCACAGGTAAATATTAAGGAGGCTGGGGGCTGCTGCACACAAAAGTTTTTTTTTACCTTCATGCATATAATGCATGAAGATAGAAGACCTTAAACCTTTATGACCACTTTAATGTCATTTGAAGTGACATTGACTAAGTTTCGTTTTTTTTTTTTTTTAAATTAGCACAAGGGATGATGACTGCTGTCTCCTTTGCTCAGTCCCCCCCTATACCCCCGGCTGTAATCTTCCTGTGTTTCAGGAGTTAACGCAGCCACTGGCCCTGTCATCAACAATCAATGATGACTATGCCCACCCTTTTTGCCTCTCCGTCTATGTAGAGAAGCTACACTATAGCTTCCATCCATAAAAATGGCTCTATGAATGGAGGAGACAGGCCTTTTTAATTATTTACCCAACCTCCATCCAAGAATGCTTTTCTTTGGAAAAGCCACCAGCACAAGGGACACTTCTCATTAAATCAAATGTAAATTCCAACCCTTTTGCTAATTTAAGAAAAAAAACTAAACTTAGGCATTAAGTAATATTCACTGGGGTGCACTGCAACGGGGGGGGGGGGGGGGGGGGGCGGAGCCGGGCCGTGGAGAAGTATGGCCACATGACCTAGGTGCTCCGGTGGGGAACAGCTACTACACAGCTGCGTCTCCTCTACAAGCACCCAGACCTGCCTTCAGCCTTCTGACACCGAGGGATGTCTGTGAGCTCCGCTGCACGCCACAACCTGTGGTGTTAAAAAAATTATTAAATTATTGCATACAGTACTTTTTTCAGTGCACACCACCACAGCACAGTGATGTGAACTCACACCATAGGAAACAGGGCACATTTCCTTGTCTTTGCAATAGGGATGCTCTGGTCAATTCTGCTCAGCACACCCTAGCTCAAATTGTGTCACAATCTGTTGCAAAGCACAACTAGTCAAATTATCCCTGCCATTATCCGAGTCTCCCAGTGCCATATGGGGTAATTAGTAAGGATTCTATGGCAGCAGCCCATATAAAAAAAAAACGGCATGGGGTCCCCCCAAACTATACCAGGCCCAAAGCACATTGTCCACATGTTGATAATGACATAGATCTCTTCAAAACACTGGGCTGTGGTTGTGTGGGTATGCGGGCAGGGGGCTTATCAAAATCTGGAAGCCCCTACATCCCACCTCCCCATGTGAATGAGTATGGGGTAGTACCCCTACCCATTCACCAAATAAGTGTCAAAAAGTTATAAAATTACAGAGACAGTTTTTACATATCCTTTATTAAAAAATAAAAATAAAAAATAACAGTGTCCCCCCATGTAAATCCATCATCAATCACGCCCAAAAAACAAAACAAAATCACTCTGCACTCATTGACCGATGATCACCAAATGCCTCCTCTGCTGCCAGACTGTTCTTATATAGGTAAGGGCAGGGCCACCTGGTGACGTCACCTGGTGGCACCACCCCCCTTATGACATCATGGGCCAGTGCATCCTGGGTCGGTGGGTTTGCCCATTTAGGTGCAGTGCATTGCAGGGCATTCGGCAGGGCAAACACTGCAGAACACCCTGCATATTCAGGTGTTCCCTAAATGGGGCGAACAGCCAATGTTCAGTCTGAACTCATGCTCGGGCTAAACTGATCGCCCAACTCTCTCTCTCTCTCTCTTTATATATATACACACACACACACACATATACATACTACATATTTATAGCATATGGCCAGGATTCACATACATCGGTGCATCTTTCTGCCGGCGTAGCGCATCTAATATGCGCTACGCCGACGTAACACAGAGAGGCAAGCACGGTATTCACAAAGCACTTGCTCCCAATGTTGCGCCAGGGTAACGTAATTTCGTAGGCGTAAGCAGGCTTAATTCAAAGTAGGTGGAAGTGGGCGTGATACATTTAAATGAAGCGTGACCCCGTGCAAATGATGGGCCGAACAAACGGCGCATGCGCGCGCATGCTCAGAATTACGTTGAATATACTCCCTAAGATACGACGGCTCAATGCCTACAACGTGAACGTAACCTACGCCCAGCCCCATTCACGTACTACTACGTAAACTACGTAAAATACGACGGCTGTTCCGTGGTCCATACCTTTGCATGGGTTGCGCCTCCTATATGTGGAATAACTTTACGCCGGACGTACGCCTTACGTAAACGGCGTATATTACTGCGACGGCCGCAAGTACGTTCGTGAATCGGCGTATCTCAGTCATTTGCATATTCGATGCGTAAATCAATGGGAGCGCCCCTTGCGGCCAGCGTAAATATGCGCACAAGATACGACGGCGTAGGAAACTTACGTCGGTCGGAGGAAGTCTATTTTCAGGCATATCTAGTTCTATGGGCACGGCGCATAGATACGACGGCGCACATTTACACTTACGCGGCGTATCTCGAGATACGTCGGCGTAAGTGTTACGTGAATCCGGCCCAAAATCTTTATCTCTTAAAGTCTCCTTACCACTACAAGTAAACCCTATACTAGGGTGAAACATATCCAAAGCAAATTAGGAATTAGAATGATTTGTAGTTCTTATAGCTGAAATATTGACACACAATGGTTGTTATCAACAAAATTCTTGCAACTGATTGAAAATCAGTCTAACCATGCTTACTGTGCTTGATTTTATACCAATTGTTCTAGTTAGTTATACCCACTGAGCTCTCATTTCATTCTTATAGGCAACTACTACGGTAGGGTTGGAGGCAGGAGACACATTTTTAGTTTTGGGTGAGTGGGTGTATTTTGTGAATGTTCACCTAATGAGGAATGTGTGAATTAAAATTAACCAGATTGAAGAGTAATACAGTAAATCGCATTTCATGCTGTGGTGTACAATTATACCCTCCTTAATAATAAAAATCATGTTGTACTGAGTGCAATTCTGTGCTCATCTGAGTGAAACTAGATTGCAGCAATGCTGTTTTTCATTTGAGGTTACAAGAGTTGAACATTATAGTTTTGCTGCTATAAATAACCGATATACACCACATTCAGTGACTTCTGGGGATAAACAATAAATAGCATTTTGCTGCTCTGAAATTGTTTTCCTGGGCAATGGCATGTCCTTTTCCATTGTTTTATTCATTTTATAGGTTTATTTGTCTGCAAATCATCGGTGTAGCATAGAAACGTGGAAGCCCAAGAGATTTTAAAGAGAGCCCTTTGCAGAGTGTCTACCAATCATATTTACTTTGGTTATGGATAAATCAAGGCTGCTGATGGCATCTCTGCAAAGATAACCAGGGGTTAATTTCCGTTAAAGCCAACATATTAGGCATGATTCACTAAAGTGTTTGTGTTTGACACATTTACGGTGTTATGATGTTTTGAATTGGGGGTATTCGGTAAATCCTTACCAGCATGTTTCTGCCATTATGGCCCTTAAAAAAAAAGCCTGAGACAGATTTATAACTACATCATCTGTTTTTGAAACTGTTCCTACACATGCAGGAGACTCACTTTTACAAAACTAAAGCTACTAATGCACCACATTCAAAAATAATCACCCCCAGTTTGTAAATAAGACCTACTCAAAATTGGTGTAGCTAATCATTGTATCAGAAAGGCATATTTGCTGTCTCTACCCCTTCCCTGTCACTGTTTTTTAAGGATGCTTCACAACTGTCAGCCTCCTAGTAACCAGTGGCACCACAGTGAGCTGAGACTAGTTCCCCATCAGGTCATCTCTCTGCTTGAAATTAACATCAGGCATTGGAAGGATTCTATAGCACACTGTTGGCTTAGGATTCATCCACTACCTGCTGTCAATCTCAAGTGAAGCAGACATGATGGGCAACTAGTGTCTTTGAATACCCATCAGGCTCCACCTCCAGAGATACAAAACTTTCTGATGCTGCATTGTCTGCCTGACAGGTGCCGTGGCAGGGTCAACGCTGTATCCTGGCCTAGGCCAACAAGGCACAGGCATAGCGCAGCACTTTGCAGGGGGGCAGCACGGAAAGAGTCTACCCCGACTTGAGCTACACTGTTAGTGTAGCGCCAGTCTTATGGGGTTAACTGGACTGAGAGGCAAATTAGTCTAGCGCCCCATAATGCCAGCTGCACTGCTTTCCGGTATGTGGGTGGCCGGCATTCTGCAACAGTGTGTGAGGGGGGTCTAATTTTAACTGTCCTATCATCCTGGACCACACACCTTCCTCACTGTGCTATATGTTTTCTGCTGCACCATTGACATGGTTAGATCTTCTTAGTACTCTCCATACTCTCCATAAAATTATCAGAAATTTGTGCTTAAAGTAGAACTTTTTCATTTTGGAGTAAGGGAGGAGTCAGTAGAGAAGTGATTTTCGCGCCAAAAGAATTTATACTAAAAGTGTGGGATAAATGAATAAATAAAATATCAAAAAGCAGCTCCCCTAGAAAAAAGAGCATATATATCTCTGATTCAGTGAATATTGGAGTGATAGGGGGCGCTATAGCCGTAGGCTAACTATAAAGTGTATCAGAAATAAGAGAACATACACTAACTAAAATATATGCGCAAATGTGAATAAATAAATGCAATTCAGGCCCTAACAGCAGGAACTGCGTGAGGTGATATATACAGCAACTGGATCTTGAATACATAAAAATATATAGTGCCAATAACCATTTGATGGGTATAAAGGTGAACAATATATATGTGAAACACAATATGAAAAAAAGTGCTCCCAAAACCAGAAAAACAAAACAAAAAAGCAAAAAAAGTCCAAAGAAAAAAATTATATTATAAGCACTGTCCATGCACTCTTAAGGCTCATACACACGGTAGGACATCCAACAAAATTTCCCTTGGATTTTTGTCCTAATTGATTTGTCTGGCCACACCCATAGCATACACACAGTCAGACTTTTCTGCAAACTTTTCTAAAAGTTTCCCAACATCACATGTTTTTTTTGCTCTTTTCTGCTCTTTACCGCCACCCTTTGGTTAACTTCTGCTATTGTTTGTTGCTTTTAACATTGGTTCTGAGCATGCATATTTGCACTTTGTCCAAAAGTTGGTTGGATTGCTGTACACACAGTCAGACAAAGCACCATCAGACTTTTGTTGCCGAAAAGTTGGTCCGTTTGCAGACCCATCTTTTTGTTGGATGAAACCCGAAAAAGTTGGTCCGATGGAGCGTACACACAGTCAGACAAATTAGAAAACTTGCAGATTTTGAAGTTGGTTGGCAAAAAGTGTGACCGTGTGTATGGGGCTTAAGAGTGATAATTGGCATTCTCCCAAATGGCAACAAATCAGCTTGACAGAGAAGCATGCAATCTTCTTTGAATCATGTGCATACAATTAAATTCTTCCACCACTTAAGAGTTGACACCCGAGAAGTGCTGATAAAATGGACTCTTACCAGAGCCATAGGGCTTGCTTAATTAAAAGAAAGCCAAAATCGCATAAGCAGAATAATGTCTGCAAACATATGGTGCGTCTTCCACTGGTGTCACAGGCTATCTCTCTCCAGGAAATTAGGCACATGGGACATGAAAAGGCAGAGAACAACTCATAGTGCAACCGGTTTATTATGATAAAAAAATTAAAAACAAAGCAGGGCCAAGTGGCCACTTACACTAACAAGTGCCCAACCCGGCACTAGGTCTGCAGACTCAGATACGGAGGCACCAGCCTCTAATTCCATGTCGGCGCAAATCCGTCAGGTGTCCTCGCTAACAGCCGAATGCGGGAGGGGGATCAAATTCAAAAGAGTGACCAGGCTGATCGCCGCCATTACTAATAAGAAAAAAATATTGATGGGGCGTGGCCGGCATGGCAGGCTGAATAGACGTGTTTGCTGAGCTCTGCTGAAGAGGGATCCAATTATTAATCCGTATCTGGGTGTAAATATTTTCAAAAATCAGCCCCCGTATGCCTTCCAGAACCTCTGGGGGCCCGAAGCGGGGCAAGAAATTGAAGTTTCCTCGAGGTATAGAAGCTGTGGTGAGCCCGCTCTCCGATCTCCAGGACACGCCGGTGTGCCATCACAATATGGCGTCGCAGACGGACCAGGCCCAGTGTGAGGCGGCCTCCCCGCCCGGCATTCCTGAGGTGATGGCGGCTATTTTGTCCTGCCAGGCAGCTGCTGCTACCTGCCAAACAACGCTTACCACTAAGATTGAGGGGGTTCAGCTGGATGTGGGGTTGCTGCAACAGGATCTGGACAAGATCCGCTCCAGGGTCTTTACGGCAGAGAAGTGGGTCGGCGCGGTGGAGGACACGGTCACCAGCCACAAGGGCTCGATCCGGACCCTTGTTACCAAGGTGAAGGCACTGGAGTACCGGGCGGAGGATGCCGAGAACCAGAGCAGGCGTAATAATATCCGGATTGTCGGTCTTCCGGAGGGGGTGGAGGGTCGCAACCCTACAACCTTTACCGAGGATATGCTCAGATCCCTGCTTCCTGCGGCCCAACTCTCCCCCTATTTTACTGTGGCGAGAGCCCATCGAGTGCAGCCGAGACCTGGACCAGAGGGTGCCCCCCCGCGCACATTTATACTGATGAACTTTAAGGACAGGGATGAGCTTCTCCGAGCAGCGCGGCAGGCGAGCAAGCTCCCTTACCGTAACACCAACCTGATGATTTTCGTGGACTACACTGTTGAGACACAACGGCAGCGGCGCTCCTTTGATGGAGTGAAAGCAGTGCTACGTGCCAAAGGTATCGCTTACAGCATCCTGTTCCCGGCCGGGTGGTTGACGGGAGTCGGTGCGGATCTTCACTAGCCCCAAGGATGCCAGCGCATGGTTGGAAACTCTGCCTCCGTAGGATCCGCTGGTAGGAGTTACCTCTGTGTGGTCCTGTGTCGGGTGCTCAACTGCATGGACCTGGCCTGGGGTGGTGAGTGTCTGCTACCTATGTTCTGTTGGCCTGAGTTTGATGCTCACTGTAGTGACTCCTTAGTGGTTGGTCCTCCTGTTCCCCAGCACTGGCTATAATAACTGTTGGTGTTACTACACTATTTTTGGCTGAGGCACCAGGAATCCTGAACGGCTTCCCAGTTTGTTCTTTTTTACCCTTATCACTGTTATTTTACACCGAAGATGATTTTGGACATGTTAAGACGATAGACTTCCTTACTTTTCAGCATCTCAAACAGATGAACCTCTGTTCGAGCGGTTAGCCTCACTGCTGCCCACATTTAGGCGCGGTTTGAGGATCTGCACTGTGGGGTTCCACACCTCCATTGATGAGTGACTTGTCATTTTGTTCTTGTTAGGGGGGAATGTGCTCTTCTCGGTAGGGAGGGCATGGGGAGGGGGGTGGGGGTGGGAGGGCCGTTGCCTTCCAGTACCAGGTTGGTTTTTCAGGGTTCTGGTCATGTTTATAAGATTGGTCTTTGTTTATTCAGCTCTTGTGGCAGCGCATGGAAGCACCTTCTCTGTGTCTCTGGGGGTGTTTTATGCCTCGTACCTGCCTGATTGGGGCTGGGGGGGGGGGGCGGGCAAGCCTACAGAGATAGCAGTTTGACTGGCTCTGCTTTCCTCCTTCTTATTTCTTATACATGCAGTATGGCTAATTTTACAGTAATGTTATGGAATGTTAGGGGCCTTAACTCTGCTATAAAAAGGTCTTTAGTATTTTAGTTTATACAACGACATGGTCCTAAGATATGTATATTACAGGAGACTCATTTGGTGGGCTCCAGAATTATGGGGATGAGACGGGCCTGGGTCAGTGCACATTATTATGCATCCTACTCCAATTATGCTAGGGGTGTAAGTATCCTGCTGCACCGATCGCTGCCCTTCCAGCTTCAGGCGGTCCGGACTGACCCGGGGGGCAGGTATGTGATGGTACATGCTCTGATAGCTGGTATTCAGTATGTTATAGTTGGGCTCTATCTGCCTCCCCCTGCGGATCTTGATTTCCTCCATAGGGTGATGCAGATTGCTACTCAATATGGGGTGGAACGGGTACTCCTAGTGGGGGATTTCAATTTGGTCATGTCCGACACGCAAGATAGACTCCACCCTTCACAGTCCCCAACCCCTGGCCTGGCTGTCTGGGCGTCTTCTTTTGGCATGACGGATCTCTGGCGTCATTTTTTCTCCCATCTGATGCGCAGTTCATGTTCATGTTCATGTTTGTCTACTACCTTTAGAACGTTGTCTCGGATTGACATGGCATTTGCCTCCTCTGGTCTCTTGGGGAGGTGGTGTCCACCAAGATCCTATCCCGGGGCATGATCTGATCATGCCCCTCTGCTGGTCTTGGTCGGAGCGGCTTCTCCTGGGGGTCAGAGGGTCTGGCGACTTTCTCGGTATTGGATAATGGACACGGAGATCCAAGAGACTATGCCAAGATAGAATACCTTTCCCCACACTGGACCCAGTTAAGAGCAGGGACCTGGATAAGGACATCACTTTAGAGGAGGTTCAGACGGCCATGAGTTGCATGCAAGTGGGTAAGGCCCCTGGGCTGGACGGGTTGCCCGCTGAGTTTTACTCTGTACATCAGGACCTATTAGCTCCTAGATTGACCTCCCTGTTTTCGCAATTCTTCACTCTTGGGGCTCTCCGGGCTCCATGTCTGAGGCAGTTGTTGTGTTGGTGCTCAAACCAGGAAAGAACCCTGAGGAATGGGGGTCATACAGACTCATCTCTTTGATTAATGCGGACGCTAAGATTCTGGCGAAGATTTGGGCCTTGAGGTTGGTCATGGTACTGGAGGATTTGATCCACCAGGACCAGACGGGGTTCATGCCGGGGAAGGGCACAGACATAAACATCTGTAGACTGTTCCTTAACTTGGATGCCTCCCATGACAATGGTGGAACCCGGGTCATAACCTCACTTGATGCCGAGAAGGCTTTCGACTCGGTAGAGTGGGGCTATCTTTGGGAGATCCTACGGCGATTTGGTTTTGGTCCTTGATTTCTGAAATGGCTGAATATGTTATATGCGACCCCCAGGGCTAGAATTCGCATGACACCTTGTCGGGGTTCTTTCCCCTCCAGAGGGGCACCGGGCAGGGCTGACCTTTGTCGCCCAGCCTATTTGCTCTGGCCCTGGAGCCACTGGCAATTCGGGATTAGGGAGTCGGGCGAAGACCAAGGGCTCAGGGTGGGTCCCCTGGAGGAGAAGATTTCCCTATATGCAGATGATGCTCTTCTCTACTTGCATGATGCGGACGCCTCGTTGCAGGCGGTTTTGCAGATTTTCAAGCGCTTTGGGCACTTCTCCGGCGTAAGGATCATTTGGTCCAAGTCTATCCTGTTTCCGTTGGACTCTGGGGCCCGGGTGGGGGGGACTCTGTCCACGCTGCTTTGGGTAGAGGAGTTAAAGTATCTCGGGATTGTGGTATCGCGAGACATTCAGGACTTTCGCCGCCTCAACCTGCTACCTGTTGTAAAGTGTCTTAAGGAACACTGCTCCAGATGGAGAGATCTGCCCCTTAATCTACTGGGACGCATAAATGTGCTAAAAATGCTTTTCCTACCCAAATTCAATTATGTGTTCAGAAATTGCCCGGTTAGGCTCCCCCTCTCATTCTTCACGGAGATGGATGTTTGTATACACTCCTTTCTGTGGAAGGGATCCTCCCCTAGGCTGGCTAGGTCCACCTTGCAGTTACCGGTTCGCTGTGGGGGGGTTGCACTCTCTAACTTTCTGGTGTACTACCAGGCGGCGGTGTTGGTCACTGTGAGATGGTGGTTTGAACAATTGAGGTTGAATGTGGCCACCTGTTTGGAGGCTGCGATACTAGGCTCGCTTAGGGATTTGGGCAATCTGGTCTATAGGGGGGCATCTGCATACCCTTCCCTCCCAGAGCCTACCAAGATGATCCTACAAGTGTGGACCGTGGCTCGTAAGCTACTGGGACGCCCTCACCATTATTCCCTCTTCTGTCCGATTTGGGGCAATCCCTCCCTTCCTCACTTCAGAATGATTCCGGACCCGCAGTTGTGGGCAAGGTATGGAATCAGGGATCTCCGGGACATTGTTAGCTCTGGGACACTGCTGCCCTTTCGGGACTTAGTTGTCAGGCATGGACTTTCCGGGGCAGATGCTCTTTAGGTATTACCAGCTGAGGCATGCGGCTAGGGCATAATTCCCGCAGACTGTCATCCTAGCTGCCGACCCCATTGAAGAGACCCTAGCTCAGGAAACCCTTAAAAAAACGCTCTCTACACTGTATCTGTCCCTTCTGGAGGTCGATTCTCCTAAGATGAGTGCTCTCTGGGACAGGTGGCATTCAGAAATCCCCAACCTTGATAGGGAATTGTGGGAGGAATGCTTTGAGGACGGGGCAAAGTTAATGATTTTGTCTAGTGACAAGCTGATACATACCAAATTCATGCATCGTGTCTATTACACTCCCCAGAGACTGCATCGGATATACCCTGATAGATCACCTCACTGCCCTAGGTGTCATTCCTCTTGGTAGTGGCGTATTGTGGGGAGGTCGTTGAGTGTATCAATATGCGTCTCACGCTATCTCTCCCGATATTGCCTGAGTTGGCCCTGCTCGGGATCCATGACGATGATCAGCGCCCTAGGTATACGAAGTTGCTAGTCTCTATGTTGCTCTTTTATGCCAAAAAAGAAATTCTCAAGAAGTGGTCTTCTTTTCCGCTTCCCACAGTGGAGGCATGGGACTCCTCTGTAAATAAAATGTTGCCAATGTATAAGCTGACATATTAATAGGGGCTGCCCCCAGAAATTTGACAGAGTCTGGCTCCCCTGGACACAACAGTTTTAACTTATGTTTTTATTGGATGTGGGTTGTTTTCTTCCTAAATATTTTTCCTGACCAGTGTGTGGCTTGGGTGGGACTATGACTTGTACATGGATTGTGGTGAGCACTGTTTTCTTGCTACTCTTATATGCTTGTTTATGTGTTGCTTCTGAATGAGCTGTATACATATGTTTCTTGTATTTTGATGCCTTCTAAATAAAGACCAATCTCTTTGTTAAAAAAATAAAAAAATATTAATAAAAATGCCATAAAACTATCCCTATGCAGCTAAGATACGACGGCGTAGGACACTTACGCCGGTCGTATCTTAGCAACAGATAAGCGTACCTCAGATTGATAATACGCTTATAGATACAAAACGGCGCCGCATTCAGACTTACGACGGCGTATCTACTGATACGCCGTCGTAAGTCTTTGTAAATCTAGCCCTATGTTTTTTCACGTCCCCAAGGAATTACCTTAATTTACAGGGATTTCCTTTCACTACCTGTTTGGCTATGCGACAGGATGTGAAAGGAAATCTCAGACATCTCAGAAATCTCCAAAATGAAACACAGATGGCAAAAAAAATCTGTGAAATGAAAATGAAAAAAAAAAAAAAAACATTTGTCTATAGTTCTACTTTAATAAGGCAAAAGAGCAACAAGCAAATGTATTTAGTGAAATGTTTGAAGGGTAAAGGTGGCAAAATTGCATGTTTAAACTAGAACTGTTTCTTGGTTATATTATTATATTTTAAGTTCTAGTGCATAGAGTAATACAATAATGCTTAATTTTCTTCCTTGACCTTTGAAATGATTTATATATTTATTTGTTAGAACACATGGAAACCTAGCTGTAAAATACATTAAGAATATTTTCCCCTTGGTGCATTTTAAATGGATGCACAATGGAAACCCACCCTAGCTTGCACCCTTTCAATACACATTCACACAATTTATTGAAAGTGAAATGTTGTTACGGAACAGCATGCTTGAAAATATATCACCTAGGAATTTTAATAAGGGTAAAATTATTTGCATAAATACTGATGTGCGTATTCCTAGTTGGTATTCTAGAAAATGCTATTCCTAGAAAATCATTCCACATTAACATTCAGCGCACATTGCATGGAATACCCAAAAGCTTGGAACATAGCTTTTACATGCCATAAAGAGTCTGAATTGCTCTCAGCATAACCCTTGGGATAACTGCACATCTGCTGGATAATTGTATATATAATTCAGATGGAAATGATTGAATGCAAATTATTAAGTCTATTTATTTAAAAAAAAGTCAGAAGGGGTTGTGTCCTTAGGTAGGGCTGCTAACTCAAAGCTTTGTAGGAATACAATGTTCACAATCTTCTGAGAGCACCGGTGCTTGGTATTGCCTTACGGTTAGTGACAGCAGCAGCCAGTCACAGTGCATTCTGGGCTGCTTTTATTTAGTGCTACAATGTAAATATCATCATCATCATCATTCTTTAATTTTCTGTTGAAGTCTCCCAACAAAAACTGACTATGACAGGTTTTCCAAAACTTCGAATACTGTTTATTCTTTGGGGTTTCAGTCAGAGTCATTTATTACTTGGGTTTGGCTCATAGGAAGTTCACCAAGGTTCAAGTGTTAAGCCTCGTACACACGCACAGTTTTCTCAACAAGAACCAGCAAGAAAACTGCTGGCAGAGCTTTCTTGCAGAGTAAACTGTGCGTGTGTACGAGGCTTTGAGGTTTCTCGTAAAGAAAACTACCCAGAATCTAGACGAGAAAAATAGAGAACCTGATCTCTATTTTCTCATTGTGAGATTCTCGGCAGTGTTCTCCTGCCGAGAAATCCGAGCTTGTGTACTTACCTCTCCATGGAAACCTGCGCATGCTCAGAATGACTTTGACGCATGCGCGGTAGCTTCCAAGGCATAGGTAGGGTAAAGCAAGATGGAGGTGACGGCATCGAATGTGACAAGCACAAGCTCGTCGTAGTTGATGACTAGTGTTGAGTAGAATATGCCATATTCGATTTCGCGATATATCTCGAATATATATTCGAATATTCGAGATATATTCGCTAAATTCGAATATTCGTGATATTTTATCGAAATTAAATGATTGCGATTTTTCGCTATTGCGAATGCGAAAATAATTGCGAATTTTTGATAACTGCGGTAGGAGCACTCTGATTGGCTCAGAATATTCTTGATATTTTTTCGAAATTTCGCAAAATGCGAATGCGATATTGATGGCGAAATTTCGACAACAGCGCTAGGAGCACTCTGATTGGCTCAGAATATTCGTGATATTTTACAATACAAAATAATTGCGAATATTCGGCAAATGCGGAAGGAGCACTCTGATTGGCTCAGAATATTCTTGATATTTTACAATACAAAATAATTGCGAATATTCGGCAAATGCGGAAGGAGCACTCTGATTGGCTCAGAATATTCTTGATATTTTACAATACAAAATAATTGCGAATATTCGGCAAATGCGGAAGGAGCACTCTGATTGGCTCAGAATATTCTTGATATTTTACAATAGAAAATAAAAAGTGTTTTGCATTGGTGGTGATTCTTTACCCTATGCATCTGTCACAGCCGTTTGTCAATCAAACACCTTGAAGATTGAACACGTTCATGCTGCATGCTTTGGACTTTTTTTCACTTCACATATCAAAGACATTTTTATGAAAGATTATTTTTCTATTATTGGGACTATATTTCTTTATATATTTGTTTCACTGTGTATTTCACAAGTTATTTGCGCTTGCTTATTTTATAATTTGCCCACATGTCTTGTCACTAGACATATTTTTTATTCTTGTAGAGCGACTCCATTTTCTGTCTTGTATTAATTTATGTTGTATAACATTTTTGAGTTGCTGCTGTATTCTCCCCTTTTTTTAAGGTATGCGCAATTTTTTCCTTCTTACAAAAAAAAATAATATCAAACATACAAATATTCATAACAGAAACATACACAAAGCCCCCCCCTTTTGCATCAGAGACAATCAGAGTTCTCCTACCACAGTTATCGAAAATTCGCAATCATTTTCGCATTCGCATTAGCGAAAATTCGCAATTTTTTTTTTTTATATTTGGCAACATAAAAGGATCGCCTCAGCTTAGCTACTCGGCCCAGGGTCTCTAATCATACCAGCAATGCTTTTAGACGTCGATAGGATGTGATCTGTTTTAAAAATAAAATAAAAAAAATGCGAATATTCGGAATTGCGAATATTCACCGCGAAATTCGAAATATATCGCGAATACTCGAATATGCCATATTCGAGCCGAATATTCGCAATACGAATATTCGTGAGCAACACTATTGATGACGTCACCGCGATCGTGCCATTCAAAAGAACGGTAGTTCTTTTGAATGGTGTGTCTGTACACTCGACCGGCAAGAGATTCTTGCCAGGAATCTCGTCAGGAAAAACAACATTTTTTTTCCTGACGAGAATCTGGGCCTTGTGTACAGGGCTTTAATCTAAATCCCATTAAAGTCAATGGGAGCCAAATTATTAAAACCTGGTATTTTCAAATCATTTTCAACCTGGGATACATGTACAAATGCATATTTTTTTCTTTCAGGGAGCATTATTTTAATAATACTTTGAGTGAAGCATTAAAAATGCTAAACTTATTTAAATAACATGACCAGGTATGCCCTAAACCTGCCTGTTAAGTGGCACACATGCATAATATATGCAACCAATTTATATTGTCGGCTCGTATTTCCTGGCTGGCCTCCCTTTGTTTGTAACAAAGTGGATTGCCTTCATCCACACTTGACTTTTATCCTAGATGAAACAGCCACCTACATCCTAGGAACTGAGGACACAGGAGGGCCAACGGACCCCTCTGCAATGCACTTTGTCCCCATGTTGATGAGGACATGGGTGTTTTCCCCCATCCCTGGCCTGGTGGATGTGGGAGTCTGTGGGCAAGTGGCTTACTGGAATATAAAAGAGAAAAAGGAGAAAGTGCCCACTAAATGCTGTATTAAAAGCAGATTTTAGTCTCAAAACAAAAAAAAACACTCATAGGATAGGATAAACCGGATAAACCGAGGCACTACCGCTCGTCTCCGTTCTGCAGGATCCGCCAATGTTTACCCGGTCACTGATGTATGGATGAAGGCCTGTAGAATTTCTTTACAAATTTCTGCCCAAATATATTCTGCTACATGTCTTTGGTAAAAAAAAAAATCTGTTGATAGGTTTGTGTAAAAGTTATAGCGTATATATACTGATGGCCTTTCTAATTTCTTGAGGCCCTTAAAATGCCCAAACAGAAAACAAATTCCCCCCAAATGACCTTTTTTTTGAAAAGTAGACAGTATGGGGTATTTAGGAAGAGGCATGGTGAGTTTTTTGAAATTGCAATTTTTTGTCCCAATTTTTTTGAAAATGAAGAAATTAAATATATATATATCTTTTTTTTACATACTGTAACCGGTGCATCATAAGACTGGTCTGACGGTGATCTAGGACACTAACTGGTGACAGCTTGTTAAAAAAAATAAGTAGACTATTGCAGAGCTACTAGCCAGGCCTTAAGAGTTACTCGCCACCAGTTGCCCCACCTAATTCATATACTGCCCTGCGCCTAATTGCACCCGTAAACACGCCCTCGTAGATTATCTCATGGAATGACAATGTTTTATGCAGAATCAAGTTACAAAATTAAATATTACCAACAACAACTTTAACAAAATGGGACAGGGCACTGGGGGCAGACCAGAGGGACAGGGCACTGGGGGCAGACCAGAGGGACAGGGCACTGGGGGCAGACCAGAGGGACAGGGCACTAGAACTGGGTCTCTTCCCCATTCTCTTGCTGTCTCCTCTGCAACTCCCATCCATCCTCTCTCTCTCTCATTCATCTCATCATCAGAGCCTCTGTGTGCGGCTCCACGCTTGCATGTCCCCACTTCCCCCTTTTATTCAGGCTGGCAGAGAGGAGAGGAGCTGCAGCACAGCGGGAGGGAGTACAATCCAGCGCTGAGATCCACACAACTGCACAGCCATTGACACCATAGCACAGCGCACACTGACAGCGCACAGCACACATTGAGACCAGTCTGTTCACAGTGCTCAGGCTAAACTTACATAGAGCACAAGGAGAAGAAAACTACACAAACTAGAAGGCTGCCACCTTTCCTCTTCGGCCGCCAATCTCATCGGGACTCTAAGTGTAGGCACAGATTGGAGGGAGATTGGTCATGCAGCCCTGTCATCACTCGCCCCCAGCTTAAATCCACTCGCCAAATGCTAGTAGGCGAGTGGAAATTTTGAGGGCTGGACTATTGTATATCATATACAATACAGATAATGGCCATGTGCACCACAGTAATATATGAATAATAATAATAGTTTTAATTTTTTTAATTTATTTTAAAAAAATTAACATTTTTTACTATTTTGTTTATTCATAAATTCATCAGAGTAGTTCATTATCAACTTAGTAACAATGAACTACTCTGTGGGAGTGATCAGGTTTTTGTTTATACTTTTTGCTGATGCAATGAAAATCATTTTACCAGCAATGCCTTGAACTGCCATGAATGAATTTATTATTACTAGTGATCTGTGATTGGCTACAGCTAATAACATGGTACATGGTGCTGTGATTTGCCCAGGAACCATGTGATAGCTGTGGGCCAATCACAGCTTACTAGTATCAGGAGAAGAGCTATTATGAACGAGATTCATTCCTAACAGCTTTGTTGACATTGTGATCATAGCTCAAAGTGGCCCAGGAACATGAGCTGCAATCTAACACATTGGTCGCTGGGGGGGAGAGGGGCGTGTGCAGCGCCCCCCTTTAGCCTGAGTGGGCACAATGAGGCACATGTACCTGATTGTGCCTGCATGTGCTGCATTGCTGCAGTACATGTACTGTGGTGGGTTGGCAAGTAAGTTAATTGGCTATTCATTTTTATTTTGTTATTTTTGCCCGTGGTTCTGTTTTACTAATATATAAATATTTAAATTCCCATAGCCTGGGCACAGAATCAGTTTAGTAATTTTCTATACATAATTAGCAATGTATGTGCTAGTTTGTCTTTGCACAGTACTTTAAAAAAGATTCACCTTTATATCTCAATGTCAGTACAATTTCAGTAAATACTGATTTGTTTTTATTTAATTTTCTTTATAGGGTTGTAAATGTACGTTTTGGGCCATCAAGCAGTTTCCAAAGCATGCTGCATGATTTCTCACCTAGTATTTATGTAAACGATTAATTTATTACAGTTTTTCTGTACATAATGCTAGAATGCTGTGACATCGGAGAGTAGAAATAAAAAAGGCAAAATATTGCTTTGAAACTCAGCCTAGGGCAATAAATCTGGATCTGATCCTAGAGCACATAATCCATTTACACTTCCTGAAGCAGAATATTAACAGCAAGATAGCAACTTTGTGGTTTAATTGACCCACAGACGCCTGTTCTTCAAAGTATTGCCATCTGTTTCCTTTTCTAATTTGCCATTTTGTCTATCACCTCTTTCTCTGTTTGTTTCCTGTGGTTTGCCCGAGATGTAGTTATGATAGCTGTATGTCATTTATCTATTTTGTTTACTTCATTTTGCTAGTTGGCAAACATTACCTTCCCCCTAACAATATAAAATAAAATCAATCAACAATCATCAATCAATCTTCACTGGGGCAGAATCAAACAAAGCAAAATATTCGACATAAAAATCTTTGCCAAGGAAATAATGTGGCTAAGTTTGTGCAACCAAAAGGCTGCAATTTTGTCTTACCCTCTATATAACTTTATATTTGTATATGCATAGCTCCCAACTGTCCCTGATTTCGAGGGGCAGTCCCTGATCTGGAGAAATGTCCCTCTGTCCCTCTTTCCTCCTCATTTTGGACTGATCCATATAGTTGTGTAATAAAATGCACTTTAACCACTTCAGTACCGGCATATTGTAATATGACGTCCACAAGGTGGCTCTGCCATCCTGGGTGGACGTCATATGACGTCCTCTGGCCTCCCGGGCATCTAGGGGGGGCCGCCGCATCCCGTGGGTGCCGATGCGTGTGCCTGGTGGCCGAGATGTCTGCCAGGTACCCGCAATCGGCAGTTACAGAGCCAGGGATGTGGATCTCTGTGTGTAAACACACAGATCGTGGTCCCTCCAGGGAGAGGAGACCGATAGTGTGTCCCTTGTACATAGGGACACCGATCGGTCACCTCCCCCATTAGTCCCCTCCCCCCACAGTTAGAATCACTCCCTAGAGAACACATTTAACCCTTTGATCGCCCCCTAGTGTTAACCCCTTCCCTGCCAGTCACATTTATACAATAATCAGTGCATATTTATAGCACTGTTCGCTGTATAAATGTGAATGGTCCCAAATTTGTGACAAAGGTGTTCTAACTGTACGCCGCAATATCGCAGTCCTGACAAAAATTGCAGATAACCGCCATTACTAGTAAAAAAAAATGTCATAAATCTATCCCTTATTTTGTAGGCGCTATAAATTTTGCACAAACCAATCACTATAGGCTTAGTGCGATTTTTTTACCAAAAATATGTAGAAGAATACATATCAGTCTAAACTGAGAATTTTTTTTTTTTTTAAATGGGATATTTATTATAGCAAAAAGTAAAAAATATTTTTTTTTTTTTTCAAAATTGTTAGTCTTTTTTGTTTATAGTGCAAAAAATAAAAACCACAGAGATGATCAAATACCACCAAAAGAAAGCTCTATTTGTGGGAAAAAAAGGACATAATTTTTGTTTGGGAGCCACATCGCACGACCGCGCAGTTGTCATTCAAAGCGTGACAGTGCTGAAAGCTGAAAATTGGCCTGGGCAGGAAGGGGGTCAAAATGCCCGGTATTGAAGTGGTTAAAAAAGTGTTTCCCGGTACGAAACCTTTAATCCAAATTCTAAATTGCTGCATCGGTAAACTTTAAAAGCCAATATAAAGAAAGAGGAGTGGTTAAAAAAAAGCCATTGTGGATTTAATTAACCTTTTTTTTATAATTCTCCATTAAGGGGGTGTGGCGGGGAGCGTGTCCTATGCCTACATTAGTTTTCTAGTAGGTGTCCCTTATTCCCATCTCAAAATGTTGGGAGGTATGGTATATGTGTAATATTTATTTACTCCCACCAACCTGTCCTCAAATCTGGGAAACTCAGGAGTCCCCTGACATTTTGGGGAGGCCTCACAAAAACTTAACTAGATATCTAGCGGTGTCACAAACCCTTGTGATTCACCCAAAAAACATCTCCCAAGCTTACAGATGAATAAGCATGTCCTATGGGATTTCCTGAAGTCCAAGTATCACGAGAATTATTTGTGATTCTTGAGCTTCAAAGACATATAGGTGGATTCAGAAAGACTTAGGCTGGCCTAAGTCTGAATCTGTGCCGACGCAAATTTAAGCGTATTCTGGTAACCAGATACGCTTAAATTAGGCTCAGATACGAGCGGCGTAAGTGTCTTACACCGTCGTATCCTAAAGTGTACTTTTTAGGCTGACCGCTAGGTGGCGCTTCCATTACGGTCGGCCTAGAATATGTAAATGAGTAGATACGCCGATTCACGAATGTACGCTTGCCCGACGCAGTAAAGATACGCCGTTTACGTAACGCACTTTCAGGCCTAAAGTTATTCCATCAAATAGCTGGAATAGTAATGTTAAGTATGGCCGTCGTTCCCGCATCAAAATGTGAAAATTTTACGTTGTTTGTGTAAGTCGTCCGTGAATAGGGCTGGACGTAATTTACGTCCACGTTGAAACCAATACGACCGTGCGGCGTAATTTGCCGCAATGCACACTGGGGTATGTACACGGACGGCGCATGCGCCGTTTAGTAAAATACATCAATCATGCCAGGTCACCCTCCATTAACATAAAACACGCCCCCTCAGCCGAATTTGAATTAGCCGCGCTTACGCCCGCCCAATTTACGATACGCCGCTATAACTTAGCAGGCAAGTACTTTGTGAATCATGTACTTGCCTTGCTAACTTACGGCGGCGTAGTGTAAACACGATACACTACCGCCGCAAAGTTAGGGCGGTCTTTGTGAATCTAGCTAATACAGTGAAATGCGACAGTGCCAAGTCTCTTAAAGCAGACCTAAAGGCAGGGGCGGACTGACAACTCATGGGGCCCCCGGGCAATAGAAGAGTATGGGGCCCCTCTGGCTTACAGATGGCCACCACGCCAGGAGGTAGTGCAGAGGCGGGCAGCTAAAATCTTGAGATATTCACATTAAAAGCATGTCAGTTTCGGACATATCAGGGACAGATCTAAAAAAAACACAGATTTTTACATACTGTCCCTGGTTTTACTGAGCCTGGCAACCCGGATGGGGCCCCCTAGTGGCATGGGGCCCTCGGGCAGTGCCCGAGTGACTCAATGGTCAGTCCGCCCCTGCCTAAAGGTACAAATGAGCATGTGCTGCTTTGTGTACATTTGATTCTGCAGAGGATAAGCATATGTGTTTTGCAGAAGCGACATTGCATCCCTCTTCTGCAATAAAAAGCCTTTCTGCTCACTTTTATTTACCTTTTTTTTTTTGATGTTTTAGCCTTCAGGTCCACATCAATGTCTGACCTCACAAATGCGCTTCTGGAAGAATGGTAAAACATTCCCATAGACACACTCCTAAACCTCGTGGATAGCCTTCTCAGTTTTCGTTAAATTTTGTTTCATTAATACATTTTCTAAAGAATTTCAACTTTTCAGAATGATTAGAATTCAGATTGGTCTAAAAACAATCGACCGATTCAAATTCTGTGTGGAGAAATAACTGGTTGTTAAGCAGTGGGCCAGGAATGTAAAGAAAAGAATTACAGGAATTGCCCCTGATTAACGATGGATCTACATCAGGGGATACTGTTTATTATCTTTAATTTTTTAATAAAGGATTTTTCAAAAACTGTTTCTGTGTTTTTATTATTTTCAACACTTTTTGGTTGAATGTGGTATGGGTACTAAGTACCCATACCCCATTCACATGGGGGGGGGGTGGGATCTGGGGGTCCCCCTGTTAAAGGGGCCTTCCAGATTCCAATAAGCCCCCCACCCACAGACCCCAACAACCACAGGCCAGGGTTGTCAGATAGAGGCCCTTTTCCCCATCAACATGGGGACAACGTGGTTTGTGGTGGGAGGCGCAGAGCCCCCCGCCCCAAAGCACTCACCTTCCATGTTGAGGCCTGGTATGGTTCAGAAGGGGAGTCACCCGCTCGCCCACCACCATTTACTGACCTGCCGGGCTGCAAGCTCGGGTATGGATTTTGGGGGTATGAACTGGGGGGACCCTACGCCATTTTTTTAAATATTTTTCTATTGCATGGCATTCTTTTCTTTACATTCATCTGTCAGTGTGGAAGCCCGCTGACAGATGATGACTCATGGTTGTTAATCAAGCGGGCGGGTGGCTTCCCAGCCCGCTGCATAACAACCAGCAATTTCTTCACACAAAATTTGAATCGGTCAATCGTTAAACATTGGCAAAGGAAAGGGTTGTCGTATAGCTATAATTTGCACAGATACAGCTGATTTTATATTTGTTTAAATTATATTTTTATAATAATAACTACAGGAAACTAATTGTAACCACACAACCTTGATTTAAGCTCATAGCATGCTTGCCCACATATTCAGCTACCTAGCTTTATTGCATACTAGAAGCATGCAAAAAAGAGTCCTCAGTGAGAACATGTTACAGACATTGTATGCTTTCAGCATACCTCATGAGATTATTTTGTAACACAAGGAATATTTGTTCCACATGAGGGAGCTGAAGACCAATTTCTCCAAGAGCCATTACTTGTATTGTGCTATCACTGAAACATCACGTCCTTAGTTCATTAACTGAATGAAGAAAAAAATTGCACCTCTTCTGAACAATACAATACCTATTGACAACATTGAGTATGCAATCTTTATTTTAGTCTGAATGTAGTGAATGTAATTTCTATGTAATTTATCCTTGTAAACCCAAGATAATCTCTGTACTGTCTAGCATTGCACCCTGAACAGATGCTCTCCTAGCATTATGGAAATTATAAGGATTTTCAGAGAACTTTATGATAATGAAAAGGTGTATTGCTATAATTTAACTTTATTTAGTTAGTACACATATTGTTACATCGTTACATAGTTGGTAAGATTGAATAAAGACAATAGTCCATCCAGTGTAGGTGTGTGTGCATGCGTGTAGACAATCATGTCCCATATCCCCGCATATTGTTTTTGCTAAGATGCGGGAAGCCTCCAGTGGAGGCAGAGTTTTTCCGGGGGGTTTTTTTGGGACCATGAAAATGGCTTTACATTGCGGGACATTTTTTCATCTTTTTTTTTTTAAATAAATTAAATTGTCAAAAATTCTCCTGTAGTTTTTACTTTTTTGACACTTTTTTGGTGAATGTGTAGGGGTACAATGTACATGATACCCATTCACATAGGGGGAACAGGATCTGGGGGCCCCTTGTGTAAAGGGGGCTTCCATATTCCAATAAGCCCCCCACCCGCAGACCCCCGCAACCACCAGGAAAGGGTCGTGGGGATAAGGCCCTTGTCCCCCTTAACATGGGGATAAGGTGTTTTGGTATCCAGCAAAACAATACAGCTGCAAACAATTTTAAATTACTTTTTCCCTTTAGACATGTCATTTTGCTGTGTTATTGTTATAAACATGGGAAAGGTGCACTACTTTACAGGCAGACTAAGGTGACCCCCAAAAGCATGAGATTTAAAGGAATATTTCATTTTTATTGTTTCACTTAAAGCATTATTAAAATCACTGCTCCTGAAAAAAATGCAGTTTTAAAAACTTTTTTTTGCATTGATACATGTCCCCTTGGGCAGGACCCAGGTCCTCAAACAGTTTTTATGGCAATAACTTGCATATATTGATTTTTCACATTCAAGTCCCATAGACTTTAACGGTTTTCGCATGTTCGCACAAATGGTTTGTCTGTTCGCATGTTCTGGTGCCAACTGAACCCGGGAGGTGCTCGGCTCATCCCTATCTGTATGTCTAGGCAATAGTTTGTAAACACAGCATGCAGAAACGTTAAAAGTCTACACCTCAATGTGACACGTGAGATTCAATGTACTGTTAATGTAGTTGCAGAGACTGCAATACAAAAGAAAAAAATCCCACTGGATTTCAATGCACAATTTAGAGATTTGAAGCAGACTGAAATAAAATGTGAATATATAAGCAATTCATAATTATTTTGTTTTCTCGATGGACAAGCTCCTTAGAAATTATACATCAAAGGCACACATTTGAGGTTAATATAGAAATAGGCAATTAATATGCTCTCCTTTTGGCAGCTGTTCAAGCTTGTGCCAAAGGTAATTAAACAATGGTTCAAATGGCAGACTATGGAGCTTTGAAGATATCTGTGGGAAATGGGCTGCATAGCTGTTCTTTACCGCTGTAATGTATTAGAAGTGACATTGCTAAACAAGCTCATCTTTCTAGTCCAGTAGACCAATTTAGGCACTCACATTAGTCATCCCATGTGTGTACAATGGCTAACCCTACTGTATTCCTACATCCACAATCACTCCAGGGGAATCCAATAAATTTGAAATACCTGTAAAAATGCTTATAGATATGATTGGTGAAAGCACAAATTAGTGCACAATAGACAGGTGGACTCATCACAAGATTTTCTACAGTGTAGCATATGGATTGATACATGAAATTTGCTTCATCTATGTTCTGAACGGTATCTTTGGATAATCATATATTAGACAATGAATGGAAAATTTTAAGTATTATATTGTGATGGATATATTTAAATAACATTTTAACCACTTAAGGACAGAGTCTCTTTCTGAGATCTGTTGTTTACAAGTAAAAAAATTACTTAGAACCCCCAAACGTTATACATTTTTTCCCTAACACCCTAGAGAATAAAATGTCTTTGCAAAACGTTATGTCACACCGTATTTGCGCAGCGGTCTTACAATCGCACTTTTTTTGGAAAAAATACACTTTTTTGATTTAAATAAATTAGACAACAGTAAAATTAGCCTACTTTTTTTCTTATATTCGTGAAAGATACACCGAGTAAATTGATACCCAACATGTCATGCTTCAAAATTGTGCCCGCTCGTGGAATGGCGACAAACTTTTACCCTTAAAAATCTGCATAGGCAACGTTTAAAAAATTCTACAGATTGCATGTCTAGGGCTAGAATTATTTCCCTCGCTCTACCGATCGTGGCAATACCTCACATGTGTGGTTTGAACACCGTTTTCATATGTGGGCGCTGCTCAAATATGGGTTCGCTTCTGCACGTGACCTCAGTGGGACGGGGGGGTTAAAAAAAGTTTTTTTTTCTTATTTATTTTATCTTTTTTTTTTTTTACACTGTTCTTTTAAAAAAAATTGTGTCACTTTTATTCCTATTGCAAGGAATGTAAACATCACTTGTAATAGAAAAAATCATGACATGTCCTCTTAAATATGAGATCTGGAGTCATAAAGACCTCAGATCTCATATTTACACTAAAATGCAATAAAAAAAAACGAAATAAAAATTTGTCATTTAAAAAAAAAATGGCCCTTTAAAAGCAATGGGCGGAAGTGACGTTTTGATGTCGCTTCCGCCCTGCTATGGTATGGAGATGACAAGGACAAGCCACGACAAGGACCTGATCGCCTGTGCCGTTGCCGGCGGCTCCAGTAAGCGGCGGAGGGCACTAAGAGCGTCGGGAGGGGGGCCCCTCTCCCACCGCCGATAATGGTGATCTTGCGGCGAATCCAGCGCAGAGACCATTGTGAAGAAAAGGTAGCTAGCTGCTACCATATCAGAGATATCCCTCTTCAAACAGCAGATGAATATCGTTGTGCCCATCAATTGTCACCACTGTGCCATCAAACGCAGCCACTGTGCCATCAAACGCAGTCACTGTGCCATCAATTGTCGCCACTGTTCCATCAATTGTCGCCACAGTGCCATCAAACGCAGCCACTGTGCCATCAATTGTCGCCACTGTTCCATCAAATGCAGCCACTGTGCCATCAATTGTCACCAGTGTGCCACCAATTGTTGCCACTGTGCCCATCAATTGCCGCCAGTTTTGTCCCGTAAAATGCCACCAGTTAAATGCTGCCAGTTTGCCCCTTAAAATTATGCCAGACTGCACCTTAAAATGCTGCCAGTTTGCCCCTTAAAATGCCGCCAGATTGTCCCATAAAATGCTGACAGTTTGCCCCTTAAAATGCCGCCAGATTTTCCCTCCGCCCGGCACTTACCTTTCTCGGGTCAGCCATCCTCCCTCCACGATCCCTCAATGTCTTCTCCCGCCCTCAATGCCATTTCAGCCAATCAGTTGACTGGTAACCAGACCCGGTGAACTTGATAGGCTGAGACGCGTGTCAGTGTTAACCAGGGAATGCACACCCTGTGCGCCCTCTGGTTAACCATTTGGAAACCAATTAGAGCCCACAGGCTGTAATCGGGAAGCCTATCAGAGCCGCTGGCTGTGATAGACACCTCCAAAACACACCCACCGCTCTTATTCAGGTGGCCGGCGCTCACCAAGAGGCCGGCCACCTGAATAGAGGGCGGCAGCGGCGACAATACATAGATTAATGCAATGCATGAATCCCTGTATTGTTGAGTGATGCACCGCCACTGGTCAGCGGCATGTCGAATATCTTATCTATATTGAGCTGTTGTAGCAATGAAAATTATGTGCATTCGTCTTCGTTTGTTAAAACGATGACGAAAATACCCGAAATTCGGACGAAAATGCATTCGGACGAAAGCGAATGCACATGTCTAACACCTATTAGGTTTTTATTGCTGCCTATGCCCCGTCAGAAACATTAACCCTCTTTATTTGTCATGTGTACCATTATTAGTGAAAGTGGAAGTAAAAGAAAATCCCAAATTTTACATTGTCCCCAGAAAAGTAATCTCCAATGGGGGCACTAGTTCTTGTGACCCTGGTGACAACCAAGGATTCCTTCATTTTGGAGGGATTTTCTTTCAATTCCCATTTGAACTATGGGATAGGACCTGAAGGTAAATCTCCCCAGTGGGACACAGATGGCAACAATAAAACTGACAGGGCTTGTAACCCTCCCGCAATTCATCCAAAAGCTCAGATGTGATTGAATGGACAATTTACTGCAGGTTATCGTGAGACAGACTGGACAGGTGGCATCATGACAAGAGGGCATACATTAGGAAACATTGACAAATGGCAAAGAAAAACCCAAGACTAATACCACTGCAAGCACACTATATCCCACTTAAAAGAAAAAAAATTCACTATGAAAATTAATTTAGCCTTTTTAATGTTAACATGCAATCTGACAAAATAAAAATCCTTTACTAAACCAACATATAGAGAAGCTGTCTGCATTCATTGCATATTTTGTCCCTAGTTTTTGTTATTATGAATATTGCCTTTTGGAATCTATGCATGTGATCCCTTTATTAGTAACTTGAGGAATTGGATGTTTAATGTCTAGATGTTATTCAAGTGATATTTGTGCCAGTACAGTAATTAGTGACCTGTAAAAACCCTAAATTAACTGTAATAGACATGATATATGTAGTAAGCATTAAACTGGATCAATGTATTGAACGTTGCTTTAAATTACTCACTTTCTACACTTATGAACGGTTTGTCAAGTGATTTATAAAAATTTCCTTATTTTCAACTCTAAAGAACAACAGACAAGTATGCAGATCAATGCTAATTGAGATATGACTTAGATCACCAAAAGGTTCTTGATTTTCAAGACCAAACATGAGTAGCTTAAATTGAAATAATGGGTAGTGGTGTGGACAGAATATATATTTTTTTATATAAAGGGCAGAGGACAAAATGGTGGATTTATGCCGCGTACACACGATCGGTTCGTCTGATGAAAACGGACCGTTTTCATCAGACGAACCGATCGTGTGTGGGCCCCATCGATTTTTTATCCATCGGTGAAAAAACTAGGAACTTGTTTTAAAATTATCTGATGGTTAAAAAAACGATAGAAAAAAAAAACGATCGTCTGTGGGCACATCCATCGGTTAAAAATCCACGCATGCTCAGAATCAAGTTGACGCATGCTTGGAAGCATTGAACTTCATTTTTCTCAGCACGTCGTTGTGTTTTACGTCACAGCGTTCTGACACAATCGTTTTTTTAACTGATGGTGTGTAGACAAGACTGATGAAAGTCAGCTTCATCGGATATCTGATGAAAAAATTCATCAGACCGTTTTCATCGGATGAACCGATCGTGTGTACAGGGCATTACAAATATTTCCCGAGGGTTGTTTCATTGGCTCCCACTGTCTTTTCCTGCAAAAATATCTTCATATGTATCTTCAGTAGTTAGTGCTTTAATGATCACCCGCAAACAGATGCACAAATTAATAAATGACCACTATTTGTGATTTACAAAATGCTGCATATTTGCATGTAGGCCTTCATTTGTTTCTATGAGACACCTTCAAAAACTGAGCCGCGGGCAGCGTTAGTGGTAAAGCGCGGCTAGTTTTAGCAGCGCTTTACCGCTGTTTTAGCGGTGCTAATCGGACACTAGCGGGGTGCTTTTAACCCCTGCTAGCGGCCGAAGAAAGAGTTAAATGAGCCCATGTATCGCCGCTGCAGAAGTGCTTTGCAAGCGCTTCGGCAGCGGTGCCCATTCATTTTAATGGGCAGGAGCGGTGTATTCACTGCTCCTCCACCGCCCCAAAGATGCTGCTTGCAGGACTTTCTTTAACATCCTGCCAACGCAGTGCCCCAGTGTGAAAGCACTCAGGCTTACATTTGAGTGGCAGGGGAGGCGTTTTTCAGGCACTTTACAGGCACTATTTTTAGGCCATTTAGCTCCTGAAAAATGCCTCAGTGTGAAAGGGGTCTAACTCTCCCAATGTTTGAACATTAAATACAGCAGAAGATGTTACATAACCATAACAGTCTACTATAATTAGGGGGTCATACTGAATACAGTGTTACCTTCCCCAAAATATGCAAGTCAGTGACAAAAATGGTCATATTAAAATCTCATAGCGGGGTGGGCATCCAGAGAAGACTGATACATTACATAAGACCCTCACTAGAACACAGTTCAGCCTAAGGCAAAAAACTGTGAAAGTCAGATTGAATGCAGGGGTATTATAAAATCTCTATTAGCAGGTCTAGAAAAGACTTCTAATTCAGCCCTGTCATAAAATGGCCAGGTTGTAAACCATCAGCAGAACAACTCACGAATATGCATCCATGAGTCTGTTTAGTTTTTAAAAAAATAATTCCTAAAGCCAAACGCTATACAATATATATGTTTCATAACTTGTGCCACAATGGAGATAACTTCACAAAAAGTGACTAACCTAATACATGGGAAGATGTCATTCAGTTACATATTAAACACATATATGCCACAAGGTCCTACACACATTAGTGAAATGTACATAATATCCAAATGAATTGTAATTTTATTCTGTACCATAATATGCTGGTTGTCTGATTGTAAATCAATATCATAAAGAATTATAGGTGTAATTGTACTAATGCAAAAACTTGCATTAAGGATGTGTCCCCTGGAGCATAATAAAACACTTTAACACCCCTCAGACCCTTTAATTGGGTGTGTTATTTCTGTAAACACCCTCTGCAGAGAGCAGGATAGTTGGCTTCATTTGCAGCTCTGGTCTCTCATTCACCATCGGAAAAATGAAGGAATGCTTAGAGTCATTTATAAGAGGCGGTGACTGTGACATATCAGAAATGACTTACTCTACATACAGAACTGAACTCTGCACAGAACCAAAGACCAGGCACACTTTGCTTAAGTATTATTCACTTGTATTCCTTTTTGCTTTACTGGAGCTTGATGCCTGTTTTGTTTTTGTTTTTGTGTATTTCTGTTGTAATTTGCTTCTTGCACCACTTTACCTGACTTTCAAAAAAACAATATTTAAAAATTGTTAGGCCGCATTTCTGAATTTTATGATTAGATATAAAAAATAAATAAAAAATAAACTTCTGCCTCCGTGAGGTCCTATGTTGTAATCTCTGTTACATACCTGCTTGATACAACAGTGAGTGTTACAAATGTTACATTTAGTGGTGACTACAGCATGTGTGTACATGAGATCATCATATTTTTGGTTTCTTAATGAGCATTAGGATAAACAAGTTCATTTAAATTAGATTTAACAGTGAAATTCCTTGGGTAAAATTGAAACACTTTAAGAAGGACATCTACACACATACTGTATATGCTGGCTAGTGTGGGAAAGAAAGCCCCAAATATGCTGCAGCCACATAGGCAAAGTGTTTGTGCCTTGGGCAGTTGCTTAGTTTGATTAGGGCCCCATGTACACGGGACGCTGGTGCAAACTCTTCTGAACGAAGGTTGAAACCGGCGTTTAGAAACGCACGTTTTGCCGCGTTTGCATGTCGAGTTTAGCTGCGTTTTACTGTGTTTTACCATGTTTGCGTCTAGAAGCGTTTAGTTAAGAAACATCATAAGGACCCTCCCTAAGCTCAAAACAGTGTTATTAATCATTGCAGCCATTTTGTGAGACCAGAGTGTGTAGCAGCAGCTAATAAAGAGCAGCAGTGTACTTGTATTGAGCGTGTCACTTGCCACATCACCTGCCACAAGTTGTGGATTGTCCACTTGCCACGTCACCTGTCACAAGTTGTGGATTGTCCACTTGCCACGTCATCTGCCAAAAGTTGTGAATTGTCCACTTGCCATGTCACCTGCCACATCACCTGGCCACGTCACCTGCCACAAGTTGTGGATTGTCCACTTGCCACGTCACCTACCCCGTCACCTGGCCACGTCGCCTGCCATGTCACCTGGCCACGTCACCTGCCACAAGTTGTGGATTGTCCACTTGCCACATCACCTGCCACAAGTTGTGGATTGTCCACTCACCACGTCACCTGGCCACGTCACCTGGCCACGTCACCTGCCACAAGTTGTGGATTGTCCACTTACCATGCCACCTGCCACAAGTTGTGGATTGTCCACTTGCCACAAGTTGTGGATTGTCCACTTGCCACGTCACCTGCCACAAGTTGTGGATTGTCCAATTTTTTTAAGGTTTTTCATCATTTGCCATCATTTTTGAGATTTTTCATTTAAAAAAATAGGTCACCTTTAAAAACGCTTATAAACGAAAATGCGGCAAAACAGCGATACCGCGTTTAGCCGTGTTTGGTGTCTGAAATGTGGAAATCTTTGGCGTCTGAACCCATTTTTTGCTTTTTAGAAAAACGAGGTTAAACGCAACTGTCTAAAAACGGCAATAAACGAGACTGTGTACATGGACACATAGGGTAACATTGAATGTGTTCAAGGGCAGTTGAAAAAAGTGTCCAACTGCCTCTGAACACGTGTTTACCAGCGTTTCGTGTACATGGTGCCTTATTGTACACCAGCTCTGTTTAAAAGTGGGGTGGGGTTGAACTTTGATACTAATGATAATAATGCCTAATTCTCTACAGATTATAGGACTTAAAATATTTCGTGACCATATAGGACACAATGAGATGTTCTTCATCGCCTTATGTTCAAAGTTAGGTGTTCAGCAGAGCAGTATGTTTTAAAGTTTTTTTTACATCTCTACTTATGCCCTTTAGTAATTCAACAATCAATATGGTATAAATCCATCTGACATAAATTGCTTACAAAGAAAAAGGCAAAGCCCAAACAAAGATAGCTTAGCCCAGGGAATGGTTGTTCCTACATTGCCCATACAACCAGGTGCCAAGTGAAATGTGCTATTAAGCCCTGGTTCACACTGGGCTGCGGGAGTGAAGCCGTGCGAGTTCAGCTGAACTCGCACGATTTCACTCCCGCCGGCAGTCCCGATTTCGGCCGCGATTTAAGAGACATCTGTGCAGGTTTCTGCACAGATGTCTATGTAAATCGCGGCCCGAAATCGCAAAAAGTAGTACAAGAACTACTTTTTGAAATCGGTGCAGCGCCGCAGATGCGGCATCGCACCGATTAGGACGGCGCCATTGCCGACAATTGGCGGCATTTGAGATGCGATTTCACATGTGAAATCGCATCTCAAATCGAATGAAATCGCACCCAGTGTGAACCTGGGCTGAACCAGGGTTGAGGGCCCAGTGCTATTTCCAGAAACAGTGGGGGGTGGGGAGATTTACTAAAACTGGTGCCCACAGAATCTGGTGCAGCTGGGCATGGTAACCAATCAGCTTCTAACTTCAGTTTGCTCAATTAAGCTTTGACAATAAAATATAGAAGCTAATTGGTCATTGTGCACAGCTGTGTCATATTCTGTGTGCACCAGTTTTAGTAGATCTCTCCCAGTGTGATACTGAGTTGGGGGAGGAGGGAAGTAGCTTTTTCTAGGATGCCACAGAGATTTCCAAGCCGGGCAATTTACATAGCTGATGTGGTGCTAAGCTGGGGATGGAGGGGGTGTTTTGTTGAGGAACACCACTTACTTGGGGTCTGGGAACTCTCCAAAATATTTGTTGGTCCTGTCTACTCATTGTCCACTCATTGCACCTTAATGGCGTGCAGTGCACGCACTCGCCCATAAGGTCTTTGACTCCTGGATCCCATTTACCCCTTAAAATCTTACTTTTGGGTTACCTCTTCTAAAGTTTCTAAAACATCCAAACGACTGAACACATCTCCTTACAGAAGGACAGTGTTTAGTGGCGATTCGTTGGAAACAGCGAGAGCCACCTTTTTTGATGGAGCTCCATGCTGTCCAAAAAATGTAATATCTAACAGCCTCTCTGAATGACTCCCCGGATAGACTTACAGTTGTGCTCATAAGTTTACATACCCAGGCATAATTTATGATTTCTTGGCCATTTTTCAGAGAATATGAATGAATTTGAATGATAACACTAAAACTTTTCTTTCATTCATTGATTATTATTAATCAACTGTGTTTACTCCTTTTAAATCATAATGACAACAGAAACTACCAAAATTACCCTGATCAAAAGTTTACATACCCTGGTGATTGTGGCCTGATAACATGCACACAAGTTGACACAAAGGGGTTTGAAGGGCTATTAAAGGTAACCATCCTCACCTGTGATCTGTTTGCTTGTATTTCTGAGACACCCTGGCATCTTTCATCCAGTGCTGCACTGATGTTTCTGGATTCTGAGTCATGGGGAAAGCAAAAGAATTGTTAAAGGATCTGCGGGAAAAGGTAGTTGAACTGTATTAAACAGGAAAGGGATATAAAAATATATCCAAGGAATTGAGAATGCCAATCAGCAGTGTTCAAACTCTAATCATGAAAATAATGGGTGGTGTTGAAACCAAATAACGATTAGGTAGACCAACTAAAATTTCAGACACAATTCCCAGGAAAATTGTTTGGGAGGCAAAGAAAAACCCACAAATATCTTCAGGTGAAATACAGGACTCTCTAAAAACATGTGATGTGGCTGTTTCAAGATCCACAATAAGGGGGCGCTTGAAGAAAGATGGGCTGCATGGTCAAGTCGTCAGAAGAAAGGCATTTCTACGCAAATGCCACAAAGTATCCCGCTTACAATACGCCAAACAGCACAGAGACATGCCTTAAACCTTCTGGCACAAAGTCATTTGGAGAGATGAGTCCAAAATTTTGCTTTTTGGCCCAATCATAAATGCTTCATTTGGAGAGGAGTCAACAAGGCCTATGATGAAAGGTACACCATTTCTACTGTGAAACACAGAGGTGGATCGAGGATGTTTTGGGGATGTGTGAGCTTTAAAGGCACAGGAAATTTGGTCAAAATTGATGGCAAGATGAATGCAGTATGTTATCAAGAAATACTGGATTAACATTTGCATTCATCAGCCAGGAAGCTGCGCATGGGATGTACTTGGACATTCCAACATGACAATGATCCAAAACACAAGGCCAAGTCGACATGTCAGTGGCTACAACAGAATAAAGTGAAGATTCTGGAGTGGCAATCTCAGTCTCCTGACCTCAATATCATTGAGCCACTCTGGGGAGATCTCAAACGTGCAGTTCATGCAAGAAAGCCCAAGAATTTACAGTAACTGAAGGCTTTTTGCCAAGAGTAATGGGCAGCTTTACCATCTGAGAAGATAAAGAGCCTCAACCACAAATACCACAAAAGACTTCAAGCTGTCATTGATGTTAAAGGGGGCAATATATGGTATTAAGAACTGTAAACTTTTGGTTGGGGTAATTTGGGTAGTTTCTGTTGTGATTTTGATTTAAAAAGAGTAAACACAGTTGATTGATAATAAATGGCTTCAGCCAAACACTAACCACGAGTGAAAGAAACGTTTTTGTGTTATCATTTATATTCTCTGAAAAATTAAAACTTATGAGCACAACTGTAATATGAGTTGTTGCATGCCATATAGTTCCCTCTTTAATTAACACTGATTATCATTGTGTATAATTATTCCCTTTCTGCCTTGGGGGGTGGCCAGGGGCTGGTGGGCTTCTCTGGTACGCGAGACACATAGGACATCTTTCTCTTTCTTTTCTCTCCTTCCTATTTCCTCTTTTATGTCTCCTTTTTCCATTTCTTTTTTTTCTCCATGGACTATGATATACTGCTGATTCCTTGTTTCTATACCCACTCTACACTTATATTAGCTTTGTTTGAAGCAGTAAGCTGAGTTTATTTTATGATAATAATGCCTGATATAACTCTTGATGTGTTTTTTTTTTTGAGTGGTCCTATTGAGTATAACTGGAAATCTGCCCTCCCCCTCTCTGACTGGGATGTATTATCAGACAAATTTGTCCCTGTTTGTATGTTATTGTGTTTTTTTTTTCCTGACCCTTTCTTTATTATTATTTGTATTCAAATACAATACACATGACAGTTGATATAAAAAAAATATAAAATGTATGATACAAACATTTCTATGTTCACTTAGATTTATTTCTCCATTTACTATGTAGCTGAATAATAATGTAACACACATGAATTAGATGTACTGTTCAGTTCAGCTGATAGTTCTGCACACAGAAAAGGTTACTTGTTTGCTGCTCTCAAAGCATAATGCCTTGAGAATACACAAACACTACTTTTAAAGTGGTACTTGCATTTTCAAAATGTTTCTTCCTGGAGTTCCTGACACATAAACAGACACTAAGGGTGTTCCTTGGTGTTGTGGACTGATGACCAATGAAATTTTAATATGCCATGCCAGTTTCCAGCAGCATTGAATTTAGGTCATATATGCTTGCTGGAGCACTATGAATTTCTGAATGTGTCTGTGCCCTAGAGCCTGCTTTAAGCTGCATGGAATCGCAGGTAAACCACTGTACAGTAAATCCTTTTTATTGTACTGTTTGAGGAAATGTTATGGAAAATAAAGCAGCCTTGAGACTTATAGAATTAGATTTACAAGATTGTACTAACCCTCATAGGTTTGTATGAAACAGGAATAACAAGTAAATGAAAACCATGAAAAATATATTTTGTTATCTCTTTTTTAGTTAAAGTGAATCTCAATCTTCAGCCAGTTGCTTTACATTGAAAGTAATTAAAAAAAGATGATTATTTTGCCTTGATACAACAATAAGCATAGTAACTTCACCAAACAGTCTCACTAAATAGTGCTGGATGGTTAACCACTTTACCTCCAGAAGAATTTACCCCCTTCCTGGCCAGAGCACTTTTTGCGATTCGGCACTGTGTTGCTTTAACTGATAACTGCAACAATTTTGAAAAAACTATAATGCTATAATAAATATCCCCCAAAAATATATAAAAAAAAGAATTTCTTTCTCAGTTTAGGCCGATATGTATTCTTCTATATATTTTTGGTAAATAAATCTCAATAAATGTATATTGATTGGTTTGCGCAAAAGTTATAGCGTCTACAAAATAGTGGATAGTTTTATGGCATTTTTATTTATTTATTTTTTTATTAGTAATGGCGGCAATCAACGATTTTTATCGTGACATTATGGCGGACACACTATTTTGGGACCATTGTCATTTATACAACGATCAGTACTATAAAATGCACTGATTACTGTGTAAATGACACCGGCAGGGAAGGGGTTAAACACCAGGGGGCGATGAATGGTTCAAGTGTGTCCTAGGGAGTGATTCTAACTGTGAGGGGGTTGGGCTATAAATGACATGACAGTGAACACTGTTCCCGATGACAGGGAGCAGTAGATCACTGTCCTGTCACTAGGCAGAACAGGGAAATGCCTTGTTTACATAGGCATCTCCGTGACTCTGCAGCTCTGTGACACGATCACGTGCACCCGGCAGACATCGAGTCTGTCCCGGCAAATTCAAAGCAACATACGTTGCTTTACCCAGCCATGCCATTCTGCCGATGTATATCGGCGTTAGCCGCTTGGCAAGTGGTTAAAATGCTCTGTAAATAACACCTCTATTCTATAGATGCACTGATTTAAAGGCTTTAAAGCTAATCTCTAGACATGAAATAGGGAAAAGAAGTTGGGACTTTAATTGTAACAGAACACTAGGGCAGAGTGAATCAATCAATATGATAAAAAATATTTATTAATGGCATGCTAGGGCACAATGCAATGTAGGTAAACAGGGTAGATCAATAAATGAGTTACAATGTATAACAGAAGCATGATTGGTAAATCATATAGCATTGTAATAGTAACATAAACAAACATAATAACAAATGATGAACAATAAAACCAGCAATGTGACCCAGAATGACATATAACCATGATAAATAGTAAAATACAATTGATCATTCAGACAATATCAAGCCCATAGTAGTAAGCATCTTCATTGTGACATGACAGCTATATTGTATGTTTGTATGCTCGACGCGTTTCGTGGAATATCTCCACTCATCAGGAGCAGCTAGGGACTGGGGTAACATACAGTAAATGATAGTTGATAATGAGAAACTAATTATTGGTAATTAATTAGAAAGGGAAGAGAGGGAACACTACACAGTGATTCCTAACAATCTTACCTATGGGTATTTGGTAATACAGTATAAGCAGTAGCAAAACTCAGAGAAGGCATTTGGAGGCTGAGAGATCATATCCCCGGGAGCTGAAGTGGCTGCAAAGCTGGCGGCAGGGGGCATCCAAATTGACAAGGTAATAATGTAGTGGTAGGTATAACAATGGAAGCCATGAAAGTTTCTGTAACAAATAATAAATTGTGCATAAGAATAATAAACTGGACTAGTGAAAGGCAAAAACTATAATGATAAAAGTGAAAATATTTAAATCAGGTCAGGGCGTATAAAACACCTTAATGTTTGAAGGTAGCAACAAAGTGGTAAGGGATGAATCGAGCCAATATAGAGGAGTCAGAAACAACAGTAAAGTGAGTGTACCTGAATTAGAAGGTTTAACCATGTTAACCATGGTGTAGAAGTGTCCAGGAAAAAAGGTAAAGGTAGTGACCATAGACACTAGCCAAAAGAGAGACACCCCACCAGCCGACAGAGCCCCACTAACGTCACACGGCATGCTGGAGAGGAGCGGCGACCACATACACGCAAAGATTGCCAATAAGTAGTCACCTAACCCCTCCCTTTATAGCTAACGCAGATGGGAAAACACACGCCAGCACGCGGCGTCAGAATAGACGTCAATTGCGTGGACGTGTGAGGCGTGACGTCGACGCGCAGCGAGTACATCCCCCCAGCTCTGCAGCCAATAGGGTGAAGGAACAGGGGGGACGCGCGTCAAAGCTCCTGGATATGGCTATGCACCAACCCCAAAATAGAGCCTAATATTGTAATTGGAATGGGAATACCCCAGTATGGCATCTTATCTAAATTGGCATAAGAAGTAAGTCAACAGTGTATGATAGGATAAAAGAGTAAATAAGTGTAATGTTTCCATCCCCGATAGTTTGAATATGGAGTTTAAATTGCTAATCTCTAGACATATATAAGACACAAATTAATTCAGTTTAGTATTTATTAACCTCCCTGGCAGTATAATTATGTCAGATTTTTGATGTTGAAAGTGGGAAATTTGGCGTTTTATATTGTAGGCCTTTAATTCTTAGGAATAACTCACTTATATCTGTCCAAACAAGAGTCTAGTAAACATTCTGGGTATGATAAAGTTTGAAACACAAAATCATAATTATAATATAATAAATAACTATAAATAAATATCAAAAACAATAATAGAATAATAATAATAAAATGTATTCAATAATGTGATCAACTCAAAAACACTGAAATTTGCTCAGTTGCAGAATCATTGCTGTCGTCACTTTCAGTGTCTGATGACAAATTTCCCCACAAATCACTATCGCTCAATTCTGCAAGTGATTCTAATTTATTATCGCTGTTTTCTAGCTGGTCCAAAACCGCTTTTGATGTAAAGGGACACTTTTTGGTTGCTATGGACATTCTCCAGTTTCCGGGCAGAAAGAACAGTATATATAATATAAAACTGAATGCAGGGCACTGGACAAAGAACTAGGGACAAAAGAGAGGTGAAATAATTTGATACAGTAATGTAATCAGCTTTTTGCACTTTTTGAATTTCCCGCCGGGCTCCGTCCTCGTGCGTTGCGCCGCTTGCAGGGAATGATGCCCAGCATATAGTACATCAGGCAGAAGACACAGCCACCGAACACAGCGGGGAGACATCGTAGGATCCAGGGGACAAGGTAAGTAACTTTCCCTGGATACTGCGATGCAATCCCAAGTGTGGCTTGGGGTTACCGCTTTTGGTACGGAAGATTCCCCCCGAGGCAAACTCGGGAATACCGCTAAGAAGGTTAATACAATGCTACATTTTTATTTTTTATGCAAGAGTTTACATGAATGTGACTTGATATCATGTTGCAGTCCCATATACAGCATAGCTTAGACCAAGGAAGGGAGAAGCAGCACATGGAGTTAATCAGTTGTGCAGGTGTGCTGATGTGCTAACAAGGAATATGCTGATAGAAGGTGATAACAGACTGCTAGAGTGATGAGCTCAGCATTGTGCTATTTCTTTTCTTCACTGCTCAGTGACATGCTGGGAGAGGATCAAGACCTGTGAATGTTACTTAACTGAAGCAGAAAACTATCAGGTCCTGACCTTGCCTGTACATTATGGAAGGGCTGTGTAATTTTCATAACTGGTTGGACACAAATACAAATCCTTTGTCATCAAGACAGCTCTTGTATATGCATTACATCTATGTATTTAGCTTTTTGCCTGGAATTTCGTTTTAAAGTAAAACTACAAACAAAACCGTTTTTAGTTTTAGATAGAGTTAGAGGGATTAGAACACCTGTTAGTTTCTATTGCTGCTTGTGCCCCTGCTAGGGAAATTCACCCTCTCTATTTGTCCTGTTTACTATTATAATCGAAAGTAAAAGTAAAAGAGAATCCCAAATTGTGGGTTGGCACTAGAACAGTAATTGAGGCTAATCTTCCAATGGGGACAATACTTCTGGTGACCCCAGTGACACCCCGGAAATCACTCACTTTGGAGGGATTTCCCTCACTTCCTGTTTTTGACAGAAAGTGAAATCTCGACAATGGGGCAAAATAACTGACAGCGGTTATAGCCCTCTCTTAACTCTATCCAATGTGAAAAAAAAGCCTTTAGTTCTACTTTAAACATTGTGATCTTCCTTGCTTGAAGTACATGATAAAAATCAAAAAGGCTATGATAAGCCTTAGGCCCCTTTCACACGTGTGTCCGTAAGCTCAGCGGGGATCGCTCTGTTGATCCCCGCTGAGCCGGTGGATGACAGGGCAGTCTCCGCACACTGTGCAGGGACCGCCCTGTCTTTTCTCCACTCTCCCCTATGGGGAGATCGGATGATCATGGACCGTATGTCCGTGTTCATCCGATCCGATCCGCAGACGGAAGAAAAAATAGGATCTTCTTCCGTCTGCAAAATCGGATGTTTGCGGAGGCGGACGATTACGGGTGTCAGCGCATGTTCATCTGCTGACACCCGCAATCACATAGGAACCAATGTATGTCCCTTTTTCATCTGCAAACGGATGGATGAAAAAGCGGACATACGGTCCGCATGTGTGAAAGGGGCCTTAGGTACACACGTGACTGTAAACCAACAACATAAGAGAGTGCATGGAGGTTAGTGTAATTTGTGATTGTCAGTACAAATAACACTAACCTCCACGGGAGTTCTCTCCCCTATTTAGAATTATACAATAAACATGTATTTTGTTTCTTTCCTTTTATAGTCAAACCGTTAACTATTTTAAAATAATAAAAAATAAGGTGACTGCTATTACCTTTGGTAGGCACCTCTTCAAATATTTCAACTGTCCTTATTATATATCAAGGAGCTCTTATTGTACAGAGGTATGGCCTAACTCTTAAACCAGCCACGAATGAATGGGTCGATAATTTTTATTCATCTATGGACAGGCTGGTTGTACAGAAGTTAATGTTTCCATCGACTTCTGTACAACCAACCGGTTGGAAAATGAAAATGATTGCTTAATCAGTGCCACCGACTATAGTGTATTCTGACGACAGGGAAGCCTCCCAGTTGTCAAAATACAATAGATCTGCGGGAGGGATTCCCCCTGGATGGATAAGAGAAAATTAATCATGTATGTCCTGCCTAAGGGTAGGGCAAAGTCATTTATGGTGATCAGAACAAACTGCAACTAGAAGTAGAAGAGTTAACATAAGTGGCTTTTCTGGCTAAAAAAGGTAACAGGCAGGCACTGTGTACTATATAAATAACAGAAAATTCTGTATAAATGTACAATATGCTGTTAAAACACAAGTGTGAATTACACAATTTCTGTTTTATTATACAGAGAATTATAAGAGTTTTTTTTTACATTTTTTTTTTTTGTAAAAAAGGTGAGTTATGTGAGCAAACCATTTTAACCCAAGCCTAACATGTTAAGACCAATATGAATTCATTTCATTGAACGTAAGCTAATGAAGCTTTGGGGCTTTAATTATCCACAGCTTAATAAAAGCCCTAATCTGTATTAAATGAAATCCTTCAATAAATCACATGGAAACAATGTGTTAGTAATAATCAACAAGCCTTGTTACAAGAGCCTGCTGTGGCAACAGTACTGGAATGTACTGTGTAATCAGATTCCACAAGGTTTAAGAAACACAGCCTGTTATCTAACAAGTGCTACACTACACAATCGGCAAGCTTTCCTGCAGACAGCACTCTGATTCTTAAACAAGGTCATTTTTTAACTCTAGAAGGTCAGCAGCTTTTAAATGATTTTTTAAAGTTGAACTCCAAGAAACAAAAGCATGAAACTCTGCTGTGGGTCCATCTCCCCACTACAAAGTTTAACTGCTCATTTTGCCAAGAAGATGATAACTAGGGTGCTATACTTACCTTATTCTTGTTTCCATCAGACCTTCTCCTCTTCATGCGACCTGTCCCCCAAAGTCTCTTTTCTTCGCCGCATGACCAGTCGCAGTTTTCTGATGACCATACATTGCAGGACCAGCATTCACCTTATTCACTTTATTTAACATCCCCTAGGGAAATTAGCAGTTAACCCGTGTAGTGGGGATTGGGGTAGGAGACTCACCGCAAGGTAAATACATTTCTTCCCAGAGTGGATGGATAATAAGTGATATATACACTATACTACAGAAATGTAACATATAACACCCTTTTGATTGCTCCCTACCATGAAATGATATCTACTTTGGGTCAAAGTGTATTGTATTTGACTTGTCAAGTAAGTCTACATGTATATTAATGAGAAACATTTAATAGAAGTATGCATAACACAACAGGTCCTGTCAGCTTATACACGTTTGATATCAATTAAGTGCAAGCTTATTTTATTTGCATATATTACTGATTAGTTACCAGGTTTGAATAAACCTTAAGGTTTATTCAAAAGATGTTTATCTTTAAAGTGACAAACATTGTCCCCATAAAATGAAACTTGATGTCTAGGAATGTACCTGGGTTCCCTTGCTTGCAATGGCGGCGCCAGCACCCGACAGCTGATGGAAACATTGGCTGCGGTGCTGACATTGCTGGTCTCCAGGACAGGTACCGTAAGTGTCCAATTATTAAAAGTCAGCAGCTGCAGTATGTGCGGCTGCTGGCTTTTAATTTTTGCAGCGGTGGGCGGACCTCCGCTTTAAATAACATATTTAGAAGGATGCTGTAAACCAGTCTGTGAAGTGGTGCACCTGTACAATGTATACAATGTATTAAGGCAAAAGTGATATTTATAAAGAAAAAGAATGTATACAAATTCAACTGCCAGTGACAAGACACATGTCTGCTTAGTTTTCTTTGTGAAACATTGGGTAATCTTTGGAGGATCTCCATGCTGTTAAAATTGAAGAAAAAGCCAGCAGGAAAATGTAAGTTACTGGCAAAAGTTCTTTTTTTTCTGAAACCTCCCTTTTGCTGTAGTACATCCAAAAACATATTGCGGTTATTATATAAATGTGGTCCAAAATGTATAGATTCACCCAAGAAAAAGGCACCTAATCCCAAATAGGTAGATCAAGTTTTTTCCAATAGGAAAGGAAAGGGGATAATTTGCGGTGCGTGTTTTTACAAAATAATAGTGATGAGAAAGCACAAATTCTTTGTTAGAAAATTTACAAAAATACTTTATTCATAAATACAAGATATACAAAATATACAATATACAAAAACATCAACCAATGAGATATGATACACAATCAAAAATATTGGGTAGCATAAATCTGGGATGGCATATAATGATAAATTATTATCATTATATGCCATCCCAGATTTATGCTACCCAATATTTTTGATTGTGTATCATATCTGATTGGTTAATGTTTTTGTATATACCTTTTCAGTTGTTTATTCTGACTGGATATCGCTCCCTCCCCTGAAGAAGTGGAAGTCCGCGAAACATGTAGGGTCCATGCGATTTCCTTGTCCAGTCGCATCTGTATTTCCAACTGATTGATGCTTTCTGTTACCCACTGAATCAAATCAACTACTGGTTATCCACTTCCTTTTAACATTAATCAATTGTATATTTTGTATATCTTGTATTTATGAATAAAGTATTTTTGTAAATTTTCTAACAAAGAATTTGTGCTTTCTCATCACTATTATTTTGTAAAAACACGCACCGCAAATTATCCCCCTTCCTTTCCTATTGGAAAAAACGTTATCTACATATTGAGGTTATGCCAGAACCCATATGCCTGATAAGGTTTTTTATGGATTTTCACATGGAACCCCACATTGAAAAAAAAAGGCACAGGTTTCCATCTCAAAATCCATATTAGACCGCTCAGGACTGTAAAGGGTTAGCCCATGCAGAAAGCAGAAACTAATTATTTGGTAGTAACAAAATGTATCACTTCCTCCTGTAGCCAAGAGTTTAGCACAGCAGGTGGCGAACATCCTATTGATTTCACACATTCTCAGAATGTTGAAAAGGGTAAAGTTTGGACCAAGTTCTACTTTGGTCCAAACCAGAAGCTCATGCCTGATTACCACAATCAAACAAAAGCACAGTGGACAATAGATAAAAGACCACTTAATTTCCTTCATTTTAAGTTGGCATTTGCTAAAAAATAATGAAAGTTTGATTGCAACAATATTTATCATGAATACAATCATAAACACTTAGGCCTCGTACACACGACCGAGTTTCTTGGCAAAAACCAGCAAGAAACTTGCTGGGAGATATTTTTTTGCAGAGGAAACCGGTCGTGTGTACATTTTGAGGAAACTGTCGAGAAACTCGACGAGCCCAAAAAAAAGCATGTTCTCTATTTCATCGACGGGAATGGAGAAACTTGCCTTGTCGAGTTCCTCGACAGCCTAACAAGGAACTCGACGAGGAAAACGATGTGTTTCGCCCGTCGAGTTCCTCGGTCGTGTGTACGAGGCTTAAGTAGTAATTAATTGAATGAATCATGCAAATGATAAAAAGCAGTCCCAAAATGTTGGACCTTTATTAAAGAGTAATGTAAAGGATTTGGGTGGTAGGGGATAAAACAAAGCTGCCATGCACATTGGTATTATATACGCTGAAGCATTTATAAACAAGGTCAAAAAGTAATCTGCAGATGATTCAATCCAATTCAACCAAAACATACACATTAAATAGGGTATATTGGTATGACTTGAACAGCAGTAATGCTCATGACATCACCACCCTTGAAAAAATAAAATGCCAGCTCAGTGCAGAACCCAGAAATTGCATATATCACTGTAGTAGCACAGAATGCTAGTTACATAGTAGGTGAGGTTGAAAAAAAGACACAAGTCTATCATGTCCAACCTATGTGTGTGATTATATGTCAGTATTACATTGTATATCCCTGTATGTTGTGGTCATTCAGGTGCTTATCTGATAATTTTTTGAAACTACAGTGATTGGCAGCTTCCACCGCAGTCCCTTTAGTATGGTATATGCAAACTTACATTGATCCAAGCTGGACCAATGTAAATATACAATAACGATCATATCTGGCATTCATCTCAGTGAAGCCCAGAATAATTACACTAAAGATAAAAGGATGTACTGCAGTTAAACTGTCCAGTGGAAAAAGCACAGTGTAGAGTAGATAATAGATTTTTCTATGTCGCCACATAGACTTTGCAGCGATTGTTCAAATACCACTGCACATGTGCCCACTCTCCCTGTGTATTCCTACGGCTTGGTCCATACATCTTTGAATGGCTGGGGGCATTAACTATCCATCCCTTAATATCCAAATGTATGCTAACATTTTGTTGGTTGGTTATTCTTTGCAAAGTGAAGCTTTGCCACCTCTCGGTTTAGCTGCTGTGAAAAAAGGATATCTCTGTAAAAACTTAAAAGTTGCCAGAGACATAGCTTACATAGGGCTATGGACTCCCAGTGTGACAGTACTAAGGGATTGATTTATTAATAGCAAAACAAATAGCTTTCATAAGAAAATTTGTACTGTGCTCAATGGGGTTGGTTTACTTAAGGCAACTAGACTGTGCACATTGCAAAGTGCAGTTGCTTTCTGAAAGTGCAGTTGCTCCATAGCTTAGTAAATGAGCAGAAGCTCTGCTGACTTTCATCATCCAATCATGTGCAAGGGGAAATGCAGTTTTTTTTCCCTTGCGTGTGATTTGGATATACTTTGCAAAGTGAAGCTTTACCTAATTTTCTAAGCTTTGGAGCAACTGCACTTGCAGAGTGTAACTGCACTTTGCAAAGTGCACAGTCTATTTGCCTTTAGTAAATCAACCCCTAAATGTCTGCACTATCATGTTGAGCCATGTGCTTTTTCATACCCAGAGGTGCCTGGTATTTCTTTTTGTGCTGAAAAAAGTAGCAGGGAATGTAAGTAACGGTAAGTCAGGGGCGGACTGACAACTCACGGGGCCCCCGGGGCAATAGGAGATTACGAGGCCCCCGGGCAATATCAGATTATGGGGCCCTCAGGCAATAGGAGCTTATGGGGTCCCCAGCAGGGGTCAAGTCCTGGGGAAAAAAGTGTGGGAACTCCCACCCAAGATCCACTCCCCCACCAAAAAAAAAAAGGCTCATATGCATAATTACTAAACCGCAAGTTTTTTTTTTTTCGATCCACTGTAAAATAAAAACCGCTGAGATGATCAAATACCACCAAACGAAAGCTCTATTTGTGGGGGGGAAAACATAAATATTTCATTTGGGTACAGTGTTGCATGACCGCGCAATTGTCATTCAAAGTGAAACAGCGCTGAAAACTAAAAATTGGTCTGGGCAGGAAGGGGGTGAAAATGCCCTGTATGGAAGTGGTTAAGGGAACTCTCACAAAAACAATTTCTTCAGGCCTTAATGTTCTATAACTAGTCTATGTCCTTTAGTAGTCATACATATATAATAAATAATAAATTGCAGAGCTGATGCGCTTATGCCACTGCACCTTTAACTCACTTGGGCTTTAAATTTCACTTTTATTTCATATAATTCAAATATTATAACTATGTATAACCTTACAACAACCCCTAAATCTCAATTATCTCTGTTCTTACAGAGAATTGACAGGAGTATTGATCATTTATGACTGTTGAAGGTCTTAATTTCTGGATGCATTGTCTGCGTACTATAATTCTTTCTCAAAGGATATTGCTATCTCCCCTATAAAGCACTAGTCTTCTGTTTGGCCAATGCATCACTATCCTCTCTGGTCCTTTAACATGTCTACACATCACTGTATAATCAATGTCATAATGTCATAAACAACAATAAACTATAACTTACAGTATAATAATTGTTTTTTTTTAAGTTATACGCTTTTAGTGAAGTTTCAGGTCAAAGTGGATTAGATAAGTGGTAACATAAGAGCATTGCTTAGGCAATTACTAATCATTAGATATGTGCATTCCCGTTCGTACGAATGTTATTTTCGTACGAAAATGTTCATTTTCGTAACCGCAGAATAATGTGTACATACGAAAAAATTTAAGCACCAAAATACGAAAACTACGGGATTACGAATGAGTCGCATAACGAACAACCGCAAATACGAACGAACGATCCGACGAAAATACGACAAAACGAAAACGGCAAAAGAACGAATATGAGATCTATAACAAAAGACTTGCATTCTTTATTTTGTTTGAATCCTTGTTCTGTTCGTATTTTGATTTTCAGTCGTATGTTCATATGACATCTATAACAAAAGATTTGTATTCTGTATTCTGAATTCCTTTTTTCTGTTCGTAATTTGGTTTCAAAATACAGAATGCAAATCTTTTGTTATAGATGTCATTTTCGTTTTTTTGAATGGACAGTGAGTGTAGTTAGTTAGTGAAGCAGCTTCTCTTTTGTGCTGAGTACAGTAGTATAGTAAAGCCAAATAAACTTTTCTGTGGATTTTCGTCTGAAGGGAGAGATCAGTTGGCCAGACTTTTGAACCTGGAACCCAAAAATGGTTTTCTGATGGAGTTTAAAAACGAACGAACGTTCGGTAAAACGATCGTTTTTATGTTTGTTTTTAAAAAAGTCTGACCAAGTGTATGGGGCTTAACAATAGTTAATATGGATGAGCCGCGTGTTGAAAGTGCCGCGAATCCCGCGATATATTTACGAAAGTACAAAATGACGAAAATTCACGAAAATTGTCTAACAAGTAACGAACATGAATTAAACAGAATAACGAACCATCCCGCATGTACGAAAATAAAACGGTAACCAAAATACGAAACGATCGGAATACGAAAAAATCGCGTCGTACGAAAAACGAACGGGAACGAACAGGAAAACGGGCGTCTTACGAAAAACGAACGGGAACGAACCTACGGAACGATACGAAACAGAACAAAAAAAAAAACGAAAAAAATTTCTGTGCACATGTCTACTAATCATTTGCTTTAAGGAAAGAGTTGACCTCTGATCATTGAATGTTTGCATGATCAGTTCCTTTGTTCTAATAGTATGACCTCTTCCTGAGATAATGGGAAATTTTGGATCGTGAATAAAAAGCTCATTTATTAGAATGACAGTATACAACAATCTTCTGTAATTTGTAATGCACTCAGTTTGCAACTTTCGGCATTACAGTATAAATATTCCATGTTATGTACCTAATATCATTAAAGCGGAGTTCCAGCCTTTTTTTAGGTTTATTAAAAGTCAGCAGCTACCAAAAGTATAGCTGCTGACTTTTAATAAACAGACACCTGCTCCACAGGTCCGCAGCCGTCCGGAGCGTTGCTCCTCTCCCCCCCTCTCCATCGGCACCTCCATTCATTCTGTGGGCACCCGGCCGTAACAGCTTTCGGCTTCATGGCCGGGCATGCACTGCGCATGCGTGAGCGGTGCTGCGCCCCCTGAATGGACAGGTAATCTCCTGGGACCTGTCACGTTTCCCAGGAGATCGCCTAGAGGGCGGGGCCGCCTATGGCGAGAGAAGGAATCGCCGAGGCGGCCCTGGGCAGAAGGAGGAAGTGGGGCAAGAAGTCCCACTCCTACCGAAGCTCCCACTCCCTTAAAAAAAATTACATGCCAAATGTGGCATGTAAGGGGGTGAGGCGTGCTTAAAGCGGAAGTTCCACTTTTAGGTGGAACTCCGCTTTAAGAGCTAGAAGGCTGCTTGACAAAAAAAGCAGATTTAACCACTTGTTTACAAATCAGTATTGCTTGCTAGAAAATTACTTAGAACCCCCAAACTTTATATATATAGATAGATAGATATTATATATATATATATATATATATATATATATATATATATATATATTTTGCAAAGACTCTGGAGAATAAAATGGCGGTCATTGCAATTTTTTATGTCACACAGTATTTGCATAGCAGTCTTTCAATCGCAATTTAAAATAAAAAATACACTTCACTAAATAATAAAAAAAACTAAACAGTAAAGTTAACCCAATTTATTTGGATATTGTGAAAGATGATGTTATGCAGATTAAATAGATACCTAACATGTTACGGTTTAAAATTGCACCCCCTTGTGGAATGGCGACAAACTATGGTTCTTAAAAATCTCCATAGGCTTTGCTTTAATCATTTTCAATGGTTACCATTTTAGAGTTGCGGAGGAGGTCTTTTGCTTGAACTATTGCTCTCGCTCAGACAACCGAGGCGATACCTCACATGTGTGATTTGAAAGCCGCTTACATTTGGGGTGCGACTTACGTATACGTTTTCTTCGGTGCACGATCACACGTGGACAGGGGCGCTTTATACATTTTTCTTATTATTTATTTATGTGTTTATTTTACACGGTCTCTTAAAAAAATCTGATCACTTTTAGTGCTGTCACAAGAAATGTAAACATCCCTTGTGACAGTAATTGACAGTGGCAGGTACTCTTTATTAAGGGATCTGGGGTCTTAAAGACCCCAAATCCCTCCTTTGCACTTAGAAGTATTCAAAAAGTCAAAATCGGAATACTAGGGATTTTTTAAATCAGCGCTATTGACAGCCGAGTAATCCGGAAGTGACATTGTGACGTCTCGTCCAGGTTACTACATCAGAGACCTGGTCAAAGCTGATTGTGGATTTGTTGGGGACTCCGGCCAGCCGGTGGTCTCCCACTCCCCTCCGGATTCTTGTGATAATGACAGAGCAGCTTCTGAGCCACATCAGTTGTTATCATCAGAAAGCTAACCGCAAGTTTAAAAAAACGGTACCGGGTAAAGCCTGCCAGTACAACCACTTCCTCAAAACGACGAACAGGTGCATCATTTTGCGTGAAGTTGTTAAAAAATCCTTATTAAAGTTTCAATCAGATTTCAATTCAGATTGAATCGCGAGGTAAGTTCATTGACAAAAATTATTTTACTTTAACCAGCTTGTAGCAGGAGGTATTAAATGTTCAGTTTCGATCAATTTTTCTGTCTTTGTATTACTATTTGTAATATGTATTTCTTATACCCTTTGCCAAAATCTTTAATAAAAAGATTGAAACAGGAAAAATCCAGTTTGCCTAAGCGTTATATTTCAAGTAAAGGCGGAGTGTCCCCCATCCCCCCATGGTTTTGCTTTCATCCACTTGATTCATTTACTCACCCCTAGGTACTCCCAATGATCCAGCTGCATGCTCCATAACATAAAAAGAATAAAAAAAAGAATAAAAAATGTGGCCTACTCCTTTAATGGTTTCATTTTTTTTTAAAGCAGTTAAAGCAATAGAATATTACTATCAATTATACTCATTGATTCATGTGTTGTACCTTTATTTTCTAAAAGGGTAAATGTACTTTATAGTTTCCCCCACACCCCTCAGAATAGCCTACATACCTAAATACTTGCAATCAGTCCTGCTCTCAAGATCTTCACTGTGGGACCCTGCCTGGCGTTGCACAGCCTTTGCAGAATAAACCCCACCGGTTGCATCCCAAGCCTTCTGTGCTCTCTACATTCATTCCTATGACTGACTAGTGTTGTATTTATGGAGACCCTGGCAATCCAGTAGAGTAAAGCCTCGTACACACGACCGAGGAACTCGACGGGCGAAACACATCGTTTTCCTCGTCGAGTTCCTTGTTAGGCTGTCGAGAAACTCGGCAAGCCAATTTTATCCATTCCCGTCAAGGAAATAGAGAACATGCTCTCTTTTTGGCTCGTCGAGTTTCTCGACAGTTTCCTTGACGAAAATGTACACACGACCGGTTTCCTCGTCAAAAAAATATCTCCCAGAAGTTTCTTGCTGGTTTTTGCCAAGAAACTCGGTCGTGTGTACGAGGCCACAGACTCGATAGGGTGAGTGTCACACAAGTGTAGCATGCGCGGGACGTGGTGGGGGCTTTTGGCTGAAAAGGCTGTGCTGGGCACAGTGAAGATTCCTGGAGTAGGATTAGGGGTCCATTCACACTATGTGCAATCACCTGTGTTTTTCTTTACTGGATGAATGCAGGTAGCTGCAATGACATATAGAAAACACACACCATAGCCTTTATTCAGTGTTTGGTTTCCAAAACAGCCCTACCTTAGCCCATGCCCCTATGGTGCATTTCTGGTTCAATATTTTTATTGAAGTTTTAAAGAATTATAACAAGCCATGGTTTGCCCACACAGGGGCAACATCGAGCAGGCATGTAAAGAAACAGCGTATGGACACGTAATGAGTAACCTAACAATAAACTGTTACCAGGACCATAAGCCTTTTTTCACATCTGGGCGTTTCAGAATTGCGTCTGATTCTGCCCACAATTGAAGAATTACAGCGAACCGCGGGACGCGTTTGCAACGCCATTACTTTTAATGGCACCCCAAATGCAATGCGATTTTGCCGCAGTTGTCACGCGATAAATCACACTGCAATTGCGGCAAATTGCAACGTGCGACACTGTACCCCAAAAAAAGCTCCTGCTCCTTTTTGAGTTGCAAAATCTCACCCCGATTGGGGTACCATTAGAAGTAAGATTCCGGAATTTTCAGGTGTGAATGGAGCCTAAAGGACCAGGTTAAAAATTAGGCAGATATCACAGGCTATATTACTCTGTTCCCAGGAAGACAGCAATCCACATTGATAGCTTCCATATCAATAATGAAGGGAAAAGGGAGGAAACAGAGAAAGGGAAAAAGAGAGAAGAGAGAAGAGGAGAAGGGGCCCAAGGGAGGGCGCTCTGGTGCATTTCACACCAATTGGGCACCCATGTGACCAGATTCTGCAAATTGCACTGCGTTTTGCAAACCAATTTTGGGGTGTTGATAATTTAACATACACACCCTCAACAGTTCACATGAATGGGGTGCAGAATGGATGCGGTGAAGAATCTGCACAGTATCACTGTGAACCGGCACTTACAGGGCTTTGAGCAATGCAGTTTATTGTTGGACCTTTACATGCTTGCATTTTTTCTGACAGTCAGCCACAAAAACATGCACAAATGAACCACACCACAAGACACCTCTCATTTATAACAATTAGATGAGAGAAAACATGCCTTTGAAAAAACGCAGAAAAAACACATACATGTGCACATAAACATGCATATATGCATGTAACTGCAGGCCAACAGAAAATTGGTAAGGGTTCCTTAAGGTAAGTATTTAGATACAGTATGTAGTAAGCACCGAGGGAGTGGGGGGGAAACTTTAGCCTTCACTAATAGTAAAGATGACCTTTAACCACTTGCTGACTGCCCTGTAGCAGTTTTATTGCTACAGTGTGGCAGCTGTGCTCAGGATCCTTTATATACGTGTTACGGCTCTTCCGGGTAGCAGAGGCAAATGTGTGCCATGGTCGGTTTGCTCCCACTGTGATTATACAAGGGGGAGCTGATCAGTGGGTACCGCGGACTCAATGTCCGACGGCAACTGCCAATCATCCTGCAGAGACACAGAACCGTGGTCTGTCTATGTAAACAAGGCCGAACACTGTTCTGACAGGAGAGAAGGCATGGATCCGGTGTGTCTCTGCAAAACAGGGACTAGGGTCCATGTTTTACCCTAGTAAAAGCACCTCCCACACTGTACAAGAACACAGGCTAGGCACACATTTAACCCTTTAAGCTACCCGATGTTAACCCCTTCCCAGCCAGTGTCATTAGTACAGTGACAGTGCATATTGTTTAGCACTGACCACTGTATTAGTGTCACTGGTTCCCAAAAAGTTTCAAAAGTGTCAGTTAGAGCTTGAATGTCCGCCGCAATATCACAGTCCCGCTATAAGTCGCTGAGCACTGCCATTAGTAGTCAAAAAAAAATATTGCATAGTTTGTAGACACTATAAATTTTGCACAAACTAATCAATATTTAGCAGAATACATATTGGCCTAAATTTATGAAGAAAGTATATTTTTTCAAGGTTTTTTTTGGATATGTATTATAGCAGAAAGTAAAAAATATTGGGCCAGATTCAGAAAGACTTACGACGGGCGTATCTGTAGATACGCCGTCGTAAGTCCGAATCCGCGCCGTCGCAACTTTAAGCGTTTGCTCAAACTTAAATGTTGCTAAGATACGACCGGCATAAGTCTCCTACTCCGTCGTGTCCTAACTGCATATTTACGCTGGCCGCTAGGGGCGTGTACGCTGATTTATGCCTAGAATATGTAAATCAGCTAGATACGCCTATTCACGAACGTACGCCCGGCCGACGCATTACAGGTACGCCGTTTACGTTAGGCTTTTTCCGGCGTAAAGTTACCCCTGCTATATGAGGCGCAGCCAATATTAAGTATGGACGTCGGGCCAGCATTAAATTTTCCGTCGATTACGTCGTTTGCGTAAGTCGTTCGCGAATAGGGCTGGACGTAATTTATGTTCACGTCGAAAGCATTGACTTTTTGCGGGTTAATTTGGAGCATGCGCACTGGGATACTTTCACGGACGGCGCATGCGCCGTTCGGAAAAAGCGTCATTTACGTGGGGTCACATACATTTACATAATACACGCCCACATTTTCCACATTTGAATTAGGTGGGCTTATGCCGGCCTATTTACGCTACGCCGCCGCAACTTTGCTTGGTGTATACTGCCCTTGCCTGTCAAAGTTGCGGAGGCGTAACATAAATAGGATACGTTACGCCCGCACAAAAATACGCGGTCCCTACCTAAATCTACCCCATTGTTTTTTTTCTTTTGAAATTGTTGGCCTTTTTTTGTTCATATGGCAAAAAATAAAAAAACGCAGAGGTGATACCACCAACAAATACCACAAAATGAAAGCTCTATTTGTTTGAGAAAAGGACATCATTTTTATTTGTGCATGGCGCCGCACAAATGCCCAATTGTCAGTTAACCTCCCTGGCAGTAATCCAGAGAGTGGCTCGGGGTGAATTTTCATTAACAAAAGTAGTAACCCAAAGCCGGGATTAAATAGCAGGATCCTGGGAAAATTACTTACCTTGTCCCCTAGGTCCTATGATGTCCCCCTGCTGTGTCCACGGGGTGTGTACTCCATCCAATGTTTTACTGTGTCGGGTGCAGTTCCTTGTGAGCATTGCGATGCGCGGTGGTGGAGCCTGGTGGCAAATTCAAAATAGTGAAAAATACATAACTCATACAGTACACTGCAATCTTACAGATTACATTACTGTATGAAATCATTTCACATCCCTTTTTCCCTAATGCTTTGTCCAGTGACCTGCCTGCAGTTTTATATTATATATACTGTTCTTTCTGCCTGGAAACTGGAGATTGTGCATGGAAACCAAAAAGTGTCCCTTTACGTCAAAAGCGGTTTTAGACCAGCTAGAAAACAGCGATAGTAAATTAGAACACTTGCAGAATTGAGCGAAAGTGATTTGCGGGGAAATTCGTCATCAAACACTGAAAGTAATGACAGCAACAATTCTGAAAATTAGCAAATTTCAGTGTTTTGATTTGATTATTATTGAATACATTTTATTATTATTATATTATTATTTTTTATAATTATTAATAGTTGTTTGAGGGGTAAGTGATCGAAATTGATCGAAAGTCCTCGTGAAGATACAGCACAATGGAACACAGTGAATCGTGGGACAATCCACTGTGTTCCATTGTTTTGTGAATCAGATTTTATCTTGTAAAACTTTAATAAAATATTTTCTATTTTTGATAAATAAAAAACATGTCTGGTTTCTATTCTGGCACCGCGATAATCCCCCTACCCTCCTAATCCCTTTATTAATAGTTATTTTTTATAGTATAATTTATGATTTAGTGTTTCAAACTTTATCATACCCGGGATGTCTACTAGACTCTTGTTTGGACAGATTTAAGTGAGTTATTCCTAAAAATTACAGGCCTACAATGTAAAACACCAAATTTCCATGCAAAACAATGTACCGCTTTGAGAGGCAACAATCTGACATAATCATACCGCCAGGGAGATTTTTAAAGTAAGGCCTCGTACACACAACCGTTTTCCTCGACAGAATCCATCAAGAAACTTGGTGGCAGAGCTTTTTTGTCGAGGAAACCGGTCGTGTGTACGTTTTTCATCGAGGAAACTGTCGAGGAACTCGACGAGGAAAAAAAGAGAACAAGTTCTCTTTTTCCTCGACGGGAGTCTCAATTTCCTCGTCATGTTCCTCGTCGGGTTGGTTTTCGACAAGAAACACGTTCGTGTGTATGCTAAGAAACCCGCGCATGTTCAGAATAAAGTATGAGACAGGAGCGCACCTTCGGTAAAAGTAGCGTTTGTCGCGCTGTAACAGTCTGAAAAGTGCAAATCGTCTCCTACCAAACTTTTACTTAACACGTAGTAACATGAGATTAGCAAAAGCAGCCCCAAGAGCTGTGCCAGTGGAATCGAACTTCCCCTGCCGTTGTATGTGTTGTACGTCACCGCGTTTGAGAACAATGAGATTTGGTCTTGACCGTGTGTACGCAAAGCAAGCTTGTCAAGTTTCTCGACAAGCCTAACAAGGAACTCGTCAAGGAAAACGATGTTTCATTTACGACGAGTTCCTCGGTCGTGTGTACGAGGCCTAACACAGTGCCATATCGCAAAAAATGGCCTGGTCGTGAAGGGGGGTAAATCTTCTAGAGCTGAAGTAATTAAAGCCCAACTCCAGCAACAGCTTTTTTTTGGGGGGGATAAAGTTGAAAAGCATCAGTTTTGAAAAGCTATATGTGTTAAAGGGGTTGTAAAGGTATTTTTTTCCCCTAAATAGCTTTCTTTACCTTAGTGCAGTCCTCCTTCTCTTACCTCATCCTTCGATTTTGCTTTTAAATGTCCTTATTTCTTCTGAGAAATCCTCACTTCCTGTTCTTCTGTCTGTAACTACACACAGTATTGCGAGGCTTTCTACCTGGTGTGGAGAAGGCCTCTTGAGGGGGGAGGGGGCGAGCAGGAGGGTCAGGACGTCCACTAACACACAGCTCCTTTCTCTATCTGCAAAGTAGAGAGTGTCCTGACACTCCTGCTCGCCCCCTCCCCCCTCAAGAGGCTTTCTCCACACCAAGGAGAAAGCCTTGCATTACTGTGTGGAGTTACAGACAGAAGAACAGGAAGTGAGGATTTCTCAGAAGAAATAAGGACCTTTAAAAGCAAAACGGAAGGATGAGGTAAGTGAAGGAGGACTGCACTAAGGTAAAGGAAGCTATTTAGGGAAACTTTTTTTTACCTTTACAACCCCTTTAAGTTTGGAAACATTTGTGTGTCAGATTTGAAAAGATGTTCATATTTCTAAACCACTTTCTGTGCAGTTTTTATGGATGTAATACCTGTGAAATAGGCTAGAGATGAGTGATTCTCACTCACTTTGTTCCTGATTGACATCCATCAGATGATTGAAAATGATAAGCGATCTCCCGAGTAAGGACCCAGACATCAATATAACGTTTTGGCTCTTAGCATGTCTGCTGTCATCTAACATCCTATTCTTTCAAATCAATGACTATATCTATGGAAGTTGCTAGTACACGCAGACAATTCATTCAGATCCTTAGTATCTGTCTGAAGCCTCGTACACACGACCGAGGAACTCGACGGGTGAAACAAATCGTTTTCCTCGTCGAGTTCCTTGTTAGGCTGTCGAGGAACTCAACAAGCCAATTTTCTCCATTCCCGTCAAGGAAATAGAAAACTTGCTCTCTTTTTGGCTCGTCGAATTTCTCGGCAGTTTTTTTGACGAAAATGTACACACGACCGATTTCCTCGGCAAAAAAAATTCTCCCAGCAAGTTTCTTGCTGGTTTTTGCCGAGAAACTCGGTCGTGTGTACGAGGCCTGAGACTTAGCATTTGATTTTTTTCAATATCTGTGCAGTTTTCATGTCTTTTAAGCACTGCCAGTGAAGAGCAGCAATGTTAGTGGTTTCAGTACTGTGTACAACGTGAAGTACCCCAAGTGCTTTGCTGTAAACACACTGGATTCATTCTTTGCAGATTAACAATACTCTTGTGTGTGCAGATTCCTCTGCGCTTTAGCACACTGTGCCTTTTGAAGAATTTGCTTTTTACAGCTAAGCTTTCAGAGGCCAGTACACCTTATCACACTTTCACATGCTTTCATTCTAGACCCCCCCCCCCCCCAAAAAAAAAAAAGCAGCCTGTCAGGGCTTGTGCCAGTTAAATCCAAGCTCTCAGAGGATTTTTTATTTTTTTGGCGTCAGATTAAATGTTCAAATCATGCAGTGTACTTGGGTATGCCGTGAATGTCTGTGGAACTTTTAATGAGGCTAATCCCACAGCAGTACATTCCAAGTAGCTAATGGGCTCAGGTGCAGTGTAGAGTCTGCCATCAGTTCAGAAGGAATAGAGTGGCTTGTGCGGTGGGCGGTCGCGTTATTTGAATAACGGACAGCAACAAAGTACCATGTAGGACACACACTTCAGAGGACTGACTGCTTTTGGTGCTGACGGTGCTTACAACTCAGGTAAAAACACTAACCCTTGCTAAACAGAATGTTGTCATTCAGCTACAGAATAGTAGATTCAATTTAACACAAAACTGTAAAAATTATTTATTTAAGCAGCAAAAACATTTTTTTAATTTTTTATTTCAAATAATCACTTAACTTTACAGTGATTTTGTTTACTATTAAGGCTACGTAACATACATTTACACCTTCATACCCACTAAGAGTGATTTACTATAGGAGTGGTGAATGTTCCCTGAACAATACGCGTGCTTTCCTAGTAAATAAAACTATAAAATACTGAAACATGTCATTTAAAATGATCACTTGCTCTGATCTCTAGGTATCCGAGAGGTTTCTATCTCTCTTTTTGAGGATAAAAGAGAAGGTGCTATGGTATAGAGAGACCTACTTTAGGTGCATGATTTAGAGGATGGACCCAACTATGTACCCATACATGTATTTTTGTATTATTGTACATGTTTTATGTATGAATGTATTTATGTGAACTTTATAATGGTTTTTGATTTTAAAAAAGTTTCTGAAAAGTTTGTAAAAGTTGTTTATGTGAAAAAGAATAAAAATTATTTAAAATAAAATGATCACTTTACTTTACAGTGATTTAGTTTACTATTAAGGCTACTTAACATACATTTACACCTTCATACCCACTAAGGGTGATTTACTATAGGAGTGGTGAATATTCACTGAACAATATGAGTGCTCTCTTACTAAATAAAACTCTAAAATACTGAAACATGTCATTTAAAATGATCACCTAACTTTACAGTGATTTTTTTTACTATTGAGGCTACTAAACATACATTTACACCTTACATACCCACTAAGGGTGATTTACTGTAGGAGTGGTGAATGTTCACTGAACAATACCAATGCTCTTTTAGTAAATAAAACTCTAAAATACTGGAAAATGTTATTTAAAATAATCACTTAACTTTACAGTGATTTAGTTTACTAATGAAGCTACTTAACATACCTTTTTACCCTTTACATACCCACTAATGGTGATTTACTATAGGAGTGGTGAATGTTCACTTAACAATATGAATGTTCTCTAAGTAAATAAAACTCTTTAATTTAAAATGATCACTTAACTTTACAGTAATTTAGTTTACTAATGAGGCCACTTAACATACCTTTACACCTTACCTTTACATCTTACATAGCCACTAAGGGTATTTTACTATACGAGTGGTGAATGTTCACGTAATAATATGAATGCTCTCTTAAGCTGGCCATACATTATACAATTTTCTTCTTCAAATTTCTTTAGCTTTACCTTCAACTGTGTAGTGCAAGGGCCTGCCTGAGGCCCCATACACACGACCGAGTTTCTCGGCAGAATTCAGCCAGAAACTCGATCGGAGCTGTATTCTGCCGAGAAACCCGGTCGTGTGTACACTTTTGGCCGAGGAAACCGACGAGGATCGTGTCGAGCCAAATAGAGAACATGTTCTCTATTTCCGCGTTAGTCAATGAGGAAACTTGGCTCGCCGAGATCCTCGGCGGCTTCACAAGGAACTCGACGAGCAAAACGATGTGTTTTGCCCGTCGAGTTTCTCGGACGTGTGTACGGGGCCTGACTTGCATACAAATTAAAAGTGTTTAGGTCTGACCTCATATTATATGTTTTTTGGAAATATAAAGGAAAAGTAAAAATAATATGTATAATGTATGGCCAGCCTTAGTAAATAAGGTGAAGCTCTGTTTACTGTGAATGTTTAATCGTATACATTATAGACTTAATGAAAAAATAAAAAACAAAAGAAGACATCGCCTTTCATAGGATTGGTTGATTGCAATGAGCCCAGCTTCTGCTAGTAGATCAACTCCATTGTCTGATGCTAAATATTCTGACAAAGTCAAAATAAAATTTGGTTTTATTTGAGATACAATTGATTGTAATATAAAAAAATCCTGTCTAAACATTTTGATCGAATTTTACTGTATACGAAAAATTGCTGCTAATGTAGGTGCATAGATTAGCACAGCATCACAGTTCATAGTCTTTACTGCAATAATGGAAATCAATTTAACTACAATGGAATTTTTAAGTAGGCCCTCCCGCTGTGGACCTGTAAATTTGTTAACCTGTAGATGAAAATATCACTTTGTATGACCAACTAATAATATTTATACAATAACGATTGTTAGATGTTCTTAAAGCATGATGGCGTCGAAGTATTGTTAGACTATATACAAATTTTGGATGAATGAGTGTCAGGAATGCTCATACAAGAAGCAGCTTCAGCTATTACTAAGCAGAAGTTACTTTCTGAACTTGATTTACTAAGGTCATGGTCACATTCCCAGCGATGGTTAAAAATTTTCACTCTACCTCACCATAAAAACATGCTCACTTACTCTATGTCATCTGTTTATGTATTTATGGTTATATACATATATATATATATATATATATATATATATATATATATATATATATATATATGCATTGGCACAGGTGCATTGATGCTTAATCTGTGAGAAGAAACATATCAATTTATTATAATATATTCATGCTTAACCACTTCAATACTGGACACTTTCACCCCTTCCTGCCCAGGCCAATTTTCAGCTTTCAGTGCTGTCACATTTTAAATTACAATTACACGGTCATGCAACATTGTATGCAAGTGGATTATTTTTTTCACCCAAATAGAGCTTTCTTTTGGTGGTATATAACCACTTCATTACTGGGCACTTAAACCCCCTTCCTGCCCAGACCAATTTTCAGCTTTCAGCGCTGACGCATTTTGAACGACAATTGCGTGGTCATACAACACTGTACCCAAATTATATTTTTATAATTTTTTTCCCACAAACAGAGCTTTCTTTTGGTGCTATTTGATCATCGCTGCGATTTTTATTTTTTGCGCTATAAACAAAAAAAGACAGAACATTTTGAAAAAAAACACAATATTTTTTACTTTTTGTTATAATAATATCCCATTTTATTATTTTTTTAAAATATTTTTCCTCGGTTTAGGCCGATATGTATTCTTCTACATATTTTTATTTAAAAAAAATCGCAATAAGCGTATATTGATGGGTTTGCGTAAAAGTTATAGCGCCTACAAAATAGGGGATAGATTTATGATTTATTTTTATTTTTTTACTAGTAATGGCGGCGATTTGTGATTTTTTTGTCAGGCCTGCGATATTGCGGCGGACATATCGGACACTTTTGACACAATTTTGGGACCATTCACATATATACAGCGATCAGTGCTATAAAAATGCACTAATTACTGTATAAATGTGACTGGCAGGGAAGGGGTTAACACTAGGGGGCGAGGAAGGGGTTAAATGTATTCCCTGGGTGTGTTCTAACTGTGTGTGGAGGGGGACTGACTGGGGGAGGTGACCGATGCTGTGTCCCTATGTACAAGGGATACAGATCGGGCTCCTCTGTGTTTACACCAGGCACGCGCATCGATATCTCAGCGATGCGCTAGGCACAGTGTTTACCCGATGCGCGCCCCCAGCGGCACGCGCGGGGAATGCACATAAAAGTCCACCCGACAGTTGAGAGCTGCGCCGTGGACGTCTTTCTTCTATAGCGCGGCTCTCAAGTGGATAATCACCACTGAGTTGTTGTTGTTTTTTTTTATTGATACATGAACAAAAAAAGACAAAAGATTGTGGGAGAAAAAACGCATTATTCTTAGTTTCTGTTAAAAAATTGCAAATAAATAACCTTTCTTCATATATTTAGGCCAAAACATATACTGCTAATTTTTTTTGGTTAAAATAACCCAAATCAGTGTAAAGTATTTCGTCTGGAAGAAAGCCCACAAACTATGGTATATATATATATGAAAATAGATCAGTCCTGATTTGCTTGTTTTTGGAAAGTAGACAGTGCAAGATATTTAGTATGAGGCATGGTGAGTTACTTGAAGTTGTAATTTTGTTGGCACAATTTTTTCTATAACGAATGATTGTTTTTTTACATACTGTCACCAGTACAGTGCAGCGTCATCATATAACTGGTGTGGTGGTGATCAGGGACACTGACTGGTGACAGTATGTAAAAAAAAAAATATATATATATATATATATATATATATATATATATATATATATATATATATATATATATATATTCCTCTTTTAAGATTATTTTTCTTTATACTGTGACCAGAACAATACAGTGTTACTATAGTACCACTGTACTACTTTGGGGGAGTTGATCAGGATTTTTTTTACACACTAAGATTGCTTATAACAAAAATAATCACTGTTATAAGAAAGCATTTTTATAAATGAAATCTATTAATTTAGTTAGCTAATCACATGATACACATGGGCTGTGATTGGCCCTGTCTGTACTATGTAATCACTATGACCAATCACAGAGATCAGCACAATAGTACACAATACATGGTATGCATTGAATCCATTCATTGTGTACAATTTCCATGTGATCTGCTGTGATTAGTGACAGTGATTACATGGTACAGGCATCAGCTTGGTATACTGACCTGTCATCCACTGCATTCAGTGGACACATTGGGTGACAGGTAATGCCGCAGTGCCACCCATGGAATGTGCATGAGGCGTGATCCTGAGAGGATGTCATATGATGTCCACCCTGGATGGGAGAGATCCAACTTACCATTGTCTGTCTATAGGCCAGGCAGGAGGTGGCTAAAGTGATTGTAAACCCCTATTTTTTTTAAATAACAAACACCTCATAATTACCTGCTCTTACCTTGCACAGAGAAGACAGAATCCGCCTCTTCTGGGGAGCCCCACCGGCACTCCTGGCTCCTCCCCCCGGCCGAGTGTCCACCCTAGTAAGTCACTTGCTATAGGGGCACTCATGCAGGCTTGCTTCCGAGCCGGGCATGGTGTGTCCCAATGGCTGCCACTGCTGTCTCTGAGCCTATAAAGAGGAAGAGAGAGGAGGGAGCTGCTACTCTCATGCACATCGCTGGATCGAGATCGGGCTCAAGTAAGTATAGGGTTAGCTGGGGGTGAGCTGCACTCAGAGGGTATATATATATATATATATATATATATATATATATATATATATATATATGTATATATATAAATAGTAAATAAATATGTAGAATATTAAACAAAAAAATTTAATAATCGATGTAGGATTAAATGTACATATGTATACTTAGATAAATTCTTCCATTTACGGTACTTCCATGCAACTGAATTTCAGGATGCCCTTTTTGCATTTTTTTGTGTTTTTTTTTTTTAACCTTATTTATTCAATTCATTCAGTCACTGTATTTGATATAAATGTTTAATGCTGCCTGATCCATAGATTTTGATAGAGTAAGATTTTTCAACATGTGTGGTAAGATCGTTTTAGCGTTGATGATGAAAAACTATCCCCTCATTTTAGGGGTTTTGCCTTGTTCTTTCTATGGCCATTTGATAAATAGGAGGGTTAGCCTTTACTAGAATGAGCAATACCCAGGATTGTCATAAGTTAAGCTTCAGTGCCTGTATTTGTTTAGGTATAGATGAGCTCTAGAAAATATCTCACCAAAAGGGAAACCACTATTGCTGTGGCTGTCTGGAATTTCAACCCAATGTAAATGCCTGAGAAAAGCAAAGAGTTTTCTATACATGTTACCTGTGTAGTGACATTTGAATTTTTTGACAACTTTATAAAATCACAGCATCTGCAGAATTACATGAAAAGCTAATTTTAGTAGCATAAACATAAATATTGGCTTTTCCTCGTTTTCAATTCATGAAAGAAAAATCTGCCAGTAGCTTCCAGAGAAGTGTCTAGAGAAGAAGAATAGCTAGATACACAAATGCACATATGAGGAGTAATTTAGGATTAAGGACTATTGTAAGCTCCCCAGGCAAATATTCATATGCATGCCAGCAGAATGTGGCATCATAAATATTCATAAATGTTCCTTTTATTCTTCATTGATTTGTTTATATGGTTATTTTTAAAATTCAATAACATGCCATTCATCAAATAATTTCTGAGAAAAATAATTATATTGCTATTTATCTTTTTAAGTGGAATAACAATTAAATATTAAATGCTGATATGTATTACTTTTTACTTCACTTTAAGCACAAATTATTGTTAGTTTTGATTTATTTTGGAAAAGAAGATTTAAATCATATGAACAAAAGCAGACCAAAATGCACCTGTGCAATGCATCTCATGTGGGCAAATATGTGGGCAAATATGGCCCTTCGCACGGGTGTATAAGTATGTCTGTGTGAATGAGAGCCAAGAGTACTGTAGATAGATCCAAATAAATATTCAGCTGATGAAAATGTTTAAAATTATTTTGAAAGTTGTGATTTCTTTCAAAACATATAATTTTATACTTTAACAATATCAAGGAAATACTTTAAAAAAAATCAAGGTAAAATAATTAATTACCAGAGATTGTCAGAAGAAGGTCATGTTATGCTTCCAAACTTGGTAAAAGCCTAGCTGAAAGTTACATTTAAATTAGCTAAATACATTTCAGGTCCATCAAAACCAAAGATATTCAATGCCCCACGATTTTGGTTTTCTTTGCTTAAAAAACAGCTGTAGCCTGATTGGAACAGCCTGTCCTGTCAGTAGCTTTAGAGTTGAACCCCTGTTGTCTGTGGGGAAGCCGTGATCTCTTTGCAGAAGAGATCCAGCACACCCCCTGCTTAGTTAGAGTTAGAGCTCTCTAATCATCAGGGACCAGAGGTTTTGCTAATCCCAATGGTACTGGTTTGGCTCAAGAGGGGTAGTGTCAGACTTATGCAATGCTACCACTGCTCTCCTACAAAGAACAAGGGTTCACACTCTGGGGAGATTTACTAAAACTGGTTCACTCAGAATCTGGTGAAGCTATGTATAGTAGCCACTCAGCTATTAAAGAGGAAGTAAACCCCACAAAAAAATACCCTGCAAGAAAAAGGCATAATGAGCTAGTATGCATAGATGCCTCCGCAGCGACCCTCGCTCATTTCCTCCGATGCCGCCATGATACCCGGAGTGACTTCCGGGTATCGCTGCTCTGGCCAGTCACAGCGCCGGAGCAGTCACTCCTGTGCATGAGCGGGAGCCGAAAGTGACGGCATGATCGCCTTCACTAGCAGCACGCTCAGTGCGCCTGCACCATTGTCTACGGAGCGCATGCGTCGTAGACATCGGTGGAGCCTTTCTGCAAATATCTCCTAAACCGTGAAGGTTTAGGACATATTTCTTGTACCTACAGGTAAGCCTTAATCTAGGCTTACCTGTAGGTAAAAGTGGTCTGTAAGGTTTTACAACCGCTTTAACTTCAGGTTGTTCAATTAAGCTTTGGCAATAGAATGCAGAAGCTGATTGATTACTTTGCAGAGCTGCACCAAACTTTGAACTTTTGCACGGGACTTTGCACATTTGCAACAGACTTTGCCCCCTCTGCAGCTACTGGCAGGGGTAAGACTTTTCTAATTTGGCTGAAGTTATTGTAGAAAAAAAACAAACTGTAAGGCATTGAACACATTCTGTTATGATGCACCTGAAATGTATTTGGCTTATTCATCGTTATTTTCTATAAATAGTATAGTATTTGGGCTACTAGTGTGTTTTCTGGGTATATTAAACAAACAACTAGTGGTTGTAAAAATAAAAAACTGTGGATATCAGCAAAGCAAAGCATAGACATTTGGTCTGTATAGTCCTGAAATAGCTAGCTAATAGTAGAGACTCAGTGACTCCTTGCACATTGTTATACAGACTGGCATGTGTCCATTCTTGTCTATGCTACAAGTTCATTCCCCTCCTTAAGCCACTCTTATCCCAGCTGTTATCATGCTGGATGAATCATATAGTATTGTTCTAAAATGTCTGCAAACATCTAGGAATTGTGATGAAAAGGCATAGAAGTTTAGCATGCTCTTACATGGCTGTACTTTTAAGTTTTTAAAGGAAAGCAACAAACAGAATTACAGTATAACCTACTTCCGAAAGTTATCCTTAGTCTGTAAGGAGCTCCAAGCAAAAGATACACTTGACTGATGAGCTGAGCTTGAAAAAAAATGTGGCAAAACTTTTATAGTGTAATAATGTTTGAGAAAATTGTGATACAAGTAATAATACTGGTGTGCACTACCAGTTATATGTAGCACACTGAACATGACTGGAAAGCTTTTGTCTGGCCACAAAAAGGTCAATTTCAACCATTTAGTAATTGCAGCAGGCGAGCAAGGTGTTGATCAAAGAGAAGCTGAGTTTGACAGAAAGGTTCTTGCAACCAATGCTTGATTGTTTTCCTTTTCTTAGCAATAGATGGCAATCTATTCATCACTCTCACACTGAACATTGCAAAATGACTGGGAGACTGCTACAGTCAATCATTGCAGCAATTGTTTTCAGGACGAATAGAAATCAAAGTCATCTAAAAGACTTCAATGACTTATAATCACAATTCTGTTTCTAGTTTAAAACCATCTCTACATAGAAAGGTATAACTTTTGAATAGTAATATCCATCTGAATATGAAGGAAATATTATGGCAAAATTAGCCTATGACATATACTTTACAGACGTTCTGTTTGAATCCTTATCCCGGGGGTCTTTTTGTAACTTTTTTTCCAACCAGTGCTCTATTTTCAACGTTTTTTTCCTTTAGATTTAATGTAAAAAAATGTATAAATAATTTAGCTGGTTGTCAACTTGCTGTTCCCATTCACCACATAGACCTGAAGCCTCGTACACACGACCGAGTTTCTCGGCAAAAACCAGCAAGAAACTTGCTGGTTTTTTTTTTTGCCAAGGAAACCGGTCGTGTGTACATTTTTCAACGAGGAAACTGTCGAGGAACTCGACGAGCCAAATAGAGAGCATGTTCTCTTTTTCCTCTACGGGAATGGAGAAAATTGGCACGTCGAGTTCCTCGACAGCCTAACAAGGAACTCGACGGGCAAATCGATGTGTTTCGCCCGTCGAGTTCCTCGTCGTGTGTACGAGGCCTGAGAAATACACATCCCTCTTCTTAGCACAGAACTAACTACACCAGATGTATGAGAAAAAAATCTATATAAAAATATAAAGTTTCAGAAAGAAGAAAAAGTCCACTCAAATCATAAACACTCCACATAAAGGGCTTGATTTTCTAAATGAGTAGGGAATGTTCACTTATGGTAAAATTGATTTAATACTCTATTATTTTTTTAACATTTTTTTTTTTTTATTTGGTTTAACACTCTATTATTGTAGAAAAGGATAGTAAAATAAAAAAAAACTTTCCTGCACATGATTGGATGGCTGAAGTGAATCCACCTATTCACTAAGCCAGGGGTCTTCAAACTACGGCCCTCCAGTTGTTAAGGAACTACAATTCCCATCATGCCTAGTCATGTCTGTGAATGTCAGTGTGTTACAATGCCTCATGGGATGTGTAGTTCTATAACAGCTGGAGGGCCGTAGTTTGAGGATCCCTGCACTAAGCTAATAAAAAAGACATGGGGGTTGATATATTAACACCCTTATATGCGGCATTGTATGCATTACTGAACTTAGGTCCGGTATGCTAAAGAAATACAGTAGAACAGGGTTACTTTGAAAACTGTATGTTCACTTAGCTTGGTAAATAAAATGAAGCCAGGTTAACTCTGAATTCCCAGCATTTCTAAGGGTAAACTCAGGTAAACACATAATTAAATGATTGAAGTGAACACCACTTCACCGCATTCATCAAGTGAAGTGAACATAAACTTTACAAAGAAAACATGCTCTATACCTTTAGCAAATCCAACCCAAAATCCAAAAAATGCTTACACGTTGCATATATAGAAGTAGAAAATGTCATTTAAAAAAAAGTTGTGTTCACTTTAAATATCCAATAATGTGAAAAAGAAAAAAAAAAAAGTGTAATTGGCTTGTTGCTTATAAATGACTATATGATTAATGTTAACACAGCATCACCCTATTCACTAAGTTAAGTAACTAAACACTTATTTTGCAAACCATAGGCAGGTATTCATGTTTTTTTTTAGTAAATCAGCCTTCATATAATTTAATGTACATTTAAGGACTGCCATAGAGAATTAACATGCATAAGGCAGATCCCTCCCACCCAGCATGGTTGACAACAGAAGCTGTTGTTTTCCTGCCTGCACTAGAGCTACCACAGGATTTGATATATCACTACATAACGTGTAGCTATACTTTCTATGCATTGGCCCTGCTTTACTAAGGTTTGTACATCAATTGTGCTTGAACTGTTACATTGTACCATAATATGAGATTGTAAAAAACCCTGAATTTGTAAAAAAAAAAAAAAGCCTTAGTAAACTCTATAGTGGGAAGTATTGCACTGTGTATGCACGTATCTTTGTACACGTCACATGAGCAGAAGTTCAAGCACCTAGCTGTAGTATAAATTGAATATGCTGGTTTTTGGAGTGGCTATACAGGGCTTTACTGGCCCCATACAGGGCTTTTTTTTTTTTACATGCCACTTGTATTTGTGCATGCTTATGTCATTCCTTAGTGAGCAATTACTGTACTTGTCTTATTACAGTTTTTTTTTTTTTTTTTTTTATGTTTTTCTTTCATTCTCAGTAAAATGTTGATGTGTGCACTTTTGGAATGGGGGTACACAAAAGTTCTGCTTGAATGTTTAACATATATTGCATAATGAAACTACACTGTATGCCATGATCATCAGTATATAATGTGCTAGGTATAATAAGGATCCTTTCACAAGGTCAGTGTCAGTTTTGATCCGCAGGTCATCCTGAACAGATCCCCTGCTGAATTACAGAAAATGGAGCAGATATCACTTTTGAGACATCATGTTCATTCATTTTTTTCTGTCATCTCAAGATGCGGAGCTCAACGGACCTATGTTAAGTCTCGTTAGGTCTGTGGGCAGGCAGATGTAATTGGACATGCATTGTTTATATCATTTTATTATTATTATTATTATTATTATTATTATTATTATTATACAGGTTTTACAGGCATACCCCACTAAGTGCCCAATGGGGTTTATTTACTAAAGCTGGAAAGAGCAAAATCAGGCTCACTTCGGCATAGAAACCAATGATCTTCCAGGTTTTATCACCAGGCTTAATTGAACAAGCTGGGGTTAGAAGCTCATTGGTTTCTATGCAGAAGTGAGCCTGATTTTGCGCTTTCCAACTTTAGTAAATAAACCCCATTGTGTACTTTAAAGTGGGGTATGCCTGTATACAGGATTTACCTCTATCCTATTACGTGCAGGTTCCAAAAGATTCATTTTTTTTAGACCTAGACAGACTCGTAAATAATCAGCCTGTCCATAGACTAAAATTTAACTTCTGCTTGGATCCCCTGAAAAACTGACAAGAGACTTTGATTGGAACACCCTTGTGAAAGAATTCTCAGGGTTTCTATTACTATGCATGCACACCTCAACACCCACATGCACCTCTATGATTCAAGCACATCATATTTATTTATCCCTGCTCAAATATGTTTCCTCACTTCCTAATAAAAAGGAATAAAGCAGGGGAAAAACTGCTCTGGCATGCTTGGCTTGCAGGATCGCATGTGTATGTGGATGTACACCATGAATCAGAGGAAAAACACAACGGGCCAGATTCACATACCTTTGCGGCGGCGTAACGTATCCCGTTTACGTTACACCGCCGCAAGTTTTCAGCGTAAGTGCTTGATTCACAAAGCACTTGCCTGTAAACTTGCGGCGGTGTAGCGTAAAGCCGTCTGGCGCAAGCCCGCCTAATTCAAATGGGGCGTGTACCATTTAAATTAGGCGCGTTCCCACGCCGAACGTACTGCGCATGCTCCATTTTGAAATTTCCCGCCGTGCTTTGCGCGAAATGACGTCGCCCCGACATAATGCTTTGAACGGTGACGTGCGTTACATCCTTTCGTATTCCCGGACGACTTACGCAAAGAAAAAAAAAATTTAAATTCGACGCGGGAACGACGGCCATACTTTAACATGGGCTGTCTATTTTTACACCACCTAAATAGCAGCCGTAACTTTGCAATGGGAAAAGCTGACTAGCGACGATGTAAGAGAATGCGACGAACGCGCGTACCTTCGTGGATCGCCGTAAACATCTAATTTGCATACCCGACGCGAAAAACGACGCAAACTCCACCCAGCGGGCACCGAAGTATTGCATCCTAAGATCCGAAGGCGTACGAAGCCGTACGCCTGTCGGATCTTAGCCGAATGCCGTCGTATCTTTGTTTGTGAATTCAAAATAAAGATACGACGCAGCAAATTTGAAAGTACGCCGGAGTATCAGCAGATACTCCGGCGTACTTTTTCTGTGAATCTGGCCCAACATATGTAAGGTTATTTAATAATGGAAATATATACAGAGATAGCCTGGGTCACATTAACAGTATGGGAAAAAGAGGCAGCTTCCTGTGCCCTTCCATCCAGGGGTCCTACCAGCAGATCAGAGCACTGATCAGAGTCCCAAGTCTATGAATTAAAAAAAAGGGCAAACTTCCCACATTAGACACTTGCTCCAAAGAAAAAGGAAAATCCTGCCCTCTTATTCCAAGTGTTCCAGCCATGTCATGTAAAATGGTATCAGGCCAGGATGTGAAGATATTTATTGTTAATTGTGTTTCAAAGGAGAAAAAAAATTGTTTTTTACTCTATTTATTAAAACTAGTTTACATTCCAGTATCTGCATATATAAAATAATTAAATATATGGCTACAGATTATCTGAAATCGCCACTAATGGGCCTTGAAATAAAATTTGAAATGTATGTTTCCTTGTTAATTTTTCATTTAGGTACTGATTACACATATTATTCAGACAGGTTAGGTGGGTCAGCAATGAAGGGTATGCTGCCTGTCTCCTGTATAAAAGCTTCTTGTGCAAATACAAGCACACATACATAAAGGCACACACCTTTTTTTATATGCTACACACACACTCATTCATAATAAATTTTTTGCAAGTGACCAAGTACTGCCTGTCCTCTATAAAGGTGAACACCTTCTTTTGCAGGTCACAATTATTTGCAATGTTTGTTTGTGCATAAACATACAGATGTGGGGTCCAGTGCTGGGCTTACTACCAGACAGCAGCCGTCATTGACAGACGGCAGTTCAAGCACTGGTGCTGAGGGGGGCCCACAGAAGCTGCTGACAAATCAGCCACCGTAGAGAAGGGTATATATATATATATATATATATATATATATATATATATATATATATATATATATATATATATATATATAGTATGCATGTTCACAAAAAGCACATATATCAAAGCAAGTTAAAAATGTAACTTTAATGCTTTATTGTATGTGCAGCAGCATGTTGTAAAACTTTGTGTAATAATGGAACATCTGAGAAAAAATGTCTATGCTTATGAACATGTTTGTAACAGTAATTTATGAATATATTTTTTTTACTGGAAGCAATATCATTTTGTGATTTCATGTAATAATTGTCATATGTTGGTACCATTTAAAGCCCTGTAGTTTTTGTTAGGACCTTTTGTGGAATGCACCACCACTACCCCCCGGGTGGAGGAGAGGATGGGGCTAATATTGGTGCATGCAGCAAAATGGGATATTAGGGGATAAAACAAGTGGTAAGGAGGGGACATAGCACCTCATCATACCTGTCAACCACCTGTCTATAAGGCCAACGATGAAGGATCGCTCTTAAGAGGGCTACCACCAGTGTAAATGAGCCCTAAAGGAGCCCTAAGATACTCCTGAGATAGTTCTGAAGAGAAAGGGGTATTCACAGTTCCCATTTCAGTCCTTGCCTGGTGCTGGAAAGGGCATCTTTTGCTTCTTCCCATTATGGGTCATGTTATATGTCACATGAGAAGGGAAGACAGGAAGAAGGCCAGTCTTCTTTCACTCCCCTGCAGCCCTGTGCTGAAACTGAGGTGAGTTTTCAGCGTTTTCCCCATTCCACCCACAGCAGGTTGCTATGAGCACCACAGTGGTTAAGTGGTTCGCACTTCCGCCGGGCAGCACCAGGGTTATTGGTTTGAATCCCAACTACCTGCCTGGAGTTAACATGTTCTCCCTGTGCTTATGTGGGTTTCCTTCAGGTACACCGGTTTTCTCCCATGCTCCAAAGACATGCTGGTAGGGTAATTTGCTCCTGTTTAAATTGGCCCTATCATGTGCATGTATGAATGTGAGGTAGGGACCTTAGCTTGTAGGCTCCTTGAGGACAGGGACTAATGTGAATGTACATAATATGTTAAGCGCTGCATAAATTCCTCGGGCCTTTGATCTTCTGATAGGAGTGATGTTGCAGTCACTCCTATCAGTAAGGGGCAGAAAAAGCAAAGGAGCAAGAGAAGCTCCCAGGGGCATTGCTTAGGGCACTCCATGGCAAGCTGTAACATGATGTGCTGTGCACGCTGCAACAAACAATATGTGTGGTCAAACTGTTGACAGTGGGAGGGGCTTAAGGGGCATGGTTCAACAAAACTTGAGCCTTCTTGTACCAATTAAATATACTCTGATTTCTGTGCCAAAAATAAATGGGAAAAAAACACTGTCATTAAATATGGTTTTGTGAACACTGAGCTAACACTGAGCCTATCCTAAATAAGAACTTAATTAAAATAGTCAGGATTTGTTTAACCAGCTACTGTTGAGGCAACAAACACTTTGTTATAAAATACATAATGTACTGTATAGTGTATTGTACATAGTGCAGGAGTCTGTATGGCAGAGTTCAAAGGTCAGGGGAGTCATAAAGTGCAAGGGTCAGGAGTACATAGCACACAGAGTTCTGCAGACAGTGTCTGATCTAGGAATACAAGGTGTGTAATGCACAAAGTACAGGGGTCTGGAGTTTGTAATGCATAGAATGCAAGTGACAGGAGTGTGTGTTGAATATTAGGAGTCAGAAGTACAAAATTAAAATGAAAAGTCAGTGGTGTGTAATGGACAGTATAGGGGTCAAATGCTCTCCCCTCTTCTAGCATGGCTCTTCTCTATCCCAATCTCCCCACCCAGCATAAAACTACTTCCCCTCTCAGCACAATACCCAGCCCCCATCCTCTTCCACTCCTCCAAATCCCTCCCCAGCATTAACCCCTCTCCAATTCCCCTCTGAGCACGAATCTTCTCTCCCTTCTACCACAAAAACCCCATCCTCCTACCAGCCATAATCCTCTCCCCTTCCCTACATAAACATTCTACCACACCCCCCACAAATATCCCGTCTAGTTAAAATTCCCTTTTCACCCAGCACAAACCCCTCACCCCTCCTTTCAGCATAAATATCCCGCTCCAATTCTCCCTCCCAGCACAAATCTTCTCCCCCTTCTAGCACATATCCACCATTCTCCCTCCCCATTCTTCTTTCCAGCATAAATCCTCTTCACTTCCCTGCAAATATACTCTCCCCCCCCCCCCCCAAATTCCCCTTCTAGTATTCTAGTAAAAATCCCCTTCCTCTCCAAATGTCCCGCAGCTCAAATTTTCCCCCTCCCCATTTTACCCTTCTAGTACAAATCCTCTTCTCTCTCCAGTTCATCCCCACATAACAAATACTCCCTCCTTCTAGTACAAATCCTCTTATTCCCCCACCCACCTAAATTCACCCTACCAGCACAAATCCCAACAAATTCCCTTTCCCTGCACAAAACTTTCTCCCTCCCCAAACCTCTCCTTCTAGTAAAAATCTTCTTACCTCTCCAAATCCCCCCATAACTGTTGTTATAATGTGCAGCCAGCAGGGAGAGATGCCAGCTGCTGCAGTGTTGTCAATCGCTGTGCTGGGGACCCCCCCCCCCCCCGCAGGAGATGTAGGCAAGTGCCCTGGGCACCCTTCACTAGCGATCACTAACACTGCACAGTGCACTGGAGACTTGCACTAGAGACTTGTGTGCCTTCTGCCCCCCCCCCCTTGTCCCATCCCTGGCAAATCTAGAAATGACACAAGTCAGTGGAACACATAGGGTGGAGCCAGTGCACAAACATCATCTTGCAGGAAGGAGAGGAGCTACACACAGTCAGCATTAGTGGAGTTCCCACTATATATCTGAGTGGCTATCTGAAAGCACTATTTCCTCTGAGTATGCTTAGTTGTTGCTTTTTAATACATTTTGATTAAATGGCCTTATACACTTATGGACTTCTTTTCTGCCTAATTTTCTCAATAGAGATACAAGTTTGTCAGAGCCTGTGATGGGGTAGATCAGGATTTATTAAGTGTTGTTAGACCGGATTATTTACTTGACTGGTTCTATGTTTCATGTTTTAGAATTATTCACAATATTAAAGATTGTGAACTGTTTTTACTTTTTGTGAACTTTCCTTTGTGTGAAGGGGAGACTAATCATCTTATAAATAACGATTTGCACATATTTGTTTGCGTATGTGCATATTATTTGCATTGCATTTGGCATTGCCAGACTGTTTTCACTGGCCCGGATTCAAAGAGATTTGCGCTTTATTTGCGGAGGCGCAGGGCAACGATTTTGCCCTGCGCCCCCGCAAATTTGCTCCGCTGCCCTCGATTCATGGAGCAGTAGCTCCGTAAATTGCGAGGGCGCGCCGGCAAAATTGCCCAGCGCTAGAGCACGCAATTTAAATGATCCCGTAGGGGGCGGGAATCATTTAAATTAGGCGCGCTCCCGCGCCGAGCGTAGAGCGCATGCTCCGTCGGGGAAACTTTCCCGACGTGCATTGCGGCAAATGACTTCGCAAGGACGTCATTTGCTTCCAAGTGAACGTGAATGGCGTCCAGCGCCATTCACGAATCACTTACGCAAACGACGTGAAATTCAAATTTCGCGAGGCAGGAACGACGGATATACTTTAGCATTGGCTGCCCCTACTATTAGAAGGGGCAGCCTTACGCTAAACACGCCGTACGGAAACGACGTAACTTGCGTACGCAGGGCTCGCGCAACATTGTGAATCGGTGTTAGTATGCAATTTGCATACTATACACTGAGCACAATGGGAGCGCCCCCTAGCGGTCATCGCAAGAATGCAGCCTAAAATATGCGTGGCATAAGAGCCTTATGTCACGCAGATTTTAGGCTGCAGTCGGCGTTACGATGTTCCTGAATCAGGAGCATTCGTAACGCCGGAGCAAGTAAGCAATTGCGCTGTGTAACCTATGGTTACACAGGCGCAATTGCTACTTGAATCTGGGCCACTATTTTTAGTGACATCTAGGGGGGGATTTACTAAAGTTGGAGCAGCCAGAATCTGGTGAAGCAGTACATAGCAGTACAGTCAGCTTCTAACTATAGCTTGTTCAGTTAGGGTTTGACAATAAGGCCTGGTTCACACTAATGCAACACATGCTCTGACTTTGGGAGCACATGTCGCATGACGTGTACAAATCAATGGTTCCCTATGAGAGCCATATTCTGGTCCGACACAAGTCGGTTTGACTTTCAAAAAGTCCCTGCACTACTTTGGTCCGTTTTCAGCCCATTCAATACCATTGAAGTCGGATCAAAGGGGGATCCTCGTCCTAACCATCTGACTTGTGACATCCGATATGGTGATTACAGCAGCAGGAAAGGGAATTCATGTCACACTGTGATTGTTTTGATTGGTCAAAGTACCAGTCGGACTATTTCAAAGTCGGAGTAAAAATCATATCCTGTTCATTCAAGTCGGATGGAAGTAGGACCGATGTCGCAGGGCAAAGTTGGATCGACAATCGTACAACAGTTCTGTCGTACCAATGTGAACCCGGTCTAAAATCTAGAAGCTGATTAGTTACTATGCACAATGATCAAACTTTATATTGTTATTTTTTGGGTTATTTTTTAGAATTTCACTTGTTTAGCACTGGTAGCACTTTATTTTTAGCAGGGATTTTTATATTTGTGTGTTAAATATATTTATAGCACCAAACCCTGTGTCACACAGATAGAAATCTTCCATTTAGCCTGCAGTAAGAAATCATTAACAATTGCAGTTCCCGATTAATATTGGTATATTGAGTAAAGCTGTGGGCAAGCAAACATTAAATGCCTCGGCTGCTTTATAATAATAGTATGTCAGAGAAAACATATAAAATGGCAAGAAGTTTTATGAGTACTGAAATTAACACATTTCCAAAGCGATGATGTTAAGGATATATTAAGCAAGGAAATATTGATTAGCCATTCGCTTATATAGCACATAGTCTGTGTTTCAATTACCACATAGCATTGTTTGATGTATGTACTGGTGTTAATAAGGGAATTGAACAATAGTTTCTCAAGAGAAAATTCATATCTCCCTTCATTGCCTCAGTAGGTCTAGAATGCCTAGGGCAAAATAAAAGTAAGATTGCAGAAAATGACTCTTGTAAATGTTTCTTGCTAGCACAAAAACAAGTATTTTCTGGTGCAAAACAAGTAAATGGAACACATTCAGAAGCGTATACCTGCCCTTTCAACTTCAGATTTGTTGAGAAAAAAAGTCCTCTAGGTTTATTACTAGTCTTTTGGAAAACTTTATTTGACTTTCTTTTGATTTGTAGTTACTGATGCAGTTCCTAAAAGTGGATTTTCTGAAACCGACTGCTATATGAGAGAGTGTGCATTTACTATAATCACTTCCTACTTTGCACTGCATCACAGTTTGTATGCCACCATAGATGAAAGTTGTTCTACTTCATTGGGGGTCTCTTATCTGACTTCATACTTTGTACACAGGTCTGAAAAGATCAGTGCGAAAGCAATGGCTGCAATCAATATACAGTTGAAGTTTCTGGCAGTAGTAATGGCCAACAGCAGATTTAATACGGAGAGATACAAAATATCTTATTTCGAATATATATATATATATATATATATATATATATATATATATATATATATATATATATATATATATATATATATATATATATATATATATATATATGTGTATATATATATATATATATATATATATATATATATATATATACACTGTTTATATATGCTGTATATACACATAGATATATGGCATATATATTATTATTATTTTTTGTAATATATTACAAAAAAAAAGGAATTTATCACAGGTGTATATTGTGACATATCAAAGTACGAAAAGTTGTTGAAAAAACAGGAAACAGAATGGTATGCAGGTAACATAATGTTGAATATACTAACGTACTTATCTTTTTTTCTTAATGCAGGGAAAGATAAGGGTTACAGGGAGTTGCATTTAAAACCAATCATCATGTTCATTATAGTGGTGTAATAAAGAAAAAATGATCATAGGTCTGTGGTAGGGACATTTTAGCACCCCTGATTGTGCATAATGCATCACAATATGGAAGACTAGTCAATCAATATGTTTTATATATTTTTTTTTATTGTAATATCTGCTTAAAACTTTTCTTTACAGCTTCTGCATTGTTACTTCACATTAAAATGCTCACGATTTACTTATTTATTTTCATTTCTTTAGGCCCAGAAATCATGGATCGAAAGAGTATTTCACAAGAGAGAATGCGTGCACATTATACCCAGCACCAAAGACCACCATAGGTAAGTAATGCTATATATATATAAGAAAAAAAAAAAAAAAGATCTGTCATACAAGAGTTTTAGTCTTTTTTGCTACTGAAGGAAAGGCTTCTGATGTCTTCCCTTTCCATAATCCCTAAAGCCCCATACACACTATCAGTTTTCCTGATGGTTTTCTCTTCAGGTTTACCAAAACCATCTAATATGAGGTCAAACCTTAAGCGTTTCAATTTGTATGCAATCAGGCAGGTCCTTGTACTAGATGGTTTTGGTAAACCTGAAGAGAAAACCAGCAGGAAAACTGATAGTGTGTATGGGGCTTAAGTCATGTCTTCACATGCCATCACTAAAAGCTTAAGACTGACAAGCCTTACAGAGATTGTCCAATAAAATACTTACATTTTACTCCAATATGTACAATATGGGAGACACATCTTCATCTATTTCCAGTAGGATGACACAGCTATATATTCTACATAGAACATATAGGAGACAAAAGTGGTTACATAAAATCCGATATAGAGACTTTCCGCTTTTCTTAGATGTCTTGAGATCTAGGCAATCTAATGCATATGTTGTGGCATTCTCCCAAATTGTTTTGTTATTGACAAGAAATAGTGGATATAATTAGCACTGTGTACGATAATCAAATTCCCCTCATCTCACTTCTCTTTGTGGTGGGTTGAATTTCTTCGAGGTAAATATCTCTTTAATCTTTGCTAATAATTGCCTTCTGTGTCTGGCAAGAAAATGAGTGGCTAGAAAATGGCTTTTGCCAGCTCCTCCCGCAGTGGATGATTGAATTAAGAAAGTAAATACTTCTCTTGATTGGGAAAAATTGATGTATCAAAGAAAAGGGTGTCCTAATAAGTTTGAAAATAATTGGCTTGCATGGTTAAATGCAACCTAAGGTTTCCCCATAGGGATTTATCCAAGATAGGCTACTATGGTAATAGCTTATATAATTATATTTTGAGTGACTCTGTAGTGAGTTATATTTATATTTAGGAGTACTACCTGCTGAACAAGCTGGGATTGGTGTATTTTTTTATAGTTGCTTGACTATTGTATGATAATATTATTGTGTATTTTGTATTATTGTGAAAGAAAAGGGTTCACCAATACAAATAATTAATCTTGAAGACAGGCAACAAACATGTAGTTTCTAGTTAAGCGATTTATCAATACAGTTGATTTTCAATTGTTAGCAGGGAATTTGGAAGTATCAGAGTGATATTTCTGATTAACAAGGTGTGTGTGTATTACAATAATGGCTGACCAAAAAGACAAATCATTTGGCAGGTAAAACAACATATGCATTACATCCATATACTGTATTTGTTTGTCTGGAGTTCCACTATGAAGTAGATGAAAGAACTGTTTGCAAACTATTACATAAACCCATGCAAGTGACTAGCCTCAGGTGATAAACAAATATGAAACAAATCATATTACATTATTTGTACCTGTTTATCTATTCTTTACAGCCTTGTAAATTACACAATTTACACAGAATTTTTGATCTTCAGAAGACAGGAGTGGGGATCTGATGCCTCACATTGCACAGCATAGAGCAGGGAGCTGAGTATTATCTGAGAGTCGAGTGGAGGAAATGGACACCCCCCACACACAGTCTCATGGGTAAACATGTACAGCTGAGGCCATCAATCACCTTCTGTGTGCTGGAGGGGGGTGTTGTTGTCTCCCAAGATTCTATGTGGCTCATGCAGATAGCAAAGGGAGGAGACAACCGATAAATCTACACTAAGTGCTTCGGACTGAAGCAAATACACACTATAGAAGGATATGCTTTGTTTGTTTTTAATTTCTGAGGTTTACAACCACTTTAAATGCATTTACTATGATCATCAAATAATGCTCCAACATTCTGTATTAAAATAAACAAAGCAATATTTTAAAAAAAAGTGCTGTAATTTTAGCAAGCAAATACATTTTCCTACATTTGACTGGCAATTCTGATATAATAAACTATTCTGATTCAGTAGGAGATCCAATTATTACAAATTAAATGGAGTTTTGGCAAGTTGACATCTGTGTTATGTATTCCACAAGCATGAACTTTTGTTAAACATTTAGGGCCTGATTCCCAAAAAAGCTGTCTAACTTAACTTTCAGCAGTTAAGTTACACTGACTTAAAATCTCTACCTAAGTGCCTGATCCACAAAGCACTTACCTAGAAATTTCAGGCCGTGTAACTTAAGTGCCTCCGTCGCAAGGCGGTCCTCCTCTCCGGGGGGCGTTTAAAATTTAAATGAGGCGCGCTCCCGCGCCGGCCGTACTGCGCATGCGTGTGACGTAATTTTCCCGACGTGCAGCGCGCAAACGTAATTGACGCCGGGCTTTGTGGATTGCGACGGGACACTAACGTTGCGACGGGTGAAAAAAAATATACGTGCCGGGAAAACAAATAATTATTAAAAAAAATGACAGCGTCGCTCAGCATGCATTCCTGAGAGGGAGAACTCCATGCCAATTTTCAAAGAAAAAACCGGCATGGGTTCCCCCCCCCGGAGCATACCAGGCCCTTAGGTCTGGTATGGGTTGTAAGGAGACCCCCCCACGCCGAAAAATCGACGTAGGGGGTCCCCCTACAATCCATACCAGACCCGTATCCAAAGCACGCTACCCGGCCGGTCAGGAATGGGAGTGGGGACGAGCGAGCGCCCCCCCCCCCCTCCTGAGCCGTGCCAGGCCGCATGCCCTCAACATGGGGGGGTTGGGTGCTCTGGGGCAGGGGGGCGCACTGCGGGCCCCCCCACCCCAGAGCACCCTGTCCCCATGTTGATGAGGACAGGACCTCTTCCCGACAGCCAGCGCTGAAGAAGAAGGCACCGGACAGCTGCAGAAGAACCGGGGTTCGCCGAGTCAACAGCGGAGAGCGGCGAAGATAGAAGAAGACCCCCGGAGAGCGGAGAAGACCCCCCCCGGAGAGCGGAAGAAGAAACCCCCCCCGGAGAGTGGAAGAAGACCCCCGGAGAGCGGAAGAAGAAGCCCCCCTGGTATTAGAGCTAATAAAGAAGACAGGGGGGGCCTCCGGAGCAGAATAATAAATGATTTTAAAAACCCTTGTGTTGTGTGTTTAATAACTATCACTTTGCCTCCAGGTGAATGGGTAGGGGTACGATGTACCCCATATCCATTCACTTAGGGTGGGGGGCCGGTATCTGGGGGCCCCCTTATTTGAGGGGACTCCCAGATTCCGATAAGCCCCCGCCCGCAGACCCCGACAACCAACGGCAAGGGTTGTCAGGAAGAGGTCCTGTCCTCATCAACATGGGGACAGGGTGCTCTGGGGTGGGGGGGCCCGCAGTGCGCCCCCCTGCCCCAGAGCACCCAACCCCCCCATGTTGAGGGCATGCGGCCTGGCACGGCTCAGGAGGGGGGGGGGCGCTCGCTCGTCCCCACTCCCATTCCTGACCGGCCGGGTAGCGTGCTTTGGATACGGGTCTGGTATGGATTGTAGGGGGACCCCTACGTAGATTTTTCAGCGTAGGGGGGTCTCCTTACAACCCATACCAGACCTAAGGGCCTGGTATGCTCCTGGGGGGGGAACCCATGCCGGTTTTGAATTTAAAAATTGCCGTGGAGTTCTCCCTCAGGAATGCATACCAAATGCCGTCGCTTGAATGGGCCTTTACAAGGTGTGACTAACTTTCCACATTGTAAAACCAGCCCTAGTTTTGCGCAAGCAAATCGGAACTTACGCAGAAATCACAGTGCTGAAAAGCTGATGAAAAGCGTTGTGGATCTGCTTAAGTCCTCATTTGCATACTCAAAGCTGCATTTCCATGAGAAATGCCCCCAGCGGCGGATGCGGTACTGCATCCTAAGATCTGACCGTGTAAGTGTCTAATGCCCCGTACACACCATCACTTTATGTGATGAAAAAAAATGACGTTTTTAAAAATGTCACTTTAATTGACCGTGTGTGGGGGAAAACGTTGTTTTATGTCTTCTAAAAAACGACCAAAAAAAATTGAAGCATGCTTCAATTTTATGTGTCGTTTTTCAAAACGTCAACTTTTACTTCACAGAAATTGACCGTGTGTAGCAAAAAACGTCGTTTAAAACGACGTTTTTTCACCCACGCATGCCCAGAAGCTACTTATGAAGCGAGCCTCAATGGAAAAACGTGGTGAACGTAACCTCGCTTTGCTAGAACATTGTGAGAAAACGATGGTGTGTAGGCAACTTCGTCTTTGAAAATTGAAGTTTCAAAAACGTAATTTTTTACTTCACAGAAAATGTCGTTTTTTTCCATCACATAAAGTGATGGTGTGTACGCGGCATTACACATGTCAGATTTTCTGCCTAACTTTGGAAAAAGCCTTTTGAGGATCGTTTCCAAAGTTAGGCACAGACTGAACAGCAGTTCCGCCTGCGTATCTCTTTTGGGAATCAGGCCCTTAGTCTATTTTTGCTGCTAATACGTAACATGTTTTTTGACTGGTCGGCTGAATTTATTAATTGGCAGGTGTAAAAAAAAAACAATAGGAACTTCAGCACGAAGGTATGTTTTTTCTAGGTGAGACATTCCCAGATTGTAACCCCCTCAAATGTGCCTTACTTATAACTGAAATGCCGATAGGTAACTAGAAGTGCATACTTGACAGGCAAGAGCATATTCAGTAAAAGGTTTGAGGTTATGAAAGACAGGACTTGGGCAAATTCATAATGCAGGCATAATTCAAGGAGATGGCAGATGATGAAGCTTCATCCAAAAGACAAGCCAGATGTGTAAAGATTAATAGGTAGATTCAGGTACGTTGGCGTGACTTTGCGGCGGCGTAGCTTAAGGAATTTAGGCTACGGCGCCGTAAGTTAGCGAGGCAAGTACATGATTCACAATGTACTTGCCTGCTAAGTTACGTCGGCGTAGCCTAAATCGGCGGGCGTAAGGGCGCCTAATTCAAATGTGTTTGAGGGGGGCGTGTTTTATGTTAATGGCGCTTAACCTCGCGTTTTTACGTTTTTTTTACTGCGTATGCGCCGGGCGCCTACATTTCCCAGTGTGCATTGCGACTAAGTACGCCGCACAGGCCTATTGATTTTGACGTGGACGTAAACGACGTAAATCCCGATTCACGGACGACTTACGCAAACGACGTAAAAAATTAGAATTTCGACGCGGGAACGGCGGCCATACTTGACATTACTATTCCAATAGGGTCTAGCTCTAACTTTACGCGGCCTATCTCTTACGTAAACGGCGTAAAAGTACTGCGTCGGCCGGGCGTACGTTCGTGAATCGGCGTATCTCCTCATTTACATATTCTACGCCGACCGCAATGGAAGCGCCACCTAGCGGCCATCCAAAATATTGCAATCTAAGATAGGACGGCGCAAGCCGTCCTATCTTAGATATGTTTAAGCGTATCTCTGTTTGAGCATACGCTTAAACATAAGTCGGTGTAGATTCTGAGTTAGGTCGGCTTATCTACTGATAAGTCGGCCTAACTCTTACTGAATCTGCCTAATAGACTGTAAAAAATAGAGAGCAAGATACCAACCCACCATAAGAACCAGGACAACCATCTTTCCCGAGCACTGTGTCAATGCTGTTCCAGTGCTCTGGGCATTTGTTTTTTTTGTTTTTTTGCTGCCAATGATGTCACAGACATGATTTGCCTGTGCTTCAAGCCATTGAGCCGATTGAGTCTGCCTGTCCGTTTTTCAGGTGGACCCGATCGGACTGCCCATTGTTCTCTATGGGGCGGCGGATGTTAGCGGACATGCATCTGTTGTCACCCACCAGAATCTGATTAAATGTGGTCAGCTAAAAACAGACAGATGGGGATACATTCCCCATCTGTCCAGTAGATTGGATCAGATGACAATTGGATGGAAACGGTCATGCAGTCCGTTCCCATCTGACCGCCCCATAGAAAGCAGCGGGCTGTGTCCATGTCCGCTTTGCATAGTGGAGGGGACACGAACCTGTCATCCACCTGCTCAGCTGGGATCAGCAAAGAGATCCCCACTGAACAGGCAGATCTGTTTGGACAGATTCCACCTCGTGTGAAAGGGGCCTAAGGCTTCATGTACACTAGTCTACATTTACTGTTGCTGCAGGAAAATAAAAAACACAGCCAACGGTCAAAGGTCCTATCCTAGATGCAATATTTCTGAGCACCTTAATGCATTAGCTCCTAAACTCTGCTAAAAGCCTATGTGTACATTGACAGCATAGGTTTACGTTGGCGTATCTATAGATACGCCACGTAAGTAGAAAGATGCGCCGTTGTATCTATGCGTGCCATTCTGATAGCTAGATACACCTAAATTATAGCTTCCTCTGACCGACGTAAGTGTTAGTACGCTATCATATCTAGGGTGCCTGTTTATGCTGGCCGCTAGGGGGGCGCTTCCGTAGATTTACACGTAGAATATGTAAATGACCTAGATACGCCGATTCACGAACGTACTTGCGCCCGCTACGCCGTTTACGTAAGGCTTACGTCCGGCGTAATGTTACCCCTGCTATATGAGGCGCAGCCAATGTTAAAGTATGGACGTCGGAACAGTCATCGAATTTTACAACGTTTACGTAAGTGGTACATGAATGGGGCTGTGCGTAGGTTACGTTCACGTCGAAAGCATTGAGCCGACGTATCTTAGGGAGTATATGCGACATGACTCATTAAAAAATGTACATGGGGTCACGGCTACTTTGTATACAACACGCCCACTACCTTACACATTTAAATTAGGCGGGCTTACGCCTGCCTATTTACCCTACGCCGGCGCAACGTACGGCGCCAGATCTTGCCGAATATCGTTCTGGGCTCCCAGATTTACGCCGGCGTAGCGCATATGAGATGCGCTACGCCGACCAAAAGGTATGCCGAGCTACGTGAATCTAGCTCATAGGCTTTAAGCCCAGGTTCACACTGGGCTGCGGGAGTGAAGCCGTGCGAGTTCAGCTGAACTCGCACGATTTCACTCCCGCTGGCAGTCCCGATTTCGGCCGCAATTATAGAGACATCTGTGCAGGTTTCGCGTGCCGAAATTGCAAAAAGTAGTACAGGAACTACTTTTTTTAAATCGGTGCAGCGCCGCAGATGCAGCATCGCACCGATTAGAACGGTGCCATTGCCGGCAATTTGCGGCAAATGCCGCCGTTTTGATATGCGATTTGACATGCCAAATTGCATGTCAAAACGCACCAGTGTGAACCAGGCCTTATGGAGCTAAGCTTAGGAGCTTTGGCCAAAAAACGCCAAAAGCCTAAACTCAAGTTTAGGAGCTGCCAGAGTAGGCTAGTAAACAAGTTTGTGGCCATTGCGGTCTTCCTTCTCAAAATACTAGTTATCTGAAAAACCAAACATTTAGGCCTTATGCACACTGGATGTTTTTATAGCTGCTCCTATTGGCAACTGATGTTTTTTTTTTCCTGCCTCTAAACGCCCCTCCATGTTAGCTTATGTGTCCATGCACAAATAGGCTTTTAGCAGCATTTTGTGGCAGGAAAATCCCCACTGCCAGTGCATTCAGGAGCAGCAGAGTTTGGGCATAAAAATTGCTTGATACTATTAAAAGCTGCTAAAAGCTGCTAAACATGCCTAAAAGTTAGTGCTTGAGTAAAAGCTCCTAAAAGCTTGTAAAAGCTAGGTCTCAAACTGGCAGCCACCCAGCTGTTGCTGAACTACAAGTCCCATCATTTCTGCCTGTGGGAGTCATACTTGTAACTGTCAGCCTTGCAATGCCTCATGGGACTTGTGGTTCTGCAACAGCTAGATGGCTGCCAGTTTGAGACCCCTGCTTTAGACACTTTTAGGCCTTATGCACACAGGACATTTGAAAAACGCCAGCGCTGCTGCCAGGAAACATCAGTATTAAAAACACGCTGTTAGCCATGTTTTGAATAGGGTCTATAGACTTTTTTTTGCTTTTTTGGCTTTTCTTCAGTAAAAACACTCCCTTTAATGTAAACACTTAAAACCGCCAAACGCGGCTAAATGCTTGTTACAGTGTTTTTCAGCATTTAGCTACATTTAACCTGCCTGGCGGTCTTCCCGAGTCTGACTCGGGGTTTGATTTTCCTGCTGCGAGCGGACACCCCGAGTCAGACTCGGGCTTGCCTCGCTAGATCCACAGGCACAAGTTACTTACCTTGTCCCTGGATCCAGCGATGCCACCGCGCTGTGTGAGCGAGCGGGACCTCGCTCGATTCACACAGTGCCTCCGTGTGACGCCGATCTCCGTTCCCTGCGACGTTACGACGCACGGGGACGGAGAACAGCGCCAAATTCAAAAAAGTAAACAAACACCTTACATACAGTATACTGTAATCTTATAGATTACAGTACTGTATGTAAAAAAAACACACCCCCCTTGTCCCTAGTGGTCTGTCCTGTGTCATGCATGTCATTTTATATAATAAAAACGTTTCTTTCTCCCTGCAAACTGTAGATTGTCCATAGCAACCAAAAGTGTCCCTTTATGTCAAAAATAGTTTTAGATCAGCTAAAAAACAGCGATAATAAATTATAATCACTTGCAGAATTGTGCGATAGCGATTTGTGGGGAAATTCGTCATAAAAAAAAAAAAATAATGACAGCAACAATTCTGCAACTGGGCAAATTTCAGTGATTTTGATTTGATTACATTATTGAATAATTTTTATTATAATTATATTATTATTTGTTATAATTATTTATAATTATTTATTATATTATAATTTATAATTTTGTTTTTAAAAAAATGTCATACCTGGGATGCCTATTAGAATCTTGTTTGGTCAGATTTAAGTGAGTTATTTCTAAAAATTACAGACCTACAATATAAAACGCCAAATTTCCTTGCAAATAATGGTACCGCTTTTAGCATGTTTTTTCTGACAGAATCATACCGCCAGGGAGGTTAACTACATTTTTGGGCTGTAAAAATGTTCTGTGTGCATGAGCCCTTTCAAGCTTTAGGCATTTTTTCTGCTAAAACGCTGCTGCCCTCTAGGAGAGTTAAAAAACAGTCCTGTGTGCAGGAGGCCTTAGGCATTGAGCTGGGACATGTTTACAGCAACCACAGCAGAATGAAACCAACTTATATTATCTGCATACTTGTGGGTTAGTTACTCAGTAACTACTAAAGATACTGGGATTGATTTACTAAAGACAAATAGGCTGTACACTTTGCAAGGGAATTTTCGCCAGAGCTTAGTCAATGTGGAGAAACTTCACATTGCAAAGAGTGCCGATCATGTGCAAGGAAAATAAAAGCAGAATTTATGTTTGCATATGATTGGATGATGGAAGTCAGCAGATTATTCCATTTATTCACTAAGCTCTGGGGAAAATGTCCTTCCAAAGTGAAGTCTATTTTCATTTAGTAAATCAACCCCACAGAATCAGCATGACATATAGTTAACTAAAAGATGTTAGGGATGACACAATTTTTATGTCTTTAGTACATGTTTTCTTTAAAGCGGAGGTTCACCCTAATTTACATGTATATCTGACCAGCTTCCTTATATTCGTAACAAGTACAGTCTGTAATTTTTTTTTTTTATCCTTTACGTACCTTGTAATCCATGTTTTCAATGTACTTCTCCCCGTGGGAGTAGGCGTTTCTATGCCTAGGGGGATTGTCATCTGGGAGGTCGGCCAGATGATTGACGGCTGTTCCCCCCGGCGGTTAAGGCCCCATGAGTTACGGGGTTTCCGAAAGAAGCCGAACATGCAGAGATGTAAGTCGGCTCTATACGGCGCCTGCGCTCTGCATGTTCGGCTTTTTCCGGAAACACCGTGACTCGTGCACGCCTACGAAATACGGGGGAACAGCCGTCAATCTGGCCGACCTCCCAGATGACAATCCCCCTAGGCATAGAAACGCCTACTCCCGCGGGGAGAAGCAGATTGAAAAGATTGATTACAAGGTATGTGCGGCATAAAAAAATAAATAAATTGCGGACTGTGCTTCTTACAACTATAAGGAAGTTGGTCAGATGTAAATATATTAGGGTGAACCTCTGCTTTAAATATGACATCTCATTGACAATTTAGCATGTAAGCAAAGTAAATGTATTTTGGAACTCCATCTCTCATAGTTCTTGATGAAAACCAATGTGTTTTGTTGGTGGCTGACTTTTTGTGGCATTTCAGAACAAAAAAATGTTCCTAGGAGTCCAGCTTCGGAGTCTGTTGATCAATAAACTATGCAAAGCAATTTTCCAACTCTGGCTGAATCCTCTGTGCAATCTTGTAGAAAATCTAGAAAGGGACATGTGTCCCAACACTGCAGAAGTAGTCCAAGTGAGACCATTGCAGGGAGCTGTAGATCCTGAATATTAGAAGACCAACATGTGAATTAAACATGTGTCCCAACACTACAGAAGGAGTCCAAGTGAGACCATTGCATGGAGCTGTAGATCCTGAATATTAGAAGACCAACATGTGAATTAAAGTGCATCAAACGCCCTTTTAATATACTAGGGAAGAGACAGAAAATGTATTAAATGTTCATTGCTATATCCATTTCCCTACTCTGGAAATTCATCCTCCTATTTTGCCCTTTAATCAATGTCACCAATTTAGAAAGTGACAGGAGATCCAAAATGTTACTGTTGTTAATGGAAAATGAGGTGAGTGAAAATCTTCAAATTGTCTTTCGCTAAATAATACAAATCTAAAATCCAATAAGCTGCTATCAAAACTGCAGCATGAATGAGAACATCTGTGTTGTCATGAATCTGTATTACCTTAATACAAAGAATTTGGAAAAGGGCACAAATTAAGTTTAATCCAAGTACTAACAAGCAAAACATTGAATCTGATATCTTGCCTACTACTCTGCATAGTGTGAATGCATTACACAGCACTGACACTGTCCTGGGAAACATGATCATCTTTCTTTCATTCTGCAGAATGCTGTGCTGTCACTGTAAAACACTAAGTGTATTGTTTTATTCGTACTGTAGGTGTTGTTGTGGGCGGCTCATAGGCCAACATGTTGGGCTGACTCCAAGCATATCAATCATCCAAAACGAAAAGAATGAAGGCAGACTGGGGCGTAATGATGTTCAGTCAGAAAAGTGGTCAATCGGAAAACATACACAGCTGAGCCCCACTGACGCCTTTGGCACCATTGAATTCCAAGGAGGGGGGCACTCCAATAAGGCTATGGTAAATTTTTATTATTTGTTCTTGAATTTCTCTGCATAGTGACAATCTTCCTGCACAAATTCACCTTATCCTGCTGCACATTATGATTAACACTATGCATATTTAATATTCATAAGATGTTTAAAACTACAGTGATTAAGAAATTAAGAAACATTGTCTTCACAAAAGCTGCACATCCAGAAGCATAACAATCAACCACTGGCACCTCTACTATATCCAAATCTAGGCGGGTGAATGTGTGTGGATTTGACCATATTATAATAATAATATATAACTCCGGATATCTTCGAAATATATCAAAAATAGGCAAAAGTGTCATACTGAACCAGTGGTGGCCCATTCTTTAGTGGTGCAGGGGCACCACCCCCCTAATCCATGTACCCGGCCCCTAATCTATATGCAGGGCGCCAGACACATGGATTTTAATTTTTTTTAAGCACATGATTAGAGCATGCGGCTGTAATTGGCTTCAAGGAAGGGTGAGCTTGGCCCGCAGAGCACTGCACCCTGAGCCCACCAAGTTGGGTGACAATAGCGAATTAATATTCGCTATTGTCTTCCTGATTCTCCTCCCGGCCAATCAGGAAGCGGCTCCTGAGAGCTGATTGGCCAGGGAATCTTAGGACTCAGGAGGACCCACTTCCTATTCGTCCAGGAGGAGAAGCAACGGCCCTGGTTCTTCCCTGGAGCAAGGAGCAGCATCGGCATTAGCCTCCTAAGGTAAGGCAACTGATCGCCGCAGTCCGTCTCCCGCGGGGGGGGACTGATTGCTGCCATCCATCTCCCATGGGGGGAATTGATCGCCGCCGTCCATCTCTCACGGAAAGGAGGGGGGACTGATCGCCATCGTCCATCTCCCGCCGGGGAAGTTTGTTTGCCGACCCCCCCCCCAAAATATTAAGCACCAGCCGCCACTGTATTAAACATATTCTCTCAAGTTTGAGACATTTTTAGACTACGGTATGTATAAAGGTTTGCTCATTTACTAAAGGAGCAGAGGCAATTCACTTAGTAAGGTGAATATTCTCTTTGCAAAGTGAAAGGTGGAAAATAAGATAAACCTTTTTTGAATACCTAATCATGTGCATGTTTTTATTTCTTTTGCACAGGGTGATGGCAGGTCCACCATATTTGCCAACATTGATTTTGCAATTTGAACATACACTTTGTCAAGTAAAAAGCCTTTAGCAAATGAATCCCACTATGCACTAGACAAGTGCGGTTTGTTTTGTTCCGAATTAATATTCGGACAAATTTTTCATTATTTAGAGATCTGGATATATCCGAATACCCGAATTACAATATAAACACATTTTACCAAATGCTCCAAATAATGTAACTAAGTTTGTCAGAATTTTGGAAATTCTTACTGAAATTGGAATAAAATTTTACATTGAACTCCATTCGAATTCTCACTACACATATTACTAAAATCAAAGACTGTGTGTGTTATTAGAGTACCATTTCAAAATAATGCTGTTTTTGCCAAAGTACTGGCAAATCGCCTAAAATGGTGCATTGAGAGCCTTATCCACTCTGATCAATCAGGGTTCATTCCAAACAGGTCAACTAGCATAAACATCAGAAGGGCCTTCTTAAACATACAGATTCCCACTGACAATGAGGGCCCTAGAGCACTGTTGGCCTTAGACGCTGCTAAAGCTTTCGATAGAATCGAGTGGCCATACCTATGGAAGGTATTAGAAAGCTTTGGATTTGGCCCATCATTTACCAAGTGGGTTAAACTCCTATATAGCGAACCACGAGCAAAAATCAAAATTAACGGTGAAGTCTCAGATACATTTAAGCTTGAGAGAGGGTCGAGACAGGGCTGCCCCCTTTCACCGCTCCTGTTCGCACTTGCCATGGAACCTCTTGCTATCAAAACTAGACTAAATAAAGACATACAGGGGTTTAGAAGGGGTTTAGAGGAAAACAAGATATCGCTCTTCGCGGACGATGTCCTGTTCTTTATAGGAAATGTGGATAGCTCATTGACCACAGTGGTCCAAATGGTTAGGGAGTTTGGAAAGTTTTCGGGATTAATTGTCAATTGGGATAAGTCAGCCCTACTCCCAATAGATCCGTTAGGGGACCAGACAATAGCCGAAATGCCCCAGCTGAAAATTTCAACAAAATTGAAATATTTGGGGGTCTGGATTACTAGTGAGGTCAAGGAGTATACCAGTAATAATATTGCTCCACTATTGTTAAAATTGAAATTAAAAAAAAGATATCTGGAGCCGCCTCCCCCTTTCTGTAGCTGGGAGATGCAACCTGATAAAAATGATCTGGCTTCCCCAGATATTATATGTTCTTCACAACTCTCCAATCTGGGTGAACCAAATATGGTTTAAACAAATGGAAACACTATTCAGGGAGTTAATGTGGAAGGGAGGTCAGGCCAGAATCAGACTGCAGACTATGCAACTCCCAGTGAAGGAGGGGGGGATGGCGGTCCCACACCCGAGAACATATTTCTTGGCATCTCAGCTACAGCACATAGTGGGTTGTGGTTCTCAAAATCTGGGTAATAACGGCTTTAGATTAATGCTATCAAGGGCTCCACATACAATTCTAATAGAAGCCCTGGAGGCAAACTCATTTTATCATCAGTGCCCAACTGTAAAGCTAATTAATAAAGTGTGGCAGACTACGAAAGCTTTGCAGGATATACTGGTGTAACTGAGTTTGCCCCCCTTTGGCATAATAAGAACAGAACTTAAAGATATAGAAATTCCTAAAATCTGGGAGAACCAGGGGATAACACGGTTATTACACATGTATGAGGGAAACCTTATTAAAACGTTTTCGGAATTGAGAGATGAATTTAACATACCAAATAAAACATTCTTTAATTATCTACAGGTTAGGCACGCCCTCCAGACCCAGTTTAAGATCCATCCGATGGTTAGGACTCATACCCCTGCGCTTCTTAAAATGATTCAGACTAATATTACAAAAGGTCAAATCTCTGTACTATACGATAAACTGGGGGCTAAAGCCATAAGTCAAATTGGGGTCTCCAAGAGCCGAGAAAGGTGGGAAAGAGACATTGGGCTATTAACCTCGGAGCAGTGGAACAAAATCTTACATAGAGGGGCATTGGTGTCAATTGCCCCAGCACAGAGATTGTCCCATTTATTCCTACTGCACCGGGTCTACTATACCCCTAAAAAAATGTTTGTACTAGGCTGGAATCAAAGCGATGAATGCCCCAGGTGCAAGGCAACAGGGGATCTTATACACATGTTCTGGAGATGCCCCAAGCTTTTTAGATATTGGACAGAAGTGATAAACAGGATCAATAAAATCTTTAAGACCTCTTTAGAGTCGGAGGCTAGAACTTGCCTGCTAGGAGATATGGAAGATCATAGAATCCCCGCAGGAGCTTTGGAAAGTGTGCTTAGGTGCCTATTCCAAGCTCGGAAGCTAATAGCACAGAGATGGCAAGCGCATGCTCCTCCAACAGTTGAGAACTGGGTTGAAACAATCAATGCCCTGATTTGGTGCGAGAGGGTGGCCTTTATTAAACAAGGAAACTATAACAGATTTAGAAGAGTGTGGGAGCCTTGGCTGATAGAAATGGGAGTTCCCTTGGAGAGATAGCCTCTATATGGGGCTCGTAAACCCCCTCATCTCAGATGTTGTTAAAGCTCTCTAACGACAAGGAGAAATCAAGCTACCTCTGCTCTCTTTGGTTTCTGATTGGCTGGATTCTTTTTCTATGTCTCTTGGATTTTACTTTTTATTTTTGCTTTCTCTCTTTCAACCAATCAAAAGATAACTCAGACGAAGATACCTGCTCCTATTTTTCTATAATATTAACAGGGGGGGTGGGAGGGGGGAGAAGAGAGGGAGGGGATGTGTTAAATTAATGAATTTAAATAATATATGCTTGTTTATATATATATATATCAATGTAATTGAACTAGACAATTTATACTACCGATATGTAAACATATAAATATGTATTTATGTCTATTTTTTGGAAAACAATAAAGAGAAACTAAGACAAAAAAAAAAAAATAATGCTGTTTTTGTTAAGCCAAAGGTGATTTAAAGAGTCATTCATTTGATGAATATTTTTCATTTGTTTGTTCACTTTGCTGCATACGAATGCATACGAAAAACAATATAACATGTTTGTCTCAACTGATTCGAAAATTTATAGATTTGATCATTTCAAATCGAAAGAATAGTTAAATTTGAAGAAAATTCTAAAATTCCGAATAAGAATTCTGAATACGAATTCCAAAAAAGAATTCCGAAAATGAATTGAACAAATCAACCAAGTTTAACTAAATGAAATATATTTAATTAATTAATCAAAACGAAACTAAACAAATGTATTTTGTCATGCACATGTCTACTATGCACATTCATGTCTACCATGGCTGGCAAATCTTTTTAATTAATGACCAGAGCATTTAATTCGCTTATATAAAACCAAGTAATATATTAAGCAGCTTTCAACAGAAATAAATAATTCTGCCCAAATTCTGGCTTCAAGCAAGAAACTTGGTAAATTTTTTAAATGAGGCAGGATTTTAGGCATCATATGTCATCTAACACTGCTTAGGCACATATGTATACAGCCCACTTCAGCTATAGTGACTTTAATAATCATTGTTACAGCTGTTACCTAAACAAATACTAATGTGCAGTATGTGCCTATTTACAGATTTACAACTCAATAGCATTTTTCAGTTTTCATGGGAATGTTCCATCTGATTTAACCCTCCTTCAGCTTCTGGGTATACACGTTTATATCCTAATATTAAATGCTATATGTGAAATTAATGTTCTTGTAGCCTGAGCTAATGACATCTTGAGAATATTATATTATTTTAGAAGATTTCATAGCAATGTGAAAATTGAATTCAACTTTATATTGACATATATTATTTACAACCTATGCTTGAGACAAAAGATTTAATACAGAGCTGGGTTATATGCGAACACATTTCCATGCCTTTTGTTACAACATATTCTCAAAAAATGCATGTCATTTATTTATGTAATTAATACTTCTTCTTTTGTTTCTGCCTGTTTACAGTATGTGCGTGTTTCGTTTGACACCAAGCCTGACCTGCTGCTGCATCTCATGACAAAAGAGTGGCAGCTAGAACTGCCAAAGCTCCTTATATCTGTTCACGGAGGCCTCCAGAACTTTGAGCTCCAGCCAAAACTAAAACAAGTCTTCGGGAAAGGCCTAATCAAAGCTGCCATGACAACAGGAGCTTGGATATTCACTGGTGGAGTCAACACTGGTAAAAAAAAAAACTCACAATATGGTATACTCCCCCCCTTAACCTCTTAAAGTCCAAGAGAACCCCCCCCCCCCCCGCAAAAAAAAACATCCCTGCACCAGGCTATATTCTACTATTATGGCAAGGCCACTATATAAAAAATGTGCATGGTCTTGCAACTGCAGGAGTGTGCCTAACCATAAGCACTGCCCATCTGATAGCCTGTTTCTTCCTCTTTCTTACAGTCATGATCACTGGAAGACAAACATGTTGACTTTAAGCTGCTAATCTCCTTTGATAAACTTTTAACTTTTATTTTTTAACATAAAATATATATCTCATCGTCTGTTGGGCTTAAGAAGCTGAGAGAGAGAGGCCAACCACTGAACCGTGCCTGAGCACTTTGTAACTGATGGTTAAACAATTTAAAAAGACAGGGAAATAAAGGAAAATTACGCCAGGGGTTGATTTCCTAAAATTGGAGAGTGCAAAATCTGGTGTAGCTCTGCATTAGAAACCAATCAGCTTGCAGATTTTTTTTTGTAAAGCTTAGTTGTACAAGCTGAAGTTAGAAGCTGATTGGTAACCATGCACAGCTGCACCAGATGTTGCACTCTCCGGTTTTAGTAAATCAACCCCATTGCATTTTAACCTGAAATATACAAGTGATGCCAGTCTTGAAGGAATTAGGCACAATGCACATTTTCAGTATCATAGATGGCTGTCATGAAAACTATAATTATTTGTCATATAGTTGAAGTTCAACTCCAGGTACACAGCAATGTAAAAAAAAAACTTTATGTGGTAAAATATAAGTGATCAGGGACACTCAAACAAACCTATGCTTACGTATCCCTTAGTCATAACACAGCAGTGCACACCTTTAAAACACATATGTGAATTGTGAATTTTACCACACTGCACAGCCAGACAAATGATAATGCCACTATTTCCTGGTTTAGCTTTAAAGCTCTATATTACCTGGAATATGCTCTTTGGACAAAAAAAACAGCACTGTGATGACACTGATCCATTGTTGAGCAGTAGGCTGGAAGCAAAGAGGTGACACAAGAAAACGCAAAGCTAAATCAAAAAGTAGCAGGTGTCCATCCTTGCTTTTCAGTGTAACAAAATGACATGAATCACAGGAACGGAAAAATAGATTTACCATTTCTTTGGCAGGATCCCTTATATGTATTTAACCGTACATTTATCCAAGAGTTCCACTTTAAATTATGGCATAAAAATAATAATAAAAAATAAATAATAATAAAAGCACACATGTCCTACATTATCGGTATTAGATTTAGTAATATGTATATTAATTGTTTAAAATAGTGTGTGTGTATATATATATATATATATATATATATATATATATATATATATATATATACTGTATATATATATATATATATATATATATATATATATATATATATATATATATATATATATATATGTATATATATATATATATATATACACTCTGTGGCAAGTAAGCAGAAGGTGACATTTAATTACAGAGGCATATCCCACTTTTACCCTCAGACATGTTTTCTGGAGTTGATTTGAATACATAATTTAATTTACTATTTTTCGTTTAGGTGTTAGAACTAACAGCATTGTACATCTGTATGGTTTCTATTTTGAAAAATGCTTGATCTGCATTATATGCACTTACTAAAAAAAAGTGTAAATGGTGATCAAAGCACACATCTCATGGGAGCTGCCATTACAAAGATCTGAGTGAGTTGAAGCCACATCATAAACATGACAGACAGGAAACTAGCAATCTCACAAGGATAGATCATCAATGGAAAGCTATATAATTCTCTAATGGCATGTTTATTTTAAAGTGTTTCTAAAGTCAGTTTTGGATACAATGTGGAAATTTGTCAGGTTGTTATTGTCCACTGGAACAGAAAAAATTATGGGAAATCTAAAATTTTAGAATTGTCACAAAAGCAGAAATTTATTAGAAATCATCCAATGGGGACAGCTGTTCTAATGTTTACTATTTAAGAGGTGATTTCTACTTACCTTGTAGATATTGGCCCAGATTCAGGTAGATCCGCGCAATATTTGCGTGGGCAAAGAGCAAAGATTTTTCTCTGCGCCCACGCAAATATTTCGATTTGCCCGCGATTCACGGAGCAGTAGCTCCGTAAATTGCGCGGGCGCTATGCTAATTAGCCCTGCGTAAGGGCGCCTAATGTAAATGATCCCGCCGGGGGCGGGAATCATTTAAATTAGGCGCGCTCCCGCGCCGAACGAACAGCGCATGCTCCGTCGGGAAACTTTCCCGACGTGCATTGCGGCAAATGACGTCGCAAGGACGTCATTTGCTTCTAAGTGAACGTGAATGGCGTCCAGCGCCATTCACGAATCACTTACGTAAACGACGTGAAATTTAAATTTCACGAGCGGGAAGGGCGGCTATACTTTAGCATTGGCTGCCCCTGCTATAGCAGGAGCAACCTTGCGCTAAAGTCGCCGTACGGAAACTCCGTACCTTGCGTGCGCAGGGCCCGCGCAACTTTTGTGAATCGGTGGTAGTATGCAATTTGCATACTATACGCCGATCACAATGGCCGCGCCCCCTAGCGGACAACGCAAGAATGCAGCCTGAGATATGAAGGCATAAGGAGGCTTATGCCTGTCATATCCTAGGCTGCAGTCCGCGTAGCGATGTTCCTGAATCAGGGGCATTCGCTACGCGGGAGCAAAACAGCTATTGCGCCGCGCAACCTATGGTTGCGCGGGCGCAATAGCTTCTTGAATCTGGGCCATTGTCTTCCACTTCTTGTTGTATTCTTGGGAAGGAAGGGAAGAAAATCTCCTTAATAGGATGTGGATTCTTCCATTCAAACAAAATATTAAAAAAAGAAAGAAAAACACTTTAGTTTTATGTGTATTTTAAAATGGAAAATATTATTATTTTCAGTTCAGTCCTAAACAGAACTGTTTAAAATAATGTTTAAACAGTATTTTCAAATTTAAAAAAAGTATACAGGGTAGTAATTTGCTTGACGATAGACAACAAACAGCTTGCATTATATTTTCAAAGTAATGGAATAAATTGTAGAGATATTAGATAAGATTTCAGAATGTTTCATTTATATTACTTACAAAATAAAATATGTGATTTTATATGAATACAATTTTCTAGGTGTAATTCGTCATGTTGGTGATGCTTTAAAAGATCATGCATCAAAATCTAGAGGAAAGATCTGCACAATTGGTATTGCCCCTTGGGGAATAGTAGAGAATCAAGAGGACCTTATTGGCAAAGACGTAAGTTTTCTTTTTGCTATGATGTTCTTATAATTACACATCATAATCTGCAATTAGTTTCCTGGTGTTGTACTTATACACATGCTAATGTAAAACCAATTGCTGGAGTCTACCAATTAAAATAATTCATCATCGCAAATCAGTGCTTAAATTACACATACATTACAAAGAATATGCTAGCTTTTCAATTATTTGATTACAAACCTACCATATTAAATGGCAAAAGAAGTATAAGTTACTGAAGAATTTCTTACAATGGAGAGTGTAGGGAAAACAAGAGAGCCACATCACAGGATTAGGAGACCAAAAGTATTTATTTATCATTGAAGGCATTGATCCCAGAGGGGAGGAACATTGTGAACCCCCAAAATGCATTGACTTTTAGGATTAGATACGATTGAACTTTAAACTGTGGTTTGGCGCTCTTGTTTTTTCCCCATATACTTATCTGTGTTCATGTAAGGTGCCTTTGAGGGACCTTTGTGTTGGAGCCCCACCTAGCAATGGTCAATGTAGTCCTCACTATACACTTATCCACACACTAAGAAGGAAAATCAACTCTGGATCAAGCATTTCCAACTCCTATAAGGTTATAGGTTACAATAGCCTGCAGTACATGATTTATAGTATTTGTCTTGATCACAGGGTACACACTGTAGCAGATTTCTTGCCCTTTTCATTATCAAAATATGTTCTTTTAAGTTTAAGCATGAACTTTTCAGGGACAAGATGGTAAATATTATGGGAGTTCTTAACCGGTTCCCATGGGCTGTACGCATGCGGTGGGCTTTAACGCAGAGCGTCTGCATACAGTATATCTGCCCATAGGGAACAGCTTTTCTGTGCAAAGAACATGGTCACTGCACCCACAGTAAATAACATATCATGGGCAGCTATTAATGCATACTTGCGATCGGGATCTTCTAATCATGTGACCGCTGTGACAGCCAATCACAGCAGTTACAAGCCTCTGTATCCCAGCATTTAGATCCCCTTAAAGGGTCAGGGGCAGTGGCAGCAAGGGGTTATAACAAACCTATGGATTTTGCTAATTCTTGGAACCATAAAGCTCACCATAGATCCTACAATCTGTATGATCTACTTCAGATCTGTCAACAGCTATGAAATTCATGGCCCTATCTGAATAATCACAGGCTGAATGCATTTAGTTGACAGGGTTTCACACTGCAATTGTTTTTATATAGATCAAATAGATGTTGTACAATTAGATTGTAACAAGTGTGTAATTTTAGAGCAGACATTTCCAGGTGTGGATGTGCAGAACCCCCAAGACACCAGAGATCTCTATTTTACAATCTGAGATGAAAATTGCCCTACCTGCACATTCATAATAGGCAGGAGAATTACCACATTGCATTTAAAGTGACGTTACTGAAGTACAGAAGTTGGAGGAGATAGCCAGAGTATGAGCATGCTAGGTCAATTTGTTTTTTTTTTCTGTTTATATTCAGCTTGATGAAATTATCACCCAAACATTTTCTTTATTATTATTTTTCTTATAATTTTCCAATAAATTTTGTGAGGAATCACTTCCATTATCCATGCATGTGAAAAGAAATTGCCTGTTTACTTATTTCAACTGCAAATGATTGGATAGTTGAAGCAAATATTGACACATTTATTGTGTGAAAATTCTCAATTGCTTTCATAAATCAGCCTTTTTATCTTAATAGATGGATGCAATGTGTTTTCAGGTACATTCAATTATTTTGTGAGATCAGTTTGATATATTAATTTAATCATACTTTTGATCCGCTTCTGACTTCCTGTCAAGCTGTTTTTTAACATATTATAAGCTACATCAAGCTTTTTTTAACCACTTGACCACTGGGCACTTAAACCCCCTTAATAACCAAACCAATTTTCAGCTTTCGGTGCTCTCACATTTTGAATGACAATTACTCAGTCATACAACACTGTACCTAAATTAAATTTTTATCCTTTTTTTTTTCCCACAAATGAAGCTTTTTTTTTGGTGGTATTTAATCACCGTTGGGTTTTTTATTTTTTGTGCTATAAAAGAAAAATACTGAAAATTCTGTAAAAAAATGAATGTTTCTTTGTTTCTGTTATAAAATTGAGCAAATTTGTAATTTTTCTTCCTAAATGTTGGCCAAAATTTATACTGCTACATATCTTTGGTAAAAATAAGTACAAATTGGTGAATATTATATGGTCTTTGTGAAAGTTATAGCGTCCACAAGCTATGGTGCCAATATCTGAAAATTGTTTGGGGGTATTGCAGAGTATTGTGCGGGGGTATTGCAGAGTATTGTGCGGGGGTATTGCAGAGTATTGCGCAGGGGGTATTGCAGAGTATTGCGCAGGGGGTATTGCAGAGTATTGTGCAGGGGGTATTGCAGAGTATTGTGCGGGGGTATTGCAGAGTATTGTGTGGGGGTATTGCAGAGTATTGTGCGGGGGTATTGCAGAGTATTGTGCAGGGGGTATTGCAGAGTATTGTGCAGGGGGTATTGCAGAGTACTGCGCAGGGGGTATTGCAGAGTATTGCGCAGGGGGTATTGCAGAGTAGGGGTATTGCAGAGTATTGTGTGGGGGTATTGCAGAGTATTGTGCAGGGGTATTGCAGAGTATTGTGCAGGGGTATTGCAGAGTATTGTGTGGGGGTATTGCAGAGTATTGCGCAGGGGGTATTGCAGAGTATTGCGTAGGGGGTATTGCAGAGTATTGCGTAGGGGGTATTGCAGAGTACTGCGCAGGGGGTATTGCAGAGTACTGCGCAGGGGGTATTGCAGAGTATTGCGCAGGGGGTATTGCAGAGTATTGCACAGGGGGTATTGTAGAGTATTGCGCAGGGGGTATTTCAGAGTATTGCGCAGGGTGTATTGCAGAGTATTGCGCAGGGGGTATTGCAGAGTACTGCGCAGGGGGTATTGCAGAGTACTGAGCATGGGGTATTGCAGAGTACTGCGCAGGGGGTATTGCAGATTATTGCGCAGGGGTATTGCAGAATATTGCACAGGGTATTGCAGGGATGGCTGAGCAGGGATGGCTGGATCTGTGAGTGCAATAGTCACAGATCCAGCCCAAAGCGCTGCTGACACCCGCTCTCTCCTCTCACACCGATCGGTACAGAGAGAGGAGGGAGGAACCGGTGTCATCAAATGACGCCAGTTTGTTTACATGTGATCGCTCCGTCATTGGACGGAGCGATCGCGTGGAAAACAGCCGCTATCAGTGGCAATTTACCACGATCCATGATGCGCCTGGTCCTCTGGACCCGGCGGTCACAGACACTCCCGTGTGCATGCCCCAGGGGGCACGCGGGAGCGCTATTCTGGGAGAACGTCCATGGACATCCTCCCAGAGTTAAGGAACTGCCTTGTAGCCGTAATTCAGCTATAAGGCGGTGATTAAGTGGTTAATATCTAATGGCTTGTATGGATAGAAAAACAGTTCTCCAAATTCCATGAAGAGTTAAATACAAGTTTTTTACAACTGTCCTTTTCTTAGGCAGGGATAAACCTAAAGTTCAGACCGAACACAAGCTCAGAATGGCTTTTTGGGTCTTCATCCAAATGTCAGACGTTTTACTAATTTGTCTGTAGCCAGACACCATATTTTATCAAGGATGGTAATCCTTCACTTACTTTGGCCTCATGTACACTGGGCTGTTAAAAACCCTCTCTGAATGCTGCAAACTGACAGCTGATAACCGACAGTAAAAAACATCCATTTTACAGCTTTTACATACTCAGGCCTCGTACACATGACCGAGAAACTCGACGGGCGAAACACATAGTTTTCCTTGTCGAGTTCCTTGTTAGGCTTGTTGAGAAACTCGACAAGCTTGCTTTGCGTACACACAGTCAAGCCAAAATCTCCTCGTTCTCAAACGCGGTGACATACCACACATACAACGGCAGGGGAAGTTCGATTCCACTGGCTAAACTCTTGGGGCTGCTTTTGATAATTTCAGGTGTTTGCGTGTTAAATAAAAGTTTGGTAGGAGACGATTTGCACTGTTCAATCTATTACAACTTTAAAAATGTGTTATCTTCATTACAAATGCTACTTTTACTCCCGTCTCATACTTTAATCTGAGCAAGCTCGGGTTTCTTAGCATACAGACGTTCGAGTTTCTCATCAAAAACCAGGAACTTGACTTCCGTTTCCGGGGGAGGAGTCGGAGGCATGGCGGGCTAGCGTCTGTGCTAGGAGAGTCCAGCGGTTCCCCGTGCACCTAAGGACAGGAGAGCGGCTTCAGCGGTCTATGCGGCTACCCCCACCACCTCCTGCCTGCGCTATAGAGGAGAAGATAAACCCTGCATACCCCATTGCTGATGTCGCGGCGTGGTCGAAGCGGAGGGAAGTGCAGCCGGGGACCCCCTGCTCAGCCAGGACACTCGTATATCACGCGGTACATGACGGTGAGGGGAGATTCCCAGACGGCGCGCGAGGATCACGGGGTAAGCAGAAGGAGTTCACTGACAGAGAGCTTTGTATCTGCAGCAGTAGCCGTTCCGTCAGTGTCAGCTGCTGCTTCTTTGGAAATCCCCGCTACAATAGAGGCTCTACAACGTGCAGCATTTAAGGAGAGACCGGAGGGGGGAGCGCTGGTGTCAGAGTTTACAGGAAGACAGGTGAGAGACATTGCAGACTCTGAAGGGTTGGCATTGCAGGCAGACAATCAGTCACACTCTCCCCTACTAGAACTGCTTCAAACCGACACTAAAGCGCAGTCACCCCTGCTCTCATCAACAGTACTACCCCAGCACTCAGAGAGAGCATTAGACTCAATAACGAGGACACTAGCGTATAATATGGAGCAGGGACTTAATGATCTAGCTCATGGGAATTTAAGTTCGGATGGCGGGGGAATCAGAGGCTCCGTACCTTTACCTATTGATGCGTTAGCACAACCTCGCCAACATACAGGGAAGGAGGAGATGGACCCCCCCCAGACAACAGGCAAATTAGTAGGCTTATCCAGGCACTCCCCACTAAGGAGGATATCCAACAAATAGTAGCCAATTTAACTGCTGCAATGATGGGGGAGATCGAAAAAGTGCGCATAAGCGTAGTGGAGATGGAGCAAAAGGTCGAGAGATGTGGGGAGCAGCAAGACTCGATGGAGGTTAGGCTGTGTAATTTGGAGGAGAGAGTGCAGTCCCAACATCACCAACTAATCAGGCTACAGTTACAAGCAGAGGAAACGGACAATAGGAGCAGGAGGAATAATTTGCGCATAAAGGGAATACCAGACAAATTGGAAGGGCTGGAGCTGAGAGAAGTGGTAACCTCCATTTTAAACAAAATCCTGAAGAAACCCCCAGAAACATTACTGGAACTAGATCGTGTCCACAGAGTCCCTATAGGGAGGTACCAAGACCAGGCGGCGCCCCGAGATGTGCTTTGTAGGGTCCATTTCTACAGGACAAAAGAGGAAATTCTGAGGCCCCGTACACACGACAGAGTTTCTCGGCAGAATTCACCGAGAAACTCGGTCAAAACCCGGATTCTGCCGAGAAACTCTGTCGTCTGTACAGTTTTGGCTCGATGGAGCCGCCGAGGAGCTCGACGAGAAAATAGAGAACATGTTCTCTATTTTCTTGTTGTTCTATGGGAGAAGGCGGCCCGCCGAGCTCCTCGGCGGCTTCATCCCAGAACTCGACGAGGAACTCGACGTGCCAAGCACGTCGAGTTCCTCGGCTGTGTGTACGGGGCCTCAGGGTAGCCTGGAAGGAGGGAACTGTCGGGGTATTTGAAGGAGGGGAGATCCACATATTCTCGGACCTTTGTCCCCAAACCAAGAGTAGAAGAAGACTACTAAAGCCTCTATTAGAATATATACGGTCCAACGGCGCTACCTATCGATGGGGCTTTCCCTTAGCTCTAATAATCAAGAAATAGTCAACAAGTTATTACTTGAATGAACCATCTCAGCTCCCTAAACTTTTTCAATTTTTGGGGGTGGGTCCAATAGAAGTGCCCAATTGGCTGGTACTGCCCAGAGATTTTGGAAGAATGTGAACATGTTGGCATCAGGGGCCTCTAACGCACATGGGCATTAGGGGCTGGCAAGCAGCAGTTATGAGGATCTCACAGAGGAAAAGACACACCTAGAAAAAACTTTTTTTTTTTTTTTCTCCTTTTTTTTCCCTCAGATTGGTATTTTACTTTTTTTAAGGGCGCAATCCCTCTTCTTATGTCAGAAGGAGGAAATTATTAAGGAGAATGCTACCGGAATGTACCCGTATGGACTTTTTTTTGGGAGCTGTATGTTTTGTCTTTCGTTCGGTAAAGGGACTTATGAGCGGGCCAATGACTGATTAGATCTTAGTAACAAGAGTAACAGATTGGTGAACTAAATACGGACCATGCATTATATATATATGCGGCCTAGGGCAGTGGGGGGTTCTCACTCACTAGGTGCTTGTAACCTGTCTTATTATGGCTGTTTTTTTTTTTTTTTTCTTTTATCTTTGTATTATGGTACCATGGGACCATGGTCTATCCCCTTTGACGGTGACCGGATTGGCTCAACTGTCTCCAGGGGTATTACTTGACAAGGTTGATGTGCACCGGAGTGGTGTAGGGGCGTAGAAAGCTGGAACTATAGAACGGCTACATGGTGGATAGGGGTATAGTAAGCATTGAATGGTTTTATTTTGTGGAAGGCGTGGTCTCTTCTGTTATTTTTCCCACCCGAGGGAGTCACATCACCTTTAGTTTTTCCTTTCTTTTTTAATTGATCTTTATACCCGGCCTTTAGGAACAACAGAACCCCCATCTATAAGAGGAATTCACGGTGGGGAGTGCCCAATTAGTACTGGCCCTGTCTCTTTATCTCTTTGGGGAGGTCCCCAAATCCAAGGGGTAGGGGTTGGGTGGGGGGGGGGGGGGGGGGGGGGTTGGGGAGGGGGGGGAGGTTTGATCACAGGATACTGACACAATTTGGAAGATCACGTAGGAACTATCACTTAGGGAAGGGGCTTTGGCTTTTTTTTTTTTTTTTTTTTTGGGGGGGGGGAGGCGGGAGGGGGGATTGGGAGCCACTAACACAAATAGGAACACAAGAAGATAGCACGTAGGGTTTGTGTTTTTTTTTATTTTTTTGGGGGGGGGATCCTAGAGGTTACATTGTAGATGTGGTTAAATAGTTTTGTCGTGTTGTTTATAAAATAATTTTTTTTTTTTTTTTTTTGGGGGGTCCAAGAAGGGGATAAAGGGAGGGGCTTTATGGTCTTAGAGCCAGGGTGGGGGGGGGTGGGAAATAGGTAAGGGGTCGGGGGGAGAGCGGTAAGAAGTAAGGGGTGTTGGGAGGGGTTTTGGGGGCTACCACCAACCGGAATGGGACTCAAGGGAAGTAGATAAGGGGTGAGAGGGGGTGAGTGAAGAAGGAGGGATGAAAGGGAGGAGTGACTAAAGAAATCTGGGGGAAGAGAGGTACCATACCTATGAGTTAAGTGTATAATAGATAATGAACTAGCAAGGGTTAATAGGTTAAAGATTAACACAGCTGACCCCATAGATGTGAAATTAGGAATTCTAATCTTTCTCGTTTTATTTCCCTTTTTTTTTTTTTTTTTTTTTTTAACTACTTACCCCCCGGACCATATTGCTGGTCAAAGACCAGAGCACTTTTTGCGATTCGGGACTGCGACGCTTTAACTGACAATTGCGCGGTCGTGCGACGTGGCTCCCAAACAAAATTGGCGTCCTTTTTTTCCCACAAATAGAGCTTTCTTTTGGTGATATTTGATCACCTCTGCGGTTTTTATTTTTTGCGCCATAAACAAAAATAGAGCGACAATTTTGAAAAAAAATAATATTTTTTACATTTTGCTGTAATAAATATCCCCCAAAAATATATAAAAAAAAATTTTTTTTCCTTAGTTTAGGCCGATACGTATTCTTCTACATATTTTTCGTAAAAAAAATCGCAATAAGCGTTTATTGATTGGTTTGCGCAAAAGTTATAGCGTTTACAAAATAGGGGGTATTTTTATGGCATTTTTATTAATATATTTTTTTTACTAGTAATGGCGGCGATCAGCGATTTTTTTTCGTTACTGCGACATTATGGCGGACACTTCGGACACTTTTGACAAATTTTTGGGACCATTGGCATTTTTATAGCGATCAGTGCTATAAAAATGCATTAGATTACTATAAAAATGCCACTGGCAGTGAAGGGGTTAACACTAGGGGGCGGGGAAGGGGTTAAGTATGCCTGGGTGTGTTCTTACTGTGGGGGGGGGGGGGTGGCCTCACTAGGGGAAACACTGATCTTCTGTTCATACATTGTATGAACAGAAAATCAGCATTTCCCCCGCTGACAGGACCGAGAGCTGTGTGTTTACACACACAGCTCCCGGTCCCCGCTCTGTAACGAGCGATCGCGTGTGCCCGGCGGCGATCGCGCCCGCCGGGCACACGCACGGGAGTCGGGGGCGAGCGGGGGGCGGGTGCGCGCCTCCGGCGGCGCGCACGCGCCCCCTAGTGGCGGCTATACGATAGGACGTATAGCTACGGGCTTTCGCCCAGGAGAGCCGACCTGCCGCCGTATAATGACGGTGGCTGGTCGGCTAGTGGTTAATCTCAATGCTTGTGATTATTTCTGGTGAGCATATATGTATATAATACTTAAAAAAAAAAAAAGGTTAAAGTAGGAATATGAGATTACTCAGGAGAAAGGTCCAACTTAAGGGGTGTAAAATGCGTATAATGAGATTCATTGGCCCGGTGCCCCGAGGCCTATGAGTGAGAGGAAACAAGGGCAGAGGGGGGGGGGGGGGGTAACGGACCTGTAAAATAAAGAAGAGGGGCACAGGGTATGATAACTGCGGGAGACTCTCCGCTGTGCTTTCACACTTTCCCCAAAGCATCTCTCCTCCTTATAGGAGGGAAGTCGGAGACGCATTGGGTGGGGGGGGTCGGTTTGATCACCCCCGTTTTTTTTTTTGTTTGTTTGTTTTTGGCACCCAGACAGCTGGACGGAGGTCTTGAGTTCGAGCCATAAGGGGGGGGTGTAAGAAATTTTTTTTTGTCCCTTTTTTTTTTTTTTTTTTTTGGACACTGTCCCTGGGTTACTCCTGTGGGCCGCCTCCCTTGTCCAGTAAACATCACTATTTCGGGAGTGAAGATCAGAGGGTCCCAGAGAAGGGGATAACGTAGTAATATTAAGGAGAATGAGAGGGACTTCGGAAATGCATAGACTAAACATAACATCATATAACGTGAAAGGCCTAAATATCCCTGAGAAAAGAACTAAAGTGATGATAGAATTAGGGAGATTAAAAACTCAAATCGTGTTTTTACAGGAAACCCATTTCAGACAGGATAAGATTCCAAAATGGAAAAATCAGAAATTCCCAGTGGTGTATATGGGGGCATCCCAATCCTCAAAAGCAAATGGGGTAGCTATTCTTTTAGCAAAAAATTTTAGCTGGAAAGAATCGACAGTGGTCACGGACGAGGAGGGCAGGTTCATATTGATAAAAGGGACAATAAATGATCAGAAGGTTACACTAGTAAACATTTATCTCCCCAATGAAGACCCTGTGGCTGCCCTGAGTAAATTTGCAGAATTAATAAATGAAAACAAAGAGGGGGTTCTAATCCTAGGAGGAGATATGAATATGCTACTAGATCCAAGTATAGACTCCTCCAAGGGATCATATGGCATATCCAATTCTAAACTGAGACAAGCAAGAAATATATTGTACGATATGCAACTAGTAGATAGCTGGAGGTCTCAACACCCCCAGGACAGAGACTATAGCTTCTACTGCAACAAACACAAAACTTACACACGAATTGATTATATTTTCCTAGACCGAGCTGTACTGATGAACTTAAGGGATACTTCAATCGGATCTATCACAATTTCGGACCATGCCCCAATTAACTGTACTATTGACTGGGGAGTATCAGGATTTAGGGAATGGAATTGGAGGGTTAATGAAACCTTAATTAAAGACCCAGAATATGAAGAGTTGATAGGGCAGGAAATAGACACATTTTTTGAAAGGAATAGTGTGGATGAGACATCCCCACTCTGCAGGTGGGAAGCGCACAAGTGCTATTTGAGGGGAATGTTAATATCTATGGGGGCCCACAGGAAGAGAAAATTAGGGGCTAAGGTGGACACTCTATTGAGAGAGATTAAAATAACAGAAAACGAACATAAGAGAGTGCAGAACTCAAGCAATGAGGAGAAATTGGTATCGTTGCGAGAAAAACTAAATTTATTATTGATGGATAAGGCCAAAGCGCAGTTGAACAGATGCAGAAGAACCTACTACGAATTCGGCAACAAACCCAGCAAGATGCTTGCGAATGCACTTAGGGAATCGAGATCGAGGAAACACATAGAGAAAATAAAAACACAGGGAGATAAGTTAGTAAGCCCCTCACACTTAATAGCAAATGCTTTCAAAGAATATTACAATGGTCTATACCAAATAGACAATCAGCCCGATGTAGAGAAAATACAGAATAGAGAAGAGAGAATAAAAGAATATCTAATGAAGTCAGAAATGCCTAAAATACCAAAGGAAATAATAGAGAGCATGGAGTGTCCGATCACAGTGAAGGAATGTCAAGAGGTAATAAGGGAGATGAAACCAGGCAAATCACCAGGGCCGGACGGCTATACGTTAGCATATTATAAAACTTTCCAAGACAAATTAATACCAAAATTCCTAGAGGCCTTTAACTCACTGAAAGAAGGACATCAGATGAGAAGAGAAACATTAGGAGCTCATATTGCCGTCATCCCCAAGGAAGGGAAAGACCCTACAGTCTGTGCGAGTTATCGACCGATATCGTTGCTAAATATAGACTTAAAAATATTTTCCAAGATAATTGCAAATAAACTGGTATCTAATATTCCATCACTCATACACCCAGACCAAGTAGGTTTTGTACCGGGAAGAGAAGGTAGGGAAAACACACAAAGGGTGTTAAACACCATTTACTTGGCCCAAGTCCACCATAAACCACTAGCACTTATTTCGACTGACGCGGAAAAAGCCTTCGATAGGGTGGACTGGGGTTTTTTGAAGGCTACATTAGAACATATAGGACTAGGAGTGGGCATGCAGAAGTGGATTGCTAGCCTTTACTCATGTCCGTCGGCAAGGGTGAAGGTGAATGAGGTATTATCGGACCCATTCCCAATTGGGAATGGGACAAGGCAAGGATGCCCACTCTCCCCGATTATCTTTATCTTAACACTGGAGCCGCTATTGAGGACAATTAGATTAAATGCAGATATAAGAGGATTTCAGATTAAAGGAACGGAACATAAAGTAGCTGCTTTTGCGGATGATCTGTTGTTCTCAATAGCGGCTCCCGAACTATCACTTCCTCCCTTGATGAGAGAGATAAGGGCATATGGTGACCTCTCTAACTTTAAGGTAAACTATAACAAGTCAGAGGCGATGGGGCTAGAAATAAACAAACAAATAAAGGATCTCTTGACAGTAAATTTTTCCTTTAAATGGTCGGACTCTCACATACTCTATTTAGGGACAAAAATCCCCATAAATTTAAATAGAATTCTCGAATTGAACTTTACTCCGTTGATAAGGCAAATGAAATCTGACTTCATTAGATGGGAAAAAGAGACGTACTCATGGTTTGGTAGAATCAGCATCTTAAAAATGAACCTGTTACTAAGATTGCTCTACTTATTTCAAACCCTACCGGTAAAGATCCGTTGAGTTATTTAAGGGATATAAGATCCAAGTTTGCGAAGTTTATCTGGTCGGGGAAAGCGTCGAGAATTCGGAGGGAAATATTAACTTTACCCAAGGAGAAAGGGGGAGTGGGGTTCCCAGACCCAGTAGGTTACTATGTAGCAACACATATGTCAAGAGTGGTTGAATGGTGCATGCAGGAGAAGCATAAACCTTGGTTACTTATAGAGCAGAAAATTACGAATATCCCCTTGGAGGGATTGGTATGGACACAAGAAGTTGATATACCAGGGGTAGTTAAGAAACATCCAACCATAGGGGCAACCCTGAGCGTCGTGAAAAAATTATTCAGGAAAACAAAACTTTCGATCGCTCCAAGTCCACTCACTCCGGTTATAGGTAACCCGAAATTTCAAATAGGGATATCAGATCCACATTTTAAGACGGTAAAAAGAGCAGGCTGGAGCAGAGTAATACATTTTGTGGGAGAGAATCCAAGGATCAGAAGCGAGGAAAGAGACGAGGTAATAAGAGAGGAACTTGACCCAATGAGACAAAACCAATTAAAAACGGCCACTAAAGCTCTGAACCCAAAAGGGAGACCACTTAGAGACCTCTCAGGATATGAGGAACTGTGCCTTAAGGGAGAGGAGTTGAGACATGGTCTCTCGCTGATGTATAGTCTCTGGGTGGAGGAAACAACACCGCGTGAGCTGCCGTTTATACGAGCATGGGAAAAGGAATTAGAGGTGGTTTTCTCGGAAAATCAGATAACAAAAATATTTAATTTTACACATAAAGCTTCCCTGGCTACCAGATACCAGGAAGGGGGCTACAAAATTTTAACCAGGTGGTATAAAACGCCTGCAGTACTAAACCGGATATTTCCGGAAGTTTCAGACAGATGTTGGCGTTGCGGCAAGGAAAAGGGTACCATGTTACATCTTTTTTGGTCCTGTGAGAAGATAGTGGACTTTTGGAAAATGGTCATGGACACTGTGAAAGATATTGTGGAGGTGGATCTGGGAAGGAACCCGGCCACTTATTTACTGTTAGACATACCAGTCTCCATGGCCAGGTTCAAAAGCTCCCTGATAAGACATCTATTGGTTGCAGCAAGGGCCTGTATTCCAATCTTGTGGAAAAGTACAAATATACCAAACAAACAGCAATGGTTAAATAGAATCTCGGAAATCCAACAAATGGAAAAGCTTACCATGGGCATTAGAGAACAAGAGGAAAAATACAGACTGGTGTGGAGTCCATATGTAAGATACAGAGAAGGAGAGCTATGAGAAAGGTGGGGGGGGGACGTGGGCACAGGAGTGACCCAGGGAGGGGGTTTTCCCTTTTTTTTTTTTTTTTTTGAGGGGGGGAGGGGGGGGGGGAAGGGGGGGATTATTTTTTTTTGAACAGGAAATGGTTAAGTGTACAGTAAAATATAGAAATTCCGAGGCAGCGAAGAGGATGGTAATATTATTTGTACCAGTGTATGGAACTTAGAAATGTTTATCTGTTTATTTGTTTTGAAATGTAACATTATAGTATTTACCATTTGATGTGGAAAAAAAAAGGAAAACAGAGATAAAATAAAGAATTAAAAAAAAAAAAACAGGAACTTGACGAGCCAAATCAGACTCCCGTTGAGAAAATAGAGAACTTGCAAAAAAATATCTCCCAGCAAGGTTCTTGCTGGTTTTTGCTGAGAAACTCAGTCGTGTGTACGAGGCCTTAGACTCCCGTCAAGAAAACAGAGAACTTGCTCTCTTTTTGGCTCGTCGAGGTTCTCGACAGTTTCCTCGACGAAAATGTACACACGACCGGTTTCCTCGGCAAAAAAATATCTCCCAGTAAGATTCTTGCTGGTTTTTGCCAAGAAACTCGGTCGTGTGTACGAGGCCTGAGTTTTTGTGAGTTTAGCAGCAGTTATGGGCATTTGAGGTTAAAAGCGTTTTTTTAAAGATAGCCTCAGAAGACCCTCCCAAATGCCCACAACATGTGAAGAACATTATCTATTTCAGCCATTCTCTTCTCTGAGAGAAGAGAGAGCAGTGTGCTTTAACTATGGATTCTCTCTCTGTCTCTCCCCCTGTTTGTGTCTCTGTCAGTCTCTGTGTCTCTCTCTTTCTCTCTTTTTCTCTGTCTCTTTCTCTCTATCTATCCCCCTATCTCTCTCCCCCACTCGCTATCTCTCCCTCTCTCTCACTTTCTGTCTGTCTGTCTCTCTCTATATCTCCCTCTCTTTCTGTCTGTCTGTATGTTTTGTCTGTTTCTCTGTCTGTCTCCGTCTCTTTCTGTTTCTCTGTCTCTTCTTTGTCTGTCTGTCTCTCTCTGTCTCTCTCGATCTCTCTGTTAGTCTGCATGTTTCTCTGTCTCTTTCTTTCTATGTCTGTCTGTCCCTCTGTTTGTCTATCTCAGTCTCTCTCTGTCTGTCTATCTATCTCTCTTTGTATCACTCTATTTCTCTGTCTGCCTCTCTCTGTCCCTCTCTGTCTCTCTCTCTCTCTGTTTGTATGTCTCCCTTTTTCTTTTTTCTCTCTGTGTTTCTCTCTCTGTCTTTGTCTGTGTCTTTCTCTATGTCTGTCTGTCTCTCGCTGTCTATGTCTGTCTGTCTCTCGCTGTCTGTGTCTGTCGGTCTGTCTCTCTCTGTCTGTGTCTGTCTCTCTGTCTGTCCACCCCCCCCGCAGGCAACAGCACTTGTTGAAAATTGTGCTTTTTCTATATCTTACATGTTCCTCTTTAAAAACGCTTATAAATGAAAATGTGTGTAAAAACACGGGTTACAGCTTTTACACAAGTTTACAAGCAGTTACAAGCATTTGGCATTTGAAATGCCAGTAAACTACAATCCTTATTTATCTACTTTCAAAAAAAAAATGCCTGTAAACTCAACTGCTCTAATGCTGCGTACACACAATCGGAAATTCCAAAAAATATTTGTATTTTTTCAGACAGAATTTTGGCTCAAACTTGTGTTGCATACACACGGTCACGTCAAGAACGCGGTGACGTACAACACTATGACAAGACGAAAAAAAATGAAATTCAATGATTCCGAGCATGTGTAGGATTGTTTCCGAGCATGCATAGGATTTTTGTGCGTCCGAATTGCATACAGATAATCGGAATTTCCGACAAGAACTTTTCCCGTCGAAAAACTTTTTTGTCTTTTTTTAAAGTAAAAAATGATGTTAGTGAGCTTATTTTCCTTTTCATTTTTTTGCGTGAATGAGTAGGAATAGTTTGTTCTCCTTTTGGAGAGTTCGGGGTATCTGGGGGCATCTTTATTGTTAACCACTTTAGCCCCAGAAGAATTTACCCCCTTCCTGACAGGGCCATTTTTTACGATTCGGCACTGCGTCACTTTAACTGACATTTATAAAGCGATCAGAGCTATAAATACCCACTGATTTCTGTATAAGTGTCACTGACTGTGTTCCTGCTCTGTCAGGAGTGATCGCGGCCACCGGGCAGAGCATCGGCTCCTCAGTGACGTGGCGCGTGCCCCCTATGCCGGCGGGAAGCTGAGGACATCATATGACGCCTGCCCAGGATGGGAGATCCCATGTGCGGATGTCATTTGTCTATATGTGGGATATGAAGTGGTTAAAGAGAGCTTCCAGATTCTAATAAGCCCCCACATGCACCACATGTAGCCCAGTGGTTTTGGAAACAGGCCCTTGTTCTCATCAACCTGTTAAGGGTTTGTGGCCTGCTATGGCTCAGGGGACGCACAAGCTCACCCCCTCTTTTTCTGGCATGCAAGGCTGCATGCTCAAATAAGGGTCTGGTATTGATTTTGGAAGGGGTCCAATGCTGTTTCTTTTTGTTTTTGGGTAGGGCCCCCTTAAAAGTATGGTATGGAAAATAGGAGATCCCAATTTTTTTTTTTTTTTTTGTGGGGGTCCCACTTGAAATCCATACCAAACCCTCATCAAGTATAAGCACGGGGAAAACACTTTGCCATTTTTTTGTGTGGAGGATCTCCGTTAACTTCTATACCAGACCAACATCTAGGATACTGCTCTGGTATATGAATGAAATACTCAACCATTGGTTTACAATGTACAGATGCGCCATTTCACAGACAGTTTAAAGAAATGCCATTTAAATGAATTTTGCATTTTTAATGTTGCCCTTGAAGCATTTTTAAAATCTCTGCTCCTTGCCAAAGCCAAACAGAACTTTCAAAAAATATTTAAACAGAATTTTCAAACAAACTTGCTCCCCACTGCAGTTCCCAGCCCCCCATGCCATGTTTGATAATCCCTATTAGACCAGAAATTGGCCATTACTGTTTTTTAACATTTGGCTCCCGTTAATTTCAATGAGGTTTAGGTTTGGCACTCAAATTTTACTCATGTTCTATGAACCTGCATGAAATCAAAACTATGGAATGTTAAGCTCATCTCTATTCTACCTTTTGAAAACATCCCTTATTTGCCTCCTTGCAAATCTCTTTGCATACTGCCACCACACAAATATTTGTCTTCCATACTTCCTTGCAAACCATCCTTCTAGCAAACCTTTCTCTTCCATACTACTGTCTCCTGTTTTCCTCACCCATAGCCTTTGCTCCATGCCTCTTCCCCTCTATTCTATATTGCCTTCTTCCATATGCTTTTTCCCTGACTTCTCTGTTTCTTTTATCTCCTTCTTCCATATTATTTGCTCCCTGACCTTAAAATTGTAATAGAAAAAGCTTTAGGTCATCTACAATAGATGATCATCATGACAGAAACAGGACCAGTCAGTAAGTAAAGGATTGTGAAAGTGTGGAAAATTAGTTTGTAATACAGCTCAGGAATGGGCATTGAAGAGTAGATGGGACAGGGAAGAGATGATTTTAGAATGAAGGAGTAGGGAAGACAACTGATAATAAGAAGGTTGCCCTAAAATGGACACAAATAAAATATGATCTTTCACTCCATAGTCAACAACTTTCATCCCCCCCCCCTTATTTTTGTCACATTTCAACAACCAAATAAAGGAAGTAATGTAAATGAGGTCAACATTTTTTGCAAAAACTTGCTTCATGTTAATGCTATTGTTTCTCAGGGCACTGCCAGTACAGCTGTGAATCTATCTGCATAACGGCCACTATAACCTTTAATTTGTTTTTTTCAGAGCTGTAATGGCTTTGCCAGCCATCCAAAACTACAGTTTCTTAGATGGACTTCTTGAAGAATCAATAGTATTGCTCTACTTGCATGTTCACAGCAGTAGTGCATGCTATAGTTAGAATGTAAATAAATTTAACTCCTACATTACAAAAGACAAACTGCATAAACAGAGATTACATGCAAACTTAATGTAAACGGTGTATATAACAAATCTATGACTCAAACAAATGAAAACTCTTGTCATATGCTATTCTACTTTTTTTAGCATCTACATTTACCTCATGTCTTTATATTTTTGAGAATAACACAGGCATTAAAAAACGGGAACAATTTAACAATTACTCTTGTCTGAATCCAGAAAAGAATTGTACTCATTTTAGTGGAGTAAATTGTGAAATCTAGTGGAGCTAAATATCTGTACCTAAAGTGTTATATGAAAGGGTTTTATGAGCAAAATTGTTATAAACACATTATTTAAAAAAAATAGTTTGCAACCCAAATTAAGCCTATGAATCTGGTAACCCATATTTCAATAATAATGTAGTTTCAATACTACTGACTTCAAAATATTCTCCTTTTAAAATGTTGTAAAAACTTAAAAATGTTGATAAAAAATAATCTAAAACTTAGTACTGTAATTGGCATGTTTTATTATTGATACAAAAAAGGCTACTGTATATCAAGAAAAACCTCACTTATTTGACATGAATAGTTTCAAATGTTGCATCATTTCTGTTATGAGTAGGGATGTCCCAAACATAACAGGGTTTGGTTTTCGGAATGATTGACAAACATATCACAAGTTCGAATGCTGAATCTGAACCCCATTGAAGTCATAGGATTGGCAAAAATGGCACTGGGGGACATATATGAATGCAAACAAAAATGAATACTATTTTGCATGGAGCAGTGATTTTAATATTGATTTAAGTGAATTAATAAAACAAAACACATGCTTAGGGGATTCATATAAACTTCCCCGTGAAGTGGGACATCTTTAGGCTGTTTACAAAGAAGAAAAAATCAATGTAAATTGATGGCAATTTACATCTCCCTGCAAGCTTCCTATTTTTGTACAAAACAGCATCAGAACCCTTCAAAATACATACCAGACCTTGGTGGTAGGATGTTACATGTTTTTTTGGGAGGGGGTGGTTCCCATTTTTTTTACAAACATTTTTGTCACATTTCCATAAAAAAAAAAAGTTGGGTTCCCACTTAAAATCTTTACCAGACTCTTTTTATCAAGTATGGATTTTAGTGGAGAGCATGCAAACAAATGTCATGGGGTGCCCCCTAAAATGAAAACTAGATTCTTTGAATCTAGTATGTATTTTAGGGGTAAAAATTAAAAGAAAAATTTAATGAGTCCCCCCCCAAAAAAAATCCATACCAGAATCTTTTAATTTGATACAGATTTTTAAGGGGAACCCACACAAAAATGGCATTTGGCATCACAAAATCCATATAATACCATAATTATCTACTTTTGGACTATTATATCAAGTATCCTGATTTTCCCTCTAAGGCCTCGTACACACTACTGTTTTCCTCGACAAAATCCATCAAGAAACTTGGTGGCAGAGCTTTTTTGCCGAGGAAAACGGTTGTGTGTATGTTTTTCGTCGTGGATCACGACAAGAAAAAAAGAGAACAAGTTCTCTTTTTTCTCGTCGGGAGTCTCAATTTCCTCGTCGTGTTTCTCGTCGGGCTGGTTTACGGCGAGAAACACATTTGTGTGTATGCTTAGAAACCCGCGCATGCTCAGAATAAAGTATGAGACGGGAGAGCACCTTCGGTAAAATTAGCGTTCGTAATGGAGATAGCACATTCGTCACGCTGTAACAGACTGAAAAGCGCGAATCGTCTCTCACCAAAATTTTACTTAACACGCAGTAACATGAGATTAGTAAAAGCAGCCCCAAGGGTGGCGCCAGTGGAATAAAACGTCCCCTTTATAGTGCCGTTGTACGTGTTTTAGGTCACCGCGTTTGAGAATGACGAGATTTTGTCTTGACAGTGTGTACGCAAAGAAAGCTTGACAAGATTCTTGACAAGCCTGACAAGGAACTCGTCGAGGAAAACGTTGTTTCTTTTATGCTGAGTTTCTCAGTCGTGTGTACGAGACCTCATTTTTTTTTGGGGACTACAGATCAGTTTTTTGTTGTTGTGTAGAATAGACCAGGGACTGGGCCTGAGTAGGTTAGTAAAAGACATCTATGAGGGCTTACAACAATCTGTCCACAATAATGCGGTGTGTTAAGAGAATTAGCAAACATATGTAACCAATACTTACATTTATTTGCTAATCTAATCCAGTATTCTATCGATTTGCTAAAATGTATCTTTTCTTACAAAGCTATATGTATTTCCGATGCTCATCACCTCCATCTATCTAGTGGCCATAATAGGGTATTTTACTATTGCCCATAGTGAAGAAAAATTTGTTCAGAAGTGAAAATATCCTAAAAAACATTCATTATTGCCCAAATCACCCAGGACAATTGTACATGCAGATTCACTGTATGAATGACTTAGTGTCTGGAAGTCAATATCTGTATGGTACAACCCCTGTCTCCCATGATACATTAGTGCATGTAGAGGTATCTATAGACAAGCAAACATGTCCCCATGAGGGATGGTTGTGGAAATAACTGTTTATCCTCAAACACACTTGCATGGACATTCACAAACAAATTCCAACTTTTCCAGATGCTTGTGATCATCTTCTGAAAGTTTAGAATCCTCCCAAAACTCACAAGTTATGCAATCTATAGGTGTTAGTGGCCAACTGTTAATTGTAGTTTTTCTAAATAGAATTATAGTTAACGGGTGTTCCTGAATAATTGCAATGCATCGATCAAAGATTAGGTGCATAGTGCAGTAACAGATTCCATATAGAATAACTTGCATTTCACTTTTCAATGTAATAAATAAATCTTTATAAGAGCCATAATTACTGTAGGTAGACCTTCATCCTTTGAAAACACTTCAACAGTTTGATAATGTGTTTTTTGTGCGGAAGGAATGCTATACACTTCTCAGCAATACCACACAAAGGGTTCTGTGTAATCTGAAAAAGGTTGTTAAAAGGTGGACACTGGACACCATCTTTAAGGGACTATGTTACAAAGCTAGTTACCTGGGTGGCTAGGTTTTGATGGAAACAGCCATATCCCTGACTCATGTGATGCTAATTAGTATCCAGGCAATGATTTAGCAAATAGATGTAGGTACATTGCCTAAGACCTAGTATGTGATACAGGAGTCATGAAATTGCTTCTTCTATCAGTTATTGAAGTGAGATCATGGCAGTTTTAAGATAGTAAATGAGAAGAAAACCTATAAACTGAAAACACTGAGGGCATTATGTTTTACAACTGGCTGAAAAATCATGAAAACCATTATGCGGAACTTGTTTAGGATGATTTTATGCATTTTATACTGAATAGTTATATTTATTTCCTCCTTTACTAACATTACTAATTATACTGATTCTTAAAGGTGGTGCGACCATATCAAACCATGTCTAACCCCATGAGCAAACTGACAGTACTTAACAGTATGCACTCGCATTTCATTCTTGCTGATAATGGGACAACCGGCAAGTATGGAGCTGAAGTCAAACTAAGGAGGCAACTGGAAAAGCACATATCTCTGCAGAAAATTAATACAAGTAAGCAACTGACTGATATTGTTAGCATGGCAACACTGTTTGATGTCACTGTTTTCTTTACTCAACTATCAGATAACTGTGCACTTCACCAGCTATATTTCCAGAGACTGAAATATCTAGAAGAAAATCTTCAAATCTTGGGACTATCTAGGTTGTTAAAAAAAATTATCAGCAAATGTATTGAACAATTTTCATTGTTAAATTAGCTGTACTTCTAACTTAAAACGTCAGGTATTAGGCAGACATGGATTGGCCATTACTTATCAAAAAGTAAGTGTTTGCTTCATGCTGGCTCAGAAAAATAATATCTAGCAGTCCACACACTGGTCCACACACTAGTCCAAAACCATTAAGAAACATCCAGCGGTGGCCACACCTTCTGAAACATTTTGCCCTACCCACTAGGGGTTTAGTTATAGAGGTCAGTGGAGTATTGCTGGCTGAGGCTATCATATACACTTTTCATGGCCCAGCCTGGGTGAGCATTGTCTTATGCCATATACAGATGATCGGACATTCCAAAAACAAAACCGTAGATACATTTCCGACGGATGTTGGCTTAAACTTGTCTTGCATACACACGGTCACACAAATGTTGTTTTTTAAATTTCGAACGTTAAGAACACGGTGACGTACAACACGTACAACGGCACTAGAAAAGGGAAGTTCAATACCAGTCGTGTTAGTAGAAGTTTGGTGGGAGGCGATTCGCGCTTTTCAGCCTCGTGCTTTTCAGTCTGTTACAGCATGACGAATGTGCTATCTCCATTATGAGCGCTAGTTTTACCAGACAGAGCGCTTCCGTCTCATACATGATTCAGAGCTTGCGTGGAATTTTGTGCTTCGGAATTGTCCACACACAATGGAAATTTACGAGAATGGATTTTGTTGTCAGGAAAATTTGAGAATCAGCACTCAAATTTTTGTTGTCGGAAATTCCGACAACAAATGTCCGATGGGGCCTACACATGGTCGGGATTTCCGACCAAAAGCTCCCATCGAACATTTGTTGTTGGAAATTCCGAGCGTGTGTACGCGGCATTAAACTTTTTTTTCTGGCACCTCAGAATGTGTGAGATTTGACACCGGGACCAGAATTCCTGAGCACCACCAAAAAAGCATACTGCACTCTTGCTTGGAGCAGTACTACAAGGTCTGACAGGTCACATTTAGAAGCATTGCTGATGACAGCATTAGGCCATAGACTACAGAATACAAAGGGTCATTATATAGCTAGGAATGCCACCTGCTACTACCTTGTAACTAAGGTATGCTTTTGGTTAAATGTACAGCTATCCTTTAATGTTGGAAAATATCAAATATTCAGCTGAAATACATAAATGGAATCCATTTTACCTGTCAAAGAATTGCTCGACAGAAGAGCCATAATGGTGACCTGGCTATTTATTTCTTGAGCAATTAAACATATGTAAACCCCTAAACAAAAATTATTGTTGCAGCTTACCAGTCTTTTATTGAGGTGACTGCATTAGTTTCTTTCCTAGGCTTTTGTTGCTTTTACTCAGTGATCCTTCTCACTCACTCTACTGTGTCTATGGAGGGAGTCATGGTTGCCACCCATGCTGGACTTCAATCATGTCTTCCTCACCTCATATGTATGAGTGGGGGATTAAACATTTACAGAGGGGAAATAACATTGTTTGTGCTTTATGTTTACTTGACAGGGACACTGCATTTCTGCCAAGACTAATAGGTGTTTTCTCTACTAGCTCAAAATATGTCATTAGCCTGAAAAATTAAAACCGACACTGCATCTAAGTATTGGTAAACTGCAATAAAATGTTGGTTCCTGGGTTTATAGATCCTTTTATAAATATAGTTATGTTACCTCCCTGCCACCCGGCTGTGCTGGAACAGAAGAGTAATTATCTTATCCCTTTTTTTCCTCATCATGCCCCTTATCAGAATATTTGCATGCACTACACCAGACCAGACACTAGCTAGTGCTGCCCCTTCCATCTGTCAGCATATAGTGCTACTGTAAAGAGGATTACAAGGGTCTGATACCATGTCAAATTCAGGCACTTTCACTGGTTACACTTAATACAAATTATAAGTGCAATGGTGCATTATTTGGTAAAATTGTAATATTTAAAATAAATATTTAAAATAATTTCAATCCATATTGTGATACCTCTATTGCTTTAGAGTGGAAATGGGGGATAAAGATTAAGAAAGACTTGAGGATTCATTTTAACTAAATGATTGGGTCAGTAGCAAGAGTCCATTTTACGTTGCGTGCAGAAGGGTGAAGTTATTAGAATAAGATGTAATGAGTTTTCTCTGCTTCTCTGATTTTTTGCTGACTCTACTAATCTACCTTGTGTATAAATGAAACATTGAATGTAAATGGTAGATTGACATATTGGAATTTGTGAACATCGTATTCCTATACAGTATATTTTATGCCTGCAATAACCATAGCCATAAAAATGTCTAGATCATCTAAACTGAATACCTAAGTTCTGTAAATTTTTCATGGTCTTTCCTAATGCAAGCAAAAAGAGGGATATTATTCAAAATTTCTTAATATGTTCATATGTTCATCCTTTAATGAACATGACTTAAAAATGATTCCAGATTTCAGTTATGTAAACTGTTTACATTTCTCCAATTTGGTATAACAGTAAAATGTGCAGTGATCCACACTTGCTAATTAGATTGATCTTTTTCTTGGTCTGACTATGGTCTGACTAAGATTTGTATAGACTACTTACCATTTTTTTCATTGCACTTGGAAATAGCCAGAATATTGTTGTAATGTTTTACAATATTACTTTTTATCGTCTTCACTTGATTTTCAACATGCTGTATTAATTCATAAAAATGCAGCACACAGTCATATAACTGAAAGCAAAATTTGTATTACTGAAATAAATTAAAACATGCATTAAAAACAACAAAGAAAAATGTTTTGTGTTGTTTAAAGGAGCCTATTTTACAATAATGATCTTGTGTTTTTTCTGGGTAGATCATAGACTAGCATCATCGATACTAGTGATGAGCCAAACACCTAAGTTTGGATGTCAAATTTGTACCTTAATGAAATCAATCGAAACCCAATGTTGGAAACCTATAATGTAATTTTCTTGGCTATTAGAAAAGGGATTGTCAAACAAAGGCCATGGCAAGTAGATAGTGCCCTAGGGGACATGTACCAAAGCAAACTTTTTCTAAAAAAAATGTGCTTTGGTGGGGAGGAGTATTTTTTTTTTTAAATGCTTAAAGGGCAACGTTAGAACTGCAGAATTCCTATAACATGCTTGGGGGATGCCTCTTGTATGCCTGTAAAGTGATCTGTGTAATGTATACAACCAACTACATTAAAACTGGCATTTAGACTAGGTTCACATCAAAGCCAGGGGTCAAGTCCTGGGGAAAAAAGTGTGGGAACTCCCACCCAAGATCCACTCCCCCACCAAAAAAAAATAAAAAATGATACGCTAATATGCATAATTACCAAAGCGTATGTTTTTTTTTTTTTAGGCAAGTTCTTTCTAAATCCCGCGATAACTCGCAGCAGACCTCCACAATGTCTCCTGGGAACAATGACAAAAGCTCCCAGGAGACATTGCGGCATCGAGGAAGTGATGGAATACCCGCACACTACCCGATGAATCCATATACAGGAAGCAGCTAGTAACATAAAGGATTACTAAGGTTCGCCTGCCCCTGACAGTGAGTCAAGCTGGGCATCGCCGCTTAGTGAAGGATTGGCTCGGCTGCTCTAGTCCTGCAAAGGGAACTGCGTTCCTGCTGTAAAAAAAGTGCAGGAACTCCGTTCCCACGCGTTCCCGCAGGACTTGAGCCCTGATCAAAGCGATTTGTCATGTGATTTGAGAGATCAAATCGCATGACAAGTTGCAGCCTATTGGTGGCAATGGCGCTGTTCCAATCGGTGCAACACCGATTTTGCGGTGCCGCACCCATTTACAAAAGTAGTTCATGTACTACTTTTGCAGATTTCAGGCGCGATTTCAATTGACATCTGTTTGAAGCCTTAGAAGGATTAGGTATGGATGTGTCATGGGGGTACCTCATGGAAAAAAAAAAGAGAAAAGCATGCTGCCCCAATATCCATAGTAGACCCTTATCTGAGCATGCAGGGGAAAATAAGCATGCAACCCCACATGAATTATACCAGGCCACATGCCCTCAAAAAAACCCTGTTCAACACAACCATGGCCCAGTGTTTGTGGGGGTCTTTGGGCAGGGGACTTATCAGAGCCAGAAAGCCCCCTTTAAAATAACAGGACACCCAAATATCTGCCCTCTCCCCACATAAATGAGTAAGGGGTTAATAATACCCCTACTTATTCACACAAAAAAAGATGTAAAGTTAATAAACACACTAATACAAATTTGGGGGGGTGACTTGCCACTGGGTGGGCAGAGCCTCACGGGGAACTAAGAGGTTAGAGCCCCATCAGGTCTGACTGGCTGTTGATTGACAGCACACAACAGTTGGCGGGATCAAAAGCTGCTTTTGGACTGAATAGTGGCTATGGATCTGCCTTATGCCATGTGCTTTAAATCAACAGCAAGACAGACCTGATGGGAAACTGGTCTCTCAGTTCCGCATCAGGCTTCTCCCACCCCAGTCTAATTTTTCTTATCTCCTGTATGCTACGCAGACGCAGCGCAGAGAGAGAAGCATTGAATTCACAAAGCCAATGCTCCCAAAACTGCGCTGGGTTTCCAAGGCGTAAGTCGGCGTAAGTGGAAGTGGGCGTGAGCCATGCTAATGAGGCGTGACCCCATGCAAATGATGGGCTGAGCGCCAGACAGATACGTATCATCAACTGCGCATGCGCCGGGACGTTGACGCATCGTTCTGTGCATGCTCAGAACCACGTCGGAACAACTGCCTAAGATACGCCAGATCACTGCCTACTGCGTGAACGTAACCTACGCCCAGCCATATTCACGTCCAACGTAAACTACGTAAAATACGCAGGCTTGTGTTCCCTGGGGCAGACCTTTGTATGTCTGCTGCTGGGTTACACCTGCTTTATGGGGCTTAACTTTACGCCGGACGTACAACTTACACGCACATCACGTAGCCTGCGTCGGGCGCACGTACGATCGTGAATCGGCGTATCTTCATCATTTGCATATTTGAATAGAAAATCAATGGGAGCGCCACATGCATCCAGCGTAGATATGCGCCCACTCTACGCTGGCGTAGGCAAGTTACGTCGGTGGAATGAAGCCTGTTTTTAGGCGTATCTTAGTTTTGTGGGCCCGGCGCACAGATACGACGGCGCATATTTGCACTTACGCGGCGTATCTCAAGATACGTAGGCGCAAGTGCTTTGTGAATCCGGGCCTATGACTTCAGTGCAGCCACTGACAGATTAATGTACATGTCTCTGACACTTTCAATGCTGGGCCTCAATGGAATTCTATGACCCCCTTTATGGATTCCCCAGATTGTTCTGTAACTTGTTAAATTAATGCATTATTGAATATTTATAGTGTAGGTGTCTCCTATGTTTTAGATTAGGTTCACAGCTCCTGTCAAACATGGTAATGATTAGCAGCGATGCATTGGGCGTCATTTACTAAAGGCACTTGGAAGTGCATTGCAAGTGCATATGGAAGTGCAGTCACTGTAGATCTGAGGGGGACATGCAAGGACAATAAAAAACAGCATATTTGCCTGCACATGATTGGATGATAGAAATCAGAAGAGCTTCCCCTCATTTCAGATCTTCTCCTCAGATCTACAGCGACTGCACTTTCACGTGTACTAGCAACGCACTTCCAAGTGCATTTGCAGTGCACTTGTAATGCACAGTAGATTTGCTTTTAGTAAATCAACTCCATTATATCATTGCTATAATGATACTAAGGGCTTTTATTGACATAGGCCTCGTACACACGGCCGAGGAACTCGACGTGCCAAACACATCGAGTTCCTCGGCCAGTTCAGCCCTGAAGCCGCCGAGGACCTCGGCGGGACGAGAGCTCCCATAGAACAACGAGGAAATAGAGAACATGTTCTCTATTTCCTCGCCGAGGTCCTCGTCGGCTTCCTCGGCCGAAAGTGTACACACGACCAGTTTCCTCGGCAGAATTCAGCCAGAAACTCGGTCGGAAGCTGAATTCTGCCGAAGAAAACTGGTCGTGTGTACGGGGCCACACAAATACAGCATGCTTTCAGGTGCATTCAGCTTGCATTTGAAATGTGCCTGAACATGCAATTTATTTCATTCTGACCTCCTTCCTAGCTGCTTGGGACTCCTTTGAGATGCTTTTGATTTTCCACTGACTTGTATGTGGAAACAAGTAGTTGTGACATAAACAAACTGTGCATATTAGCTCTAATATAGCATTGTTCATGCAAATTAGGTCTATGAACTAGGGGACAGTTTAATGATGTCATGGTGAAATGTACATAAAACATTTGACCTGTCTGTTCCTAGCAATTATGGCTGCAGTCCAAACACAAAAACAAATCTGGATTTTAGCAAGTTTGCCCCCTACTTCCCAAAATTTACCATGACCAGTTATCCAAACGAATATTTAGCCACACATGCTGTTGAAATCTTTCAACACAACACTTGCATACAGATAAACTGTTTCCACGTATTTATCCTGATTTCTTTTTTTTTTTTTACATAATGGATCACTTTAATTGAAAGCGTCATATTAGTATATGTTATTATTCCAAAAAATATATATATTTGTGATTTGGGGAATACAGGAGATGGAAAACGCTTATTTCTGTTCTATTCAGCGCATTGTGGTGCTAAAAAAAAGAGTTTTTACTGATAATGCCTCTGTATATGCCTTTTTTCTTTTCTTTTATTTGTTACTATGAAAATCAGTAATAACACGCTTTTTATCATGTTGTATGTTATGAATAATTTGTTTGCTACAGCTGTGTATATGTTGTATATGGATACTGAGGTATAGATATGTTCTACAACTTGAGTTTAGGTCAAGAGGACAGGAATGTATAAAGCAATTAAACAGCTGTACTATCAAGAAAAATGCTCCAAAGCGCAAATGTATGAATTTGAAATACAAGGCTGTGTCTCCTTCAGCAGAGACTGGTGGATACCAGATAAGAAAGCGTATTTATCAAATTAGCTATTTCTTTTCATACAAGTATTTCACGCTATGTCAAATCCAGAATTCAACAATTAATTCTCATTGCAATGCCAGACAGGCTACAAGGAATGATTATCTCATTAATGATGAGCGTTTCAGTTCCTTTTAAACTGTATAATAAAATGTATAACTGCTACCTCAGAACAAAAAAAGAGTCTATAATACCCAAGCACCAGCTAAAATCTTTTCTTTAATTTACTGTAATTTTTAAAGTTTTAACGTTTTTTAGTCATTATGGGAATAAAAATATATTTCAGGAACATTCAACTGTAGATAACTAGTCTTTGAGTGCTTAATAATTTCAATTTGTTTTGAGTTCATCCAGTTTAACCTTCTACGTTTATACAATCAGGCCCCATACACACGACCGAGTTTCTCGGCAGAATTCAGCCAGAAACTCGATCGGTCGTGTGTACACTTTTGGCCGAGGAAACCGACGAGGAACTCGTCGAGCCAAATAGAGAACATGTTCTCTATTTCCTCATTAGTCAATGGGAAAACTTGGCTCGCCGAGATCCTCGGCGGCTTCACAAGAAACTCGACGAGCAAAATTATGTGTTTTGCTCGTCGAGTTTCTCGGACGTGTGTACGGGGCCTCAGGTTGGTAAATCTGAAATGGGAATGCAAAGCTTCCATGTACCTCTCTATGTCTTCCAGAGCATCTGAAACCTCCAAAACCAAAGGTGTTCTGGCTGGTTTGTTTACCCTGCCTCTCTGATTGACTATTGACTTTTCATATTGATGGGCAGGCTTAGTAGCCAATAGCAATGCAAGAGGGCAGAAGGAGGGTAATGTTTCATCCTCCAAGTTGGTATTTGCCTATTGAAAAGGTACCTGAAGCCAATAACAGATAACTACAAGGATCACAAGCACTAAAGGCTACTTCCTTAGCATTGCTTTTGCATATTTCAAATGTTATTGATGTTGATAGTTATTTTAAAGCAGAACTCCATCATTTTTTTTATTTTGAATGAATGGGATAAGCATTGATTCCCCTTATCCAAGCTGCCACCATGCATGACTCCAGCAGGAAGATCCTCCACCACCTTTGACTCAGGCATAGCAGCATAGCAGACAGGGCTTTGACATAGGTTAAACTCTGAAGGCTGGGGATAGGGTTTTCTAAGTGAAAGAACTACTGTAAATATATTTATTTTTCACAAGAAATACTGTAAATATATTACAAGTAAAAAATAAAGATATAGAGGAGACATAGAAAGTAAAGTACATTCAAATTAAAACAAAACGTTGTCATGTGCTCGTAAACCTAGTAAACTGAGATTATGAAAAGTCTAATTTTCCCAGGACCAGGATCATTCCTCTATTTACACCAATGGCCACAAATGTAGGTTTAGATGGTTAGAGGGCAGTTGTAGAAAGTGTGTGGGTGTACTCCTCCAAAAAATGCCTGTAGTGGCCTACTACAGGCTGTACTGGATATTTGGATATATGTATCTGGTTCAGATTGGAATGGAGGTGATACTGGAACTACATGCACAGGAGTACAATATGGAGAGCAATCTCTACCTGACATCAGTGTTTGCAGATCATGTGCATTAGAGCTTGAATCTTAATTACCAACTTGGTACAGCATGCAAAGCACTGCCACACACTACACAGTATGTGGTGGTATATACCTTTCATAATTATTGCTGGTGGTAGTAAATTAATTTCAGCCAAAATTATTAGCCAACATTATTAGCATTATATTGAGAAATGTAATACCTCCATTTAAAAATAACTAATTACAGTATTTGTTACTTATTCTTTTTGTCCTTATTTTAAAATGAATTTAGCATGTGTATACTACTATTAAGTAATTTTTCTCAAGCTCCAACACCCAAGAAGTAAAATGGCCACACTTTGTGGTCGCTAACTCATCAATGTATGTTGTAAAAGAAAAAAGGATAACAATATGAACCTACTGTAGTAAACAGTTTCATACATTTCACATTAGACATTGTTTATCCAAGGCGTGAGCCAAGAAAGAAAGTGAAATAATACTTTATCTGGATCTGCTGATGCTGAACTAAAAAACTCTGCTGCCTTACATCAAGGGAAATACATGGAGAGTACTAATACAACAATTTTTTGACATAAAAACATCCATTTAAGCTAATGCAAATTGATGTCACAATAACAAATCAAAGTCAAGGTCATAAAATCACTGATATTTATCTCTAAATAAATACTGTTCTGCCTGGATAAAGAGATGTAACAAGTTTAGTTCTAGTTAAAAGCTTCTGATTATGTGTTGCTCGGTATGAGTTCAAAAGCTCAATTTTACTTTGGTTCTAATTACAATTGACAGTGATAATCCAGTATCTAAATTAGTATCCAGTATCTATATTACCAATAACGGGGGGGGGGGGAGTGGGGGGGCTTTTAAACATTTCACTTAAGGATTAATGTTTATTTGAATTTTAGATATATGACGTCTTTTTAAAGGTTAGCCTATATAATAGTAAGGGATTTTTATGTGTTTAAATATGTTTCAGATTATTGGTTGAACAACAAGAGTTAGCTTATAAAAATAGAATAATTGTTGTGGTAGTGCTGATATGGTACTGCACAGATAAACTGCAATCAAGCTAAAAAAAAATCTACATATTTTGGGGCAGATCCACGTACCTGCGCGTAAGAATCCGCCGGGCGCAGCATATCTAAGATACACTACGCCGCTGCAACTTATTTTTTTTTTCGAATCCTCAACGAATCCTCAACGAATTTGCGCCGTAAGTTACGGCGGCGTAGTGTATCTTTGGTGGCGTAAGGGCGCGGAATTCAAATGGATGTAATGGGGGCGTGACCCGACGTAAACGGCATTTTTTTTTAACTGCGCATGAGCCATCCGTGGGGGTATCCCAGTGCGCATGCTCGAAATTAACCCGGAAAAAGCCAATGCTTCCGACGGTGACGTCATTCTACTCAAATCCCTATTCGCAAATGACTTACGCAAACAACGTAAAAATTTCAAATTTCTTTGCGGGAACGACAGCCATACTTAACATTAAGTACGCCTCAGAACAGCAGCTTTAACTATACGCCGGAAAAAGCCGAACGAAAACGACGTAAAAAAATGCGCTGGCCGGACGTACGTTGGTGGATCGCCATAAATAGCTAATTTGCATACTCAACGCGGAATTCGACGGTAACGCCACCTAGCGGCCGCTGAAATATTGCACCATAAGATCCGACGGCGTACTAAGACGTATGCCTGCCGGATCCCTCCGAGATGCCGTTGTATCTTGTTTTGTAGATACAAAACAAAGATACGACGCAGGAATTTTCAAATTACCCCGGCGTATCAATAGATACGCCGGCGTAATCCTTTTGTGGATCTGCCCCTTTGTGTATTATGCATGTGTTCAAGCTATTAGTTAATTTTCTAATTTACCATCAGTATATACATATATATATATATATATATATATATATATATATTAGTGCTGTCAAGCGATTACAATTTTTAATCGCGATTAATCGCATTAATGTCATAGTTAACTCACGATTAATCGCGCGATTAAGGAGGTTCACCCTTTAAAACATTTTTTTTTTGTTTTCTTATTTATTTATTTATTTTTTATAATATTAAATTGTGTTTTTTTTTTTTTTACATTTTGATCACTTTTATTGCTGTCACAAGGAATGTAAACATCCCTTGTGACAGCAATAGGTGGTGACAGGTACTCTTTATGGAGGGATCGGGGGTCTAAAAGACCTCCGAGCCCTCCTTTGCACTTCAAAGTATTCAGATCGCCGAAAACAGCGATTCTGAATACTGTGTACTTTTTTAAATCCGGCGCCATTGGCAGCCGAGAAACCCGGAAGTGACGTCATGACGCCGCTTCCGTGGTTTCAATGCGGAGACTGAATCAAAGCCGCTTAAGGCTTAGTGTCAGTCTCCAACCTGGACACAGAAGGCGGCGGATCTAGGATCGGGTCTCCCGGTGGGACGGTAGGCCCGGTCAGAGCGGCGAAAGGCGGCGGGAGGGGGGGGATGTCCCCTCCCGGGGGGGGGATGTCCCCTCCCGCTCCTCCGGTATAACAACCGAGCGGCTTTTAGCTGCATCGGTTGTTATGTTTGGATAGCCGATCGCCCGCTCTAAACAACGGTACCGGGATGATGCCTGCGGCTGCAGGCATCATCCCGGTATAACCCCCGAACGCCGCCTCGTTAATCGCGCGATAAAAAAATTGACGGCGTTAACATGGGTTTGCGTTAACGCCGTTAATAGCGCGTTTAACTGACAGCAATAATATATATATATATATATATATATATATATATATATAGAAATATACATATATATAAAATTAGAGGGAAAAATAGTTGAAAGATTCTTACATTTTCGTAAATAGTTTGGGAATATAAAATTCCTGTTTGCAGAGGCTTGTAGACATATGTCAGAGTAAGGTTTATATTGCAGAGAGATTTTTTCTCTACTCTGCTTTTATTAGAGACAAAATTATTTTGGGCAATAGCATTTTAATCTGATGATGGAAGCCCAAGGTGGTCACCACCAAAAGGTACTGCAAAATAATTTTTTCTCACTGTTCCATATTAGAATTTATATATAGAACCAATTTTCAATACGTTGGGTATCATGTCTCATCTAGTAAATATTTTTTAATATAGATTTTTAATCAAGTTTCTTACCTGAAGATGCTGAAAGAAACTGCTGAAAGAATGTGTTGATATATTGGCACCAGCTATCACGCAGCTCATAAACCAATCATTCAAGGAGGGCATGGTGCCCACCTTGCTGAAACAAGGTACAATAAAACCAATTTAAAAAAAAAACACCCTCGACCCCAAAGATCCAAACAACCGTCGACCCATAACAGGCCTAAATGTCTTCTCCAAGGTAATGGAGAAAGAAGTTGTACAACAGCTGCAACATCATTTAGACACCCATAAATTACTCGATCCGTTTCAATCAGGTTTCCGTCCGGGTCACGGAACAGAAACAGCGCTGCTCAAAATATGGGATGACGCTCTAGAGGCCACAGACAAAGGAGAATCTTGTCTCCTGATACTGTTGGACCTAAGCGCGGCTTTTGGTGTAGACCATGGACTACTACTGACTCGGCTAGCTGAAGTAGCCAGAGTCGCGGAAGGTGATTTACCCTGGTTCTCCTCCTTCTTGGAAAACTGATCACAAATGGTGAAACTGGGGTCTTTCACTTCTGAAAAACGCACGGTATCATGCACGGTCCCTCAGGGATCCCCTTTGTCGCCCTTACTGTTCAATATCTATCTCCGCCCTCTCTTCGAAATCATCAGCAACCAGAAGTTACTTTACCACTCCTATGCAGATGACATACAACTGTTACATAGTTACATAGTTAGTCAGGTTGAAAAAAGACAGAAGTCCATCCAGTTCAACCCCAAAAAATAAACAAACAAAATAAAAAACACAGTAAAATCCTATACACCCACAGTTGATTCAGAGGAAGGCAACAAACCCCAGCAGAGCATGATACAATTTGCTACAGCAGGGGAAAAAATTCCTTCCTGATCCCCCGAGAGGCAATCGCATGTATTTCCGCATCTGCAACAAAAAGTATCATTCTCTTGGACTAGAGAAATGCCTTACTTTGATAGATACATGGATGACAAACAGTTATCTTAAACGTAACGGTTCGAAAACAGAACTTCTCCTGTTTCACGCCAACCGAAAAAATCACCCCGCGAAAACATGGACACCACCGCCCATTCTGGGTAAAACTATCACCCCTAGCACCAAAGTCAAAAGTCTCAGAGTCATTTTTGACACCAACATGACAATGGATGCACAAATAGGGTCAGTCGTCAGCGGATCGCACCATCTGCTGCGCCTACTACGCAGACTCACCCCCTTTATTCCGAAAGAAGACATTGCAGTCATGGTGGGAACAATCATTAATTCCAGACTTGACTATGCAAATGCCCTCTATCTCGGACTCCCCAAATACCAAATCACTCGTCTGCAAGTCGTTCAAAATACGGCCGCTCGATTAGTAACTGGCAAAAAAACATGGGAATCAATCTCACCTTCACTGAGATCCCTTCATTGGTTGCCAGTAAAAGACAGAATCACTTTCAATGCACTGTCTAATATATAAGTGTATTCAAGGAAACGCCCCCCAATATCTATGCGGAAAAATAAAGGCCCACAACCCCAATCGCATTCTGCGATCCACCAATCAAAACCTACTCCAGATACCCAAAGCCAGATACAAGTCCAAGGGAGATCGAAGATTTGCAGTCCAGGGACCTCGGCTGTGGAACGCTCTGCCAACCACCATCCGATTGGAGTTGGACCACTTGGCCTTCAGTAGAAAGATTAAAACCCATCTCTTCTAAGGTCAAAGGGTCTTTCCCAGGAATGAATACAGCGCCCAGAGGCGATTCAGTTCGCATTTGCTGCGCTATATAAGTTTTTCACTCACTCAAGATCCAGTAACAGTGTTTTCTGTTGTAGGCAAGCAATGCTAACACTGCCTCACAATAATAGCAGTATTTTCAGACTGTGGTGTGCACTCCTTCCTTCTGTTATTGCTGTTTGTAAGGTAATGGATGTTGTCAGCTTCAAGGTACTGTTGTAGATTCACTTAAAACAATTTGGCTTAGAAAACTTTATACACTAAGACCTGATACCAAACATATTGGCACACATACATTATTCAGCAATACCAAAATATCTAAACGTATTTCCAGATCCTACTATCTGGATTAAAGTTCTTGTTTTAACTGATACATAACTTTAAACATTGGGGCGATTTATAACAGAGAGTGGGTATCATTGCAGTGATTACACCACACTGTATCCACATTTTACATTTTATTCATAACATGCATGCTAAGGAATCGCGGTGTTCTTCAGATGATTCTCTGCATGTCATATTGTCATTTGAGCTGCTAAAGTCTGTTCAGAATACCAGTTCAAGGAGACAAAAAGTTTTATAAATGTGCTGAAGTATTTTTTAAGCAGAGGTTTGACTGTGGTTGGGCCATACTGTTGCTTTATAAATTGGCCCCATAAAGTTGTATTTATGACTTTCCTGTTTTACTTATCTGAAAACTTATTTTTTATTCTATTCTGTGTATTATTTATGTTTTAAACCTGGAAACAGTCATAAATATTAACCATGGGTCTAAGAAATGCTTCTGGCACTGTATTTATTGCTGCAACATTTTCTGCTTATTTTATGGAATCTAGCCATTTTAGTGCTAGGAGATTTGGGAAAGCGTCTATCATTTTTTAGCCGCAGGATATTGTTAAGGGTCCCAGAATGGTTTTAAGCATGGATTCATAGTAAACTTCTTGAGGATGAAGGGCTGTCCCTCTAGCACTAAAAACTAGGAAGTTCATGACACAATTTTAGCTAGGATAGTTAACCCTACAGCAGTTTTGGCATATGAAGGATGCCAGCAATAATAATCAAAGCTAAAATCAAAATTTTTAAGCTATTTGGGTGTAATATATGCAACCATTTAATGTATTTTAAAGGAAATTCTCTGAACAGTTTATGTAAATGATTTGTGTTTGTATACGGTATGTATCTACTATGGATATGTTTTTCAAGACCGTTGAAGTCATTATTAAATATTACAATTATATGCGTGTCATTTCAGATACTGATGCACAATGTCATTTGCCAGAGTTGATATTATGCACTTTATTTACTAAAATATGGAGAGGGGAGTAGTGGTCCTTTATTCTATATTTTAAAGCAGTGTTTCAGCCATGCAAAACAATTTAAAAGCCAGCAGCTACACATACTGCAGCTGCTGGCTTTTAATTATAGGACACTTACCTGTCCTGGAGTCCAGCGATATCAGCACCCACAGCTGATGTTTCCATCCTGGGTACCATTGCGGGTATGGGAACCCAGCAGTGTAGCCTTTCGGCTTCATGCCGGGAACCCTACTGCGCATGCGCGAGGCCCAGCTCCTCTCTCCTATTAGCCCGGCGGCCGGGGGAGGAGGAGGGAGCCCCGCGGTGACATCACAGCTCCATGGCAGGGACTCCCAGAAGTGGTAAAGGATACCTGTCAAAGACAGGTATCCTGTCCCCCCTCCCCCCGAAAGGTGCCAATTGTGGCACTGGAGGGGGGAGGAATAATATGAGCGGAAGTTCCACTTTTGGGTGGAACTCCGCTTTGACTGTCCCTGAACATGAATGGATGTTTGAAGATACTTTAGGTCCCTTTATTTCACTTCTAATTGCCTTCCTTCATACTTTTGTAAATCACAAGTATGACTCAAGAATGATATTATTTGAAAAAATACAAAATCTTTGCTTCCCAGAATAAAGATAATGTTAAACTAGTAATTAATTCACAATGTCTGAAATTAAAATCATTCATTGTGTATTTTAATGTTGTTTAGTATAGCATACCCCTAAAAGATCGCTAATCCTGTCCCATAGCAGTGTGGATATGTATTACACTCTCTTGGTTTTCATTAAGGTATATCTAAACATAAGAACAACAATATTATATATCTCAGGTAACCATTTCTTAGCTGTCTTTTCTGCATTCGTTTTTGTTTTTCAGGCTCCTTAAAGTGACACTAAATTATATCCATATGTCCTCAAATATTCCATACGTTTTCACTACCTAATGGCCCTGTAATCTATTTTTTATGACATAATTTATTACTGTGTTTTTCTCCCTCTATGTAACATCCTTATGAGCACAAGAGCCTCTCCTTTTCTCCCTCACTTCAATTTGTTTGAAACAAGCAGTGCACATTAGTTGCAGTCACATGCACTGCTCTATGTGCACTTAAAATCCCAACTACCCCATCACAAGGCTCCCCTCATCACTCACCAGACCAACAGCTGCTGGCTCCAAAATGTGGTCCTCAATCCATTCTCATTAAAGGCAGAGAAACAAGAATGGAGCTGTTCAACTTCAAAGAGTCCAAAGTAAATTTATTGGTATCATCTGATACAGAGAAAATCCACCTGTTCCGTTACACATTTGATTCCACCAGGAGCTTAGACATACAGTGCCTATAGAATCCCTATAGACCATAATTCATAGTCCCTAGTTTATCTTGGGAGTGAGCAAGAGTGGGTGGCAATGCTCCTACATATAGGGAAACCATGTAGAATAAATGTAGCCACCTTTTAACTCTAAGTCAGAACACATCAGCAAAAAGAAAAGTTAATGTCACTTTAATTTTACCTAGTGATCAGCCAATAACACTTTGTAGGGTGACAAGGCTCACCCTCCATAATATATCTCTATGGAGAAGTGACAGTATCACCTTTGGTTACAGAACACCTCATGTGTTCCTTTTTTCCATTACGTGGATGAGGTGTTCTGTTGCATACAGAGGTGATGTGGGTAGAAATGGTAACATTACTTGGTATATCAATACAGCAGAGGTGGAGAGCATGGGAATTTACAAGTTTACAGTTTTTTTGTCAAGTTCAACATGTATTCAGGTGTACTTAGAACATTCTAAAGATACATACCACTAAGAAACATGTATACATTGGAGAGATGTACGGAATATACAGTACAGACCAAAAGTTTGGACACACCTTCTCATTCAAAGAGTTTTCTTTATTTTCATGACTATGAAAATTGTAGATTCACACTGAAGGCATCAAAACTATGAATTAACACATGTGGAATTATACATAACAAAAAAGTGTGAAACAACTGAAAATATATTTCATATTCTAGGTTCTTCAAAGTAGCCACCTTTTGCTTTGATTACTGCTTGGCACACTCTTGGCATTCTCTCGATGAGCAACACCCCATCACTCTCCTTCTTGGTCAAATAGCCCTTACACAGCCTGGAGGTGTGTTTGGGGTCAATGACCTGTTGAAAAATCCATTCTGGTTCAGTATGCCTTCAATTTTGAATAAATCCCCAACAGTGTCACCAGCAAAGCACCCCCTCACACCATCACACCTCCTCCTCCATGCTTCACGGTGGGAACTCTATGTCCAACCCATCACCTTTTCTGCGTCGCACAAAGACACGGGGGTTGGAACCAAAGATCTCAAGTTTGGATTCATCAGACCAAAGCACAGATTTCCACTGGTCTAATGTCCATTCCTTGTGTTCTTTAGCCCAAACAAGTCTCTTCTGCTTGTTGCCTTTCTTTAGCAGTGGTTTCCTAGCAGATATTCTACCATGAAGGCCTGATTCACACAGTCTCCTCTTAACAGTTCTAGAGATGTGTCTGCTGCAAAAGGTGGCTACTTTGAAGAACCTAGAATATGAAATATATTTTCAGTTGTTTCACACTTTTTTGCTATGTATAATTCCACATGTGTTAATTCATAGTTTTGATGCCTTCAGTGTGAATCTACAATTTTCATAGTCATGAAAATAAAGAAAACTATTTGAATGAGAAGGTGTGTCCAAACTTTTGGTCTGTACTATATATATGTATTTTGCTTTACTCTTATACTTTTACCCTACACTTTAACTAAAGTGAACTGAAGTGGCTTGACCCATGGCTCCGAATCTTTTCTTCTATTTTACGGGGAATCCCTCCCCCTCTCCCCCCCCAGGATTCCCCTTCCAGTCCAGAGCCTGGCAATGATTCTAACTTACACCAGGTAGAGCCCTTTCTGGCACAAATTATGTTTGCTAAACAGAACTGTAAAGCTGCCCTCAATACACAGATCAAAACCATCCATATTGACTTATCTTTATTAAAGCAAGATGTGCAAAACCTGCGTGAAAGAACGGGAGTGGCTGAGAAACGTATTAGCTCTATAGAGGACACTCTGCACCCTTTATCTGCATACGACTACAGATTTAATGGCGGCCCTCCTTAAGGTTAAATTAGATGACCTGGAAAACTGTTTCTGCAGGAACAATCTTTGTTTTGTGGGTTTCCCATGAATGTTTGGAGGGGTTCTGCCTAGAAGCGTTCCTTTGCTCCTGGCTGAGGGATACCTTGGGGGTTGAGGCATTTTCATCCTCTCTTTTTATCGAATGTGCACACCATACTCACCCACATCCTCCCCACTTGGGAGCTCCTCCACACTCCCTAATTGCTTGGATCCTTAACTTCCAAGACTAGGGCACTATATTTTGCCTTGCCAGGAAAGATGCCCCACTCTGCTACAATGGCAATACTATCTCCATCTACCCTGACTTCTCCCCTGAAGTCCAACGCCAGCGCACTTCTTTTGCGGCTGTAAAAGATTACCTGTGCACTTAGGGTCTGCAGTATGCTATACTCTTCCCTGCTAAGTTGCAAATCATTCACAATGGCAAAGCTCACTTCTACACTAATCCAAAAGACACCATGGCTTGGCTAGATGATCACCTCATCGTTATGGGCCACTACTGCATTGAGTCTGAGAATGGGCTCTGCGCCTCATACCCGTCACAGAATCAGACTGGACTGAGCTTAGTGATACTTAAAATGCTTCTGCTATCTCATCCAAAGACTGCATTATTAAACTTAAGATATTCCATCATTCCCATCTTACACCTACTAGATTACAAATGGGTTTATCTCCATCAGTGTGTTTCCGAGGTTGTGGCCAGGCAGCTGATTTTCTGCATTGTTTCTGGACCTGCCTTGTGGTTCATGATTTTTCGGTGGCCATAACTTATTTTTATTTCCTCCATGCTGGGTCTGTCTAATATAATGAACCCAAAAAACTGCCTCTTGGGCATTTATGGTGACCTGTCAATTCCATCCCATGCCACAAGACTGTTTGCATCCTATATTTTTAATAAATATATATATATATATATATATATATATATATATATATATATATATATATATATATATATATTTGTTTTTCTTTGTGCTATGTACTGTGTAGTCGTTTTTTTTATCTTGGGTTTTTTTTTGTATCTATGTCTTCCAAAAAACTCAATAAACATATCTAAAAAAAAAAAAAGTAAACTAAAGTGCACCTATGCTTTCTTCAAACATCCAGGTGGAGGTTTTCTTGCAAAAAAACTGGATGCATGAATCGAACATAAAAGGACAATTCATATTATTAAATCTCTTTGGGCCAGGATCGCAGCATGCACATTAATTTATTTAGCAGTATAAACCCTGGTTCACATTGATGCTACTTTGAAATTGTGCTACTTCACTTGAAGTAGCGCAATTTCAAAGTAGCAAGGTCAGAACAATTTCAGGTGCTACTTGATAGATATCTGTGTGGCTTCATGCACAGATGTCTATTGAAATCGCACCTGAAATCGGCAAAAGTAGTGCAGGAACTACTTTTGCAAATCGGCAATTGCCTCCAATAGGCTGCTATTTGTCATGCGATTTGATCTCTCAAATTGCATGACAAATTGTTCCAATGTGAACCTAGGATTAACCTCAGCAGGTAAAGTGATGCTAGAATACCACCTACAGTTTTTGTTTCAAAAACAATTATGGGACAACATGTTGGCAGATTATATGTTAGTTAGAGAACATCAAAGAACAAGTACAGTGAATTTTATGTAAAAAAGTGGACTCTTGGGCCTTTATGTAACATCGTCTTTAATCCAAGAAAATAAATCAATATGGCTACAAAGTAATTATAGCCTCAAAGGCAGTAGTCCGTTTGCTTAAATAAAATTATTAACATGTTCTAAACAGAAATGATTTGTGATCAGTGTGAACTAACTGGTTTTATATTGTCAAAATTCATCTTTATAGTATAAGTAATAGGTGGAAGAATATCATTTAACATTGGGAACTTCCTTTTCTCCACTTCTGGTTAAAAAATTTGAAAGATAGCACAAAACACAGCTGGGTTATTTTGCTAAAATAATATTTACATAGCATAGAAAATAAGGTGAAGATTAACCTTCAATCATCTAATTGTGTGAAGGAAAAAGATTCTATTTTTTTAATTTTCCATATTCCCTAAATAAATATTTTCTTCAGCACATCAGACCCAGTAATTGTATTCTACCTATGACAGCTAAAATGAAAAAGTAATAAGAACTTTTTTTTTTTTTTTTTTAACAAACTGTTTGATGAATAAATTTCATGCACCATCTGTTGATTTAATATTACCAAACTTAAGAATATTTTTGTGCTTCATTCATTATAAACATGCATTCATTATTTGACAGATGGCCATTGCTTTAATAACGGAAGTCATGTGACCCGTGGGCTTCCCTTTGTCATCCTATGCCTGAGAATATATGAAGGGGGCTGGGAAGGCAAAGGGACGTTCAACTGTCATTACTGACATCTAACTCAACCATCATTCCATCATTAGCCATCTCAAAGTACGTCTACCTGATGCTTATAAATAGATAAATATCCGTAAAATGTTTAATTCTGCAAAGTTTAGGATGTATTATAATTAGTAAATTATGAAAAAAAAGTGTCTGGACTTATTCACTTCTGCAATGTTTTGAATTATTTCCTGATACTGTCATAAATGTTTACAGATATTTTTGAAGTATGATAATTTTGGCATCAGACTTATATCTCATTATACTAGTTCATTAAACTAATGCATAATACATTGTTTCCTTTATAATTTGCAACTTGTAGTGGACATTTTCATATGAGCAGAGGTAATTTGTAAAGTTGTAATTCTAAGGCAGTAAACAGAATTAAGTGCCTTATATTTTTTTACACTAAAAGACACATGAACATGTATAACAACACAAACCTAGAAAAGATCATAACCTATCCTTTCAAGTTCTGCCAGAACAGAAATTGCAGCAGTCAAAGGAGAAGTACAAATCCCTGGCACACACATATTTACAATTAACATCTATTTAAAACCCCTTTTGGACTCAAGATGATTTATAAAAACTGATCATGACTTGATCATCCAAATGAAATTAATTGATTATCCAAATTAAACAAGGAAGCCAAATGATGAAAACAGGAAGGAGAAGCATGCAGCAAATGTCCTCTAGATCTCCTGTCTACAGATACAATTTTATGTTTGATGATGAAATGTAACTGATGCCTATAAGTTAGAGTGTCCAATTTACACCTGTATTCTCTGACCAATCACAATGCACATAAGATTCAGTAAATGCATATAAGATCTAGTAAAGTGGTTGTCGTTTATCAAAGTGTATTAAACAAAGCAAATAAATGCTAGGTATTTTGGGAACATATTTATTATTTGATGTAGACGTCTGACTGGGATTCCATAAATAACAAATGTAACATTAACCACTTTAGCCCTGGATCATTTTGCTGGTCAATAACTGGGCCACTTTTTGCGATTCGGCACTGCGTTGCTTTAACTGACAATTGCGTAGACCCCCAAACAAAAGTGATATCCTTTTTTTCCCACAAATCTTTCTTTTGGTGGTATTTGATCATCTCTGCGGTTTAATTTTTTTGCGCTATAAACAAAAATCGAGCGACAATTTTGAAAAAAAATCAATATTTTTTACTTTTTGCTATAATAAATATCTCCAATATATATAAAAAAAAAATTATTTTCTTCAGTTTAGGTCGATACTTATTTTTCTACATATTTTTGGTAAAAAAATCACAATAAGTGTTTATTGATCGGTTTGTACAAAAATTATAGCGTCTACAAAATAGGGGATAGTTTTATGGCATTTTTATTAATAATTGTTTTTTACTGGTAATGGTGGTGATCAGCGATTTTTATCTTGACTCTGACATTATGGCGGACTCATCGGACACTGTTGACACATTTTTGGGACCACTGTCATTTTTACACTGTCATTTTTAAAGTGATCAGTGCTATAAAAATTCACTGATTACTGTGAAAATTACACTGGCATTGAAGGGGTTGACCACTAAGTGGTGCTGAAGGGGTTAAGTGTGCCTAGGGACTAGGGATGAGCTTCGAGTCAAACTCATGTTCGACTCGAACATTGCCTGTTCGCCTGTTCGGCGAACAACGAACAATTTAGGGTGTTCGCGGCAAATTCGAAAAGCCGCTGAACACCCTGTTAAAGTCTATGGGAGAAATCTAAAGTGCTAATTTTAAAGGCTAATATGCAATTTATTGTCCTAAAAAGTGTTTGGGGACCTGGGTCCTGTCCCAGGGGACATGTATAAATGCAAAAAAAGTTTTAAAAACTGCTGTTTTTTCGGGAGCAGTGATTTTAATAATGCTAAAAGTGAAACAATAAAAGTGAAATATTCCTTTAAATTTCATACCTAGGGGGGGTGTAAAGTTAGCATGTGAAATAGCGCATGTTTCCCATACTTAGAACTGTCTCTCCACAAAGTGTAATTTCTGAAAGAAAAAAAAGACATTTAAAACTGACTTGCGGCTATAATGAATTGTCGGCTTTGGCAATTCAGAGCAAATTCATTCATTAAAAAAAAAAAATAGCGTGGGGGTCCCCCCAAATTCAATTACCAGGCCCTTCAGGTCTGGAATGGATATTAAGGGGAACCCCGCGCCAATTAAAAAAAAATGACATGGGGTTCCCCCAAATATCCATTCCAGACCCTTCAGGTCTGGTGTGGATTTTAAGGGGAACTCCACCCCAAATTTTAAAAAAAATGGCGTGGAGTTCCCCCAAAAATCCACACCAGACCCCTTATCCGAGCACGTTAACCTGGCTGTCCGCAGAAAAGAGGGGGGGGACAGTGTGCGCCCCCCCTCTCCTGAACCGTACCAGGCCACATGCCCTCAACATGGGGAGGATCCTGCCCCCCCTAATGGGGTACATTGTACCCCTACCATTTCACGAAGGAAGTGTAAATAGTTGGAAAAAACACACACACACACCGTCGAAAAAAGTCCCTTTTTTTTCTTTCAGAAATTACACTTTGTGCAGAGACAGTTCTAAGTATGGGAAACATGCGCTATTTCACATGCTAACTTTACACCCCCCCCCCCAGGTACGAAATTTAAAGGAATATTTCACTTTCATTGTTTCACTTTTTTTTGCATTGACACATGTCCCCTGGGACAGGACCCAGGTCCCCAAACACTTTTTAGGACAATAACTTGCATATTAGCCTTTAAAATTAGCACTTTAGATTTCAAACGTTCGAGTACCATAGACTTTAATAGGGTTCTAAAGTTCACACGAACATTTGGTGTGTTCGCAAGTTCTGGTGCGAACCGAACAGGGGGGTGTTCGGCTCATCTCTACTAGGGACCTGTTATAACTGTAGGGGGGATGGACTGACTGTGACACTACAGTGATCACAGTTTCGATTACAGGAAGCTGTGATCACTGTCCTGTCTTCTAATTTACGGGGAATCCTGACATCGGACATCGAGTGTGCGGTACCTGCGGTCGGAGTCACAGAGTTTTGGCGGGGGCACGTGCACCTACAATGCCGGCTTCTTAAAGGGGACATATATATACGTCCTTCTGCCTGGTGTCGACGTATATAGCCATGCGCTGGTCGGCACACAGTTAATGAAGCCAAAATTCAGTCAAACCTGTTTTCAATAGAATGGGGATGAGATGGGATCATTTTATATAGCTGAGAAGTGTTAGAATCTCTGTCAGATTCCTTTTGTTATCTAAACCCTGACTGAGGAACCTTCCCATGACATTCTGTTTGGAATTTAAATTGTACTACTTACCCATTATAACAAAAACTGGAAAACTATCTAGAGTTAAGCTACAAAAAAAAACGATAAATATGTCATTAGTGTATTGTGTATATTTCCCAATTGACAGTTTTTACAAAATACACATGTTAACATGATAGGGTGATTACATTTGAAACAATTGTTTACAACTACCTACACAATATCTGCATATGGCTGCCAGCAAATGCAACCTCTGAGAATCGATTACTTTTGTCTTCATGTCTGTGTAAACATTATTCATCTTCATGCATAACAAAAATCAAATTCAGCATATGGGAGGAGGGAACCATATGTTAATTAAATGCATTTTATGCAAATGTACCTTTACTCGATGCAGAACTCATTTAGAAAATCATATTACTCTTGTTCTGTTGTATTGTACAAATAAAGTGTTAGCTCAGTGACTATATACCATCCATCAGTTTTTTAGGATGCCTGGGGACATCTCTGCATTAACACTTGTCATATCCTCCAGTGGGCCAAGTTGGAATGATTAATACTAACAACTGAGTGGCATACAACTGGAAACATTGTTATAATTAAAGTAAACATGTTGCTCTCTTAATGAAATGCAAACTTCCTGGTATTATTCTGATCCAATTGCTTCTTTTCTTTAAGTCGCCAACCCAGAACAAGTATACAGAACAGGAAAGTCAATAATGTCCAAGGTTATTTTCTGTATATTTGTTCCAGGTCAGTGGCTCAATGTGGCTGTTTACTTTGCAAACTGAAAGCTAGAAAATTCGGCGAACCTGTGTTCACTTTGAATACCCAATGTATGTGGGAAATTATATATATATATATATATATTTTTTTTTTTGCTGCCATAATTGCTTAATGGACATGAACACATCTGCATTTGGTTTACTAAGCTCAAATATTCATTTTGTTAACTGAACAGACTCTATTCCTTTCTTTACTATACATTACAGGACTCAGGATTGTATTCCATTGGCTTATGAAGCTTCCTTCAGGAGGTTGGACAGAGGTAAAAAAAACTGTATGGCCTCTCCGCTCCCACTCCATGCAAGCCTCTGTTTTCTAAGTTCTTAGGTGAATAAAAAATCTCCTGAGAGAGGCAGACTCCTTTTTTATTTTCCCTACTTTTACTTGTTTTGCCTTTTTTCTTAAGATATTCATCTATTGTTATTCATTTGAAGCCACTGTGGCTTCTCTTGCAGCTTTCATGTTGTTTGACTCCTAAGCTGAACTTTGGAGGACCAAACCTGGAACCCATCAGAAAAAAAGACATGGGGCCAACATGTAATGTGCTTAGGTCCTAGATCCTACTTTTGGTGCTTACCTAGGCACTCAGATCCAGGGACATGGTCCATCTGCAAGTAGAACTCTATCTCCGAAAACCCCAAAGAGGGTATGCCCTTAAAGGAGGGCAACGATCTGGGTGGGGCTAGGTTCCCCAAATTTCCCACATCAGTGGTAAGGCAGGGCCCTGCCCTTTTAGGATCCTGTGTGCTGTCTTTCTGGTCCTTGAAGGATCCAGAGGAACTCAAGGTGAGAGAGCTAACTTGTCTAAGCCCCTCTTTTCAATCAGGCTTACTCTGCATCTTTGTGCCCTTTTCATGCACACAGCAGACATCCCAGCCTGTCTGCTGCTTGCGTCTCTATTTGCATATAGCACAGTTATCCTACAGATCTGCCTAGGTTTCTACAGTGTCTGGACACAGATAGCTTAACCATTCCTGCTCTGCAGTGATAATTGTACTCCTAGTGGAATATACCTCACTACACATGAGAAACACAGGTTGTGCCATTTCTTGCTCAGCAAACAACTTATTGGGGTCCCCAACAGACATGATTCTTTTAACCAAGACTGCTGTCCCCAAACTCACTACCTTCCTTTATATCCTATTTGGCTGCTTATGATGCACCCCTACCTCCCATTTGTCCTAAGAAGAATTTTAGCCCCCTATGTCTGAAATTATAGGTGGGCTCTTAGCTTTCTTTCTTTTGACTGCTTTTGCTGGCAAAGTTGCCAGCTTTGCAGTAAGATCTCCATGTTGCTTTTGAGCAACTTGTGTCTCAAGGAGTTATAACCTATGTTCTAGAACAGGAAAGGTTACAGGGTTTCTACCCAAACCTGTTCACAGTTCCAAAGACAAAAGTAGACATTTAACTTACACTGGATCTAATTGTGCTCAACGAATTCTTTCAGATTCAAAAATCCATATGGAATCTGTCCACTCAGTCATAGCTTTCCTTTACCAGGAGCTTTTCTGGCCTCTGTTGTTGTAAAGGATACTTTTTTGCACATCCCCAATTGCCGGGTGTTTACCGAGGTGCAAGCTCTTGTTCTCACTCTGCTTCACTCTCCCCATTGTGGTGTACAATCCACTGCTGAGGAAGCAGTGGGCTCAGGCACAGTGCAGACCCCACAGAGATTCAGATGAATCCTAAATCTTTAGAAATCAGTTCTGTATTCAACATATTTCCTCAAGTACTTGGGCCTAACTTTGGATATTGCCTTGTCCAGGGTCTTCCTTCCACCAGTCCAAGAACTGCCAAACCATTTGTTTTTGCAGGGTTTTGGACCTGACGTGGCCTCTTTTGAGGCAGTTCCTTACATACATTTTCACTCCAAACCGTTACAACATTCTAGTAGGGTAAGACAAGTAGGCTTGGTCTCCGGATTGTCATGCACCTGACCAGCAAGACGAAGCTTACCAAGCTTGCCCTGGTATGGTGGATCTGCAGCCCAGCACTGGATTTAGAGAAATCATTTCTCCCTATGGTCTGGAGGATGCGCATGATGAATGCTGATAAAACAGGATTTTTTCTTAAACATAAAATCTTTTTTTTGGAGTATATTACAGTCAACAGGCCCCCTCCCATGGGTTTTGTATGATCCAGACCTATTATTGCTTGTTTAAAAAAAACTGAGGCTTGCTGAGTGGAAGAGATTATATAGGACTGTCCTTACAGTTTCCAATCACCTGAAGGCAGCTGTATAACCCAGTGGTCCAAGACTTAAAGAACCTGTGTCTAGTAAGGTACCTCAAGAAAAGGATTTTACAGGTTTGACAAAAATCCTATTTTAGTAAATCAAACTTATCAAATTGAAGCCAGAGAGTCACCATGAGAACCAGGCAAGTAGCATTTCCATAGTAACATGTCATTAATGGTAACCTTCATATTTTCTCATTAAAAGTTTTCTTCAAATAAATTTGTAGGATATAGGGGAAATAAATACAACTGTGTGTGTATATATATATATATATATATATATATATATATATATATACATATGAATTTCAGTATTTTTATCAGTATAATATTTATCGTTTGAAATACAACAGGAGTTAAATAATCTATTAATGTCATGTTGGGGACATGGCTATTGTTGTGCTTTTACAGGAATTGGTCAAGGAGTTCCGGTGGTGGCTCTTATTGTGGAAGGTGGGCCGAATGTGATATCGATTGTCCTGGAATATCTTCGTGACAGCCCACCAGTTCCTGTTGTGGTGTGTGATGGAAGCGGACGTGCATCTGATATCCTTGCCTTTGGTCATAAATATTCAGAAGAAGGAGGGTAGGCAGATATGCTTGTGATATACTTATGTGTAAATTACATAATAAAACTTCTCTTACAGTATTTTTAAAATATTGTACAATAAATTAATGTCACCAGACCCGTAGTGTATCGTATGTATGTAGGTAATGCATTAAGGCAAACTCAACATTTATAAAAGAGGCATGTCAGTAAAAAAAAAATCATAGCATAATGCAGGTGAAAAAATGCCTGAGTTGAACTTGTATGCTTATAGGAAAGCGATGCTTATATTTAAAGAGATATGTTACACATACTGTATTTTTCCAACACAAGCCATTTTATTATTCAATAGTTTATACTGTATAACGTCAATTCAATTTAGTTGCAGTCACTTTTTATGAAACTCCCCCAGAAATGTCATTCTCTGCTTGTTGTAATTTGCTCACTGCTTTTCCTAGCAGTTTGCCTCTTTTTATGTGATTATAGTAGGCAGACTCTCCTATTTGGAGGAAAGGATTAAAATGCATTTTAAATACTATGTATCAATGAAGAGATTACAATGTATATAACTGACTTAACCACTTAACCTCTGGAAGGTTTTACCCCCTTAATGACCAGAGCATTTTTTTACTATTCAAGACTACGCTATTTTAACTTGGCAATTGCGTGATCATGCAACACTGTACGCAAATTAAATTGATATAATTTTCATCATCATTTTTTTTTTTGCTGGTATTTTATTACCCCTGGGGTTTTTATTTTTTATTATGTAAATAAAAAAGACAGAACATTTAAAAAAATAAATATTTTCTACATATCCAATTAAAAACATAAAAAAAGTCTTCATAAATTTAAGCTAACATGTATTCTGTTACATGCCTTTGGTATGAAAAAGAAAAAAAAAACATTAAATGTATTTAAATTGATTTGTGTAAAAGTTATAGCGTCTACAAACTTTGGCATGTCAGTGCCTTGAAAAAGTATTCACACCCCTTGAATACTTTTCCACATTTTGTCATGTTACAGCCAAAAACATAAATGTATTTTATTGGGATTTTATGTGATAGTCCAACACAAAGTGGCACATAATTGTTAAGTGAAAGGAAAATGATAAATGGTTTTCAAAATGTTTTACAAATAAATATGTTAAAAGAGTAGCGTGCATTTGTATTCAGTCCCCCTTACTCTGATACCCCCAGCTAAAATATAGTGGAACCAATTGCCTTCAGAAGTCACCAAATTAGTAAATAGAGTCCACCTGTGTGTAATTTATTCTCAGTAAAAATACAGCTGTTCTGTGAAGCCCTCAGAGGTTTGTTAGGGAACCACAGCTCAGGTGGGAGAATCTGTCCACAAGACAACTATTAGCTGTGCAATCTACAAATCTGGCCTTTATGGAAGAGTGGCAAGAAGAAAGCTATTGTTGAAGAAAGCCATGCGAGGGACACAGCAAGCATGTGGAAGAAAGTACTCTGGTCAGATGAGATCAAAATTAAACTTTTTGACCTAAAAGCAAAAGTATGGCGGAAAACTAACACCCTGAACACAGGATGGTTCAGATCAAAGCATAGTCATATGGTAGAATGGCCTGTCAAAGTCCAGACCTTAATCCAAATGAGAATCTGTGGCAAGACTTGAAAATTGCTGTTCACAGATGCTCTCCATTCCATCAGACAGAGCTTGAGCTATTTTTCAAAGAAGAATGGGCACAAATTTCACTCTCTAGATGTGCAAAGCTGGTCGAGACATCCCCAAAAATACTTGCAGCTGTATTGCAGCGAAAGGTGGTTCTACAAAGTATTGACTTACGGGGCTAAATACAAATGCACGCCACAATTTTCACATATTTATTTGTAAAAGATTTTGAAAACCAGTTATTATTTTCCTTCCACTTCACAATGATATGCCACTTTGTGTTGGTCGATCACATAAAATCCCAATAAAATCCATTTACACTTTTGGTGGTAACATTACAAAATGTTTAACATTTCAAGGGGTATGAATACTTTTTCAAGGCACTGTATACTGGAATTGACACAGCTATAACGCTATACTGTTAATGGTGGTGGTCAGTGGTCACTTATACTTACTGGAACTGTGATAGTGTGGCAGGCAGTCTGGTGCTAATAGACTCTCACTGGGAGTTACAATAACTGACTAAGGTCCCTTTCACACTAACGCGACTTCAAGTCGTGCGATCTTGCCGCGATTTTACAGTGATTTTGCTGCGTTTTCAGGGAGACTTGAGGTCTATGAACCTGAACTTGCATCAAAGTCAGACCAAAGTAGTGCAGGGACTACTTTGAAGTCGACACAACTTTAAGTCGTACTAATATGAATGGTTGTCATTGGAAATTATGGGGAATGACTTGTCCTACGACTTGGGACTGAACAGTCGCATGACAAGTCATACAAGTGTGAAAGGGGCCTTACTGACACTGAGATCAATAGTGACACTAATATAGTGATCAGATATTGTACACTGTATTAATGGCACTGTCTGGGGACAGGTTAACATTAAGGGACAATCAAGTGGTTATCTGTATGCCTAACAAGTGTAACTTGTGTAATATGTGCTGCTTTTACTAACAGATATAGCTGTTTCTTCTCCCTGCTTTGCAAGGAGAGGAAACAGCCAAATCGCTGATCTCTGTACAGAGCTCTGTTTGTGTGTAAACACAGGATGTGTGCTGTGATTGGCTACAACCAATCAGCAGGTCTCAGCCATAAATCCTTAACCCTGAAGCCTAGTACACACTAAGGCTGGCTGGCTAAGCAGGCTGAACAAAATAAAACTTAGTTTAGAGATGCTGTGCTAACAATCCGATGTTAGTACAGCAATCTACCCTGCTATGCTATTGTGTTCTGACAGGGGTATTCTGACATCTGCCATTGGCACACCTTTTTTGGTCATGCCCCTTCGACAGAAGCCAGAAGTTGGCCAACTTCTGTCGGACCGGAAGCAGTACACACAGGCCCGAATGTCGGCCGGTTTCTATTGAACTGGCCGATATCACCCAATGTTCGGCCAATGTGTACTAGGCTTTACACTAACCTGGAACAGGCTGGATGATGTACATCCAGCCTGCCCATGCCACCACCTCAATAAATGCACTGTGGGCGGACAGAAACTGGTTGAAGGAGCAAGTAAAGAATTTGCATAATTCTACCCACCATCCCAGGATGGGGTAAACAAAAAAAACGTAGTTTCTTGATGTTTGATAGAGACATGCAGATACTTCCTGTTTTAAGTAGGCCTAATTTTTTCACTTTCTACAAATGTTTAGAGCAATAGAGGGAGAGTAATGCCAGGATATTGTAGCAGAGGAGATGATACAATTGAATGAACACTTCTAGGCCGAGGCATTATGGAATCTGATGATAATTCAACATATTTGTTTATTTTGTTTGTAGCATTTAAAGCAATATTAAACCTAGAAGCAAACATTTATTATTTTGCAGATTGTTAGTTGTGGTGGCCGTATTTTTTTATTTTTGTTTTGTCTTTCTTTCCCCTTTTTTCACCTGGTGACCTGGTTTGTAAGTCGATTGCTCCTCTCTTGCAGATGTAACAGTTACAGGGATGAGAAAACTATTCAACACTGTCAGGGATGCCAACAACGATCAATTTAATTTATTTTTGTAAAACCTGTATCTCAAAAGGGAAAAAAATATTTTTTTTGTAACTGCTTATAAAGTATGAGCTGGAGTTTTTTCAATTTGTTAGTGTATTTACATCTCCTAGTACATCTAACCACCCCCCCCCCCATCAAACTGGCAATGCTGCTGTCCAAAGGTGCCCCCTGTGCTCCTTTATCAAAAGTGGGGGCACTCTAATACAGGAGATGTGTTAATGGCCAGATTACCAGGTGAAAAAGAGGGGATAATGTCTAGAAAAGAAAATGAATACAGCAATCACATCTAAGAATTGGTAAGCTGCAATATACCACCGTTTTTGTTTTGGATTTAATACTGCTTTAATGTCACAATAACTTTATATTTTATCATTGCTTACCTTAGCAAAGATATTTGTGGCATAGTATACAGCATATATGATGCATTTTTAAGCTAATAAGAGAAAATATTGTGCTATATGACATATTGTTATTCCATTGTTACTTTTGAAGCCCTTTAATCTTGGGTCACACCAAAAATACAGATTTTATTAAAATCAATGCCCAAAATAATTAGTGCATGGTAGTTAAGTTCCACCAGCAGATCATTGTATTATATATTGCACAAAGTATTTTTATTTTCTATTATTTAAAACCTGAAAAATATGTTGTATTTATGCTGTCAGCTTCTGCACTATTGAGGAAGTAAAGCTGTAAGAATTTTGCTGTGAAAAGAAGAGTTTTCTGCTGACATTAAACCAAATTCTAAATGTCATAACACTTCACAGATGAAAATGAAGATGCAGCAAAGGAGATTATAAGGAATAAAGTGCATTAAAACACAAGAGGAAAGGCAGGAATTGTTAAAAAAAAGTTAACCATGAAAGCCTACCAAGTACAGAGGATTTTCAAAAAGTAGTTTCAGTAACAATGTACTGTACAGTGTTTATTTATGTTTAATTGATATAATATTCCAGTTTATGGATTATTATGATTATTATTAATAATAATATCAATAATCTATTGGTGTGGCTTTGTACAAATGAAAACTGCACACCATTGTACAGTTGTAAGATGCACTATTAAAATGTACCATGAAACCTGCAATATAGACAGTTTAATTATGTAAATTTTTTTGGGGGGATGTACAATTTGAAAGAAAAAAAAGGTCTCATATACGCTGGGATTCAAAACGGAAACACAATCTGTTGGTGACATAATGTTACTACTGTGTAGGCATGGTCCCCTCTAGTTATTACATACAATAGGCTGGGCTTGTAAAGGTTTAACACAAGAATAAAGCCATATATTTTTAGTCATGTGACTGTAATTTTCAAATATCATTGGGTACATGTGAAAAATTACAAATCATTTTTATGGGATTACGGAACATTATCTTGGTGCATCCATCATAATTCACTCATAAACCACCAAACTTTGCTACCTCTCAACAAACTAATGTCAGTTGAAAAGAGCTTTTTAAAGGTAAAAAAATCCCCAGCAGAAATTTGAATATGAATGACTACTCTTAAATTGTTAAAAGACTGTAGCCCTACCGCTTAGGGATTAGTTCAGATTTTATTATTAAACTTACATATTAGTTCTGTCAGACCAAAACTGTCTGATCGCTCTAAAGCAGGGGTCTCCAAACCTTCTAAACAAGGGGCCGGTTAAATGTACTGCAGACTTTAAGGGTGCCGTACCGTGGCCATTGAGAGTACAAAATGTTCCAGCATCACTGGGAGGAAACAATCCCCCATCATTGGTGTAATTGGGAGGAATTGTGCCCCATCATTGGTGTATTCTGGAGGAATCTTGCCCCTTAGTTGGTTTCATTGGGAGGAATTGTGTCTCATCATTGGCATCATTAGGCCCCATTGTTGGTGCCATTGAAAAGAACTGTGCCACATCATTGGTGTCATTAGGAAAAATTGTGCCCTTTGTTGGAATAAAATAGTGCTCCAAGGGCCAAAAAAAAAAAAGCAAAGGGCCACATCTGGCCCTCAGGCACTAAAGCATCTTCTTGAGCATAAATGTGATAAGGGCTTGTATTGATAGGCTTTTGTTTGCCTCCACTGAGTTTTGCATTTTTATACATGCTTATATGAATGCAACACCCACTTGAAGCAGGTCAAATGCACCTGTCAGTAAATTCTGACTGATCTCAGAAGTGTGTCAAACTAATGTTAAACTAATGACATTGGCCCCAAAGCCCATCAACACAGTTTGAAGTAGGCACTGAAAACCTTGTAAAATTACAAAGATTCTGTAATTAAAGGTTGCAGCAGTCCAGAGAGTTTAGCCAACTTACTAAAAGAATTGAGAATCATCACTACACAAATTGTGTGATTATTTTTTCAATCGTGTGAGAGAAAAAAATTCTGTTTATGTGTTTCAACTGCACATGATCAGGTATCCAGCGTGAACAAGAATTTGCTTTTTATATGATAAGATAGTTGAAAGTGGTTGTAAATATTAAAGGTTTTTTACTTTTAAATGAAAAAAGCCTTCAAAGATTAGCTCCTTCCCATCAGCCACCTTAAATACCTACCTGAACTTGATCCAGCACTGTACCCAAAAGCAGTAGCGCTGCTCTATTTACTCTTCTCACTGGACTTGGAGGCAGTTGTGGAAGCCATTGAACCCTGCTTCTGTCAATCAAATCCAGTGAGAAGGGTAGACAGGGTGGCTGACCTGAACCTGATCTTGATCCAGCACTGTACCCAAGAGCAATAGCACTGCTCTGTCTCTCTTCTCGCTGGACTTGGAGGCAGTAGTGGTAGCCATTGGATCCTGCTTCTGTCAATCAAATCTAGTGAGGAGGGAGCAGAGGGGCAGGGCTGAGCCACGCTATGTGTGTTTATATATCGCCGACACATCTGACCCCATAGCAAGTACTTGTTATGGGAGCAGACACTGAAGAGGAGGAGTGGACAACGCCAGCAGGGGACCCCAGAAAGGAGGTTCAGGGCCAGGAGCAGGAACACATAACATGTTTATTATATAAAAAAAATTGTCTTTAGCAAGGCCCCTTTCACACTACACTTTCACAACCTCAAAGTCGTGTGATTTTGATGTGATTTTGCCATGATTTCAGGGAATGCCTGTGTAAACTTGAGGTCTATGGACCTCAACTTGCATCAAAGTTGGACCAAAGTAGTACAGGGGCTACTTTGAAGTCGATGTGACTTGAAGTGGATTTGAATGGTACTCAATGGAAATCATGGGGTACAACTTGCCATGCGACTTTGCAGTCCCAAGTCGCAGGACAAGTCGCACAAGTGTGAAAGAGGCTTTATGCTTTAAGTGAATATTCACATAATTTATTGAGTGAAGATTTTCAACTCCTTTAGTAAATCAGCCTCAGTGTTTTAATTACCAGTCCTGAGCTGAGGCAAGAGATAGGTCAATCTCCAGGGTAGCCTTACAGCCTTACACCTGGCTGAAAATTCTTCTCCAACAGGAGCATAATACAGCTAAATACAGTACACTCATATAACCCTGAGAGGTCAAGCTACACTGTCATAACAATTTTAAAGTAGAGATTCTGATTTTTCTAAGTCCATTCCTCACTAGCTCTTTTAAAGCCGGGGTATTGCTGTAGTTTAAATATAAAAAAAATGAAACCGCTAGGGCGCATAAGCCTAGAGATTATTTCACTGTTGAATATCATCTTTGGAAAAGTCTTCTTTTAAGTGAATGCCATTTTGATATGCCTCCCTCACACCTAAGACCTACTGGCCTTCACCTACTGATAAAGGATAAAGTAGTGTTCATTTTGAAAGCATTGTATCCAAATAGTAAGACATCTAAAAAAAAAAAAATCAAGTGATAAAACAAACCCTATTGGAAAACACAAAATTGATTTAGCACTGAGCTGGGTCTTTGTGCTTAAAAAAAATAAAGAAATTATCACAGAAGGCTGACTCCTGCAGAAATCTCCTCTAACAGATCCTGTGATAGTAAATCAGAACTGACAGTGAGTCTGCTGTTGGCAGGGTGATGTCAGCCAATAACACCAGGCCAGTGAGTCTTCAGAGTGAGTGACATGCTCCTGTAAACTGGTGCTAGACAGATGAAGGAGTTTCCTGAATTGGCTCCATTAGGGCAGGCATAACAAAAATTCCAGAAAAGTGTTTCAAATGAGAGTCTGTAAATAAGGAACATTCAATGTTTCACTGGTGGGTTTGGATCACTTGTACACAAGATTATCCACGACAAAGATGCTGTAGATATTACACGTTAGACCAGGGCTCAAAATTTCAAGTCCTGAGCTACTAGCCAGGCCTCAAGAGTTACTCGCCACCAGTTGCCCCACCTAATTCATACACTGCCCTGCGCCTAATTGCACCCGTAAACACGCCCTTGTAGATTATCTCATGGAATGACAATGTTTTATGCAGAATCAAGTTACAAAATTAAATATTACCAACAACAACTTTAACAAAATGGGACAGGGCACTGGGGGCAGACCAGAGGGACAGGTCACTGGGGGCAGACCAGAGGGACAGGGCACTAGAACTGGGTCTCTTCCCCATTCTTTTGCTGTCTCCTCTGCAACTCCCATCCATCCTCTCTCTCTCTCTCCCATTCATTTCATCATCAGGAGCCTGTGTGTGCGGCTCCACGCTTGCATGTCCCCACTTCCCCCTTTTATTCAGGCTGGCAGAGAGGAGAGGAGCTGCAGCACAGCGGGAGGGAGTACAATCCAGCGCTGAGATCCACACAACTGCACAGCCATTGACACCATAGCACAGCGCACACTGACAGCGCACAGCACAAATTGAGACCAGTCTGTTTACAGTGCTCAGGCTAAACTGTTGGACACTTACATAGAGCACAAGGAGAAGAAAACTGCACAAACTAGAAGGCTGTCGCTCTCATGTCAGGGCAACTTTCAGTGAGCACTGCACCGGAGTGGTCATTTTTGCAATCCTCCACCTCACTCATTACTTTCTGCTCTCCAGCTACATTGGTCGGGGCCCGGGGGAGGGGGGCAGGCTCAGAGAGATCATACTGTTAGGTCCCATGGCTTAATGAGAATTGTAAGGAGAGCACCTGTGTACTGCTCTGCCTGTGCGCGGCTCACCAGACTACTTTTCCCGAGCATGCACCTTTCCTCTTCGGCCGCCAATCTCATCGGGACTCTAAGTGTAGGCACAGATTGGAGGGAGATTGGTCATGCAGCCCTGTCATCACTTGCCCCCAGCTTAAATCCACTCGCCAAATGCTAGTAGGCGAGTGGAAATTTTGAGGGCTGCGTTAGACTATATTTTATTTCAGGGTCAACATGCTAATAATGGCCACAATAGACACGAATTTCTGGCTTTTTTTTTTTTTAAGAGGAACCGAAAGCTAAACATTTTTCTTTCATTTAGAGAACGCAACTACTTTAACCTCTGTCAGTTACCTATGTAGACAAAACCAAAAGAGAAAGGAAATCTCCCCCTAATGAAGAAAAATCCTGACTTTGACAGCTATCACAAGAACGGTGGTTCACAGTATATTTTGCCACTAAGCCTCTTCCTGTTAAACATGACCACAATTACGAAGACAAAACGTGACACTAAATCCACCAAATAAGAATATACACAGCAAACCTGATTGATGTTTAGCCCTACACTATTCTATCAAAAACTAGAAATAACATTTTGTGTGGCATTCCACTTTAAGTGAGGATTGATGTTAACTAAGCACCCAACCCATCAAAACAGTCATAGTAGGAGATTCAGACTAGAACTGATTTGGTTAGATATCAAATACTATGTTTTAGGTTGTAACCCACCATGCTTCCAATACCACACTACTAAAAGTTACATTACATAAAAAAAAAATAATAACTGGGGTTAACTGGGTAGACCAAATGCAAGAATATTAAAATATAATATAATATATAATATAATATAACATTTAAGGCAAAAGTTTAGTTACACAAGCACCATAAGATCAAGCAGGCAAATTAAATCTTCAAAAATGCAATGCTGTTTAGCTATGTTAAAGGGGTTGTAAAGGTAAAAAAAAATCCCTAAATAACTTCCTTTTCCTTAGTGCAGTCCTCCTTCACTTACCTCATCCTTCGATTTTGCTTTTAAATGTCCTTATTTCTTCTGAGAAATCCTCACTTCCTGTTCTTCTGTCTGTAACTACACACAGTAATGCAAGGCTTTCTCCCTGGTGTGGAGAAAGCCTCTTGAGGGGGCGAGCAGGCAAGTCAGGACACTCTCTACTTTGCAGATAGAGAAAGGAGCTGTGTGTTAGTGGGCGTCCTGACACTCCTGCTCGCTCCCTCCCCCCTCAAGAGGCTTTCTCCACACCAGGGAGAAAGTCTTGCATTACTGTGTGTAGTTACGGACAGAAGAAAAGGAAGTGAGGATTTCTCAGAAGAAATAAGGACATTTAAAAGCAAAATTGAAGGATGAGGTAAATGAAGGAGGACTGCACTAAGGTAAAGGAAGCTATTTAGGGAAACAAATTTACCTTTACAACCCCTTCAAATTACCCAAATAGGCTTCCTTGATCATTTCTAAAGAAACACAGACCTGTAATTTTCAGCAGCATAATCTTTCACCACTCCTCTCATATCTTCCTAATATCTATTTAGCTCATGTGTAAGTATTGATATTTTCTAAATTCTACATGGGACTTTTTAGATTGTTCTGGACCACAGGTGTCAAACACAAGGCCCGCGGGCCGAATCCCTCCCTCCAGGCAATTTTATGTGGCCCTCACACCTCTACTGCAGCTACCAGCCAGCAGCCCTCCTCTGGTCCTCCTCCAACCCCTGTACTTTCTGCTTTCAGGCAATGCATCCAGCTTCATCCCAGCAGCAGCATAAGGAAAGGGGGGTGCACTGTGATGTAAGGGAGAGTGGGGAACTCCATTTCTGATGTTGATGGTGGCTCTTGACATCTAATGTTAAGGTGAGGGGATGCGCTGGACATCTAATCTCACAGATACTGTACAACCGGCCCTTTTAAAGGACAATCATAATGCTGATGCGCCCCACGATGAAATTGAGTTTGACACCCCTGTTCTGGACAATAGCAACACACATAACAGCAAGTTCTTTCGAACACATAGGGTGATCCAAAAAAATAGGTTTTCTGTTGTTTTATATTTTTTATGGTCCAAGGTGTGCCTAGACAATAGCTAAGCAAAATTCAGACACACGATAATACACAGGTCAGCAAAGCAAAAGGGTAATGTACTGTATTTAAAGAAAGTGTAAATATAAATGGGGTGGTGGCGCTGCCTGGTCACTAAACCCAAAGATGGTGTCTAGTTGCAACCTAATAGGCTAAGAGTAACTGAAAACCCAGCAATAAGGTAAAGCTGAGAATCAGATCAGAAAAATATATAGTGAGTGCTTGTATCAATGCACAAATCCTATGATAGTCTATGCTACAGTATACAAATGGCTACCATATACCATAAGTGTCAGGGTACTAGCTCTATCTCTGACAGATTCCCGCACATGCCCAGTAGAATGACATTTCAGCGCATGCCTGTGCGTGGTTTGCGCGCACGCATGCGCGGTACGGCAGCACGCCGTGTGCGTGGAAGCGCGCACGTGCACGTATGCGGCAACCCTGGGGCCAATCAGAGGCCGGACATTCCTATTTAAACCAGCAGCCTTCCCTGAACAGGTTGCTGGTTTGTCTTCAGCTCCTATGTGTTTACCTGTTGCCGTACCTGCCTGTTTTGACCCGGAATTCCTGACGACTCTCCTCTCACCTGGAACCTCTGACCCTTTGGCTAACGTTACCTGGATTGCTGTTATCTCCTGCCCCTTGACCTTGGCTTGCTCTCATGGACTCCCTCTGAACTCTCCTGCCCTTGACCCTCGGCTTGTGACTCGGATTTGCCCTCATCTCCTGTGGACCCTACCAGACTCACCTACCAGTTCCTGCCTGACCAACGCTTGTCTCCAGTCTTCTGCACCTGCCCTGCTTCCGTCAGCTGCACCAAGTCTTCCTGCCAGCTCCCGGCGCCAGTGCCTCCTTGTGCCGTCCCTCCTCTGTCCCAACTCCAGGGAGTGGTCTGCACAGGGTCGCAAAGGTGAGCCGCCCTCAGCATCTCGGTCTCGGTGAGTACAGGTTCTGACAGTACAAACCAGCCAGATGTCTGAGACCGACAGGGCGCGCTCACCCTTTGAGACGCTGTGCCAACAGGTCTCCGCCTTAACAGAGGCAGTCCAGAAGCTTCAGGAAGGCTACCTCCAGATTGATGGCCGCCTCCAACAACTGGCCGGTTCCCCAGGTCCATCCACTGCGGCCCTAGCCTCTTCACCCGGACCTTCTGCTGCCCAAGCTCCTGCAAGCCCTGCCATGATGGGGAGTAATCCCGAACCCCGGGTCTCCATGCCCGAGCGATTCTCAGGCGACCGCCGGAAATATCGGGCTTTCAAGAATGCCTGTTCCCTTTACCTGGCCTTGCAACCTAGAACTTTTGCGACCGAAGCTGTTAAGGTTGGATTCGTAATCTCTCTCCTTTCTGAGGAGCCTCAAGCATGGGCACACTCCTTAATGGAACAACGCAGTCCAATACTTGACTCTATGGACACCTTCTTCACCCACATGGGGAAATTATACGACGACCCCCTACGTGCAGCCACCGCAGAGGGTACTCTGCACAGCTTAAATCAAGGGAGACGGCCGGTGGAAGACTACACCGCCGAATTTAGAAAGTGGTCTGCTGACACAGGCTGGAATGAGTTGGCCCTCAGGTACCAATACCGCCAGGGCCTCTCTGAGAACCTAAAGGATGAGCTTGCAAGGTCGCCACCCCCTGCCTCTCTGGAGGATTTAATCCAAACCGCCACTCAGCTGGATAGGCGCCTTCGAGAACGTCGTTCGGAGAGGTTCCAGTCCAACCGGCCTAACTGGGTTCCACCAAGATATGCTCCAGTACCTCCGCCTCACCCAGCTCCACCAAACACCTCATTACCCGACCCAGAGCCGATGCAGCTTGGTATAGTACGGGCCCCTCTGACTCCAGAAGAAAGACTCCGGAGGCGTCAATCTAACCTCTGTCTGTACTGCGGAGCCGCCGGACACTTTTTGCGCACTTGCCCAGTAAGGCCTTGTAAGTCGAAACCTCCATCTGCTATCAATTTCCCTGTTACCAGTTTGCCTCAGACTTATGTTATCCTCTTTCTTTCCCTACAGCTCCCGGAAGGGGCAACACGTCTGCCGGCGATAATTGATTCCGGGGCCTGCAGCTGCTTCTTGGACTCATCCTTGGCCCAAAAGCTGCGTATCCCCTGCCGTACCAAGGATTTTCAGCTGCAAGTTCATCTGGCTGATGGCTCTCTTCCCCGTTCCGGATTGATTACCCAGGAAACCCTTCCTCTTTGTGCCATCTCAGATTCTGGGCACCGGGAGTTCCTCTGTTTGGACTTGATCCCGTCCCCCATGTTCCCTATCATTCTGGGTCTCCCTTGGCTACAAGTTCATCTGCCCTGCATTGATTGGCTCAAGAAAGAAGTCAGCTTCCCTTCCACCTACTGTTCCCAGCACTGTCTCGCACCCGCTCCAGTCGCCTGCTCCACGCTAGCTACTCCACCTGAAGACCTACAGCATGTTCCTCCAGCCTACCTAGACTTCAAGGATGTCTTTGACAAAAAACAAGCCGATTGTCTCCCACCACATCGGTCATATGACTGCCCCATTGACCTCTTGCCCGGATCTGAAATTCCCTTTGGGCGCATATTCCCCTTGTCAGAGACTGAGTTGAAGACCCTCAAGGTCTATATTGAAGAAAATTTAAGTAAGAAGTTCATCCGTCCCTCCTCCTCGCCAGCGGGGGCGGGGATCTTCTTTGTCGAGAAAAAAGATGGATCGCTTAGACCCTGCATTGATTATAGGGAGTTAAACAAAATTACCATCAAGAACCGGTACCCGCTGCCTCTAATCCCCGAGCTCTTTCAAAGGTTCCGATCAGCTCAGGTTTTTTCTAAATTGGACCTCCGGGGCGCCTACAATTTGGTCCGAATAAGGGCAGGAGATGAGTGGAAGACTGCGTTCAGGTCCAGATTCGGGCACTTCGAGTATCTGGTCATGCCCTTTGGGCTCTGTAATGCGCCCGCCACCTTCCAGCATCTAGTCAATGACATTTTTCGACAATTTTTAGATGACTTCCTCGTAGTCTACTTGGACGATATTCTTATCTTTTCAGCCACAAAAGAATTACATCGGCAACATGTCAGGCAGGTTCTCACCATCTTGAGACAACACCGGCTTTATCTCAAATCAGAAAAATGCGAGTTCGAAAAGACATCAGTGCAATTTTTAGGATTTATCATTTCTGTGCATGGGGTAGCCATGGATCCCCAGAAAATCAGTGCTATTCAGGAGTGGGCACCTCCAACAGACAAAAAGGGCGTTCAGCGCTTCATTGGCTTCGCCAATTTTTATAGACGATTCATCATCGGTTTTTCATCAATTGTTTCTCCCATCACCAAGTTGACCCGCCAGGGGCACCGCTTCCAGTGGCCACAAGAGGCTCAGGAGGCCTTTATCAAACTCAAAACGGCCTTTACCTCGGCACCTGTACTTTGTCATCCGGATTCTACGTTACCTTTTGTTCTAGAAGTGGACGCCTCGGAATCTGCTACAGGCGCTATTCTTTCCCAGAGACAGGGACCGAAGTCGCTTCTTCACCCAGTAGCCTATGCCTCTCGGAAACTAAGTCCTCCTGAGCGCAATTACGACGTAGGCGATAGAGAACTACTGGCCATAAAATTTGCACTGGAGGAGTGGAGGTACCTGCTGGAGGGGGCAGCGCATCCCATTATCATTTTCACTGACCACAGGAACCTGGAATACTTACGGTCTGCAAAACGCCTTAGGCCCAGACAAGCCCGTTGGGCTCTTTTTTTTGCTCGCTTCAATTTCCATATTACCTATCGTCCTGGCGCAAAAAATGGAAAAGCTGATGCCCTCTCCAGGATGTTTCCAGAGACGCCCGATACTTCCGAGCCCAGCACGATCCTGTCACCTCAAAATTTTTTGCTTCTCCCTCAAACAGATTTGTTGACTGCTCTAAAGACCGCATGCCAACGGTGCCCTGATCATGAGGTTTCGTCCTTGGAGAAAAAGGACGACCTGCTGTGGTCTCGTGGGAAGATTTTTGTTCCAACAGAGGCAAGACAGTTAATCCTCAGCACCTTCCATGATCGTAAATTGGCTGGCCATTTTGGTACCCGTAAAACTTCCGAACTGATCTCTCGCTCCTTCTGGTGGCCTAAATGGAGGTCCGACTGCAAGGATTATGTCTCTTCCTGCATTCGCTGCCAGCGGAGTAAGGGGCCAAACACGAAGACCTGGGGGCTGCTGAAACCCCTTCCTATCCCAGAACGGCCCTGGATTGACATCTCCATGGACTTTATTGTCGATTTGCCTCCTTCAGCCGGGTTTACCACGATCCTAGTCGTGGTGGACCGTCTGTCCAAAATGGCGCATTTTTTGCCCATGGTGGGTACGCCCTCCGCGGCAGACACAGCCAAAATCTTTTTTAAAGAGATTATCAAGCTCCATGGAGTGCCCAAAAGCATAGTATCTGACAGAGGTACTCAATTCACATCCAAATTTTGGAAGGAACTTTGCAGAGCTTTGGAAGTGAAGATCTGTCTGTCCTCGGCCTATCACCCTCAAAGTAATGGCCAGACAGAGCGCACTAATCAAACGCTAGAACAGTATCTACGATGCTTTTGCTCAGTCTCCCAAGACGATTGGTCCTCCTTGTTATCTACAGCCGAGTTCGCTTACAATAATTCCATACATTCTTCCACAAACCAAACCCCGTTCTGGGCTAACTTCGGTTTCCACCCTTCCTTTTTGCCGGACTCCATCCCGGAAACATCTGTGCCAGCGGTCCAGGAACGTGTGACCTGCATCCAGCAAAACTTTCAGAAGTTACAGGAAAGCATGCAGCAAGCTCAGCAGGACTATAAGAGGTTCCATGACAAGGGGAGGAAGGATTGCCCTGTCTTCAAAGTGGGTGAGAAGGTCTGGCTATCCGCCATCAACCTCAAGTTACCTATTCCCTCTCGGAAGCTGGGTCCAAGGTTCATCGGGCCATTTGAGATCAGGCGAGAAATCAACCCAGTAGCTTTTGAGTTGGCTTTACCCAGGTCCTACAAGATCCACCCTGTGTTTCACGCCTCTCTGCTTAAGCCCGTTGTGTCTGACCCCTTCAACGGTAGAGAAGAACTGCCACCTCCACCAGTGGAGATTGAGGGTGAAAAAGAGTTTGAGGTGGAGGCTATCTTGAGCTGCAGGAAAAGAGGAAGGCAGTTGCAATACCTTATAAAGTGGAAGGGATATCCCCCTGAAGATAACTCTTGGGAGCCTTCCCGGAATCTCCATGCCCCTCGCCTGATTCGGGCCTTTCACCTGGAACACCCGGAGTTAATGACCAGTTTGGGCGTCCGGAGTCCGCCCCTTGGGGGGGGGCACTGTCAGGGTACTAGCTCTATCTCTGACAGATTCCCGCACATGCCCAGTAGAATGACATTTCAGCGCATGCCTGTGCGTGGTTTGCGCGCACGCATGCGCGGTACGGCAGCACGCCGTGTGCGTGGAAGCGCGCACGTGCACGTATGCGGCAACCCTGGGGCCAATCAGAGGCCGGACATTCCTATTTAAACCAGCAGCCTTCCCTGAACAGGTTGCTGGTTTGTCTTCAGCTCCTATGTGTTTACCTGTTGCCGTACCTGCCTGTTTTGACCCGGAATTCCTGACGACTCTCCTCTCACCTGGAACCTCTGACCCTTTGGCTAACGTTACCTGGATTGCTGTTATCTCCTGCCCCTTGACCTTGGCTTGCTCTCATGGACTCCCTCTGAACTCTCCTGCCCTTGACACTCGGCTTGTGACTCGGATTTGCCCTCATCTCCTGTGGACCCTACCAGACTCACCTACCAGTTCCTGCCTGACCAACGCTTGTCTCCAGTCTTCTGCACCTGCCCTGCTTCCGTCAGCTGCACCAAGTCTTCCTGCCAGCTCCCGGCGCCGGTGCCTCCTTGTGCCGTCCCTCCTCTGTCCCAACTCCAGGGAGTGGTCTGCACAGGGTCGCAAAGGTGAGCCGCCCTCAGCATCTCGGTCTCGGTGAGTACAGGTTCTGACAATAAGCTACACATAAAGCACATGTATATAGCAGTACAGGTGATATAGCAAACAGCATACAAGAGTTATATGATGTAAATGTCCAATAGGATCCTGCAGCGGTGTATACAGCACAATGGAAAACTTTATACAGCTACTGTGTGAGGTGTTCAATCCAAACAAAACATAGATGACGGTAAAACTGCAGTATATATGGAGTCCAGGAAGGTTGTTTCGTGTGGAGGGGGTGGTCCTAGGACTATTAATACGAGGTGGTCCCGGTGCTCCCCTCAGGGTTCCCCACTTACCAGATGGTACTCCCCGCTTGGGATAACAGGCATATACCACGAACTCCCTTGTTTGCTGCTCCTCTCCTCTGCTCACACATACAGCTACCTTCCAGGTGGTTCTCCAGGTATTGGCTATCCAGCAAATCACATCCACCGCTTAGTACCTCCGTATCTCAAAAAATAGAGAAGGGGACTCCAGTAGTGCAATACCGTATGTAAAATTTATTAAAAATAAAATAAAATTGTAGCCAGTAGTGTACTTCCCGAGTGGCTATTAAAACAAATATGAACGAAAAAATATAAAACAGAAAAGTTGCGTCAGAGATGCAGGGTAACAGCGTTTGTACAATGGTGTGTAGCGTGCGCTCCAGCTACAACCACCTAGACGCTGACCCGGAAGTGACGTGTGTGCGCGCGTACGCCTGACGTACGTTTCGATTGGTGCTCGTCTTCTGAGGCGCCTCAGAAGACGAGCACCAATTGAAATGTATGTCAGGCGTACGCGCACACACACGTAGATAGCCAGGCAAGCATCTTTTTCACAAACAACTAAAAGCACTCTACCTCTCTGTCCTTGGGGCTCCTTCAGTTCCAAATCAGAAGTCATCCAGTCATTCAAATGTATTCACAGCTATGATTAAGGCTGTATAGCCGAAACTCTTGAGTGATCTTGTTGTTGTTGGTTGTTCTTGCCTTTTTTAACAATAAACTTTTGGATATGGATCAAAGCTCTGTGCCAGCCTTTTTGATTTTTTGTGTCAGCTGCTTTTTCAGAGGTAATGTAGCACCCCCAATCCCTATGAGCAGATTGGGACCCTCAGTGGTTGGGTGGGCTAGCATTTCATCTAAGAGTAGATTCCTTGATTTATAGTAGGGAGTTGAAAGAAAGCGCACCAGTCCTTTTTAGATGATTAAAAAGTTTAATAAACACCAAAAACTCAAGTGAGAGTGGGTTAGAGCACAGGATACCCAAACAACACAGCAGAATTTAAGAGAAATAATGCAGTCTTCTAAGGTAAGGACCTCCTAGTGCTTGGACAGTGGGGAAATACAGTAAGTATTCATAATCCAGCATTATTAGATCATCTTACTCTACTGCAAGGAACACTATCCAGTAGCAACACAAAAACACTGGGCTCAAAAAAGACCAAGTGAATGTAGAACTATCAGTTCAGTATAGGCTGGTTACATCTTAGCAGCACTAAATTGGGCAGGGTGGCTACAGTAAAAACAGCATAAGGTTACCAAATGTTTAAAATTAAATACAGAACATCCTACTAACCACACTTACAAAACAACTCAAGAGGCAGACATTTGATGTATAAATACCTCATGCACCATGAGAAGGGCAATGATGTGGTGCATGTAGCATGCTGTGGCCAATTATGTATGTGGATAAATCATTATAACAGTAGGTGTGGCCTAAATGAGTATAAGTCTTTTGCTGCTATGGGTCAAGAGAGTGTGTGTTTTGAACACTGTTTACATTTGTGGGCACGACTTATGTATGCATTTTCTTTGTTGCGTGAGCTTGCAGGGACGGGGCACTTAAAACATTTTCTTTATTTTTTACATTATCCCTTTGAAAAAAAAATCGGATCACTTTTATTGCTGTCGCAAGGAATGTAAACATCCTTTGTGACAGTAATAGGTGGTGACAGGTACTCTTTATGGAGGGATCTGGTGTCTAAAAACCCCAAATCCCTCCTTTGCACTTAAAAGTATTTAGTAACCCACAGGGATTAGAATCATTTAATGCTTAGGGTTCATGGTTCAGTATTGAAGAATAACTAAAGGCAGAACTTTTTTTTGAATGGAGTGGAGAGGGATTAGAACACCTGTCGGTTTGTATTGCTGTCTGTGTCTCTCTTAACCACTAGCCGACCAGCTGCCATCGTGATACGGTGACAGTTTGACTCTCCTGCGCAAATCTCCGTAGCTGTACAACAGGCTTGCACAGGTGTGATAGCGGGCGGCATGCTCTCGCTCCCGCTGCACACTGCAGGAGCATGCCCGTGGGTCCGCTGGCAACACGCAATCGCCTAATACAGGGGTAGAAAGGGGATCTGCCAGTGTAAACCCGATCTGACAGGAGACATGACAGAGATCTACTGCTCCCAGTGATTGGGAACAGTGATCTCTGTCATGTCCCTGCCAGCCCATCCCCCCTACAGTTAGAACACGCTGAGGGAACACATTTAACCCCTTGATCGCCCCCTAGTGTTAACCCCTTCCCTACCAGTGTCATTTTTACATTGATCACTGCATTTTTATAGCACTGAACAATGTAATAATGTCACTGGTCCCCAAAAAGTGTCATTTGGGATAAAAATTGTCCGTCGCAATGTCACAGTCACGCTAAAAATTGAAGATCACCGCCATTACAAAAGAAGAAAACAAAAAACTGCGCTAATGTGTAGGTAGTTTAAACTAAAAGTAGGCAGCAGCTGGCGTGCGATACACAGACAAAAAACTAATTCAAAACAAAGCCGCGCCACAGAACAATGACAAATGTATACTCAGGATCTGATATGAGTCAAATCCATAAAAAAAACAATCCATAAGAACAGTAATATTCTTCATTAGATGTGTTCATGCAAAATTGGGAATCCTGGAAGTTAAAACCACCAAAGTGACATGTATCAACACAATAAGTGATCCCTTCACCGAAGATATGAGGCCGCTTACCAGAGGGCAAGCTTCTATGCGCAGTCGGCTATAGCCCAGCCGTGGCCTTTGTGAACTCACAGGGTCATAAGGGGAGACAGGTCCCAGAAAGAAATCGCCAGGTACACTCTCAGGCTCATCCGATAACGGGAATAGAAAAAAGATTGCACCATAGGATAATTCCGTAATATAGTGTGGCATTTATTAAAACGTAAATGTACTTACAAACAAGAGATTAAAAACAGCATGTAAAAAAGTGTGCCGGCCGGCAGATACGAGGAGCCCTTCCTCCTTAGCGTGGTGACGTGCAGTGACGTCACACTATATACGGAATTATGCTATGGTACAATCTTTTTTCTATTCCCGTTATTGGATAAGCCAAAATGAAAATAAAAGTTTTGCCTGTAGTTCTATTTTAAGTAATGCACAGAGTTCAGGAACCAGGATTAAGTAAAGCATAGAGTTCAAGGGTCAGGAATAAGTAATGCAGAGAGTTCAAGAGTCAAGATAAAGTACTACAGAGAGTTCAAGAGTAAGGATTAAATTAAGCAGAGGGGTTAGGGCTCAGAATTAAGGGGTCAGGATTAAGTAACACAGAGAGTTTAGTGTATTGGTAAAGAAACACACAAAGTACAGAGGCCAGGATTAAGTAATGCACAGAGTTCAGGAGTTAGGATTACCGTATATACTCGAGTATAAGCCAAGTTTTTCAGCACATTTTTTGGTGCTGAAAATGCCCCCCTCGTCTTATACTTGAGTCACCTTTTTGGGCCTGATTTTCCGGATTTGGGGACCCGGTACCAGCTGGCCGTAGGTCCTCTGGACTCCAAACTTGGCACACATGTAGCCCAAGTTGTTCTCTACAAGTGTGCAAAATTTGCTGTCTGGGGAACCTATGGCCAGGGAGCACCGATTTGAAAAATTAGAAATTTCAAAATCGGGCACACCTTCTTTATACTCCAATGTTAAACGTAAGTCTAGTCATGGACACAGTGAGGCATGGGCACAGTGAGGCATGGACACAGTGAGGCACAGTGGGGAATGGGCACAGTGAGGGATGGGCACAGTGAGGTATTGGCACAGTGAGGCATGGGCACAGTGAGGCATGGGCACAGTGATGCATGGGCACAGTGAGGCATGGACACAGTGAGGCAAAGTGAGGCACAGTGAGGCATGCAGATGGACACCCTAGGCTTATACTTGAGTCAATACATTTTCCCATTTTTTTGTGGTAAAATTAGGTGCCTCAGCTTATATTAGGGTCGGCGTATACTTAAGTATATATGGTAAGTAATGTACAGATAGCAAAGTAATAACTGCCGCTGCAGTAATTATTTAAAAAACATTATACCAAGACCTCGGGCTTGGTGGTTGCACCTGGTTTACCCTATGCATGGCAGCTGATTTCTTCTCCCTCCCTTTTTGCAGTCATCCCTAGCATTGTCACCCGGGAGCCAGGCTTCTCCAAAAAAAATATTGCAGTGTGCAAGCTCAATTTCAGGTCCCCAAGTGTCAATCCAAAATTGTACTGCTGAAGAAATCTCCACATGATCTAGTGTCCCCAGGAAAAGTAACCCTACAACAGCATTCTCTATATTTTTCTTATTACAGTTTTACTTTAACCACTTAAGCCGCGGACCATTTTGCTGGTCAAAGACCAGGTCACTTTTTGCGATTCGGCACTGCTTTGTTTTAACTGACAATTGCGCGGTCGTGTGACGTGGCTCCCAAACAAAATTGACGTCCTTTTCCCCCCACAAATAGAGCTTTCTTTTGGTGGTATTTGATCACCTCTGTGGTTTTTATTTTTGGCGCTATAAACAAAAATTGAGCGACAATTTTGAAAAAAATACAATATTTTTTACTTTTTGCTATAATAAATATCCCCAAAAAAGATATAAAAAAAACATTTATTTTTCTTCAGTTTAGGCTGATATGTATTCTTCTACATATTTTTTTAGTAAAAAAATTGCAATAAGCGTTTATTGATTGGTTTGTGCTACAAAATAGGCGATAATTCATATGGCATTTTTATTAATATTTTTTTTTTACTAGCAATGGCGGAGATCAGCGATTTTTATTGTGACTGTGATACTATGGTGGACACATCGGACACTTTTGACACCATTTTGGGATCATTGTCATTTTTACAGCAATCAGTGCTATAAAAATGCACTGATTACTCTAAAAATGACACTGGTAGTAAAGGGGTTAACCTGTAGGGGGCGCTGAAGGGATTAAGTGTGACCTATTGAGTGATTCTTACTGTCAGGGGGCGTGTCACGTCACTGATCGCTGTTCCAGACGACAGGGAACACGATCAGTGACATTGTCACTAGGCAGAATGGGGAGATGTTGTATCTACACACAACATCTCCCCGTTCCTCAGATCTGTGACCCGATTGCGGGACACCAGCAGCGATTGGGTTTGCGGGTCCCGTGGAGGGCGGTCATGGAGCCCACAGCAGGGTCGGCAATTTAAAGGGAATGTACCTTTTTTGCTTGTCCGTGCCATTTTGTTGATGTAAAAGTGCGTGCACTGGTCGGCAAGTGGTTAAGATATACCAGAATGTTAAAAATCCAACATAGGAAAGCAATCATGCAATAACATTTTTTTTTCTCATCTGAAATAAAAGATTACTGCACTTAAAAATACGGTAATCACTGATATTTGTCTTATGGAATATGGCACTAATGCCGCATACACACAACCGTTTTTCATGGCAAGAAAAATGCAATTTTTTTAATTGGTCATTAAAAACGATCTTGTGTAGGCTCCAGAGCATTTTTCTCAACGAGAAAAATGTCCATTAAAAATTTAGAACCAGCTCTATTTTTTCTTGACGTTTTTCACGTTGTCGCTTTCCTCGTCATGAAAAACGGTCGTGTGTAGCCTTTAACGACGGGGAAAAAAAATGCACATGCTCAGAACCAAGTTATGAGAAGGAAAATTTGCATAATCAGCCCAAAGAGTGGCGCCATTCGAATGGAACTTCCCCTTTATAGTGCTGTCGTACGTGTTGTATGTCACCGCGCTTTGCTCAAGCATTTTTTTCATGATTGTGTGTATGCAAGGCAGGCTTGACAAGAATCACGTTGAGAAAAACATCATTTTTTTCCATGACATTAAAAACAGTCGTGTGTATGCGGCATAAGGCGGCGCAGAAACTGAAGTGCCAATGATATTACCCATAGAAGCCAATCAAACTGAGGTTTATGTGAATCAAACTGCTGAAAGATTAATACTGGATTCATGTAATGGGTTACTGTTCTTTGTCAAATTAAAGGAGTTGTAAAGGCAGAAGTTTTTTTTGTTTATCTTAATGCATTCTATGCATTAGGATAAAAAAAACTTTTGTGTCTATCAGCCGCCCCAGTACTACCTAATTACTTACCTGAGCCCCTTCTCTCTCCAGTGATGTAGATGTCTAAGCTGTCTGGGACATTCCTCCTGATTGGCTGAGACACAACAGCGGCACTATCGGCTGTCAATCAAAGTCAGTCAGCCAATCAGGGAAGAGAGGGGGCGGCCCGGGTCAGGGCTCTGTGTCTGAATGGACACACAGAGCTGTGACTCGGCTCTAGTTCCCCCATAGAAAGCTACTGACTGTAGGGGCACTCGATAGGAGGGAGCGGCCAGGAGCAGCAAAGAGGGACACGAGAAGAGGCGCCTTTACAATATCTTTAAATATTATGTTTGAGGCAAAAATATTATCTACCATTATTTAAAAAATAGCATTATTTATCTAACTTATTTGACAACTCTTTGATATAAACAAAATTCTATACAACCATGTTGTTAATATTAGTTTTAGTTAAAATAAATCTATCACTATTATATATAAAACAATCACTTTTTCTACAGGGCTTGATCTCTGTATAGCCAATTATAGATGGTAGCATAAATCATTAGTGCTGCACAATGCCACCAACACACCTCAAATGATGACTGTTTCCCAGAGCAATTGAGCTAGGTTCATGATGGTTCAGATGGCATACTGTATACTTAAATGATTTGGTCCTAAACACTTAAATCCAATCTGCTTTAGATTAGGGTGACAGTTTGTCTTACTCTTGTATTATTTGGTCCTGTGTGTACTCATGCAAAGTGGACAAACTGTTTTATTCAGCTTCCATCTTTCCATCTTGTATGGCAATAATGTCTGATCTTGTTAGTGTGATTCTAAAGCTGGCCAGTCAAATAGAATGGGGGCCAAAACAAGACTTTTGGCTTAGGGTGTCAGGAAATACTGTACATTCAATTCTGCTTCTCATCATTTTGCAGTAGATCCACAGTGAATTATTTTACTGTGGGGTATAGAACTGAAGAATGTGTACGAGTCAAATGTAAAGCCCAAAGAACCAGAAGTGTTTATTATGCAAATTTGCTCCCCAGTAAAGTTTAAACTGTAAAAATGTTACTTAAAACCAAAATTAAACATGAGTTCACTCCTTTCGTGCATCTCATGCATACTAATAAATGTGCATATGCAAACATTGTTACATTTATTTCTGCCCATAGAGTTATTTTATGAGTATCAGTAATCAATTAATCTAGCTTTATATGGAACTACTCTTGCTGGAACATTATACGGAAAGCATTAGATAAAAAATAAAGTAAAAAAGTAAAATCAAGTGTAGTATCTATCTGTTCTTATCAGTGTTCAGTAGGGGTGCCTCACCATCATTCTGGCTTTTTGGTAGGAATGGCTAGCTGTATAGTATCTCTTCTGGTATAATGTGGGACCTAAGGGACCTTCCCGATGGTTAAGGAAACCGTAGAGTGCACCACATAATGTGTGGGTTGGTAATAGTGGTGTGGGGTGTTCTGAGAGGCCCAGTGCCTCCTGGTTTTAATGGTGCTACCTGGTCTCATCATGGGCTGGGAAGGCAGACAACCTGTGGTGTCAGTGCCGCCTGGGATGCTGGGGTGCTCTTAGTATGACTATGGGCCTGAAAACCTACTGTGAGAAGAAGCACATGGACATGGCACTTCCCATTTTGGCTGAGACCGGGGCAATTTTTGTTACCAGGCCACCATGTCGAACCATTACACATATTATATCACTTATTTATTTCACATTTTCTTAACTTGTGTGCCACCTGCACTTATGTTTGTGTTTTTCCTTTTCACCCAGATAGAGGGTGTGGGTCCTCAGCCCTACCTATTAGTTTAGGGGGAAGATGTGTGGAAAATTAGGTTCCTTCCCCCCCTGAACTGGGGGTCTCTATTCGGCAGAGCCCCTCACCTGGTACTCTGCGTTTGGCTGCAGCTGACCATGAGGAGAGGGGTCCACCAGGCCTTTTGGCTAGTGGCTATGCCACTGACCTTATTTGTAGAATGATATCACCACTATCCCCATTCTTCCCACATGTATATAACCAATGATAGCTTGAAGAGCAGTCATTCAGATAGTGGTACCCAGAGGCATAACTAGAACCTTCAGGGCCCTGGTGAAAGAAACTATGAAGTACCCCCTGATCCCCAGCTGGAGCCCTTCCCCCCGGGACCCAAGCTTTTTCCACTGACTTATCCCGGACCCCTTCCCTCTGGTCCCGGGGCTCTTCCCACTGATCAAATGGCTCTTTACTCCCATCACTGGGGCCTTTATTATGGTCATGCAGTGGGACTCTTTCATATGTTCTGCAGTGGGCTCCCTTCCTGCCACCTTGGAGCCCCTTGGCTTGTTCTTTTATCCTTTTATTATTTTACTATTTTACTATTAATTGCCATTTTAGAGGAGGAGAATCAAGCTTTCAGCAGCTTCAGGAGGAAAATTGACATAACCAGTTCCTCTTTATCGTAATAGAGTGCTTGTTGCGCTAAATAAAAAAAAAATGATATATAAACTACAGCAGCTGACACAATATTGTTGGATACAATGGAAAATAATGAAAGTTGTGGTGTAGCGCTAAAATAATAATAAAAAAATAATAATATAAAATAAAAATAAAAAGTTCATATGTAACATTCCAATAAATGACAATTGAAATGAGGATCCAATCCAAAGTTTGTATGTATCACTCCAATAGATGACAATCTAAAAATATGGATCCAATCCAAAAGAAATCCAGAAGAGAGGAGGAATCAAGTGCAAGGATAATAGCCGAGCCTCCACCAACACCCAAACACACTGACCCTTACCGTCAGTACATATATGCACATGTAGGATATTCCAACCCAAGGAACAGATGGAATTCTTGGTTCACAGGATAATAGATCATTCAAAGAAAAAACATCCACCACTCCTCCTTCTAGGGACTTGTAATTTCAAAGTGAGCTTGGAGATCAGCAAGGCATATAACCCAATAGGCTCCAATAGCATGAACACATGTGTAGGAAATGAAAACAGAAACACAGCTCATTGCGCAGACATCCCATTAAACAATTTTTTTTTTAAATGGTGTAAGGATGCACTAACATGTAAAATATAAAAAGCAGGCATGTAGTTATGAAAGCGACCTGCGCTTCCTACCAGTAAGATGGCGCTCTTCCGTTCAGCCCTCCAATAGCAAAATAGCGTTAGCCTTTCTCCACTGGCCCGACGTTTCTCCACCAACGTGTGTCATCAGGGGCATATGCTCCTCTTTATGCCATCCTCGCCACCCCTCCTATCTATGTGTATTGGGGAGACACACTAGCCCCTCAAGCATAAGGCTGGGTTGCAATTGTGACTCCTGCGACCCATGTAGTTATGCCCCTGGTAGTACTGTTGGGGTTGGTCGTGTGAGTCAGTGGGTGGCGGGCATCATGATTGATGTTGGTTTTACAACAAGGCATTTTTTTTAAATGTTATTTTTTTGTTAAATCTTTGGGTGTCTTTATTTCTAGATGAAAATGTACTCCAGGCTCATTCACATATGAGGGCTCTGATATCTGGGGGTATCCCTTATTATTAAAGGAGGATTTCATATTCTGATATGCCCCCCCACCCACAGACACCTGGGCAGGGTTGTAGGAAGGAGACTCTTGTCCTCATCAACATAGGGACATAGATGCTATTAATGCATGTGGCATGGTATTGTTGCTTTGATTGATAGACTGGTATGGATTTTTAGAGGGACCTCTCACACTTTTTTTTGTTGGTTTTTGTTGCTGTAGCATTTTTTGTAGCACAGAGATGCACCCCTTCACAGTCAGGATTAGGGCACTCCCAGGCATAATTTTTAAAGGAATTTGGCATTTTTAATGTTTTACTTTAAGCGAGTGAGTGATTAACTTATATAGCGATACAAATGCGAACTAAATCGCCTCAAGGCGCTTGCATCCAGTGTCATCCTGATCCTTCAGAAGAGGTGGGTCTTACGTTTTTTTTCGAAAGGCCCAATGGTTTTCTTCCATGCGGATGTTAGTGGGTAGAGAGTTCCATAGCCGTGGTCCTTGGACTGCAACTCTTTGTTCTCCTTTAGATTTGTAGCGGGTCTTAGGGATGTGGAGGAGGTTTTGGTTAGTTGACTGGAGGGTGCAACTAGGGTTGTAGTGTTTTATTTTCTCGCACAGGTATTGAGGAGCATTTCCTTGTGTGCATTTGTGAGTGAGACAGAGGGTCTTGAATGTAACCTGATCCTTTACGGCTAGCCAATGTAGGGACCTCAGGGACGGGTGATTGATTCCCAAGGTTTTTTTCCCGTTACCAGTCTGGCTGCTGTGTTCTGGACGACTTTCTGTTCTGAAGCATACAAAGTGGGCATTTTAAATTTGATAGATTTGGCTCCCATTGATTTCAATGGGGTTTGAAGTTCACTGAACCCAATGCAATGCTCATCCCTTTTTCCCATTATTCTGTCTCAGTGACAATAGATACTAAAACACTAGAGACACCAGGACAGTAGATGCTTAAACAATAATATATTGAAAAAGCAAAGGGTCTTACCCCTTATTACCCTATCCAGAAATGCCTTTGCATAAATACATTGCATAAATTACAGAATAAAATCATGACTAACTATAACTTATAATGTACGTTCTTACTGTACAAAGAATGGGCATAATTTTTGTGTATTGAACCTATAGACAACTATATGTATAATTTTTGATAAAGTGTCTGTAAAGCTAAAACTTTTATTTTTATTTTTTCGAAGAAAAAAGTGATGAAGTTCATCCATTTGCATCAGTTTTTACGTATTTTTTTTTTTACATTCACCAGCTAGAGTCTTTATCCACTTGAGTCCTGGAGCAATTTTTTATGCATAAATGAACTGGTTGTCTGTTTACATTCATTTTTATTCCATTCCCTTTTTTTTAAGGGAAGCAGATGTAAACAGATGTAAATGGATGACCATCCATTTACTTCTGCTTTTCCATAGAGATGCATTTACGTCTATTTTTCCTCTATCAATGGATGAATGACAAATGGACGACACAGCCTTACTCAATCTATTAAAGAAAAATAAAAAAATTGTTTGGATTTACATACACTTTAAGTAAAACAATGATGGTAAAGTAAGCCCATGCTGAAAGAAAAAGTACACTGCCGTTTCTTACCTTCTTCTGAAAATGTTACTTGTTTGGCTGCCATGATGAACTAGTGACAGCTAAAAAGATTATTGGTGTCAGTGATTACTTGTCTGAGAGTCAGAAATTGCTAATTGCTCAATATACCCCTAGGAAACCTCTAGAGGAACCTTGATTGAGAAAGACTTAACTAGGAGAATTTTAATAGGGATGAATACAATACCTCACCTTACCTTTGTCTCTCCCGGCATGCGCTCTGGTCATCTCCTCTTCACTTTAACAATAAAGAGATATTCCTAACTACTGTTTTAACCAGTAAACATTGGTGACAGATATTCTCTAACATAAGGTTAGACCTAAATCAACTTTTCACCAGGACAAAGAGAAGCAGTAGATCAATACCTTGTAAAGTCCAATGTGATTTACAAAGTTAACACAATTCCAACATAACCATTTTATTTTATTTTTACAGACATGCTAAAATGTGAATTTTTGATATGTAAATGTATTTGAAAACCCCCAAACAATATATATTATCTAAAAGTAGAGGATCTATAGAATAAAATGATGGCACCTGTAATATTTATGCCATATGATCATTTCACAACTGTTTATCATACACCTCACTACCAAACACGCATAAGAGCCAGCATTTAAATATGTTCACAGATGCTATACCAGTTATGATCTTGTTTAAATCCTGTTACTGCTGTGCTGTAGAACTTAAGGCGGAAGTAGTAATACGGTTAAACATGTCAGCTTTCAAAGCTGTTTATCCCATATGAACCAAAAAAATTCATAATTCTTTGGCCTTCTAAGCTGGCAGCAACTTTGTTATTAATTATGACTTAGAAATAATACATTTTTTTGTGAGAGGATAAATAAGACTTTATTATTATATTGCCCTTTGCTGCTTATTTTATTTTCTGTAAAAATAAGGTAAAAAACATATTTTTTTTCTAGTATGACACATAATTTTAAAACAACTGGTGTTACTGTAGATAAGTACAAATTGTATTCATTTGACATGTTTATCAAGACATACAAATTTGGGTTTTGGTACAAACCATGGAGTATGAACTTACATAAGAATAAGGTTACCTATAAATTAATTAAAATCTTTGAAAAACAAATTATAATTTCAAAACAAATAAATAATGGGCTTACTAGGGTTATATAGGAGACATTTTATTTTAGTAGGTTTGCTGCATCTAACTACATACAGGAAAATGTTGCTGGGCAACACAGGGTTGGACACTGACAGCAGCCCTTTTACTGTGACATACCAACATGTTTTCATACCAACCATAGAGTATAATGGGCTATTTTCAAAGATTTGGGGGATGGCAAATAATAATAAATGTGCAGAATATGCACAGTATGTCACAGTAGAGGAGCTAGCAGTATGCTGTAAACATTCCCAGTCTGTGACTGTGCAGTCTCCAGTACCAAAACCTCCCTACCAACGTATCTAATGTCAAATGTCATCATGAGATCTCTCTATGCTTGCATCTGATGTTATTATAAGATCTCCCTACATATGCATCTGAGTTTATCAAAAGATCTCCCTCTGTATGCATCCTATGTATGCATTTGAGGTATGCCCCAGTGTGAACTGGCTATAAGGTCTCCCTAAGTATGTATCTGAAGTCATCATAAGATCCCCCTTACTATACATCTGATGTTATTATAAGATCTCCATGCTTATGCCTCTGATGTCTATTTAAGGAGAAGGAGACTGTTTTGTTGCTTTTATGATTGTACCTTTAAGTCAGTGGTCATCAACCCTGTCCTCAGGGCCCACTAACAAGATAACTGAATTACATCACAGTTAATATAATTTGCTGCTCAGTGATTACAGTATTCTAGTCTGCATCTCCTCAAGGTAATACATCAAATCTGGCCTGTTAGTGGGCCCTGAGGACAGGGTTGATGACCACTGCATTAAGTGACACAGTATCAATGTTTAGTATATTTAGCCACCAGATTTAACCTTAGGAATATTATATTTCACTGTATTTCTATTTTCAGCCTTATCAATGAATCATTAAGAGATCAACTTCTAGTTACTATCCAGAAGACCTTCACTTATACACGAACCCAGGCCCAGCATCTTTTTATGATCCTTATGGAGTGTATGAAAAAAAAGGAGCTGGTAAGCAAATTAAATTAGGGCTTGATTTCTAAATCATGGATGCTGCCACTAAATATGTAGTTGTGTTTATTATAAATGACATGTACGGTAATTCTAAGTAAAAAAGATTATCATACTTTGACACATTGAATAAGCATGTATGTGTCTGTATACAACAATAAAATTATCTGGTTTTTATGTACAGCATATGGCAACAACTGATTTTACTAAATGTAGTGGTGGATCCACTGTAAATGTACTTGCTGTAAGTTGTAACTATGAAGTTAGCTGAATACTGTATTGTATAATCTAAGTATTAGGTTCTTTTACTGAACAGATTCAACTAATGGTCTCTTTTTATAGGTAGATGTAGAAGGGACATTTTATAATGACTGTTCACAAGAGGGCATAGATTGTTGTTGCTCATTTTTTCTGCAAATGTGTATTACACGACAGTCTCTGGCTTCATTGCTTAATAAGTCATTGACCTCAGAAAGCAAAATGATACTACTCAATGCTTCATCAGGTACTACTCTATCAATTTGCCATTGATAGGGAAGATTTTAAATGAGACTTGTCTTGGTTGAAACCAGTGGCGGTGCATCCATAAGGGCGCACGGGCACCTCTCCCTCTCTCCAGCCACCCCCTCTCTCCAGCCGCCCCCTCTATGACAATGGATAGATTTATGCATAGCACAAATCTATCCATGGCCGCCACTGCCACCCCCTAAATTATAGCGGCGAGGGGTGTTTTTGAAGCACCTGATTATAGCCATGGGCTCTAATAGGCTTCAAAATAGGTGAAGCACCATGCTTTGTGCTCGCAGTTCACCCAGGTGTGTTATAAAAGCGAATTAATATTCGCTTTCTTAACACTGAACTGCCTCTCCACCAACCAGGTGTTGGGGTCTTTTACCATCACTTGATTGGCTGAAACAACAGGTGCCGCTATTGGACATCTATCAGGAGGAGAAGATGGGAGGAGAGGACAGCAGGAGATGCATTAAGGAGCCTGCTCATTGCTGTCACCTGCTGCACCACCGAGACAGTGGCGGCATTCGATGGCACAGTGGCAGCATTTGATGGAAACACTTGCAGCATTTGATGGCACAGTGGCAGCATTTGATGGCACAGTGGCAGCATTTGATGGGCACAGAGGCAGTGTTTGATGGCACAGTGGCTGCGTTTGATGGCACAGTGGCAGCGTTTGATGGGCACAGTGGCTGCGTTTGATGGCACAGTGGCAGCGTTTGATGGCACAGTGGCTGCATTTGATGGCACAGTAGCTGCGTTTGATGGGCACAGTGGCTGCATTTGATAGCACAGTGGCAGCGTTTGATGGGCACAGTGGCTGCGTTTGATGTATTTGTTCCCCCCCCCAAAAAAAAATTGACCACCAGCCACCACTGTTTGAAACATGGATGCTGTCACTGCAACATCACATTTTCACATATTCTAAAAATGTTAGAAGTCTGGTATACCTAAAAACATTTTTTTAATCAGTGACCTGGAACAAGTATACAGTTGAGGACTTTTGTTTCTTCTGACTTTCCTGATATACATACTTGTTCCAGGTATTTAACTCATGTATGGTATGGTAGTCAAAGAGTAAGCAACAGTCAGGTAACTGGTGTTTATGAAAGAGCACAGCAACGGTAGATTCATACTTTTCTCAAGAGAAACGTGAGGGTTACTATTACTAAATGTTCCTTTTTTTTAATGATACGTTCCTGGCGGCCATCCGGATTTTTAATGTCAATACTTTGAGCCACTGACAAGTTTTGGGGCCAACTTAGTTTACATACTTATTTTGGGTCAGTGGGTCAAATTATTGGAGCAAGCTGGGTAGCATAACAGCTATCAACTTTCAATTTCAGAGGGAGATACGCATAGGCACCCCCTTTTTTTCTTTCAAGAAACATATTTATCTTAAACCTTAATTCAGTAGCTTGAATAGCTTATAGATTCAATAACTTAAAATAAGTTTGTCTCAATTTATTTTTTGTAAACCCTTAAGGATATACTTTATGTGGGAACCTGTTTTTTTTTTTTTGGAAAGTCATTCTACTTTACTTAATTTACATTTATTTCAGACTGACTACAAACTGCACATCAATCACAGCTTCTATTCAGTCATTACAAATGAGCTGAAATCACTGTCAGCACTTGTCTGCACATACTGTATGCTATTGATTGTGCAGGACGTTTCAAAATCACTAATCTATCTTTATTTAGACTTACAGTCCTCTACAAACATTGCTGTCCTGATGAAAAATCACCGGGGATTTTAAAGCTATGGCCTTTACTTTTTCCAATAAAACAAATATGTTTTAGTCAATGCTTTGTGCTTCACTGAAAATAGGGAGGATTTGTAAAAAACAATATGTCTAGCAAGGTCTCAGAGCTTTATTGATTAATAACATAGCCTCAGAATCCAATAACTGGATTCATTCTTGTGTCAGGCCATGGTGTTTTAACAACATACTGTCAATGTGAAATAAACTAGAAGGTGTTAATATGCCATACCTAGAGGGCTGTTGTTTTAAGTGGGCAAGGAAGGGCATTTGCTTCAATTCCACCAGCACAGGGACTGGGTCTGTCCCCCTTTTAAAAATAAATCTCATCACCATCTCCTTTGGCTATAGTATACAGATCTGTATAAAAAAAATGCACTATTTAGTTGCCAAAATTATAAAAATTACACTAGCGATAGCAGAAATAGAGTACCCAACACTGAAAAGTTGCTAAATTTTGATAGTACATGGCGCTAACTAACTTTCAAAGTTACAGATTTCAAGTTTGTTATCTTGATCCTTGATCATAGCCAAATATTCAGCGAGTGACCCACTAGTGCAACTATTATCAGACTAATGCCGCGTACACATGATCGGAAATTCCGATAAGAAAAGTCCGATGTGAGCTTTTGGTCGAAAATTCCGACCATGTGTGGGAATTTCTGCCAACAAAAGATTGAGATCAGGTTCTTTATTTTTCCGATGGAAAATCCGCTCGTCTGTATGCAATTCCAATGCGCCAAAAAAATATGCATGCTCAGAATCAAGCAGAAGAGCCAAACTGCCTATTGACCTTCATTGATCTCGAATCATCGTATGTCACCGCATTCTTGACGGTCAGAATTTTTGACAAGATTTGAATTTCCGATCGTGTATACGCGGCATAACAGGCCAGGAGCCTGCACCTTTAAAATAAGAAAGCATAAGCATCTACCATATTTTTCTTTTTATACCTGTCCTTTAAAGTTATGTTTTGTTAAGGACCCCAAGTGGCTTTGTGTTGCTAGCAATTCACCTCAGGGAACAATCCTTGAAACTTTGTGGGTTGGAAAAAATTAGGCACCAGTCAATTAAGGAAGTTTTACAGAGTTTACTAAAATGAACTTAGGGAGAAGGGGATTAGGATACTGGATACCCAAAAAGCCCAAATATACACAGACTGGCATGCTTTACTATTCAACATGCAGAGCAGCTTCAGTGCTGCATACTTACTGCTTGGATAAGCCACTTGCACTGTCTATAGCGTCTAACTAACTCTTCTAGACACTCTACAGGAGGCAAAGTTTCACTTCTGGTGCTCCAGTCCACACAACATTCTTCCTGTTCTTTCCTTGATGCTACATGTGCTTTCCAAGGTTACTTTCCCCAGCATGTACCTCTGGCAATAAACTTCTTAGTGGTTTGCCAGGGAAACATACATATTTATAACTTAGGTTTTTGTATCCTTTTACACTATTGCCAGGGACACTCTTAAACAGCAGGCAAAAGCAAACAATAACTCTGACCTCAGGGAAAACCTAAGCAGAACTATCAACTAGAGCTTAAGCTGACTACATCCCGGCAGTACTAAATGTAGGCCGAGAAAATGCCTGCTTAAAGGCAGGGACCCTACATTTATTAATTTAAATAATTGTCAAACTACCTATGTACTTTATGTACAGTACATGGGACTTTGGAATTGTTGCTTTATGCTTATGTATTAGTTTAATTTATACATTTTAAAATATGCAACTGTGGCCTGGATCTATAGATTTTTGCAAAGCCTTGTTTGCCTGACTGGTTGTTTCAGTTTATAGAGGATTGATAATATTTGTTAAAAATAAACTATATTTGGATAATGCAATTCAATATAATGAATAGTGTTACTATTTTTTATCATGCAAACATATTCTGCAACACATACTTTTAATATAAAAACTGAAACATTTACATAGTCCATATCACAAAAAAAGCTTTCAGTCTAATGTATTCATCACAGTCATGCAAACATTGAGTGGAAACAAGTTAGGGCCACTTGTGCGTGGCTGTTTTCCTATGTGCAGTGCAAAGGATTTCAGTTGGGTCTTCTTGAGATTCTTTGCATGGTACTCAGCAGAAGGGACTTGGACAACTTCTCGTAAGTGTCCATTCACTCTGTATGGATGGGACTGTGCTGGGCAACCTAGACAAGGCAATTTGCCATCTGTTCTATTAGTTCAGTTCACACCACCACACTGTGGTAGTGTGTGCTGAAAATTTGTAGGACAAGTTGTACCTTTTTTTCAGAACAGCCTTCTTAGTTGCATGAAAATCAATGTAATGCAATTTTGTAATATTACAGTAGAGTTTAAAAAAAGAAAAACAGTGCATATTGCCCCTTTACAAAGCACACCCGTGGCTGCAGTGGCAGCTGCTGTGAATGGACCCTAAAACTGTCTACACCTGCCATAAACTGCTTTCAGGAGTGTCAGATGTCCATGCCCCCTGTCACATGCTGTAGTGCCTTCCTCAGATCACTTTGTCCCAAAAGGACCTAATATTCATATAGGGGTCTACAGATGGAATTATGGTGTGCAGCAGTAGACACAGACACCTGCTGGAGTTGCGTATTTCTGACATGGTCTCTTCAATAGACAGTTACTGGATGGGAATAAAATAGCATTGTTTTAAGTTTATGATTAAAAAAAATTAAACAAGATATAACATGGTTCACTTTAAACATCTAGCCTTGCAGAGAGCAGTTTATGAAAACTGCACTTAAATATGATATTTAAAACAACAATAGGTTCACATCACTTCACTTTAGTAAATAACCTTCAGAATGTCCTTAACATGGATTGCAGGTTACCTAACCAAGAGCATCAGGTGCAATTTTCTTTAGAATTATCATTCTCAGCACAAGATATAAAGAGTGTCAAGGCAAAGATAAAGATTAACTATGTGGGATGATGTGAATATTGGTAATGAGATGCAGATCCAAAATGCTGGGAGGGAAAGAAGTGAAGTAGAAAAGTACAGTAGTTAATTATTTAAGGTTTGATATAATGTGATCAAAAGAGGGAAGGACTTTGGAACATACTGATCCAGGAATAAATTGGCACATATTTTCAATATTACATATTGGTCAGTTCATTGAAATGTTTGTTTATTAGGAAACAAACGTAAATGTAACAAATTATACTTAGCATTCTCCAGAGAATTCATAAGCAAAGAAACTGAATATTGCAAAAGTGTAGCTTTTGTTTGCAATGAAACAAAATTGACAAAATGGGGCAAGATTGACAAAATAATTACATTCCACTTTACCACAATTCACCCAACTTTGCCACAAAATGTCAACTTCAATATATAAAAGATTGCTTAAGATAGCTGCAGTGTTAACATGCATTGTAAAACAAAAGATAAAAAGTGGTCAAAACATAAAAATAGGCGAATTGAAGCAAAAACTAAGAAACCTTAGTTCCTTGGAATGGAAGTGATTGCATTCAATTTGGTATAATGGAAATCCTTTGCAAAAGCATTTTTTAACAGTTGCCTTTGTAATTTGGTGAAACATACAGTATGTACATATGAATATTTTGTCATTTTATATTCAACATTGTTCAACTATAACAAAATGAGGAGAGAAAGAAGAAGGCACAACTGTGTATTAGATGTTTTTTAATAAAAATAATATTGATGAAAACTCAAAATAGAGGATCCATTGGTAATTAAAATTCACCTGTGATCAATTACATATTTTATAGAACAATTTTTAGGTGACTAAGGTGACCTAAGATGACCAAATATTTGGAACATCACAATATAATAATGTCTATTTTATTGTTTTTCATCTTTCAAACTCCAGATTACAGTGTTCAGGATGGGATCAGAAGGTCATCAAGATATTGATTTAGCAATCCTCACAGCCTTGCTTAAAGGTAATTATGTGGATCATATATAATAATCATTCCATTCAATTAGAAGACTAAAGTCTCAGACATTTATATCCATTGCAGTCAATGTCCCCATGCATTATTAGTATTATCATGTGCTATAATAATGTTTTAATTATTTAAGAATGTGTTCATTAACAAAGAAAACATATAATGCCCTTGGTACATGCTTACAAATATTAGCTAATCTAAGTTCATTTTTTACTGTGTGTTACAAAAACATTAACTACAACATAAATGCAAGAACATTAACCTTCTGAGCGGTATTCCCGAGTGTGGCTCGGGGCGAGATTTTTAGGCTACGATCGGTAACCCCGAGCCACACTCGGGTTTTCTTCGCTAGATGCAGGAAGAGGTTTGGTACCTTTTCCCTGCGATCCAGCGATGTCAGCGATGTCTTTCCCCAGTGCACGGCGGCCGGATGTCCGCCCGATGCACTGTGTTCCCCTGATTCCCTTCCCTGCGAGCGTCGCGACGCAGGGGGGCGGAAGGGGGGGGAACGGCGCGAAATTCAAAAAATATAAGTAGCAACATAGTAAAACACACTGACACAATTGGATAAAAATTAAAAATAAATTACAGTGACCTTTGATTGTCCCCCAGTGCTTTCTCCAGTGCCCTGTCTGCAGATTGACTGTACCTGTACTGTACCTGTGTCTGCAAACTGCACAGCGATCATGGCAAAGCGCACCTGTACATCAAAATCGCTATGCGACCTGCTGCAAAACAGCAACAGCGATACGGAATCACTTGCGGAGGAGCTGAGTGACAGCGACGCATGGCAAAGTTCGTCATCAGACGCAGAAAGTGATATAAGCGACGATCCTGTGCCCAGCGATGTGCGGACTTGGTGCACAATTGATTGCGGTGATGACCACGTAGCGCCCCCAAGATTTCCATTTACAGGAGCACCTGGGATAAAAGTGGACGTCGATGACAATCCCCTGGAATACCTCCAACTTTTTCTGACCGCTGAAGTGATCGACAAAATAGTTATTGAGACAAATCGATACCAAGAACAACAAGCTGCGACTCCTCAGCGATTTTCAAGGCGCAGAAAATGGGAGCCTGTAACCAGCGAGGACATTTGGAAGTTTTTGGGCCTCATTATTTTACAGGGAGTGGTGGGGAAACCCCTGCAAAAATGGTACTGGTCCACGAACAAATTATTGGCCACACCTTTTTTTGGATCCGTGATGTCGGAGTACAGATTTTCATTGATCATGAAATATTTGCACTTTGCAAATAATGAGGACTTTGATGAGCATTCTCATCCAGCTCCAAAGCTGAAATAAATTTGGGAGGTTTACCAGCTTATTTTGCAGAACTTCCAGCGGACCTATATTCCTGAGCGCGACGTTACCATCGATGAAAGTCTCATGGCCTACAAAGGTCGGCTCAGCTGGATACAGTTCATTGCATCAAAGCGCGCTCGCTTTGGTATAAAATCTTTTATGCTGTGTGAATCCAGCTCTGGATATATTTGGAACTCAGTCGTATACACTGGGAAAGGGACCAAGTTCTGCGAGCGATTCAGCGATTTTGGGATGGCAACCACTTCAGTTCTGTCATTGATGGAGCCCTTGCTCAACCAGGGCTATTGTGTCACCACAGACAATTTTTATACCTCCCCAGAACTGTACGAGTTCCTTATCCAAAATAAGACCGACGCTTATGGAACCGTGAGGCCTAACCGGCGTAACATGCCGTCAGCATTTCCCAGCAAAAAGCTTAGGAAAGGAGAAGTAGCTGCATGGCAAAAAGGGAAAATGTTGGCACTGAAGTGGTGGGACAAAAAAGACGTTTGCCTTATGAGCACAGTCCATAACACCTCGACCGTCATGGTGCATACCAAAGGTGGCAAGGATATTATGAAGCCACAAGTTGTGTTGGACTACAACCACACGATGGGAGGTGTGGACAGGGCCGACCAGGCCATGACTTTTTACCCAGCGATGAGGAAGCAGCAGAAAAAGTACTATAAAAAATTTTTCCGACATCTTGTCGAACAATGTCTCTGGAATTCCTTCATCCTGATGAAAAAAAAAAGTGACAGGCCTATAGCCCATGCAGACTTTGTGTGGAAGGTGGCAGAACAAATCTTTCTGAAGCACCAAACGCCAATGGCGGTAAACCGATCTGGACGTCGGGCTTCTGGTGTAGTGAACCCTGAAAGACTGACTGGTCGTCATTTTTTGGACCTCATTCCACCTACTGAAAAAAAAACAGCACCCACAAGGATGTGTGTGGTTTGCTGCTCCAAACGCGACGAAAACGGAAGAAAAATCCGTAAAGAAACGTGTTTCTATTGTGCCGACTGCGACGTTGGACTTTGCGCTGTACCCTGCTTTAAAATGTTTCATACCCGAGACGTTTACTGAATAATGATTTTGCACCCTTGTTTCAAACAAGGGTGCAAAATCAAGCCTGCCACAAAAAATCAGAGTATCTGAATATATTATTTGTTAAGATTTATTGAATAAAAAGTATTGTTATTATTAAATTATTACTTGTTATTATTTATTATATTATAATTTATGATTTTGTGTTTCAAACTTCATCATAGTCTACTAGAGACTCTGGTTTGGACAGATTTAGGTGAGTTATTCCTAAGAATTACAGGCCTGCAATCTAAAACGCCAAATTTCCATGCAAAATAATGGTACCGCTTTCAGCACCTTTTTTCAGAAAGAATCATACCGCCAGGGAGGTTAAGCAAGCCACAAACATATAAATGTTTAATTTTTTTAGACCTGTATGGGAACATGGAGGCAAAAGGGATTGCATGCAGTAGTCCTGGATTCAGAAGGATGACTTAAAAAGTTAATAGGAGTTTTCAGCTAAACAGTTTATAATTTGTTTGTTTAACCACTTCAATACCGCATGCCTTCATATGACGTCCACAAAGGGGATATCTTATCCTGGGTGGACATCATATGATGTCCTGTACTTTGTGCGGGGATATCTGAATGATGCCTGCACCTAGAGGCATCATTCAGATATCATTTTGTTCCGGCAGCGATCCTGCACACCATAAGAACGATCATAGTGGCGGTTCCGCCGCTTGATCGTTCTTATATGCAGCGGGAGATGACATACCCCCCTCCCGTCGCCATCCGGTGCTTTTCCGGGCTCTCCCGTGCCATCGGGGGGCCGGAGAGATGATCGTCGTCCGCCGTATGGGAAGCATAGAGATGACTGGTGACCAGATGGTCACCAGTCATCTCTATGACCGTCGGAGGCCCGGGCGCGATGTGATGACGTCACGCTCGGGTACCCGTAAATAAACAAACCGCAATTGCGGCTAGTAAGAATGAGATCTGTGAATGTTTTTCACAATCTCATTCTTTCCAGCCTAGAGGAGAGATGTGGGGTCTTATTGCCCCCGCATCTCTACTTAAAGAGGACCTGTCACACACTATTCCTATTACAAGGGATGTTTAAATATGAGGTACGGCGCTAAAAAATTTATATTGATAATACCCAAAATACAATGTGACAGATTCAGGAAAATAAACAACATATATGTGCAAAACAATAGTGAATAAAAACCAATATTCAAAAAGTGGGCATATAAAATTGTATAAATATGCACAATCTAAAAAAAATGCATAAATAAGTGAACGTGATAATCCACTGAAAGTAATGAACTACGAATAAAACTCAAGGTTGGAACTGGACGTATACAGACGATCGAATCAATAATATCTCACACGTTATCACCTCGCTCCCTCATAACATGAGAGATATTATTGATTCGATCGTCTGTATACGTCCAGTTCCAACCTTGAGTCTTCAGGGAGACATTAAACACCCCATGCATATACTGACCACTGACCGTGGTGACAGCTTCTGGTAAGGAGACTGCATCAACAACACTTTGGTGATCTTTTTGGTGAAAGGAGTATAAATTGTTTTGGCTTCACTGCACAATATTTATACAAGAAGAATTCCTCTGATTTCTACACATTCGGTTGTGGATTATTGGGACTATATTCTTAGTTCATTACTTTCAGTGGATTATCACGTTCACTAATTTATGCATTTTTTTTAGATTGTGCATATTTATTCAATTTTATATGCCCACTTTTTGAATATTGGTTTATGTTGTTTATTTTTCTGAATCTGTCACATTGTATTTTGGGTATTATCAATATAATTTTTTAGCGCCGTACCTGATATTTAAACACTTTTCCAATTTAGTATCTACAATTTCTTGGTACTGGCAGCAATTGTTTCAATCACTTTGTTTGGTTCAGCGCAGTATTTTATCCAAAAACATTTTTTGGTCTGTTTTTCCTATTACAAGGGATGTTTAGATATATCTTTCATATTTTACAAAAAATGTGGGCTAACTTTTCTGTTTTGTTATTTTTTAATTCATGAAACCATTTTTTTTTTCCAAATAAAAGGCGTTTGAAAAATTATTGCGCAAATACCGTGCAAGATTTTTATTCCCTAGGGTGTCTGCTAAAAAAACATATATATTGTTTGGGGGTTCTGAGTAATTTTCTAGCAAAATAATGATGATTTGAAGTAGGAAAGAAGTGCCAGAATAGGCCCGGTATAGAGGTGGGTTTTAAAGCCCGGTATTGAAGTGGTTAAACAGACATCAACTATTCAATGAAGTTTTCAAACTAAAGCTCAATTAAACGCTTTGCCTTTTGATTTACTTATAGTCTTGCATCCCTGTGTTATTTGTAACTGATTTTTGATTGGTAATGCCCTTAAAATATTTAACTTTTAATGATAATGCTGATTTACTGTATGCTCTTTCCAGTGCTCTGTGTTGGCATAGATGAGTAACAGCCACATCCCTCAACACAAGCATCCTTACACATATTTGTATAGCAATGGAGCCTTGGAAAAGTAAAGTATTGCAGACAGAACCCAGCATTTCACCTAATATCTCAAATTCAACACCTTATTTTCATTTTTGTTTGACTAGAGCCATTTTATTATAATGTTAGGTAATCCCTAGACTATCAAAGGCTGACCTTACACTATACAATCTGATCGTATAATCTCCTTTAGATCCACCATCCACTGTATTGCAAGGGCCTGCCAAATTGGATGCAGTTTTAATGGATTGTTTAGGTTTGTGCTCATATTACATAGTGTTGGTTAATTTAAAAAGAAGATTATATAGAGATTGCACAATCATATTGTTTATACACTCGATGCAATGGTTCTTCTACCATACCTAAAATGTAAACAACGACCCAACAGCTTACAGTATTTAATTTAATCTATCGTTTTCTTTTAACTTGTTTTAAAAACTTCCCAAATTGAAAGCATATGTCTTCTACCAGTTAATTATATAGTTACATATAGTTACATGATTATTCCTTGCAGCAGAAAAGAGAATCTTCTATTTGTTACTTATTTATGAAATTGTGTTTTATTCATGTAATGTCTTTTACTGCTTATTCCACATATCCTTCAATATCGAATGCTTCTTAAATAGCATCAGAGGAAGTGTGTAATAACAGATGGATTTGTGCTCCCAACCATGATAACTTGACTGTAATAACCTGAGATGACTATAAGCAACTAAATGTGCAGTAACATAAACAGAAATATAGCAATAGCACCTGGGAAAATTAAAGTATGCAGAAGGAACCTAGTATTTCACCTAATAGCCTTGAAGAAATATCAAATTCAACACCTTTTTTTCTGTGTATTTGAGTAGAGCCATTTCATCATTATGATAGGTGATCCCTGTCTAATTGCATTGTAGAAGGGCAGATATCATGCATTAAATGCTGGCCATAGGCAGTATATTTCTCCTCAATGGTTATAAATGTACCTGCCATTTCTATAGGATTGGACATTAAACTAAGCTTAGTATATTATAAGCTATTACTTTCTGAAATTTCAAAAACTGTTAAAACTTTGGTAAAAGTGGTTCCCATTGTACAGTGTAAATGCACCATACACATTTTAAATATTGTTTTTCTTTTGCATCCCTTGTGAAACAGGTGCCAATGCCTCTGCTCCTGATCAACTGAGTCTGGCATTAGCCTGGAACAGAGTGGACATTGCTCGGAGTCAGATCTTCATTTACGGACAACAGTGGCCGGTATATATGTTTAATAATAATGCTAATGTTTTGTTTTTTCCAAAACTAAAAAGATGTAAAAATTCACCATGCAATTATTGGGGTTTTCAACGTATTCTTTCTCTCTGCTTTAAATTGGTTAGGTGGGGTCCTTGGAGCAAGCAATGCTAGATGCACTGGTACTGGATAGAGTAGATTTTGTCAAACTACTTATTGAAAATGGAGTTAGCATGCACCGTTTCCTCACCATCTCTAGAATGGAAGAGCTGTACAATACGGTAAGAAAAACAATACTTACATCCTGTAAAACATTCTTCATTTTCTTAACAAAGCTTTCCTGAGATTGATTTACTAAAAAAAGGATAGGCTATTTACTTCAATACTTATCAATACTTATCAATGTGAGTTTTCACTTTGCACAGAACGTTTCCCTTAGCTTAATGAATGAGGAGAAGCTCCGCTACCTTGAATCATCCATCAACATTTTATATGCTCCTTGCATGTGAACAGGTATTCCTTGCAAAATATTTTTTTTACCACATTCACAAGCCTAAGTTTACATTTCTATGCAGATCAAAAATTACTTTGTAAAGTGCTATACTCCGTTAGTAAATCAGCCATATTGTGTGATTACATTAAATCTAAACAACATGGTAAACATTGTATAATTTAACATAACTAAACCCAAAAGCAAACTTTTCATATAATACAGCTTACCAGTCCTTAGCTGCAGTAGATTCATTTATTTTCATTTTTAGGCTAACATTACCAACAAGTACAGAAAAGTTTTGTTACGTTTGCTAGAAATGCAGTGCCCTTGGAACTATGTAACAATAAAGTTTGTTATCACATATTTAAGGAATGTGCAGATTGTTTTTCTCTCCTTGGAACTAAACAAAAAAACAAACTTATCGTTCTTGTTTAACCTCCCTGGCGGTATGATTCTTTCAGAAAAAACATGCTGAAAGCGGTACCATTATTTGCAAGGAAATTTGGCGTTTTATATTGTAGGTCTGTCATTTTTAGAAATAACTCACTTAAATCTGACCAAACAAGCTTCTAATAGGCATCCCGGGTATGACATTTTTTTAAAAACAAAATTATAAATTATAATATAATAAATAATTATAAATAATTATAACAAATAATAATATAATTATAATAAAAATTATTCAATAATGTAATCAAATCAAAATCACTGAAATTTGCTCAGTTGCAGAATTGTTGCTGTCATTATTTTTATTTTTTTATGACGAATTTCCCCACAAATCGCTATCGCACAATTCTGCAAGTGATTATAATTTATTATCGCTGTTTTTTAGCTGATCTAAAACTATTTTTGACATAAAGGGACACTTTTGGTTGCTATGGACAATCTACAGTTTGCAGGGAGAAAGAAACGTTTTTATTATATAAAATGACATGCATGACACAGGACAGACCACTAGGGACAAGGGGGGTGTGTTTTTTTTACATACAGTACTGTAATCTATAAGATTACAGTATACTGTATGTATAGTGTTTGTTTACTTTTTTGAATTTGGCGCCGTTCTCCGTCCCCGTGCGTCGTAACGTCGCAGGGAACGGAGATCGGCGTCACACGGAGGCACTGTGTGAATCGAGCGAGGTCCTGCTCGCTCACACAGCGCGGTGGCATCGCTGGATCCAGGGACAAGGTAAGTAAAACTCCCTGTACATCCAGCGAGGCGAGCCCGAGTCTGACTCGGGGTTACCGATCCTAGCCCAAAAATCTCACCCCGAGTCAGACTCGGGAACACCGCCCAGGAGGTTAAACTATTAATCCCACCCACATCCAGGTATTTAAAATGAATATGAATGAATGAATCTGCCTGGGTTTGATTCATGGGGAGAGGGTTCATTGAAACCTTCAAAACCCAAATTCAGCAATAAACCCCAGTGAAGTCTATCTTGAAATCTTTATACTAAGTTCTGGCCATTTTCAAGGTTAATTAGCCAGGTATCATCAAAAAGGACATGGGGAGCTGTTCACAAAAGCAAAACGTATTTTTACAAATATCGTACAACATGGGGCATGTCCTTTTAATGTGACTTGGAGGCCAACATGAACAATAACAAATAATCCTTTATAATTAAAACTTGGGAGATGCATTTAAGCTGTATGTGGTTTTAAAAAACAGTACAATTTTCATGGACAGCATCAGCAACACCCTATTCTTGAATCCCATATTTTGGATATGTAAATAATTTTTTCTTAACCCCCTTAGCGGTAAACCCGAGCGTGACTCGGGGTGGGTTTTCAATGTTAGGATCGGTATCCCCGAGTCACGCTCGGGGTGGACGTGCAGAGTGTGCAGCGGCGCGGCTTACCTGCTCGCTGAATCCACAGGCAAGTTACTTACCTTGTCCCTGGATCCAGCGATGCCACCCCGCTGTGTGAGCGAGTGGGTCCTCCTCGCTCGATTCACAGTCTCCCCGTGTGCCACCGATCTCCGTTCCCTGCAACGTTACGATGCACGGGGGCGGAGAACGGCGCCAAATTTAAAAAAGTAAACAAACACTATACATACAGTATACTGTAATCTGTATACTGTAATCTTATCTTATAGATTACAGTACTGTTTGTAAAAAATACACACCCCCCTTGTCCCTAGTGGTCTGCCCAGTGCCCTACATGCACTTTTATATAATAAAAAATGTTCTTTCTGCCTACAAACTGTAGATTGTCCAAAAGTGTCCCTTTATGTCAAAAATGGTTTTAGATCAGCTAGAAAACAGAGATAATAAATTATAATCACTTGCAGAATTGTGCGATAGCGATTTGTGGGGAAATTCGTCATAAAAAAAAAAAATAATGACAGCGACAATTCTGCAACTGAGCAAATTTCAGTGATTTTGAGTTGATTACATTATTGAATAATTTTTATTATAATTATATTATTATTTGTTATAATTATTTATAATTATTTATTATATTATAATTTATAATTTTGTTTTTTAAAAAAATGTCATACCCGGGATGCCTACAAGACTCTTTTTTGGCCAGATTTAAGTGAGTCATTCCTAAAAATTACAGGCCTACAGTACAAATCACCAAATTTCCTTGCAAAATAATTGTACCGCTTTTGGTACGTAATTCCAGACAGAATCATACCGCCAGGGAGGTTAAAGTATAATTAAAGCCAATTTTTTTTTCCATTTTGGGTAGAGTAGGGAATGATGACATGCCCTGTCTGTTTTTCCCATCTATTAGGGAGATTTAGAGCTCAATATATAAGAGAGAGACGCTCAGGTTTTATCTTGATTTATAAACAGCAGTGTATTTTTTTTAAAGAAAATAGTAACAAATAATGTGCATTGGCTGGACAGCATGTAATCAGCATGCTTAAACCATAATGAAAGAGTGCCACAAGTCTGCTGCGGAGATAATCTGTTACTTAAGGTTCTACAAACACGCAAAGCTGATCGGTTACCAGCAGCTCTACAAACATGCAAATCTGATCTGTTACCTTTATTTCTATAAACATGTGATCTGTTCTTACCTTGTTGTGGCACAGAACTGGAAGCTACCAGCATCTCCACATCTCACCTACTGTATAATATACAGTAGCCTGAACAATAGGAGGTTAGACTTTTATCTACAAGCATTTGAAGGTCTTCTTTAATTAAATAGGTCTCTATATGAAGGTGAGCAGAATAGGCACAATGAGAAGGCAGTGTACACGGTGAAGACATTGTTGGAGTGTTTATATAATATGTTTTCGAAGATGGTGATTGCACTTTTTCACATACTGGGCTGAGTATTTTGCAAGGGAAATATAATAATAAGAGCAGGATATTTACTTGTGTATGATTGGACAATTGGAATGAAATTAGCTTTACCTTATTTACTAAGTTATGTCAGAATTCTTTCTGCAAAGTTAGTACAATTTCTGCAAAGTTAGTATTCTCTACTCCTTCAGTAAATAATTCCCAATTCTGTGTAGAAGGTGATAAGTATTCTTAAAATGCTCTGCAACTAATAGACCTAGGCACAGATTCACAAAGGAGATATGACGGCGTATCTCCAGATACGCCGTCGTATCTCTGAGTCTGGGCGGTCGTATCTATGCGCCTGATTCTTAGAATCAGTTACGCATAGATTTCTATTAGATCCGACCGGCGTAAGTCTGTTACGCCGTCGGATCTTAACTGCATATTTACGCTGGCCGCTAGGGGCATGTATGCTGATTTACGCCTAGAAATATGTAAATCAGCTAGATACGCAAATTCATGAACGTACACCCGGCCAACGCAGTACAGATACGCCGTTTACGTTAGGCTTTTCCCAGCGTAAAGTTACCCCTGCTATATGGTGGCGTACATGCGGCGTACCTATGTTAAGTATGGACATCGTTCCCGCTTCAAATTTTTAATATTTTACGTTGTTTGCGTAAGTCGTCCGTGAATGGGGCTGGACGTCATTTACGTTCACGTCAAAACCAATACGTCCTTGCGGCGTACTTTGGAGCAATGCACACTGGGATATTCCACGGACGGCGCATGCGCCGTTCGTGAAAAACGTCAATCACGTCGGGTCACAAGTTATTTACATAAAACACGCCCCCCTGTTCCAAATTTGGATTAGGCGGGCTTACGCCGGCCTATTTACGCTACGCTGCCGCAACTTACGAAGCAAGTGCTTTCAGAATACAGCACTTGCCCGTCTAAGTTGCGGAGGCGTAACGTAAATAGGATACGTTACGCCAGCACAAAAATACGCCGATCTACGAGAATCTGGCACTTAGTATTCATGTTAGGCTCAAAGGGTCATGATTCCAGAAATAGTAAATTTCTTGGTAATTATTTAAGAACATACAGTCAGGTCCATAAATATTGGGACATCGACACAATTCTAATGTTTTTGGCTCTATACACCACCACAATGGATTTGAAATAAAACGAACAAGAAGTCTTCTCTTGATTGTTGACTTTGACACACATACACCTACCTCCTGGAGAGTGTTCTTGATCTGGCCAACTGTTGTGAAGGTTTTTTTTTCACCAGGGAAAGAATTCTTTGGTCATTCACCACAGTTGTTTTCCGTGGTCATCCGGGTCTTTTGGTGTTGCTGAGCTCACCGGTGCTTTCTTTCTTTTTAAGGATGTTCCAAACAGTTGATTTGGCCACACCTAATGTTTTTGCTATCTCTCTGATGGGTTTGTTTTGTTTTTTTCAGCCTAATGATGGTTTGCTTCACTGATAGTGACAGCTCTATGGATCTCATATTGAGAGTAACAGATTCCAAATGCAAATAGCACACTTGAAATAAACTCTGGACCTTTTATCTGCTCCTTGTAAGTGGGACAATGAGGGAATAACACTAGACATGTGCACAGAAATTTTCGTTTTTTTTTTTGTTCCGTTTCGTATCGTTCCGTAGGTTCGTCTCCGTTCGTTTTTCGTAAGACGCCCATTTTCCTGTTCGTTCCCGTTCGTTTTTCGTATGACGTGATTTTTTCGGATTCCGATCGTTTCGTATTTTGGTTACCGTTTTATTTTCGTACATGCGGGATGGTTCGTTATTCTGTTTAATTCATGTTCGTTACTTGTTAGACAATAATTTTCGTGAATTTTCGTCGTTTTGTACTTTCGTAAATATATCGCGGGATTCGCGGCACTTTCAACACGCGGCTCATCCATATTAACTATTGTTAAGCCCCATACACTTGGTCAGACTTTTTTAACAACAAACATAAAAACGATCGCTTTACCGAACGTTCGTTCGTTTTTAAACTCCATCAGAAAACCATTTTTGGGTTCAAAAGTCTGGCCAACTAATCTCTCCCTTCAGACGAAAATCCACAGAAAAGTTTATTTGGCTTTACTGTACTACTCAGCACAAAAGAGAAGCTGCTTTTCTAACTAACTACACTCACTGCCCATTCAAAAAAACGAAAATGACATCTATAAACAACAGATTTGTATTCTGTATTTTGAAACCAAATTACGAACAGAAAAAAGGAATTCAGAATACAGAATGCAAATCTTTTGTTAGATGTTATATGAACATACAAACATAAAAAGGATTCAAACAAAATACAGAATGCAAGTCTTTTGTTATAGATGTAATTTTCGTTCTTTTGCTGTTTTCGTTTTGTCGTATTTTTGTCGGATCGTTCGTTCGTATTTGCGGTTGTTCGTTATGCGGCTCATTCGTAATCCCGTCGTTTTCGTATTTTGGTGCTTTCATTTTTTCGTATGTACACATTATTCTGCGGGTACGAAAATGAACATTTTCGTACGAAAATAACATTCGTACGAACGGGAATGCACATATCTAAATAACACACACCTGGCCATGGAACAGCTGAGCAGCCAATTGTACCATTACTTTTGGTCCCTTAAAAAGTGGGAGGCACATATACAAACTGTTCCTACACCGTTCACCAGATTTGGATGGGAATACCCTCAAATTAAAGCTGAAAGTCTGCAGTTAAAGCACATCTTGATTGTTTCATTTTAAATCCATTGTGGTGGTGTATACAGCCAAAAAGATTAGAATTGTGTTGATGTCCCAATAATTATGGACCTGACTGTAAGTTACTGAAAGTTTCACAATATAAAATATATTTTCAGGATGAACTCTTTACAAAGTAAATCATTTGTTGTTTTAACTGCCTTAGTTTTAGTAGATTATTAACATGTTCCTATTTTTTTAAAAAAAGGTTGATGTACAATTTTTACACATTAAAGCAGAGTTCTGCCGTTTTTTTTTTTTTTTAGGTCAGCAGCTACAAATACTGCAGCTGCTGACTTTTAAAATAAGGACACTTACCTGTCCTGGGAGCCCGCAGTGTCAGTACCCGAAGCTGAGCTATTGGGGGGGGAGGGTTTCCGAAAAGCGGAAGTTCCATTTTTGGGTGGAACTCCATTTTAACAACCTAACAACATTTCCAAAACCATAGCAACGGTAAAATTATTGCTACCTGATATTGACCTCTTCACAGATTCACTACAGCAAGAAAAATGTTTGGCTGATGTTGCAAATATAAATGTTTAATTTTCCAGATCAGACATGTACTGGTAGAATGAGTTTTCTTTTCCTTTTCTGTTTATGTAAATGTGACAGAGCCCCAGAAATAAAACAGAATATGTTAGAATTTACCGATGCTCTAGACTGTGAGTACCTTGTACATATCCCTAGGGGTATATCATTATAATAATCTCTGATTCATACATATTGAGGAATTCTAATTTTAATCATAAAAGCCAGAGCAGACTTGTTGATTGCTGTGCAGAGAAATTATACATGAAGCCAATAAAATTGATGTGCATAAAACGAATATAACCTACATACATCAAAAAACAATCCAATCAAATAGTGTTTCTCTTTATATATAAAATAGATATAATGTTCCTCATTATACAGTATAAATTATTTAGAATGTGAGCACAAAATTTAAGAAAATGCCAGACCAGAAGGATTATGAGATTACAAATTTGAATGAACCAATAAAGTAGCCTTTTCAAGTACAAGTTAACAGGAACATGTACTTGTATTTCTTTGTCATTACGCTGTGTAAAATTAGAGAAGAACTCCAGCTTTTCCTCCCCAAAACAACAGATGCATTGTGCATGTAAGTTAATAACATCCACACTGTAAGTTTATGTGTAACTTAACTCCTTTAGCAGTATAGCGCGGCTTTCTGTCTCTGTGATGTTACTCCTCTTCTTAGCTGAAATTCAGAGTTATCTGACTTCCTGCTTCTTTCCTTTTCCAGTCCTAAAACTACATCTCCCTTGATCCTATGAGCCTCAGGGTGGGGTATGGGATTCATTTGTACCAGTTCTGAGAGCTGATGTGGGTGGGTCCCCGGGGACAGGGGCGTTTACATTTATTTATGTATTTATTTATTTTTTATTTTACTTATTTATTTATTTTTTACACCTTTTTTTTTCGATCACTTTTATTCCTATTACAAGGAATGTAAACATCCCTTGTAATAGGAATAGTGTGTGACAGGTCCTCTTTAAGGAGAGATGCAGGGTCAATAAGGCTGGAAAGAATGAGATTGTGAAAAAAAATTCACAGATCTCATTCTTACTAGCCGCAATTGCGGTTTGTTTACTTACGGTACCCGGGCGTGACGTCATCACATCGCGCCCGGGCCTCCGACGGTCATAGAGATGACTGGTGACCATGTGGTCACCAGTCATCTCTATGCTTCACATCCGGCGGACGGCGATCATCTCTCCGGGCCCCCCGATGGCACGGGAGAGCCCGGAGAAGCACCAGATGGTGGCGGGAGGGGGGATGTCCCCTCCCGCAACCTATAAGAATGATCAAGTGGGGGAACCACCGCTATAATCATTCTTACGGTGTACAGGATCGCCGCCAGAAGAAAATAATATCTGAATGATGCCTCTAGGTGCAGGCATCAGTCAGATATCCCCGCACAAAGTACAGGACGTCATATGACGTCCACCCGGGATAACAGATCCCCTTTTTGGATGTCATATGACGGCGTGCGGTTTTAAAGTTGGATCTCTTTTCATACTTTCAATTTTTTAGGTGAAATTATCAATTCTTGTTGCAATGAAGTATAGCCCTACTTTAATTTTAATGATAGTGTGTGTGCATGTGTGCGTGTGTGTGTCTTGTGTGTATTAACATGTCCATATCTCTTCTACTTTTATTTATTCATTTTTTGTGAAGAGTGAAACATCTTTGGAAAAGTTTTGCATGTAATTCATGTTCCCACGCAAATAATGGTTTACCAGAACTGCTGTTGACTATGTGTGAAAGTATTTAGCAGATGTTGGACCGGTCAGGTCTTTCAGTACATGGTGTTTCTATTACCTATTTGCTTCGTTGTTCATTTATTTTCAAATTTTACTGTATTTCAGAGACATGGGCCATCAAATACATTATACCATTTGGTCAGGGATGTCAAGAAGGTAAGCATTAGCTCACGATCAAGGTAATATTTGTATCTGTTTATAGATCCTAGAAACTCTGTTTTGCATGAGCTTTTCTGATGTGATTTATGTTTCTATGTATCTATTTTGTTTGACACCTCAATTCAAAACACTCATCTCAATCAACATTATTTTCAAGTGCTTTCATTGTATGTATCAAGATGTTTGTCACGTTTTCCTGTTTACTATAACTAAGAAATATTCCTACAATTACACAAATATAACCTACATTATAATGAAACAATGAAATAGGAACTTGACCCAAGAAGTAGTAGATGTTTGGCTAAATGTTCTCCTGATGACAACATACTGCCATCTTGTTCTAAATAAAGCCAATGCTGATGATGCACATATGTGTTATCATTGTGTGTTTTCATAAATATAGCCCAAATAGCTCATTAGCAGTGATTAAATGGCCCTGAATGTTCTACATATTTAAATTTTCTTTACCAATAACATATCAAACAATGTTCTTTTTTACTGCATAGTAACACCAGACCATTGTACATTTGTGAATCATTTGGTGGTTGTGACTACATAGTCAAAAAAACATAATAATTTAGGTCAATAAGCACTTGTTCATTACAGTATATACAATTTTAAAACATCATCATGAAATATTAAAACTAAGAGCCATTTCCAGTACATTTGACATCTTATGTAAATGTGACGCAAAAAAATTGCTATTAGGTCAAGCTCAAAATAAGAAGGATTTTATATTCCACTGAGCTGTACTAGGAATCCCCAAGGCAAAGATTTTTTTTTTTTTTAATGGCCTACTCAGCTTGGTAGACTTATGTCTTCAGCTTAGTGTAGCATATTATAGATAGTGATGGCCATTAGGATAATAACAGCAATGGTGTTAAAGAAGCTAATGACAAAATATGGACATTTTCTTTTTTTTCTACCCTGATAAAATTCCTGATACATATCACTGTGTGTTGTTCTCACAACATCAATTTTTTTTGTAGAATTAAAATTTTAGTGACTATCTTTCTGCAAACACATCTTGTTAGTAAGTTAAGATAAACTGGAAAGATTTGTGAGACTTACAAGTTTTTTTGCCATAGAATTTAATATAATATGATGATTGTGTATTTTGTAATGTATAAAACACAAAGGGCCAGATTCACAAAAGAGATACGACGGCGTATCTCCTGATACGCCGTCGTATCTCTGAGATACGTGTGTCGTATCTATGCGCCTGATTCATAGAATCAGGTTACGCATAGATAGCCCTAAGATCCGACAGGTGTAAGTGACTTACACCGTCGGATCTTAGGCTGCAATTCTAGGCCGGCCGCTAGGTGGCGATTCCATTGCGGTCGGCGTAGAATATGCAAATGACTAGTTACTAGTTACGCCGATTGACGAACGTCCGCTTTGCCCGTCGCTCTAAATTTACGTCCGTAGATATACGACGCGTAAAACTAAGCATGCCCTCTAGGTGGTCTAACCAATGTTAAGTATGGCCTTCGTTCCCGCGTCAAATTTTTGAATTTCACGTCGTTTGCGTAAGTCGTCCGTGAATGGCGCTGGACGCCATTTACGTTAACGTCGAAACCAATGACGTCCATGCGACATCATTTAGCGCAATGCACATCGTAAATTTTAGGGACGGAGCATGCGCAGTACGTTCGGCGCGGGAACGCACCTAATTTAAATGGTCCCCGCCCCATTTGAATTAGGCGGGCTTGCGCCGGGCGGATTTACGCTATGCCGCCGCAAGTTTACAGGTAAGTGCTTTGTGAATCAGGCACTTACGCTGTAAACTTGCGGCGGTGTAACGGAAAAAAGGGATACGTTACGTCGCCGCAGCGTAGCCCATTTCTACGTGAATCTGGCCCAATATCTTTACAATGCCCATTAAGAAATCAGTGGTATGCAATATTCTGGCATTAACTGACTGAAATGCATATTTTTTTTATATACAAAATCAGTCAGTGTTTAAAAAACTGTAATGTTCACAAATCACATACTGATTAATACAAACTATTTATTGTTTGTTAAGTGTTCTATAAATGTTAATACTTCCAACAACGGGTAATTTATAAAGCAGGAAAAGTATGGATTTGTAAGGCAAAGTAAAAAAATAATTGCCTAGGGAGGCACATCCACTTTCACATTTTGGGTTTTGTCTGCTGCAGTAAGTGAAAGCTGAGTTATTGCTCTCTAGTAACTTACAGGAGAAAAAAAATTGGCGGACTGGAGTTTGCTTGAAAAGATTCTCAGCCAAGGCCAGTTTTGAGAAAGAATACAAGTGGCATGAATCTGCCATGTCCTAATGTGTATTTGCATCCAGCATCAGCCAGTTCAGCAACAACGCCGACATTCTGCCCGTATGTATGGCAGCCGGTTTGACAGAAGCCAGCCATTCAGCTTCTGTCAAAGACTTCTGTCGGACTTGTATATCAGAAAATCAGAGGCCGACCAACTCCCAATGGCTGAGAGCACTGAACGGAGTGTTCTGGTGAGGGGGACGTCCTCCTGTTAGAAAACAGGAGCTCAAGAGGGGAGATCGCTGTACTAACGTTAGTACAGCGGCTGTACAGCTGTCAGCTGTCAGCTGTCAGTTTTTTTCTCATTCAACCAAGCGATTTGAAAGAGAAAGAAAATTATAGTGTGTAGACTTAATCACTTAACAACCCCTTCACGCCGATATACGTTGGCAGAATGGCACGGCTGGGCACATCAACGTATAGGTACGTTGTCCTTTAAGCCCAGCCGTGGGGTCGCAGGCGCGATCCCGCGACCCGGACCGAAGCTCCGTGACCGCGACCGCGGGACTCGCGGACCCGATCGCCGCTGGAGTCCCGCGATCGGTCCCCGGAGCTGAAGAACGGGAAGAGCCGTGTGTAAACACGGCTTCCCCGTTCTTCACTGTGGCGGCGTCATCGATCGTGTGATCCCTTTTATAGGGGGACACAATCGATTACGTCACACCTACAGCCACACTTCAGGTCACACATAACCCCATCAGCTGTGGTTAACTCCCAAACTGCAATTGTAATTTTCACAATAAACAATGCATTTTAAATGCATTTTTTGCTGTGAAAATGACAATGGTCCAAAAAATGTGTCAAAATTGTCCAAAATGTCTGCCATAAAGTCGCTGTGTCGAAAAAAACCGCTGATCGCCGCCATTAGTAGTAAAAAAAAAAAAAATTTATAAAAATGCAATAAAACTATCCCCTATTTTGTAAACGCTATAAATTTTGCGCAAAGCAACCGATAAACGCTTATTGCGATTTTTTTTACCAAAAATAGGTAGAACAATACGTATCGGCCTAAACTGAGGAAAAAAATATATTATATATTTTTGGGGGATATTTATTATAGCAAAAAGTAAAAAATATTGCATTTTTTTCAAAATTGTCGCTCTATTTTTGTTAATAGCGCAAAAAATAAAAACCGCAGAGGTGATCAAATACCACCAAAAGAAAGCTATATTTGTGGGGAAGAAAGGACGGCAATTTTGTTTGGGAGCCACGTCGCACGACCACGCAATTGTCAGTTAAAGCGACGCAGTGCCGAATCGCAAAAAAGGGGCAAGGTCCTTTAGCTGCATTTTGGACCGGGTCTTAAGTGGTTAAAGGGGTTTTAAAGGAAAACATTTTTTCCCTAAATAGCTTCCTTTACCTTAGTGCAGTCCTCCTTCACTTACTCCAAGGTAAAGGAAGCTATTTAGGGGGGAAAAATGTCCTTTACAACCCCTTTAAGAAAGTTTGCAGTCTGAAATCTCCATCATCCAAAACACCAACGCTACAGAAGTATAAACAAGCATGGGGTTGATTTTCAGAAATGATAATTTCAATGGTTCCCACCAACAGTTATCTTAACCGCTTGAGGACCGCCGCACGAAGATATACATCGTCAAAATGGCACGGCTGGGCACAAGGGCGTACATGTACGTCCCCTTTAAGATCCCAGCCGTTGGTCCTCTTTTCCATGACCATCCTTGTGGGAACAGCAGACCCGATCGCGGGCAGTGTCCCGTGATCGGGTCACAATAGCCATATGTTTTGAATGTGTATATTATGGATAATACCAGACTAAACATAATTTGACTATTCATCTATATCTATACAATCAAATAACAAGGCATTTTTAGAAGCTCTCTATACAATGCAGCAATAGTTGATTTGAACAAAAACTTCACCCAGACTGAATATTTAGTTTTAGGTAGAAGCAGTGGTGTAGCATGGGGGGGTGCAGGGGGTGCCGTGGCCCCGGGTGCGATTTTTAGAGGGGCGCAATATCAAGCCAGTGTGTGTCACCATTGGCTGCGTCCTCCTAAATTTAATTTCCTGTTTTCCCGACCGCCCGAAGCTCCGGCCGCCATCTTTCAATGTCTGGCGCCCTGTGATTGGGCCATGTGTGGCATGGGGCTGGCCTGTACGTGATCCTGAACTCCCACCTCTGCACATGACCTCAATATGCCCAATCACAGTGCACCGGACACTGAACAAACTTGGCGGCTGACTCTTCCTATCTTCCGGACCGATGTCATGATGCAGGACAAGCAGGTGAGGAGGAACACGGACTGGGGAGAGAGGCAAAGAGAGAAATGGAGGCAGAGGCAGAGAGAGAGCCAGAGGCAAAGAGAGAGAGGCAGGCAAAGAGAGAGAGACACAGAGGCAAAGAGAGAGAGACAGAGGCCCCGGGTGCGATATTTAGGGGGGGCGCAATTTCAAGCCAGTGTGTGTCACCACTGGCTGCGTCCTCCTAAATTTAATTTCCTGTGTCCCCGGCCGCCCGAAGCTCCGGCCGCCATCTTTCAATGTCCAGCGCCCTGTGATTGGGCCATGTGCGGAATGGGGCTGGCCTGTCCGTGATCCTTAAATTCCCGCCTCTGCACATGACCTCCATATGCCCAATCACAGTGCGCCGGACACTGAACAAACTTGGCGGCTGCCTCCTCCTATGCTCCGGACCGATGTCATGATGCAGGACAAGCAGGTGAGGAGGAACACGGAGAGAGACAGAGGCAAAAAGAGAGAGAGAGAGAGGCAGAGGCAAAGAGAGAGAGAGGCAGAGGCAAAGAGAGAGAGAGAGGCAGAGGCAGAGAGTGAGAGAGACAGAGGCAACGAGAGAGAGAGAGAGATAGGCAAATAGAGAGAAGCAGATAGAGGCAAAGAGAGAGATAGGCAGAGGCAAAGAGAGAGAGAGAGAGACAGAGGCAAAGAGAGAGAGAGGCAGAGAGAGAAAGGCAGATATAGAGGGAGACAGAGGCAGAGAGAGGGAGACAGGGGCAGAGAGAGGGAGACAGAGGCAGAGAGAGAGGGGCAGAGAGTGAGGCAGAGAGAGGGAGACAGAGGCAGAGAGAGGGAGACAGGGGCAGAGAGAGGGAGACAGAGGCAGAGAGAGAGGGGCAGAGAGTGAGGCAGAGAGAGGGGCAGAGAGTGAGGCAAAGAGAGATATACGGGCAGAGAGAGAGTTACTGTAGGCAGGACAGTATAGTGGTCAGTGTAGTGTAGTAGACAGTGTAGTATTGTGGTTAGTGTAGTGGACAGTATAGTATAGTGGTCAGTGTAGTGGACAGTATAGTGGCCAGTGAAGTGTAGTGGACAGTATAGTATAGTGGTCAGTGTAGTGGAAAAAATAGTATAGTGGTCAGTGTAGTGTAGTGGACGGTATAGTATAGTGGTCAGTGTATTATTGTAGTGGTCAGTATAGTGGTCAGTGTAGTGGACAGTATAGTGGTCAGTGTAGTGTAGTGGACAATATAGTATAGTGGTCAGTATGGGTATCAGATAGGTCAGTGTTGGAATCAGGTTGGTCAGTACTATTGTATTTGAAGGGACTCGGGGAGAGCTAAAAGTCTGCAGGTTAAGGGGGGGGGGCGCAAATTACTTGCCTTGCCCCAGGTGCTGACCACCCACGCTACGCCACTGGGAAAATGCATTTAGAAGTTTATATTTACTAAAATAATTGCATGTCCATGCATTTCCATGTTCTGTGTACCATAGGAGACCAGATATAGTAAAGGCAGTGACCTGGGTTTAGTAACACTTTAATTTTGTGCGCTGCAGACACAAGATGTGAAAGGAAATCTCTACACAGTGATAGGAATTTCCCACATGGACAGTTGTTACTGAGACAGATATCCCTATGGGAAGATTTACCCTCACCTATTGTTTTAGTGAAAACTTTTGTATATCTCATAATTTTTATCTTGTGATAATGGAAACCAGAACAAAAAAAAGTATGAATCTGCCTAGCCATAACACAGACACAATAAAAACCAGACAGAAGTTCCAATCCTTCCTCAGTTTATCCAAAACTTTACAAAAATGGCTATACATACAGTTATAAAGCCTAAACATTTTTTATCCTAATGCATTTCTTGCATTAAGCTAATAAATATTTAGGTAATATTATCCCCCCTCACATACTTACCTGAGCTCTCATTTGATCCAGCATTGTGCCCATCTGCAGGAGCTCTCTCCCCACATTCTGGTCTCACAGACCTTACATTGGCTCCTGCTGCTGTCAAACAAAGCCAGTGATGAAGTAGCAAGGGACCCATTGTCTGTTTCTATAGACACAGAGAGTGGGGCTCAGGAGCGAGCATGCACGAGTGATGCCATAGAAAGCTGCTCTTTTTGGGGGTACTCGCCAGAGAGGAGAAGCCAGAAGCGCCAGTAAGGGACCCAATAACAAGAGGTTTTGGGGCCACTCTGTGCAATTCCATTGCACAGAGTGGGTAAGTATAAAGCTGTTTGTTATTGTTGTAACACAAAAAATATTATGTTTACATTAACTTTAAGGGTTGTTGTCAGTACCTCTAATAATTTTTTTCAATGTTTTTTTCAAATTATCTGATAAAATCTCTGAACCAATTAATATGCAAAAGTTGTGCTCTGACACATGGATAAGACTATATAGTCAAATGTTCAGACATTTTTATTGATGAATGACTTGACAGTAGCTGGTTCTCATCCATTCCAGAACCTAGCAAAACACACAGGATGAGGGTTTGTTTAAATAAAAGAAAATAATGAATCTGCTGCCAGTACAAAAATATGGGAATTACATTCCAATCTCCCACAAGATGACCACAGATGACCTCTGTGAACCTGTTGCCCACAAAGTTTAAAGTCCATAGCACATAATTGTGGCTTGTGTAGATGGTTTTGTAACAATGCCTTATATGTTCAATTTTTAAAGTAATGGGACTTATTTATTTCTATGGGGAGAGTAAAATGTAGAAAAGGATGAGTTTAAATCCTCCTTTTGGTAGCTTTGTGATTACTATCATTAGAAGTTGGAGTGTATATTTAAACAAGCTGAAAAGTAAATATCCCATTACTGTACTTGCTTCTGGTATTGCATGGCAGTTCTCACCATAAGACTTTTCACTGAGCATTTGTAAGTTAATTATAGTGAAAGTATATCATCATATTTATGAGCAATGATAGCAAAACATGAATTAAATGTCACTAACAGTATAAATATGTGTAGCATTATGTGTTCATTACCTACGGTACATTTTTTAATTACTCACAATCTAGTGTCCTGTTTTGCTGCCAAATGTAATTGGGTGTCAGTAATGAAGCTACTTCCACAGGTCATTATGTCTAATGAAGTTTCCACTACTACCTCCAAGCCATAAGCTATTGTGGGGGGTGGTAGATGGTTGGACAGCAGACACTTCCTCCAAGTTCCCCTCCTTGTTGAGTGCCAAGTGCCGGTCACATAAGAGGCCTACCACATGGTGAGCTCCACTGGGCTACGCTATGCACTTTGAATATGGTCATTGCCTTACACATGGGGTACCTTTACTTGAACAGATGACTGAACTATATAGTTAACCCTCTTGATGTTAATAAACAACTCCACGGTCACTGAGGCATTTAGAAGGGACACACCGAGCTAATGCCCTCTCCATCTGTCCAGCATATCTCTGCTGCCTCACTACCATTAATGGAATGGGGTCCGTCTGTGCAAGAACTTCCATAACTCTTGTTCTTCCGTACCTGTGCACAGGCTGAGAAACTCTGCGGTGCTGATCTGCTCCTGTTGCTATGGGAGATGGGCCTGCTCACATAGTCAGTAACGACAACAACTCCTCCTGCAAGAAGCTATCCCACCTGCCACATGTACATGCTTATGACAGGCAGCTAGGGAAACTTGTGTCTTTACACTGCATTAACTCTTACACTCTTGTCTTCATACCCCAGTGTGTTAAACTGACCCAAGCTGTAGACTATGTGTGCCGGTTACTTGCATTACACCCCTTTAGTAACTTCAGACAAGGCAAAGTTTCAAAAGTTTTACTTAAATAACATGGCATAACAGTATAATAAAAGCAACAGTCTCTCCTTTAGCTAATCCCTAACTCAGGCTTGTGGCTGCCCCAGTATACCTGCACAGGATAGAGTCCATTATGGTAGAATTCCAACATTGGTGTCTTCCGAGAGTTTGTAGCTCTCAGTGGATCTGTATTCTGTAGAAGTTCTGTATCCATGGGTGAACCGGATTCGACAGATGACTGTGTGGATGAATCCCGGTAATGGGGACATGCCATGCAATCAGCATCCCTACTCACTCTTTCAACCCCTGTCCCTATTTTATATAGTACAGGACAAGTATGTTGAACCCAAGAAAAGCCTACCAAGAAAGAGCCGAAAAACATATTAACACTAGCCCTCCCGACTGGGGCAGCATAAAACTCAACCTGCTTAAACCTTCATCATAGTTAAATCCAATCTATTGGTGCCTCCTGCCATCATGCATGGTGTATATGAGTTAGCTTAGTTACATTTTACACATTCTTTCCTCTATGATCTAAAATACAGTAGTTATTATTCCTGTGAATTTAATAAGTCAATTTAACAAGTCAATTTATTAGCTAAACACCTTGGAGGTGCCCCATCTAGTGATGACACAATTATAATGGTCATCAATACAGATACCAATGTATTTTTGCCGGTGGGCACTGAAACATTTCTGACATTTTTCACAATTTTCTTTTGCTCTTTATGAGCAAAAGGGTGATATTGATGTGTAAGTAATGCATATTGACATGTTCCTAGTGTTCTTAATGCTTTCTGGAGCTGTTCAGAATGTGTGGTCCCTGGTTAACAATGTTGTTAGTGTTTTGTGTCCAGAGGTGCAATCCATGTTGCTTGGCAACATTATAGTTGAAGTAGATTTTTGCACTTCTTTTTCTACTAGTTCGTTACTTCAAGCATTTTTTAACCTAATTATCATAGGGTCTGACAAAATATGTTTATTTTAAAAACCATGTGATTAATACATTTTCTTAATCAGTACATACTGCAAATATTGTTGAATGAGAAGTACTTTCGGTATGGGAATGTGTGAACTGACGGAAAACACTGCCAGTTGTAGTGTCTTCTCACAAATGGTGTTGTAAAGCGCTGCGCAAACTGTTGGCGCTATATAAATCCTGTATAATATTAATAATAATATAATAATAGTAACAAATTATTATGAATTAATATAAGAAATAAAAAAGTACTGGTGTTACTAAATTCACAATTTGTAGTAGGTGATGTATGCAACATAATATTTATTTCAAATATCCATCTATCCATCTATCTATCTATGTTGCTATATATATATATATATATATATATATATATATATATATATATATATATAGATAGGTAGATAGATAGATAGATAGATAGATAGATAGATAGATAGATAGATAGATAGATAGATAGATATAGATCTATAGCTATATATATATATACTACTTTGAACAAAAAAAACTAAGAGTGTGGTGATGAATGAGGTAAACAGTAATGATGTAATGACTAGGCCTCCCTTAGCAATGTCCTAGTGCCGTCCACGGAGTATTCCAGTCAGGCTTCATGATTTATGTAAATGGCCTACCCCTGTAGCAAGGGCATTATTGATCTTTATTCAGAGCTGCACACATTGGTTTTATCTACAGATTCCCCTTATCTGCATAGGCAGTTTTTGGTAAACCCTTAAAGGGAGGCACAAATAAAGTAACAAAAATAAAAAGTGCAGTGTCCTATCTAGACATTGATTTCAGTCCCTTATCAGAGCATGCAGCCTGGCTGGCAAAGGAAAGGGAGGCAGACAAAAAGCACCCAGGCCAATGTTCTTAACATTGAGAGGGTACCTCGCCAGGGTCCCCCTCCACATCTTCTCCTCCATGGAAAAGAACATTGTCCCAATGTTGACGGGTACAAGGGCCTCTTCCCCACATCCCTGACCTGGTGTAAATGGAGGTTTGTGGGGGTATTTATTGGAATCAGGGAGCCCCCTTTCAAATGAGAGAGACACCAGATATAAAATCCCTTCTACATGAATGAATACGTGGTTACTTATTGACAAAAAACAAGTAAATAAACACACAACACATTGGACAAAGTATTTCTGTAAATCTATTGTCAAGGACATTATCTACCAATATGAATCCACATCAGTCATGATGAATGATGCTCATCAACCCTCTGAAGCAAAACAAGACAATCACTGGAGATGTTACACTCCCAATAGATTCTTTCTGTGAATTACATTTCCCAACCCAACATCCAAATGTAAACAGAGACAGGAGATCCTGGGTGGTGTTATTTTTGACCAACAGCATCACCCAGGACCTCTTGGCCCTTTGTTTAGGACAGCTAGCATCCTTGCATCCAAAAGGCTGTGTGTTTGACAGTGTACTTGAAGCTAGAGACCCTTGGAGTCCACACAAAAGGACATTTTTATTAATGTATGCATTAATACGGCCACAAAATGAATCCCTTCTAATTGCAGTAGCAGCCAGAGGTTCACAAGTCTAGCCATTTGGGTCACCTGTTTTGTGATCCATGAACATGTAATGTTTGCTGAAAACCCTGCGTCACAACAAACTCAAACTTCATCCCTTTCCCTGTTAGGAAGATATTGCTTCATTACCTGTCTCTGTGACAGCTGTCTTCAAGTAATATGGGGACATCTCCATTATGAGGACAAATGCAAAACTGCTGCCAAAGCTTTTAAACCTGTTTCATCCTGTTGATAGAACAAAACAGGAAGAAATGATAAAACTCTGACAAATACCAATAAACCCTCAACAGATTTTAAGTTTTGCCCCACTCTGTTCAAAAGAAACTGGAAAATAACAAATTTTCCCCCTTCTTTTTATTAACCTCCTTGGCGGTAATCCAGAGTGAGGCTCAGGGTGAATTTTCATTTCCAAAATCGGCAACCCCAAGCCACACTCGGGATTGCATCGCATGATCCAGGCAAAGTTACTTACCTTGTCCCCAGGATCCTGCAATGTCTTTCCGCTATGTGTGCGAGCTGTGTCTTCTGCTCCATCTATCACAGTGCCGGGCTCCGTTCCATGCGAGTGTGTGACGCATGGGGACGGAGCCCGGCGCCATATTCAAAAAGTAAAAAAACACAAAACATATACAGTACACTTTAATCTTACAAATTACATTACTGTATCAAATTATTTCACCTCCCCTATGTCCCTAATGCTTTGTCCAGTGCCCTGCATGCAGTTTTATATTATATATACTGTTCTTTGTGCCTAGAAATTTAAGATTGTTCATAGCAACCAAAAAGTTTCTCTTTGTGTCAAAAGCGGTTTTAGACCAGCAAGAAAACAGCGATAATAAATTAGAATCACTTGCAGAATTGAGCGATAGTGATTAGTGGGGAATTTCGTCATCAAACACTGAAAGTGACGACATCGACAATTCTGCAACTATGCAAATTTCAGTGTTTTTGATTTGATTACATTATTGAATAAATGTTATTATTATTATATTATTATTTTTTTAAATCATAGTTATTTATTGTATTATAAATTATGATTTCATGTTTAAACTTTATCATACCTGAGATGTCTACTAGACTCTTGTTTGGACAGATTTAAGTGATTTATTCCTAAAAATGACAGGCCTACAATATGAAATGCCAAATTTCCATGCAAAACATTGTACCGTTTTGAGCATCAAAAATCTGACATAATCATACCGCCAGGGGGGTTAAAAAAACACTTTTTTTATGTTTACTGTTTTAACATACAAACAAGAAAAACACATACATAATATGTGTATTGTCATTAATTTATTTGCACCCGTTTAAAAGAAAGATAAAAAGATGTGGATATAACTTTAAAAAAAAAGAAAATACTTAAACCCACCCTCAATCTGTGCTTTTATAGTGGAAATAAAGTAGTTTGATTTCTGTGTGGTTTAACATGTTTCAAATGGTCACACATCTCATACAATAGTGAGCAATGTTCTTAAGGATAGAACAGCACAGAATAAAGACAAACTCAACAAAAGAATAGCTAGTGAGCACCATCTGGTGGTTTAATCTGCAACTTGCAGACTGAAACAAAACAAAAGACTAGGCTTGTATAATTTCCAAATGAACTTGCAAACACCTAGAACGTGTTTCTTAAAGGGCCTAAGCCATCAAGCTTCAGTACAATACAGCATACTACACGCTAATGGTAATATCTCATGAGTAATTATCATATGGGAGCATAATACTCATAAAATAAAGGTTTTGAGCACATTTTTGGTTTTAGCAGTTTACTTACCAAGAAATGGAAGAAAGTGAGCTATTATACTGGCCTACCGGTCTTATGCCACGTACACACGCTCAGAATTTCCGACAACAGATGTTCGATGGGAGCTTGTTGGAAATTCTGACCGTGTGTAGGCTCCATCGGACAATCCGGCATCGTAAATTCCGATTGTGTGTGGACAATTCCGATGCACAAAATTCCTCACATGCTCTGAATCAAGTACGAGACAGAAGCACTAGGTCTGGTAAAACTAGCATTCGTAATGGAGATAGCACAAGGCTGAAAAGAGCGAATCGTCTCTCCCCAAACTTCTACTAACACGACTGGTATTGAACTTCCCTTTAATAGTGCTGTCGTACGTGTTGTATGTGACCACGTTCTTAGCATTCAGAATTTCCGACAACATTTGTGCCACTGTGTGTATGCAGGACAAATTTAAGCCAACATACGTTTTGTTGTAGGAATGTTCGATCATCTAAATAAATAAAGTGTATGCAATGCCAAAAACTTTTTTTCTACTGTAGTTTTCCAAAACTTCCACTGCTATCCTGAGCTCTGTTGGAAAGATTTATCCTCAGGCCTCGTACACACGACCGTTTTTCTCGACAAAATCCATCAAGAAAATTGGTGGCAGAGCTTTTTTGCCGAGGAAAACAGTCGTGTGTATGTTTTTCGTCGAGAAAACTGTTGTGGTTCTCGACGAGAAAAAAAGAGAACAAGTTCTCTTTTTTCTCGTCGGGAGTCTCATTTTCCTCATCGTGTTTCTCGTCGGGTTGGTTTACAATGAAAAAAACGTTTGTGTGTTTGCTTAGAAACCCACGCATGCTCAGAATAAAGTATGAGACGGGAGCGCACCTTCGGTAAAAGTAGCGTTCTTAATGGAGATAGCACATTTGTCACGCTGTAACAGACTGAAAAGCGCGAATCGTCTCTTACCAAACTTTTACTTAACACGCAGTAACATGAGATTAGCAAAAGCAGCCCCAAGGGTTGTGCCAGTGGAATCGAACTTCCCCTTTATAGTGCCGTTGTACGTCACCGCGTTTGAGAACGACGAGATTTTGTCTTGACAGTGTGTACGCAAAGAAAGCTTGACAAGATTCTCGACAAGCCTGACAAGGAACTCGTCGAGGAAAAAGATGTTTCTTTTACGACGAGTTTCTCGGTCGTGTGTACGAGGCTTCACTTCCAGTTCTGCTGGCACTGTTTTACCAGACAGGTAATGAGAGGGAACTATCTAACAGCAACACAGACAGAAATAAAACATTGTTTTTAGTAGCCTACGTGAAGGCTAGAACCCCTGTTACAGTTTATTTCTGTGTACCTCTTGCAAGTTTTCCTTGTCTTACTTTTTGGGGAAACTCAGCAGGACACACATCTCTCTAACAGAGCCTTAGATGGCTAGGAAAAATTCCAACTTTTTCCCACTCTAAAACTAGACAAAAATTAGCTTTACATACATTTTTAAAAATATACATATAGAGAAATGTACTGTACATTATAAATACATTTAAATAAAAAGAAATGTGTCAATAGTATAGTGGCATACTTTTTTATTTATAAATAAAAAGGTCAAGGTGTTTTTATAGGGTAACTCCACTTTCGTGGGGGTAAAACATTGCAAATAAAGAAAAAATAATATAGTATATACAATTGCGACACAAGTCATATTGTAATTGAATGTTATTAAAATGACCTTTCCTTTTCAATCTGCAGCTCTGTAATTTTCTGTAAAATGCAATGCATTATGACACCTTGGAGGTGTTCTGTACACAGAATATGTACAGAACGGCTCCAGAGGCATCATTTCCGGCTTGTTTGATTGGCTCACTGATTTTACCAGATATCTGCCCTAAGATACAAGTCAGATTTCCAGCATCCCCTGTAACAAAAAATGTTTTTGGTGAGATACTCCTAATAGGAAATCATGTCTAAAGGGATGCAGGCCAAGCAGCTTTTCTTATAAGAGCCCCCCTAGTGCAGCTGCTGATTGATAATTACGAAACCACTCCCATTAGATACATTTTCCAACATGGACACAGACAAACACACAGGGATTTCTTCAGAATAACAAAAGGTAGGAATCTGCAACAAAGTCTGTAAAAATCCTTGCAATGTACATAGACCACCTAGAGGGGAATGTTAAGCCCCATACACACTATCAGATTTCCTGTCAGTTTTCTCATCAGGTTTACCAAAACCATGTAGTGCAAGGGCCTGCCTGATTGCATACAAATTGAAACTCTTGAGGTTTGACCTCATATTTGATGGTTTTGGTAAACCTGAAGAGAAAACCATCAGGAAAACTGATAGTGTGTATGGGGCTTTACTCTTTAAGTTTACTTGAATATGAACTTTCAGTAAAACAGTATTTGCATGCAAGTTAAAGTAGAATTATTGCATAACACTAATGCCTAGTACATGCTTTAAGAAAATCAGACAAGAATAGCCGCATTCGGAATGGCCGTTCAATGTTCGAATTGTTAGTACACAGTACAATAGCATGCTAAAAAAATTGAACGACTGTTCAGCCAATTGTTTTATAGTATGTACTAGGCATAACTGTGCTTAAAAATGTCCCCCACCCCCTCCTACCCATTAGCAAGGATAGATAGCAGGATAGATAGCAGGACATGGAGGGAACATTTTTAAGCATAGTTAGTGTTAAGTTGGAATTCTACTTTAGGTCACTCAGTTTAAAGTTCAACTTTAAAGTAAGGAACTACAAAGGTCTTATAATATGGAAATTCACAACTACATTGTAAAAAATTTTTTAAAAAATTGTAAATTTTTCCTGACTTTGCCACTGTCATTTTGAATATACGGTATCTGCTCTGATAATTTTCAGAAACTATTCATCTGAGAATGCTATTAAAACTTTCTTGGATAAAGCCGACTGTGAAAACAATGAAATGTATCTACAGTACTAACTTCAGCAGACCATTGTAATCCCACGATTGTTACTTTTCCCACAGAGGGAAAATACAATGTGTGCATTGTTTTCAAGATGTGAATATACAGCAAATATCAGAAATATTTGTAATTTGTAACATGGTAAGATATTTTACATGGGAAATAGTACATCTGCAGTAGATTAGAGACATATGATATTTTTCGTAAAAAACCTTATTACAAAAACTAGAATTCACCACCCCGCAGTCTTTGCTATTCTGTACACACAAATGCCATAAACTACTAAAGGGATGAAGAAGAACTGAAAGAAATTTCTATGCTATACTTGATAATCAATTGCTCCACAGTGCAGCATTACCCACTTCAAACCTTGTCCAAATGATCACTCAATATCTACATAACTTATGCTGTAAATATAAAGTGCACATTTCCGAATCAAATCTAATACTCCACATCAAGCACTAAGTGTGCTTGTATTCATTTCAGTACATCATAAAATCAATACATAAATACTTAAATAAAATGTAATAAAAAAATATTAATACTATATTGATAAAGTGCTGTAATAACTAACAACGTGCATAAAAAAAAATAAGCCACAATTTAAAAGTGATCAAGTCCCATTCCAAGTGAATACTGTAATGCTCTTCTCTCCAAATCGCATACTGGGTACTGCAAATATCTTCGCCCAGTGACACTCCAAACTGCTCACCTTACTGATATGACCTTTAAGGTAATATGAGGTCAATATTCTAGACACACATCTTCCTTAACCCGAAGCAAGATAAGGACCCCTCCCTTTACATGAATTACTGACCTATACCCTTAATTGGGGTTGATTGAAATTGTTTTGCAAAGGCATTAGCAATTGAATACAACACACTGAAAACCCTCCTACTGACAGATTACCCCCGCACTCAAGATATCCCTTTCTGCCTTTTAGCGGTTGATGCCAAAAAGGCATTCAACCGCATCAGTTGTATGTTCCTAAGATTTTCTATTCAGCAAATCAGTTTAGGCCCCCACATGATTTTGAGGATCGTGTCTCTACTCATCATCTTTGGCCAGGCTCAGGATGAACAGATCCCTGTCTCCTGCAATTTCTATCTATAATGGAACACGCTAAAGGTGCCCTCTATCTCCCCTATTATAAATTCTCATGATGGAACACCTGACAATCGCATTGCGATAGAACCCACACATTACGAATGATTCGGTGCGCCCTCTTTATGCAAAACTGACCTTACAGTATTTGCAGAGTATTTGCTCCTATTTGTAACATTACCACATTCCTCTCTTCACTTCATATTTCTGGAATTTCAGAGATTCAGTAAAGTTAGTATTTTCAATGTTAATTACACAAACTTAGAACTTCTCAACATTTCCCTATCGCAAGCGGATATAAAGCAACTTTCGACAACCTTTCCTCTCAAGACCTGTTCCTCCTCTATACATTACCTAGGGATCTGGATACTGACTGAGGTGTCCCAATTGTTATTTTTAAACATTCTCCCATTGTTTCACAAGACTCAGGTGAATTTGGCTTCTTACAGCTCCAAGAGACATTTGTGGCTCGGCAGAATCAATACCCTTAAGATGGATGTCTTCCCTTGCTTTCTATACTGGTTCCAAATGATCCCTGTTCATCTCCCTGCCTCATATTTTCAAAAATTTCACTGCATGTTCTATAAATGTATCTGGAATTCAGCTGGTCCCAGAATTCGGTTTGTGATACTTTCCCTCCCAAAGTATCAATGCAGGGAAAGAGTACCAGATGCTTCTTTTTACCACATAGCAGCAGTGTTCACATGAATCTTTGATTGGGTTTACCACTCTTTGTCCAATTTGTGGGTTTAACTGGAAGGTTACATGACTCTTTTAGACCTCTGCATCCTTATGTAGACCCCACCTGCTCTCTGTGAGGCTCCCTCCATCCCCATTGACATAATTAGCCAGACATACCACATGTGGGACCTCATGTTACCCACCTTTAATTTATCAAAATACCTAGACTTCATGACCACTGGAGCCTAGGTGGTCATGATACCAATTATCATAATATATGTGTCAAAGCAGCCCCATAGAGCTAACAAATAATGTGCAAATAATGTGCAAAAAACACAGAAAATGTTTGCACATTATTTGCACATTATTTGTTAGATCTATAGCGCTGCTTTGACACATATATTATGATAATTGGTATCACAATTTTTTAGCAAGCTGCTTTCTGAGTCTTACTTACCTAGTGCGGATTTCTCTACACTGTTTTAAGAACACAGACGACTCTCCTGGGTTCTCGAGTCGGATTTGCTGCTAACGACAGCTTCTTCCTCCGCGCTGTCTCTTCACAACTCTTAACCTGCTGAGCGGTATTCCTGAGTCTGGCTCGGGGGGGGAAATTTTCACTACCATAAGCAGTAACCCTGAGCCAGACTCAGTATCGCATTGCAGGTTCCAGGCATAGTTACTTACCTTGTCCCCTGGATCCTGCGATGTCTCCCTGCTGTGTCTGCAAGTTGTCTCCTCACTAGATTCACAGTGCCGAGTGCCGAGCTCCGTTCCCGAGTGTTGCGACGCACAGGGACAGAGTTTGGCGCCAAATTCTAAAAGTGAAAAACACAGTATACATACAGTATACTGTATCAAATAATTACACCTCCTCTTTGTCCCTAGTGGTCTGTCCAGTGCCCTGCATACAGTTTTATATTATAAAAACAGTTTTTCTGCCTGGAAACTGGAGATTGTCCATAGCAACCAAAAAGTGTCAGTTTATGTTAAAAGTGGTTTTAGACCAGCTAGAAAACAGCGATAATAAATTAGAATCACTTGCAGAATTGAGCGATATCGATTTGTTGGGAAATTAGTCATCAAACACTGAAAGTAATGACAGTGACAATTTCGCAACTGAGCAAGTTTCAGTGTTTTTGATTTGATTACATTATTGAATAATTTGTATTATAATAAGATTATTATTTGTTATAATAATTTATAGTTATTTATTATATTATAATTTATGATTTTATGTTTCAAACTTTATCATACCCGGGATGTCTACTACAAGCAGTCCAATCAAAGTAAATTTGGATGCAGCAGCTGTATGGACAAAATTTGACACTCAGGCAGGGAGTATCTAAATGCACAATGTCTGCATTTGGACCCACTGTGCACCCACTTCTATGGGTGAAAATTTGAGGTGGATGCAGATGCAGCAAAAAGTGGCTCTGCATAGATAACGCGTCTTAGCATCTGTCTGAATAAGCCCTTACTGGAATTTATCAACACTAGAGCAGTCAAAATCTGGAGCAGCTCTGCATTGCAACCAATAAGCTCATAGCTTTAATTTTAAAAGCTTAACTGAACAGGCTGAAGATTGAAGACGATTGGTTGCCATGCACAGCTGCTCCAGATTCTGACTGCGCCAGTTTTGATCGTTCCCCTCACTGTGTTTTACATTTCATACTCCTGACTACCGCATTCTAAGTACAACACATTCTTTGTTGGCTATGTGTAGAAAAGAATATGTAATAGAACATTTTTTTTTTAATGATTGTATTGAGGTTTGTACATACTTGCGGTACAGTCATTAAGCATATGTACCTTTAAGACTATCCCACTGTTGATCCCATCTGACTACACCCACAGTTTTGTTATCGAGTACTAAATTACTGCATCCATTTTTCTTTGTGGGGGGGTCTTTGTGCAAAACAATTACCAGCCCTGGGTGCCAGATGTGCTAGCTACACCACTGCACACTATAGTATATCATATGAATGCTATAGCCTGTGCGTTTGTGCCCATGCAATGTGGGTGCAGAGTAAATACTGTAATGCCGCGTACACACAATCGGACATTCCAACAACAAAACCGTGGAAATTCCGAACGTCAAGAACGCGGTCACTTACAACATTACGACGAGCCAAGAAAAATGAAGTTCATGTGTATGATTTTTGTGCGTCGGAATTGCATACATACCATTGGAATTTCCGACAAGAACTTTTGTTGTCGGAAAAATTGAGAACCAGCTCTCAAACATTTGTTTTTGGCCCTTTAACGACAGCAAATGTCTGGTGGAGCATACACACAGTCGGAATATCCGACCAAAAGCTTGAACATTTGTTGTCAGAAATTCCGACTGTGTGTAGGTGGCATAAGGCTAATGCCTCGTACAAATGATCGGTTTTCCCAGTGAGAAAACTGCAATTTTTTAGATTGGTCGGTAAAACTGGTCGTGTGTATGCTCCATAGTAGTTTTCCTGACGAGAAAACAGCCCGCAAAAAAATTAGAACCTGCTCTATTTTTTCCAGTCGTGTTTCCCGTCAGTCTTTTTCTCGTCGCAAAAACTGCTCTTGTGTATGTTTTTCCGAGGGGAAAAAAATGCATGCTCAGAATCAAGTATGAGACAGGAGCGCTTGTTCTGGTAAAACTAGTGTTTGTAATGGAGATAGCACATTCCTCACGCTGTAACGGACTGAAAAGCGTGAATCGTCTCTCACCAAACTTTTTTCTAACACGAGGATCAGCAAAAGCAGCCCGAAGGGTGGATTCATTTGAATGGAACGTCCCCTTTATAGTGCCGTTGTACATGTTGGTCGACCGTTTTTTTGACTAAACGTGTGTATGCAAGGCAGGCTTGAGAGGAATCATGTCGGGAAAAACTTTGGGTTTTGGCATGTCAGGAAAACCGGTTGTGTGTACAGGGCATAATGTATGTGCATCAGTTTTTTAGTCTTGGTAAGTCAGACCTTTAATGTCAGCACTAATTGCTCATGGTAATATACAGAGGTTCTATTGCTGTTTTTTAGGGTACCAGTAGATGCTTTAGAGAGTATTCCAACTTGTTTTTTAACCAAAAAAATACTAAAACTGTGAAATAAGCTGAGAATGGCGCTAAAAGCTTAAACCTGCATGAATTCATGCTCGTTTACAAAATACACAAAAAAAGCATGCCACGTTTGCAATGCTATTCATTGTTAGTGGCACATCAAATGCAGTAAAAAAGACATGTGTACTTTGCACAAAAAAATACATATCAAACGCTGCAAAATGCATGAATGTGCAAAGCTTGATGCTCAAAAAGTTGTATGAGCTACCTTGCCAGCTTTGTTACGCATAGGGGAGTCCACTGAAGTGAATAAGCTACCCTATATGTGTGACAAAGAAAACCCATCTATGTACTGTACAGTTTAGCAAATGTTTCCAAATTTTAGGAAAATCGGAAAAGTTTTTTTGCACATGGCATATTTTGTAGCCTATTTAAATCTTCTTAGTCCCATACAATATATTTAATTTTGTCTGGCCACTTATTCATTGACTTAATTTATGTCTTTAAAGGCCTTAACAGTTCATTGTTGAATTATGAAATTTAAGTCGAAGGCTGCAGTTTAGGTGTGCAAAATTTCCATGACTCTTTGAGTTTTTGTGTTCTGTCTGTGAAAGGTGGTCCATATATTGCAGATATGTTGTAATGCATATCTAACAATATGTATTATCCTTGCCCATTCCAAGTGTTAAAATGGCTCATGCTGTGTTCAGCCCAGCTTTGTTTCAGTCTCTGTGTGTGGATGTTTTCTATATAAGAACTGTGAACTTCCTTCACAGTTGTGCAAGTGGTTTTGATATTGTGTTGTTAGAACATATAGCACAAGTGCACTATATATGTGCTATATGTGGTAAAAAGACAAAAATTACTTTTAAGCAGTTGGCAGTAGTCATTTCTGCACAGGAAATGGTTGGAAGAGCTTGAATGGAGATTCATAGTGGACAGGTAAGCTTAAGTTAAGTGTTTGTAGAACACAGATCTTGTGCTTATTCCTACTTTGTATGTACATGGGGGCTGTACAAACCAAGATATAGGGATTTCCCTTTCTGACTAGAAATTAATTTTGCTCCTAGCAAAACTGTCTCTTGGTACAGGTGCAAGTTGTTCATTGCTAACCATTACCAGTTGACACGTGAGACAGCTGATACATCCTTTTTTAACACGTGAAGAAAAATAGGGACTTTTCCAATGAATCAGTAAAATGGCTGTTAAGAGGCAACTTGCACCTGATGAAAGAAAAGTTATTTGGAAGCAAAGTAGATACATAGTTGAGTGAAAAACTGTGGGTTGCAAAAAAAAAAGTATTTATTTGTTTCTACTCCAGTAAAATTATGATCAATTCAGTTAACGTATAAGGCATTTCCAACTTATGGATTTACTTTATAGAAGCCCCTAATTAAGTAAAATAATTATTGATAGTTAAATATAAAGAAAATAGTTAAATAGAATACATGTCAAAATACCAAGCATTCACTATGTTAGAATTAACATACTGTAAATACATGCATTACTGGGTAAAGTAATCAAAAGAATGATTTTGAGCCCATGCAATGTATATTCCAGTGTATTTTCCCGAAAGGAAAGGTGTGAAATGTTCTATTTTTTGCATAGTCTTGTACACTGTACAAAAATGTTTATACTAACACTGGTATATACCCGAGTATAGCTCCACACAACCATCCTGTTCGATAGGCAGCTGTGCACAGCACTTGGCTTTTCTGGATGGAGGAGATACTCTGGGGATTGCATCCCACAGGCTCAGGCACCTGTATGCATATACTGTACAAAAGAGTTTTTGTAAAAATGTATTCTCATTATTTTTGGTAATTCATTTTCTAACAAAATAATCTGTTTATTAAATTTAGTGACAATACAATAATGCAAACATTATTTTAAAAATAAGTTGCAGACAGTAAAAGTTTTATAAAGTAGGAAAGGGTTATACATTGAATATATAACTGACCCAGAGCCTAATTTTGTGCATAAATAGCACCATGTTTTATGAGCCATGTAATTATAAATAAAACAATTTTAAAGTGTTACTAATCCTGCAACAGTAAAACCAGTGTGTATATGCAGTAAAGCATGCTTGTTATACTCACTGTGAAACCTAAGGGGTTAATCCTCCACATTGTGTAAAAGGCTGTTTGATCCTGTGTTCTCTGATCCTCCCCTTCTTACACAGTCCCCAATCCATCTCCTAAAAGTACAGAGCCTTGGGGGTACTCTGCACATGCTCAGTTTGGTGTGTATTGCTAGAGATTTTTATTTTTTATTGGGAGGGTGCATGTGATTGGCACAGGACCAATCAGCACTGTCCAGACAGAGGGTCAGGGGTCCTGCATCCTAATAGAACAATCAGGGGGAATGAAAACTATTCCTAAAAGTTTTAACCAGTCATTGATAGAAGCCATAAGACTGCTATATACTGCTGATGAGAAAAGGTATTTTGCAGTTTATATTTACTAAAATAATTGCATTTCCATGTTCCGTGGACTGTGGGAGACTATATATAGTGAATACAGTCTCCTGGGTTTAGTACCACTGTAAATTTCACTATATTGAAAAAAAAAAAGCTTTTTTACTTTAGTAAACCCATTAATAATCAAATAAAACCACATATAGACATGCAATGTCGAAGAACTCCTGATAGTTTGATTTTTTTTTTTTTTTTTATGGTATATCAAGCCCTTCCCACACCTTTAACAATATCTAGAAACATGCTAGCCTTTCAAGGGAATCTGCGTGCTAGATGTTCCGGATTAACATTTTCTATCATCTGTGATGTTCATCGAATGCTGCATCTTCTTATTTCATTTATGTCTTCTTTCCAAGCGAGAATATCCAGGTTTCGGTTGGATCTATTTTAAGGTGAATTGCATAGCCTAATATCTTATCATTTGTTTCCATACATTTCAATCCATTAATAATTTAGTTTACTTTAATGATTGTTTGTATGTATTCTGATAAACATTGTTACCTCCTGTTTTGTGTGCGTGTTCCTCCATTGTTGTGTGTGTGCCTTTCCCACAGGGAAATCTACCTCCAGATTACAGGATAAGCATGATCGATATTGGTCTCGTCATTGAGTACCTCATGGGTGGAGCCTATCGTTGCAATTACACCAGAAAAAGATTTCGAACTCTGTATCATAATTTATTTGGGCCCAAACGAGTAAGTAAATAGTTTTATGTTATCATTATAAATTGTAATACATGAATGCATTACCTTTCTACAAACGCTATGTTATACATTGCATTCATGCTGTACGTTCCAGATTCTCCAGCATGGCCCATTCCAAAATGTACAAAATACTCTGTTCTTGAAGTTTTTTCTACCTTCCGCAGCAAAATATCCTAGTTTTTAAATACAGTTTCTTTAACTGTGTATCAGAATGTTTATCAAGAAAGTAAACTACAGTATGTTTTACTTTATGGTGTTGATGATGTTAGAGGTCCTGTTGTCTTCTTTTTTTTGTATTACCTTTTTTATTAGATAATCAAAGTTTACAGTAAAAAAAATAAACCTTAGGGCAGTAAGCAGTACATATTACATCAGTTAAAATAACCTCATACCGAAAATTAGGGGCATCGTAGATACATTTAGCATAGAACAACATTTAAATTTGCCTCCCTGCTATTTGTACGCCTCCGCCATATATTGTTTACTGGATGAATAAAAACAGGTCCATTAAAAGAACCAAAAGAACAGTTTAGTGCTAATTGAAAGTAGAGGATATTACAGCTCAATGTAAATTATCTCATGAGGCTAACCACAACTGTAACACTGTATACTGCCAAACAATGCCTTAATGGAATAGATATTCAAACAAAACAAGTAGTGAACTGAAAAAATAACAGGGCATAATATCCACTAGAAGTATAGAATCAAGTGGAGCTCCAAAAAAGCCAGAAAAGAAAACACGAGAGCAAGAAAGAGATACAGAGCCCTAGTCCTGCATAGCCGCAACCTAGCAATTGCCTAGTTAAATATAAAATAAAAAAATCTAAATACGTGCCGAGCCACAGTTCCCAGATAGAATTATGTTTTTCCACAATTTCGTTAAGTCTAGCCGTAAGTTGTTACATTAATTCTACACCTGCTGTCTTCTAATGTCATACAGTATATATATTTTGTGAACGCCTTACGTGCTTGCATGCTAATATGAAAAATCAGAAAAAAGAATCATTGTAAAAAATAAAAATAAATTATATTTTCTGTTAAGAAAGACACTGGTAGAACTGCTATGGTAACAGAGGTTTCACAACACTCTGGATCAAAATTTTATTTGAGCCTGTCTGCAACCCCCTTATAGTATCTTACATTACTGTGATACTGTGAGCAAAAGTCATGAAACTCTCCATATTCTCAAGAACTATGCTACATAGACCACTTACTGTAAATAAACAAAATCCTTTAAAACTTACCTTGTTGTTTTATCTTGACAGTGAATGATTAAAAAGGAGAGATTCGTAAATCAGTCTTGCTTAAGAAAAGAGCAATGGGCCAGATTCACAAAAGAGATATGACGGCATATCTCCTGATACACCGTTGTATCTCTGTTTTAGGGTCTTCCTAACTATGCGACTGATTCATAGAATCAGTTACGCATAGTTAGCCCTAAGATCCGACAGGTGTAATTGAATTACACTGTCGGATCTTAGGATGCAATACCTCGGTATGCAAATTAGTAGTTACGGCGATCCACGATGGTTTTTCGCGTTCGTTAGGTCGCTGCTAGTCTAGTTTCCCGTCGCAAAGTTAGTCGTCGTTTTAGCTGCCCTAACTGTACACAGCCCACGTATGTGCTGTATAAAGTATGGCCGTCGTTCCCGCGTCAAAATTAAAAAAAAAAATTCTTGCATAAGACGTCCGGGAATACGAAAGTACGCTACAAACGTCGCCGTTCGAAAAAATGACGTCACTTCACGCAAAGCACGGCGGTAATTTAAAAACGGAGCATGCGCAGTAGGTCCAGCGCGGGAGCGCGCCTAATTTAAATGGCACACGCCCCTTTGAATTACGCGGGCTTACGCCGGAGGCCGCCGGCGTAAGTTTTCATGCAAGTGCTTGGTGAATCAGGCACATGCGATGAAAACTTGCGGCGGTGTAACGTATCTACGATACGTTACGCCGCCGCAGTTCTATGTGAATCTGGCCCACTATGCCTACAATGTTGCATGTTCTCGGCCATTAAGTGCTATTTTTAAAGGGATTTTAGACTTTAATGGCATACATTTTCAATTATGCTAAAAGATCTAAATGACTGACAATGAAAGATTTCCACCATTATTCTTAAAATGCTATATTTCCTTCTTCTTCCAAAACTGTCCAAAACTGTGCCAGCAGCACTTGAATCTCAGTGTGATAAAGGATGAGTACCGTTAATATGCAATATATTATCTTAAGCAGCACTTTAGTCTACCCATTGTTTAAACAGGTTTACTGTGTTCTCGACATAACAAGTATTAGCACTGGATGAAATAAAAAATAGTGAAAAACACATCTGTATTAAAGCACATCTGTATTAAACCATTTCCACAGTCTTAAGAACAGTTTTACCTTTGAGAAGCAAAGGATTGAAGAAATCAGCAGACAATATAAATCATTAGCTGTTGCCACCTTTTTCAGCAATAACTCAGTATCCCCAGCTCCCATACCATATTAAAGTGTACTGATTACCTTTTATATTTTTTTATGAGCTCATTAAATCATTTTGTATTTGAACGTTTGACTTTTTATGAAGCTTTAGGCTATCCTACTCGTTTTTCCCAATATGACATACTCTTTAGTATTTTTCCTCAAATGTGATTAATTTTTCTTTTTCATTTTGTGTGTTCAAGAAAGGTTTTAGCAAGTTTTTCTTAACAACAAAACTTGAAGCAAACTTTAAAAAAAAAAAAACTGTTTTTTTTAATTGTCCAGGGGCCATTTCACATTTAACCCTTTTGCACACAGGAGTGAGAAACACCACGTTTTATACTTATCTGAACATAGGTGATTCTATGGAACAATGCACACAGCTGTATAAAGATCAGTAATAAAGCGCTGAGTACAAAGACATAAATTAAAATAGAACATTTTACATTTTAGTGCAGCAATTTATGCACATATGCATGTAAGGCATGCATACGCACCTACAGATGCATCTCCAAAAATTTGAACATAATCAAAAAGTTAATTTCCGTAAAACTCATATATTATATAGGTTCATTACACACAGAGTGATATATGTCAAGCATGTATTTATTTTAATTTTGATGAGTATGGATTGTAGCTAGTAAAAACCCCAAATTCAGTATCTCGGATAATTTGAATATTACATAAGACCAATAAAAAAAAGTATTTTTTTAATAAAGAAATGTTGGCCTACTGAAAAGTATGTTCATGTACAGTATAGTATGGACTCAATACTTGGTTGGGGCTCCTTGTGCATGAATTCCTGCATCAATGCGACGTGGCATGGAGGCGATCATCCTGTGGCCCTGCTGAGGTGGTATAGAAGCCCAGGTTGCTTTGATAGCGGCCTTCAGCTTGTCTGCATCATTGGGTCTGGTGTCTCTCATCTTCCTCTTGACAATACCGCACAGATTCTCTATGGGGTTTAGGTCAGGTGAGTTTGCTAGCCAATCAAGCACAGTGATGCCATGATCATTAAACCAGGTATTCATACTTTTGGAAGTGTGGGTAGGTGCCAAGTCCTGCTGGAAAATGAAGTCAGTGGCCCGGATTCAGAAACGAGATACGACGGCGTATCTCCTGATACGCCGTCGTATCTCTGAGTGCGGGCGGTCGTATCTATGCGCCTGATTCAGAGAATGAGTTACGCATAGATTTCCCTAAGATCCGACTGGTGTAAGTGTCTTACACCATCGTATCTTAGGCTGCATATTCACGCTGGCCGCTAGGTGGCGCTTCCGTAAAGTTACACAAGGAATATGCTAATTAGGTATTTACGCCGATTCAGAAATGTACGTACGCATTTTTTACGTTGTTTACGTTAGGCTTTTTTCGGCGTATAGTTACCCCTGCTATATGAGGTGTAGCTAATGTTAAGTATGGCCGTCGTTCCCGCGCCGAGTTTTGAAAATTTTACGTCGTTTGCGTAAGTCGGTCATGAATAGGGCTGTACGTCATTTACGTTCACGTCTAATCCAATACGTCCTTGCGGCGTACTTTGGAGCAATGCACACTGGGATATTTTACAGACGGCGCATGCGGGGTTCATAAAAAACGTCAAAAACGCGGGGTCAAGTGAAATTTAGATAAAACACGCCCCCAACATCCCCATTTGAATTAGGCGGGCTTACGCCGCCACACATACGTTACGCAAGTTCTTTCTGAATACAGAACTTGCGCCCAAAGTTACATCGGCGTAACGTATCGGAGATACGTTACGCCCGCAAAAAATATGTGCTCATCTTTCTGAATCCGGCCCAGTATCTCCATAAAGCTGGTCAGCAGAGGGAAGCATGAAGTGCTCTAGAATTTCCTGGTAAAGGGAATGACTTTGGACTCAATAAAACACAGTGGACCAACACCAGCATGGCTCCCCAAATCATCCCAAATCATCACTGACTGTGAAAAATTCACACTGGACCTCATGCAACTTAGATTCTGTGCTTCTCCACTCTTCCTCCAGACGCTGAGCAACAGTCCAGCTGTTTTTCTCCTTAGCCCAGGTAAGACACTTCTAAAAGTTTTCTCTGGTTCAGGAGTGGCTAGATACAAGTAATGCGACAATTGTAGCCCAAGTCTTGGATATGTCTGTGTGTGGTGGCTCTTGAAGCACTGACACCAGCCGTAGTCCACTTCTTGTGAATATCCCCCAAATTCTTGAATGGCCTTTGCTTCACAATGCTCTCAAGGCTGTGGTTATCCCTATTGCTTGTGCACCTTTTTCTACCATACTTTTTTCTTCCACTTAAATTTCCATATGCTTGGATACAGCACTCTGTGAACAGCCAACTTATTTAGCAATGACCTTTTGGAACTTACTCTCCTTGTGGAGTTGTTCAATTAATATCTTATGAACAAGTGTCACGTCAGCAGTCTTCCCTATAATTGTGTAACTCACTGAACCAGACTGAGAGACCATTTAAAGGCTCAGGAAACCTTTACAGGTGTTTTGAGTTAATTAGCCGATTAGAGTATGACACCATAAGTCTACAGTATTGAACTTTTGCACAATATTCAAATTTTCGGAGATACAGAATTTGGGCTTTTCACAAGCTGTAAGCCATAATCATAAAAATTAGAAGAAAGAAATGCTTGAAATATATCACTCTGTATGTAATTAATCTATATAATATATGAGTTTCACTTTTTGAAATGAATTACTGAAATTAATTAACGTTTTTGATGATATTCCAATTGTTGGAGATGCAGCTTTATATTGCAACACTAGCCAATAGAAGATTAAGACGATTCCTTTGCATGTATACGCAAATGCATAAATTGTGCCTTTACATGCGCGTATGCAAGATCTTTAAGAAACATTTTAGATTACATTTACATGGGTGTAAACATTTTACTGAGTAATGTAATGATTAGCAAATATTTGTACAAAACTGTCCTGTTTTTTCCAACACCTGTATCTGGCATATGTGTAGACCAGTGTCCTTAGATGCAAATTTTTGGATTTGTGTTACACATCTGAATGCAGTACAGGTTTATGCACCTGTGTCAATGTCTCCATTGAAAACAATGCAGCTGCTTTTAGAGCTTTAAATAAAAAAACATTTGTAAATGTGTCTTTTTTACAGCCCTGTGAATGAAGTCTTACTCAGGATCTTTCTGTCAACAAGATCCTGATTATAAACATCACTGCCCTGCGCTAAAACGTGCATCACATTGACCCCTACTACCAGATCACTGCAGCCAGAATGGACAGATGTTGCATACTAAACAGCTGGAGTTTAGTATGCAGCCGCTGTTTGGGCTGTGTGAATGGGCCCTAAATTTGTAGAAAGTTCTGAATGCGCTGATGATGACAGTAAAGTTTTTAATAGTTCTGCAATGCATCTTGCAAGTTGATTTCTTTAAACGGACATAGGTTTGAAGGTGATGGGGCAAGGTAAGGGTATGGGCAAAGTGTTTTAAAAGATATGTAATGCATTGTCATACCTAACTGCTAGGTTGTATTGAAATATAAACAGTTGATTTAAAACGATGGGGCAGGTAATGTTATAAGCTGAAAATGGTAGCAAACTCTTGGTCTATGGTCATGTTAGTTTGGATCCACATATATTTTACGTGTTTGTGTAATTTCTTTATTATTTTTTCCTAACAGCCAAAAGCACTAAAGCTATTAGGAATGGAGGTGAGTACAGTTTCTACGTTTTTTTTTTTTTTTTTTATTTGTGAAAGACAAGGCAGTACATCTCAATAAACGTTGCCAAAGGCATAGGCAGCAAATGTTGCACTAGTCATTTTTCAAAAGATATAAAACATATATAACAAACATACACAGTAGAACAGTTATTTCAACTGGAATTGTGAAAGGTTCTAAGTTTCCTGTATTAAAGATAATATGTCAACCACTGCCTTATTTTTGTTGATATATTCTTCATAGAAATATAATGATGTAATGTAAAAATAATCCTGTCATGCAACTGTGTTGGTCAAACATAATAGTCTTTTCATTCCTGAAATAATTAAGAGGATGGACAATTCTATGGCAAGTAGACATGTGCAATTTGTTTCAAGCTGAATATAAACTTGGAGAAATTTTGCAGAGCGACGTAATAGGTTGACCCTGCCCCCTTGTGATGTCATTGACCCAGCACACCCTGGTCAATGATGTCACAAGGGGGGCGGGGACCATTTGTTATTAAAGAACTGTTGAGTAGCAGAGTGGGCAGACAGCAGGAGCCTTTGTCGGGTGCAGAACTGTTTTTCCGGTTTGGAGGTAGTGGTGGGCATTGTGATAAACGCTGGATCTACTTTTTTAACCACTTGCTGACCAGCCGTCATCATGATACTGCGCCTGGTTGGCTCGTTCCTGCGAATTGCACACGCATACCTGTGCGCACGCATACCTTCTGCATGGCGGGGGAGCTGATGCTCATGGCCGGTGGGAGTAAAGGGCCAAAGGGGCCAAAGGATCAGTGGGCAGACCGCTGGAAAGGTCCCCAGGACCAGTGGGTCAGGGGGACCTGTCATGGTTTCTTGCACCAAGGCCCTGAAGATTCTAGTTGTGCCTCTGAGGCTAACCATTTCAATTTTTAAAGGTGAGTTTTCTTTTTTAGGAAAGGACAATGCAATCTCATGCATTCACCATTCTCACCTACAGGGAATGTCTATTGGGCATTGGGTGACATAATACTCAAACATAGCCTCAGTATCAGGAGTGTGTAGCACTCTTGTTTCATGACAGCTGCTGGTCTTATTGCAGCATCCTGGTTTTGGCTGAGCTGCGTTCTCCTTGTATGTACAGTATGTCCACATGCCAGGAGGTTTATTGTAGCCAGTCTCTGGGTGGAGACCAGACCTGTTTTAGGCCAGCCAAACCCTCAGAGTCTTGCTTGTGATAGTGTTTGTAACACGTGTTTTAAGCTCACTGTTTGTCTGCCCTATTCCTGTGCCTGCTAGTTTGGATTCTCTTGTTCGACCTAAGATTGGATATCAACTACGCTCTGAACTCAGCCTGCCCTGAACCTAGACTTTCACTGATCACTCTGCCTGTCTGCCACCAGCAAGTACCTGTTCACTGTGCTCAGTTCACGTCTGCCCTGAAATGGTAGCCAGACACTATAGCATTGTGTATAAGACCTGTGGGCAACTGAGTTCTGGTAGACCTGGTTGTCTTTTTGGAAAGGGGACTGCTATAGGTGAAGAACATAGAAACCAACTATAGTGCCTGACCACCTATGTTAGGGGTAGGTGTGACATTATCACAAGCCTTTAACAAAAAACTTTTTCTGTGAACATAGAGTCTACACTGTCTATTGGCAGAGTACCTTTGCAAACCGACATGCCAAGCCCAGGAACTGTTTCTGTGCATGTCTGGGAATGCACCTCCAGCAGTAACGCAGGAAGTAGAGCCCAAAGTTAATCCACCTGATCATTTATCTGGTGATCCTCATATGTTTTCCAACTTTAACAATAGTTGTATGTTGAATTTGTCTTGGTATCAACCTCTTGCAATCATCTGTACAGCAGAGCTCTGAGAGAGGGAGAAGCAGCACAAGGAGCCAACCAGGTGTGCTGCAGTGCTAAACCTGCTGATAGAAGGAGAGAGAGCAGAGTAACAAAAAAATGAGGTTATTAGTTCAGTGTTGGGACCCTCACTTTGTAACCTATTTACACTTGAATAAATAATAACAGAGTTTGGGATTAAAATTATAATATCAGTGTTTGAAGATAACACTGAGCTACAGTATGTAGTGGAATAACATAATAAAAATATGTCTCTAACTTACAAGCAGACCTGAATGCACAGTTTATTTGGTCAACTATGTGGCAAATGGCATAAACAGGCACGTGTCATACATTCTAGAAGGAATACAAGTAAAAAAGATTTAACCACATATGGAAAGTCTTCTTCAGAGTAAGAGCTGTGAAGATTTGGAATAGGTTCCCTCAAGAACTCGTTCTGATCAGCTCATTCGATTTTTTTTAAAAAGCCTATATGCATTCCAAAATGTATGAAAAATAACTGGATATTGAAATGTACAGGTGATAACACCAGGGATTGTTGATCCGCAGAATATCTGATTGCTTTCTGAGGGATCAGGAAGACATTTATTGTTCCCCCATTGGAGCAAATTGGACCATTCTTTATAGAGGATGGGGGGAAGGGAATTTGCATTTCTTTGGACAAACTGTGGGTATAGGATTCGGTATATATAGGTGTTCTATTTCTTTATTCTTTATTCTATATCTATTTTTTATTTATTTTTTATATTGGTTTAACTAGATGGACATGTGTCTTTTTCAACCTATGTAACCCAATTTAAAGACAAAGGGCCAGATCCATGTACCTCAGCGCATCTTTCTGTCCGCCGCCGTAACTTACAGCGTATTTTCTGTATCCTGAAAGAATTTGCGCCGTAAGTTACGGCGGCGTAGTGTAACTTTGTCGGCCTAAGGGCGTGCAATTCAAATGGATGAGATGGGGGCGTGTTTTATGTTAATACGTCTTGACCCGACGTAAATAACGTTTTTTTTTACGGCACATGCGCCGTCCGTGGGGGTATCCCAGTACGCATGCTCCAAATTAACCCGCAACAAGCCAATGCTTTCAACGTGAACGTAATTCTACGCAAAGCCCTATTCGCGAACGACTTACGCAAACAACGTTAAATTTTCAAAATTCTACGCGGGAACGACGTCCATACTTAACATTGAGTACGCCTCATATAGCAGGGGTAACTTTACGCCGAAAAAAGCCTTACGGAAACTACGTAAAAAAATGTGCTGCCGGACATACGTTTGTGGATTCGCGTATCTAGCTAATTTGCATACTCGATGCGGAAATCGGCGGAAGCGCCACCTAGCGGCCAGCGTAAATATGCACCTTAGATCCGACGGCATACTAAGACGTATGAAAGTCGGATCTCTCCCAGCTTCAGGCGTATCTTATTTTGTGGATACAAAACAAAGATACGCCGGAGCAACCTAGCAGTTACGCGGCGTATCAATAGATACGCCAGCGTAACTGCTTCGTGGATCTGGCCCAACCAGTTCAGCTTAAACTCACATCCCTATAATATCAAATACAAGCTGAAGAAAACTATTTTTTTATTTAGTAATGCATTGTTATTTCTGATATTGTTATAACCTATCTATCTAAATACAATGTTTGTAATAGGATGATATTCCAATGAGGAGAGGAAGAAATACTACAAAGAAGAAAGAGGAGGAGGTGGACATTGATTTAGATGATCCTGAAATAAGTCATTTCCCTTTCCCCTTTCATGAGCTCATGGTATGGGCAGTACTAATGAAAAGACAAAAGATGGCTTTGTTCTTCTGGCAACATGGAGAGGAGGCAATGGCCAAAGCACTAGTGGCTTGCAAGCTCTGCAAAGCAATGGCACATGAAGCATCTGAAAATGACATGGTTGATGACATTTCACAGGAACTCAATCACAACTCCAGGTCTGTTAAATGTAGTAGTTATGTTTTGTTTACCACAATAAATATGAATAATGCAGCAAATTTCAACATTTCCTTAAAAAATGTTTATTAAAAAACAGCACAAAGACATACACTATATTATCAAAAGTATTGTGATGTCTGCCTATACACATATGTTAATTTAATGCCATCGCCGTCTTAGTCCGTAGGGTTCAATATTGAGTTGGCCCACCCTTTTCAGCTATTACAGCTTCAGCTCTTCTGGGAAGGTTGTCCACAAGGTTTAGGAGTGTGTCTATAGGAATGTTTGACCATTCTTCCAGAAGCACATTTGTGAGGTCAGGCACTGATGTTGGGTGAGAAGGCCTGGCTTCGTAGTCTATGCTTTCATTTATCCCAAAGGTGTTCTATCGGGTAGATGTTAGGCAGGCCAGTCAAGTTCTTTCACCCCAAACTTGGTCATCCATGTCTTTATAATAAGGTAAATATACAGGGTAGTGGCGCTGCTTAGTTGTGATATAACTGGGGTCCTGACAGTTTCTTCAATCACTCCGGTGTGAAAATGTGTACTACAGGTGTCGGGTGCCTGTGTGTGGTAGGTTTTATGTGAGAAAACCTCCACTGGGATTAGGTCCCCTATTAATGCGTGTGACAGTGCACAGACAGTGAATATGATGTGGACTAAGCCTTCCTATGGGCTTAAGAGAAAAACTGTATTTGGTAGTGTGCTCTGTGTGTGCCCTCTCTGCGTGTTAGTGAGATATCTATTAACTTGAAGAGGTGTCAGCTGATAGATACAAAAAGTGTATGTTCCTACAACACAGAAATCATGTGTCTGAAACAACTGAGTTACCAAGAATAAACACCATATACAAGTGATAATAAAGACAAAAATAAAAATAAAATAAAAATGAAATTGCAAAAAGTGTAACTTTTCCTGGATGTGACCAAGTTCAAAATGTATAGTTCCCTCAAACCACCTTTGGTTTGGAGGAGTTGGTTAACCCCTATGGGAACAGTCCCAGATAGAATTGGTGCAGCAATGGCAATATCTGTGCACTTATGACAGTGAAATCTCGAATAATTAACAAGAATATAGATATTAAACCAACAAAAATATATATATAAATAAATGTATAAGTCCCCGTGCAGTATGTGGTGATGAGTGTACAAAAGCTTGTATTCCGGTAAGTGACTACCTTAATTCCCAGCCTGTAGGCGAAATCCCCCCCCCCCCTACTTGTATCCCCACTCACCAGATAGTAGTCCCCTCAGGGGGGTGTAGAGCCTTAGGGATCAGTGGGCAGGTGTCGATTGCTTACCAGCTGTGCTGTATAGGGGTCCCCAGCAGATGATGGCGGTCACGGTCCGTTCTCAGGATGATGATCGTGTGATGGAAAAAGAAAAGAGTCCTCATAGGGTAGTAATCCCAGGCAAAATGGTTTTTATTATGGTTTTCTAAGATCCTTCCAGCAGGAGAAGTTAAAAATTATTTTTACAATGTAAAGAATGTTTAAAATAAAAAATAAAAGATAAAAACAAGCTTGCTCCTGTGCAAGCTGCGGCCAGAATCCTTTATAAGTAAAAATGTTTCCAGGATAGAAAAATCAAGCCAGGCAGGTCCCGGGTGCATAGGATGCGAGTCGAATATGGAGCGTGGAGCGTGGTGTCCGTTTGCGTTCCACCGCTTTGTATTTCCTTGCCCGGAAGCTGTCGCTGGTGTGGTGCGTGTGATCACCTTTGATAACGTCCATACGACGAAATGCGTCAGCTGACCAGCCGCCATTACGTCACACGCACCACGCCAGCGACAGCTTCCGGGCAATAATTTTTAACTTCTCCTGCTGGAAGGATCTTAGAGATCCATAATACATACCCTTTTGCCTGGGATTACTACCCTATGTGGACCCTTTTCTTTTTCCATCACACGATCATCATCCTGAGAATGGACCGTGACCTGCTGGGGACCCCTATACAGCACAGCTGGTAAGCGATCGACACCTGCCCACTGATCCCTAAGGCTCTACACCCCCCTGGGGGGACTACTATCTGGTGAGTGGGGATACAAGTGGGGGGAGCGTGGATTTCGCCTTCAGGCTGGGAATTAAGGCCGTCACTTACCGGAATACAAGCTTTTGTACACTCATCACCACATACTGCACGGGAGACTTATACATTTATTTATATATAATTTTTTTGGTTTTATATCTATAGTCTTGTTAATTATTCGAGATTTCACTGTCATAAGTGCACAGATATTGCCATTGCTGCACCAATTCTATCTGGGACTGTTCCCATAGGGGTTAACCAACTCCTCCAAACCAAAGGTGGTCTGAGGGAACTATACATTTTGAACTTGGTCACATCCAGGAAAAGTTACACTTTTTGCAATTTCATTTTGATTTTATTTATTTTTTTGTCTTTATTGTCACTCGTATATGGTGTTTATTTTTGGTAACTCAGTTGTTTCAGACACATGATTTCTGTGTTGTAGGAACATACACTTTTTGTATCTATCAGCTGACACCTCTTCAAGTTAATAGATATCTCACTAACACGCAGAGAGGGCATACTTAGCCCCAGGATCACACACAGAGCACACCACCAAATACAGTTTTTCTCTTAAGCCCATAGGAAGGCTTAGTCCACATCATATTCACTGTCTGTGCACTGTCACACGCATTAATAGGGGACCTAATCCCAGTGGAGGTTTTCTCACATAAAACCTACCACACACAGACACCCGACACCTGTAGTACACATTTTCACACCAGAGTAATTGAAGAAACTGTCAGGACCCCAGTTATATCACAACTAAGCAGCGCCACTACCCTGTATATTTACCTTATTATACTTTTTCCGGTCTCTCTTTGAGAAATCACCCAGGGGGCAGCAGCTCATTTACCCATTCCTAGCACGGAAGTTCACCCCCTTTACTACATCCATGTCTTTATGAACCTTTCTTTGTGCACTGGTCCAAATCATTTGGCGAAGGGGGGATTATGGCGTGGGGTTGTTTTTCAAGGGTTGGGCTTGGCCTCAGCATCAGGCATCAGCAAATCAAGACATTTTATAAAATTTCACGATCCCGACAATGTGGGAACAGTTTGGGGGTGGCCCCTTCCTGTTCCAATATGACTGTGCACCAGTGCACAAACAAGGTCCATAAAGACATGGATGAGCGAGTTGGAGGAAATTGACTGGCCTGCACAGAGTCCTGAACTCAACCCAATAGAACACCTTTGGGATGAAATGGAGCAGAGACTGCGAACCAGGCCTTCTTGTCCACATCAGTGCCTGACCTCACAAATGCACTTCTGGATGAATGGTCAAACATGATGCCAAGATCATCTGTGTGTAAAGGCAGGTGTCCCAATACTTTTGATAATATAGTGTATATCAACTAACCCTAACAAAAGCTTCTGATTATTATGTTCTTTAATGCAAGCAGTGACAAACTTCTAGATAAGGAAGAAAAAACACTTGCCTACCAAGCCGATTTTTCCCACATACATTTAAAAATCTGCATTTTTTGCTTAAAAACTATGTATAAATTATGTATTTTCTGAAAGCAAAAGCCCTGGAAACTAAAATAGTGGTTGTTGCAATTTTCTTTTAATAATTGTAGTATGTGGGTAGAACTTCAAAGAGAAGAAGTAAGTGAGAAATCATTAGTGGGGGTATGTTATGGGCCCCCAACCTGAAGGAGGAGGAGATGGACCTACTATCACAGTTAGAAATGGCAGTGAGGCAGGGAAATGTCATCATAAAGGGGGACTTCAATTATCCTGATATTGACTGGGCAGAGGGGACAGCTCACTCATTAAAGGCCCATCATTTCATAAATGTCTTACAGGACAACTTCATGTCCCAATTGGTGGATTTCCCAACTAGAAAGAATGCTCTGCTAGATCTATTAATTACAAATCATCCAAGTTTGATCTCAGATGTGGCAAAACAGGACCACTTGAGACCTAGCGATCATAGGATGATCACATTTAGCATAAATCATAGAAAAAGGAGGTACAAGTGTAGCACAAAAACACTAAATTTCAAACAAGCCAATTTTTCTGAACTGCGGTCTTTACTACATGACAACAATTGGGACCAAATCCTAGAAACGTTGATCACAGAAGAAAAATGGGAATGCTTTAGGAGCATATTAAACAAAGGTATCACCAAGGATGAGCCGAACACCCCCCCAGTTTGGTTCGCATCAGAACATGCGAACAGGCAATAAATTTGTTCAAACATCCAAACACTGTTAAAGTCTATGGGACACGAACATGAAAAATCGAAAAGTACTAATTTTAAAGGCTTATATGCAAGTTATTGTCATAAAAAGTGTTTGGGGACCCGAGTCCTGCCCCAGGGGACATGTATCAATGCAAAAAAAGTTTGAAAAACAACCTTTTTTCCGGGAGCAATGATTTTAATAATGCTTAAAGTGAAACAATAAAAGTGAAATATTCCTTTAAATTTGGTACCTAGGGGGTGTGTATAGTATGCCCGTAAAGTAGTGCTTGTTTCCCGTGCTTAGAACTGTTCCTGCACAAAATGTAATATCTGAAGGAAAAAAAGTAATTTAAAAGTACTCGTGGCTGTAATGAATTGTCGGCTCCTGGCAATACAAAGAAAAGTAATTGAAAGTCATTGATAAAAAAAAATGCGTGGGGGTTCCCCCCAAATTCAATTACCAGGCCCTTCAGGTCTGGTATGGATATTAAGGGGAACCCTACGTCAAATAAAAAAAAATATCCAAACTGGTATGGATTTTAAGGGGAACTCCATGCCAAATGTAAAAAAAAATGGTGTGGAGTTCCCCCCAAAAATCCATACCAGGCCCTTTATCCGAGCACGCAACCTGGCAGGCCGCAGGAAAAGAAAGGGGGACGAGAGAGCGTCCCCCCTCCTGAACTGTACCAGGCCACGTGCCCTCAACATGGGGAGGATGCTTTGGGGTTCTGTGACCCCTCAAAGCACCATGTCCCCAGGTTGATGGGGACAAGGGCCTCATTCCCGCTACATCATTCCCGGGGTGTCTCCGGTGGAGACAGGATGCTGTTCCTCACTGCGCTGGACAACATCGCTGGAGCTTGGAGTAGAAATCATCCATTGCAGGATACTGACAGCGCTGGAGTGGAGATCAAGAGTGGATTACCACCGCTGGAATCTTTTTTTTATTTTTATTTTTTTTATTTTTAATAAAGGACTTATCCCAACTGTGTTTGTGTGTTTTACAATTTTTTACACTTTCTTTGTGAAATGGTAGGGGTACAATGTAGCCCTTACCAATTCACATGGGGGGGGATCTGGGGGTCCCCTTTGTTAAAGGGGTCTTCCAGATTCCGCAGACCCCCACAACCACCGGGCAAGGGTTGGGGGGATGAGGCCCTTGTCCCCATCGACATGAGGACATGGGGGCAAATCCTCAAAAAACCTGCCTAACTTAACTTTTAGCAGTTAAGTTACACTGGCGGAAAATTTCTACCTAAGTGCCCGATCCACAAAGCACTTACCTAGAAATTTTCGGCTGTGTAACTTAAGTGCCTCCGTCGCAAGGCGGTCTTCTCATCCAGGGGGCGATGACAATTTAAATGAGGCGCGCTCATGCGCCGGACGTTCTGCGCATGCGTGTGATGTCATTTTTCCCGACGGGCAGCGCGCAAAATTACGTTACGTCGGGCTTTGTGGATTGCGACGGGACAATAAAGTTGCGTCGGGAAAAAAAAAAGTTACGCGGCGAAAAATAAAATTTGAAATTTAAAAAAAATAGCGGCGATCGAAAAAAAGGTATGTTTTTACAAGGTGTTACTAGTTTACACCTTGTAAAAGCATCCCTAATTTTACGCATGCAAAACGTAACTTACGCAGAAAACACAAAGCTAAAAAGCTTTGTGGATCTGCCTAAGTCCTCATTTGCATACGCATAGCGGCATTTCGACTCGACATGCCCCCAGCGGCGGATGCGGTACTGCATCCTAAGATCCGACAGTGTAAGTCTCTTACAGATGTCGGATCTTCTGCCTATCTTTGGAAAACTGATTCTGAGGATCAGTTCCAAAGATAGGCACAGGGATACGCAGGCTGAACAGCAGTTCCGCCTGCGTATCCCTTTTGAGGATTTGGCCCATGGTGCTTTGAGGGGTCACAGACCCCCAAAGCATCCTCCCCATGTTGAGGGCATGTGGCCTGGTACGGTTCAGGGGGAGGGCTCTCTTGTCCCCCCTATTTTCCTGCGGCCTGCAGGTTGCATGCTCAGATAAAGGGTCTGGTATGGATTTTTGGCGGGAACTCCACGCCATTTTTTTTTTATTTGGCGGGGAGTTCCCCTTAAAATCCATACCAGACCTGAACCCCACGTCATTTAAAAAAAAAATTGATGCAGGGTTCCCCTTAATATCCATACCAGACCTGAAGGGCCTGGTAACTGAATTTTCGGGGGACCCCCCATGCATTTTTTTTAATCAAGGACTTTCAATGACTTTTCTCTGTATTTCCCGGGAGCCGACAATTCATTACAGCCACGAGTACTTTTAAATTACTTTTTTCCTTCAGAAATTAAATTTTGTGCAGGGACAGTTCTAAGCACAGGAAACAAGTGCTACTTTACAGGCATACTATACACACACCCAGGTACAAAATTTAAAGGAATATTTCACTTTTATTGTTTCATTAATAAAATCACTGCTTCCGAAAAAACTGCAGTTTTTAAAACTTTTTTTTGCATTGATACATGTCCCCTGGGGCAGGACCCAGGCTCCCAAATACGTTTTATGACAATAACTTGCATATAAGCCTTTAATATTAGCACTTTAGATTTCTCCCATAGACTTTTACAGGGTGTTCGAATTTGCCTCGAATACCCCAAACTGTTCGCTGTTCGCTGAACGGCCGAACAGGCAATGTTCAAGTCGAACATGAGTTCGACTCGAACTCGAAGCTCATCCCTATGTATCACACAGTGCATTCCAATTTGCAATAATAATAGAAGAGCGAATGTTAAACCTGGGTGGCTAAACCTAATGTGAAACGCCTCATTAAGAGAGTCATTGTCACGTACCTGGTAGGTGTCTGATATGATGAGGTCGGCCTCTCTTGTATCTCCAGCCCAAGCCCCACTGAGAGTGGGACAGATGGGACAGATGGGTCAGCTAGGGTCAGGAGGAACACGAGTGCCTGTAAGTGTTGCTTGCAGAACTTGCAGATGAAGATGAGGATCGGGTGAGAGGCTCCTTTCAGGAGGTAACGCCATTCTTCAAGCGCAGCCTTGATAGCCAGCAGTTCCCGGTCTCCCACATCATAATTTCTCTCGGATGGATTTAATTTCTTGGAGAAAAATGCCACAGGCTGAAGCAAGGATTTAGGACCCTGACGTTGGGACAATATAGCCTCGACCTTGCTTTCAGAAGCATCTACCTGTAATACATAGGCTAAGGATGGATCAGGGTGCTTCAGGATGGAGGCTGAACAAGACTTTTAATTGCTCAAAGGCCTCTTGAGCTTTGGGTGTCCACTGGAAGGGAATGTGCTGCTTGGTTAATTGCGTGATGGGGGTAATAATGCCAGAAAAGTTCTTAATAAATTTCCTATAGAAATTGGCAAACCCCACGAACCGCTGAACAGCTTTCCTGTCTGTAGGGGCAGGCCATTCCAGAACAGATGTGAAGTTCTGTGGAGATACCATCAGCAGAGATGACAAGTCCCAAGAAATGTATAGTTTGTTTTTCAAAATCGCATTTTTCGACTTTTGCGTAAAGACAGTGTTTCCTGAGTCGGCCCAAATCCTTCTTTACATGAATTTGATGAGATTCAATAGATTCAGAGAATATCAGAATATAATCTAAATAAACTATGACAAATAAGTCAAGATAGTCCCGAAAAACGTCATTCACTAGCTGCTGAAACGTAGCTGGGGCATTGCAGAGCCCGAATGGCATAACTAGGTACTCGAAGTGACCAAAGCGTGTTCAGAAGGCCGTCTTCCATTCATCCCCTTCCCTGATTCTAACTAGGTTGTATGCACCTCTTAAATCTAGTTTGGAGAATATCCGTGCCCCCCGCAATCTCTGGAACAGTTCGGGGACAGTAATTTTTTTAAGATCCCGGTAATCAACACAGGGTCTTAAGGAGTGATCTTTTTTCTCCACGATGAAGATACCGGCACCTGCTGGTGACGTGGAGGGTCGGATAAATGTATTTTTCAAACTTTCGTCGACATAGGCACTTTGGGCTTCCAGTTCAGGTTCAGAGAGAGGGTAAATTGGACCAAAAGGAATCTCGGCCCCTGGTAGCAGTTCAATAGGGCAATCATATCTCCTATGAGGTGGAAGGGTGTCTGCACTCTTCTTGTTAAACACGTCCAGATATTCATGATAAGCATTAGGTATCAACTTAATGGTTTCTGGATCGGGCTGTAGACTCAGAAGGGGAGTGGTGTTAACAGTCCTTTCTGGGAAACAGTGTCAGACAGTATCTGGAGGAAAAGGTACAACTCCTGTAGGCCAGTCAATGTGCGGGTTATGGGCTTTTAACCACGGAATGCCAAGGATCATGGGGAACATGGGCGAGGTTATGACATCCAACCGGAGGAATTCATGGTGACCTGAGGAGGTTTGACAGGAAATAGGTGCTGTCTCTTGTGTGACCAGGCCCGATTTAATGCCGGAGACATCGGCCAGGTGAACATGGAATCCTTGTTTCTTGGTACACACAGGAAGCTGATGCAGAGAGACAAATGTGGAATCCACAAAACAGCTACAGGCCCCAGAGTCTATATGATAGCTGACACAGAATGTGTCCTCCCAGCAAACTGAAGGGTAACTGAGAGGGAAACATGTGACCGAACCTCTCCTGGAAGATGCTCCATATGGAACTGTCGGGGACAGGCTTTGATGGCCTTTGATGGACAAGTTCGTACAAAGTGACCTGCCTCCACACAGTAGAGGCACAGGTTGGCACGTTGTCGTCTGAGACGTTCAGCCGGGGGAAAGAGGCGATCTTGGGAAACTTCTGTGGTATGCCTTATGCTGTTCCTTTTTGCTGGGAGATGTAGCAGACAGGCCGGGCCTTGAAGCCACAGAAAGGATTCCTTCAGCTTTTTCAGATTGTCTCTCACGTAATCGCCAGTCGATCTGAGTGGTTAAACTTATCAGGTCTTCCAGGGACATTGGAATTTCAACTCTGGCTAGTTCATATTTTAAGGTGTCAGAAAGACTGAGACGAAACCGATGGAGAAGGGCAGGACTATTCCATTGGGTATCAGCACTCAGAACACGAAAGTCAGTGATATAGTCCTCAACAGGACTTGGCCCTTGTTGCAACTTGCCAAGCCTGAGCCATGGCTGAGAAGAAAGAATCGATGGTAGCCAGAACAGGGTCACGCTGCTCTCGGAGGTGGTGAGCCCAGGAAAGTGGTTCATTCAATAAAAGTGTGATCACAAATCCCACTTTAATGTCCTCTGATACAAAAGTCTGGGGTAGCAGGGAGAAGTAGAGTTCGCAGGAGTTGCGGAAATTTCTAAACATTTCACGATTTCTGGAAAATCGTTCGGGGATAGGCACCCTTGGTTCCGGAACAGAAGTAGTTCCGTGGAATGGACTTGACTCAACTTGAGTAGAGGCATCTGCGACTGAAAGAGAAGCACAAGCTGGTGCAACATTCTCTTTGTCCGAGAGTCGCTCATCCATGCGACTGAGATCCCTCTGTAAATTCTGCACAGCCCTAATTTTGCGTTTGCAAACTAAAACTTACGGAGAAAAAGCGAAGCTGAAAAGCTTTGTGGATCTCCGTAAGTGCTAATTTGCATACCCGAGGCGGCATGCCCCCAGCGGCGGATGCGGTACTGCATCCTAAGATCCGGCAGTGTAAGTCCCTTACACATGCCGGATCTTCTGCCTAACTATGGAAAACTGATTCTGTGCATCAGTTCCATAGTTAGAAACAGGGATACGACAGCGTAACAGCAGTTACGCCGGCGTATCCCTTTTGAGGATCTGGCCAGGCATGTCTGCAGGCATGGACCATAAGGTTTGTTCTTGGGTAAAAAAATGGTTACAGGGGCTTGTCCAAAGGGTGGCGATAAATAATGTGTACTCAGACTGGTCTGGAGTGGTAAGTGGGGTACCCCAAGGTTCTGTCTTGGGACCAATTATATTAAATGTATTCATAAATTATATAGAGGATGGGATAAATAGCTCAATCTCAATTTTTGTGGATGACACAAAAATAAGCAGGGTAATAACTTCACTGCACAATATAGAAATTGTACAGAAGGACCTGAAAAAATAATAATCGAGTGGACAACTACATGGCAAATGAGATTTAATGTGGAGAAATATAAAGTAATGCACTTGGGGGCAAAAGACATAAATGCAAACTACTAAGGGGAGAACTGCTGGGGGAATCAAGGATGAAGAAATTCTCGGGGTCCTAGTAGATTGCAAAGGTGTAAATAACCCTGCGCTGCCAAATGTGAGGTATAGCTGCTGACACTGCCGTTTGAAAAAAAAAAAGTAGATTACAGACTGAGCCATGGAATGCAATGTCAAGCTGCAGCTACCAAGGCCGGCAGAATTTTAGCATGCATCAAAAAGGGGATATACTCCAGAGATAAAACGATAATCCTGCCACTTTATAAAACTCTGGTTAGGCCACATCTGGAGTACTCTGTCCAGTCTGGTCACCAGTCCTCAGAAGGGATGTGCTGGAATTGGAGAGAGTCAAAGGAAGGGCAACAAATTTAATAATGGACCTGGACGACCTAAATTACAAGGAACAGCACTAAATTTATTCTTGCTGGAGAAGTGACGCTTGAGAAGGGACATTAAAAGCGACTTACAAATATCTCAATGGTGACCCCAGCATAGGAAGAAAAGGATCAGTCTCAGGGAGTGTAAGAGGACATGGGGCCACACAATGAGATTGGAGCAGAAGTGGTTTAACCTTAAACTGCGCATTGGGTTTTTCACTGTCAGGGCAATGAGGTTGTGGAACTCTCTTCCGCAATTGGTGATGGCAGCGGGGAGTATGGATATTTTTAAAATACACTTGGATATGTATCTTAAAGAACACAACATACATGGATATAGGGAAATAATTATAGACACACGTACACCTACATAGGTTGAACTGGATGGACTATTGTCTTTATTAAACCTTACCTACTATGTAAATATGTATTTATTAAAATTTTTGAAATAAAGATATACATGGTGTATCACACGAGAAAATGGAACAGTAGAGTTACATATCACAGGAGGGGTAACATATCCAAATTGTGCAGAAGCAATACAAAGTGTCAAGGAGTACAAACCAGTGAACATTTGCCAAGTACATCTCTTAATTAGAAAAAGGAGGAGGAGAACAACAGTAAAGAAAGCGGCTAGACATCAGGGGCACCTCCCAAGGGGAAACTATGTGGTTGTCTTGTCAACATTACAGATGAGCATTACATAACGAGTGACGGTGCAAAGCCGACCATTAAGCATGAAATTAATTAATTTTGCAGTTTTTTACGGGGAACATAAGTTCAAATTGGGTCTGAGTGAGGTTCATCAAAAAGAAAGTGAACTCTGGAGGGTCTTGTTGTTTCCAGCACAAAGCAATAGATTTCTTGGTGGCTGTCACGTAATGAAGCATGAAGGGAAGATGATTCTTTGGCCACTGATCATAGTTTGGTAGAAGGAGAGCCATGACTGTGTCATGGGCACATTTGGTGGAATTGACTGATGAGATGAAGTGAAACACTTTCTTCCAGAATGGCAGATGCTTAGGACGAAGCCACCATACATCTAGTAGAGATCCAGTTTCTTTGCAGTTTCTCTTGGAGAGTGATGAATTAGCTTTGGAGAATTTTGATAGCCAGGGTGGCGTATAATACCAATTATACCTCAGACAGGAGGCTCATATCTTATGCATTATCTTTCTTTAATAATGCCCATAGCAGAAATACAGTAAACATTTATTGTAACTTAAAAGAAAAAATTCAAAGAACTACCCTTCCCAGCAGTCCCTGGGCCAGCGTAGCCCCTCCCAGACCGTAATCTATATAAGGGACTGTCTGAGGTAACCTATTCCTCTTTCTTTCTGCTCATGGCAGAGCACACAAGATAAGTATTTCATGTACCTTTATTATTTACAAGATAGGTATTTTCCTGTACCTTTATTATTTACAGGATAGGTACTTCTTGTATCTTTATTATTTACAAGATAGGTGTTTCATGTACCTTTATTGTTTGATTGTATATATGGTCTCTGATACCGAGTGCCCCGGTGTCGGGTGATTTTGTTCAGTCTTGACTGATATGTTTGAGGTATTGTGGAACATGGGGAGTTTCCCTGGAATTCCTCCCTGATACCGAATGCCCCGGTGTCAGGTATTTTGTCGGAATTGATTGTTCTGTAGTTTTTGGAAGATGTGGAATACTGGGGGTTCTCCCTGCTATCCCCCGTTTCTGCGCTTTATTTCTGTCTGCCTGACACCGGAGCGGTGTCAGGCAGATATGTTTGAGAGGCCACGTTTGTTTGTTTCCAATTCTTTGATTCTTTGCTCGGGTTTTTTTTTTTTCCCTTTCTTTGACGCCGGAGCACTGCGGCGTCCGTGTGGGATCTGCGCTGTCATTCGCTCCCTCGGCGGGCGCCATGCCTGGGCAACTGTCCCCCCCCCCCTCCCTCCCCACGCTCCCCTTCGCGCGCTCAGGTGGGGGGCGGGGTCTCCACCGCGGCCGCTCCTCTCCTCCTCTCCTCTCTTTCGGTGCCTCTCTCGGTATCGAGAGCGAGACGGGGGAGAACGGTTCTCATCGACCGTTCCGTCCCTCACAACCTCGGGCCAATAAGAACTCCAGAGGCCGTAGTCTCGCGAGACTTCGCCTCTGGAGTTAGAATCTCGTCAGGCTCCCCTCACACCGCAGGATGTCCTTCCCAGCGGTGTCGTAGCCAGGAACCTGCTGCTGTTTCACCATGCTTTCAACCACTAGATGGCAGTACATCTTTTCAGATATATATATATAAATATATATATTTCATTTCAATGAATCAATATCTAATAAATAAATAAATAAATTAAATTAAATAATTTAAATAACCGAATCTACAATAAATAATTCAATATATACTCAAATTATATTTCTGGGGAATTTATTCCCTAGAACATATACCTTATTTATCCTAATAAATAAATAATCAATATGTAGATAGATCAATAAATCAATAAATTAAATAAAGAAATTATAGCAAGTTTATCTCCGGGGAATTTATTCCCTAATAAATAATGTATTAAATAACTATCTAAGGATTGAATGAATAAATACATTTATTATTAATGATATTATTATTAATATATATTATTACTTATAATATATAACTAAATCCATTATTCAATTTTACAAATAATAAATTATAGATGGATTATACAAATTATATATTCATTATATAAATAAATTATACAAATATGTATAAAAAATTGTATTGAATTGTACAAAGATTCTACAATTTAATGAATATCATGGCATTGTTCATGCCGGTACCCCGGATAGGGTGGACACAGTCCTAGGAGGCCAAATCTCAACAGTGTTACACAGTTGCCAAAACTGATCGGTAGACCAATCTTTACGACCATGGCGTCGGTTACCCCCGCCTGCACACCATATGCCCGGACCATCCGGCAACGGTCTACCGCCCCTGAGAAGGGCTGGGCGTTCCAAAACGCTGCCACGTTTCTGTTGCCCTTGACTCCCCGACAGGGGAAGTAAATAATATGTCCCAGGCAGTACCCTACCCGGACTGCCGACCCACTGCCCTCCCAGACTCCGACCGACCCCCGAGCCTCGGGGAGATGCACATGCAGAGGCAGCGATCCGTTAGACGGACTAAGCCAGACCCATTCGTGGACTCTTCCAGAGTTGTCCGCGGAGTCTGAGGCGGCTAACACCTTGAGTCTGAGGTTGTAGATGATGAGAATGATGATGAGTGTTAGGGCAGTGGGCACATGGCGCTCTATGACGACGCCAACCCTGTTCCCAGGGTGACACTCTATGGATTCTCGTAGAGAGCCATTATAGATCCGGGGGCGATATGCCATCCACACTCCGATGACTGGGCACCTCCGCCCGAGGTGATCCAATATATCACATAATGGACCCGGAGATCGGTCGAAAAACTCACCGAATCATTTTCAGGGCGTAACCCCCTTCCTTTACCATTTATGGCTGTGCACACTCCCGAGGTGAACCCCATACCCTGGGGGTATCCCACCATACACGGGAAATCCCCCAAGCTGGGAATAGAGAGGTCCTTCGGATCATACAGACCAGGGCCTTGGATCTTTGGGACCTATCACCATCATCCCACACCTTAGTGAGCAGGCCACGCCGCAGAACAGCCGACTGACCTGTCCCAAATCGGGGCTGGGCCCAACGGGCGGTCGCCTCCTGGGATGCGTGGACACTACGGGTCCGACTGGACACCGCCGCTCGAATCTTAACGTGGCTTGTTCCCCAGCTGTCTCACCTAGCCGAATCAGACCCCGGTCCGACCACCGAGGGCAGGCTAGTCGGGATCACGCTGATTAAGATATTCCAAGACGGTAGGGCTCTATTCCATCCCGGATGAGCCCAAACGTCATCAAAGTCTAACACGGTACAGTGCCGGTCTATCAGGATTATAGGACCGGAGATGGACCTAGTCCCTCTTTCCTCGGTCTTCAGACCTGAACACCGCCCTAATAGACAACGAATTGCAGGGCCTCTGGTTCACCCAAACGATAGTGGAGACGGACCCGCTCTCCCCGGGTTTCCCCAACAACGTCTTCCTGGTCAGGAAAGGAGGGCGGTTATCGCCCGGTAGTAACTTGAGAAATCTCTCGTAATTACCGTATACAGTGACGACATTCTGCGACACAAAGGGTGAGGTTGATTATCTACTTGGACGACCTACTCTTAATGGCTCGTACCCCTCGCCTGGCGAACGAACACGCCTCCGGGACAGTCCCCCATAGATCACGGGGAATCTATCCTCTCCCCATCTCAGGAGGTAGAGTTTTAGGGTTCTTGGTGGACACCAACCTAGTGCTCCTTCGGCTACCCATGACCACTTGGCCGCCATCTGCACGAGGTCCGTATCGTGCTGGGCTAACGACGGGTATCCTTACGCGGACTGGCTCGCCTGGTCGGCCTGTTTCCGGCGTTAATCCAGGCCATTTGTCCAGCTTCTTTTCACTATCGAGACCTTCAGAGTCTCAGTCCCTACGTCTTTGCCAGGGGCTTCACTGTGCAGACGTTGTCACTCTGGACACGGAAGCCATAATTGAACTACGGTGGTGGCTACGTCAGGTCGACAGACGGCACGGCAGGTCCACCTGCAACTCCACGACGGATTCATCTTGGAATAGGTTGCCAACCACCTCGGTTGGGGTACTCGATGCGGTCCCTCGTCCACAGGAGGGGCGTGGCCCACAGCGGAGTCTCTGCTGCACGTTCACACGTGGAAATCCTGACGACCGTCTTGCCATCAGGACTCTAATGCCACACACGTCCACCTACGGTGTGTTCTTGCGTATGGACACCGTATCCGCGGTCCAGTCCTTGACCCAAAATCCTAACGGATCTAGCAAGATCTCTGACATTTCTGCCTGGAACGCGACATCGTTCCAGCTGCGAAATGTACCCCAGGCACTTCCGCTATGGTGTTAGATTGGAATTCTCGTTACCCGCCCAATTCCATCGACTGACGACTGCACCGGTCAGTGTTCCTGGCCCTTGCTCCCTTATGGGATCCTTTCTCTCCCCAGTCTGTACGGGGATCTGCACCCTCTATTCACGACGCACGTCCTACTTCTCTTCGCATGGTTGGGTTTTCGGGGTGTCGGTCACGGACAGCGACCTTTTCTTTTATAACGGGGGTTCCACTTGCCTTGATCTAGGCCTTGGGACTAGATATACATTTCGATCATCCGGAGGACTCTGGGTTAGTTGGTGATCAACGACAAGTTAACCTCATGAAGGCGTTCGTCTGAGATGACCAACTACCTGGTGGACTCGTTTGAGTCCGGGAGGTCCTATAGCTCCCCTGCGCCTTCCGCGCTGCAAACTCAGACTACCGCTCCCTTGTAGACTTACTACCGGTGGGATAACACCCATGGTGTACCGACTTAGTAAGGGTTAAGTTTCAACGCCCATCACACCCAGGGTATCAACGCTCTTGGGAGGTGATCAGTGGTCCTGACCACGCGCCAGGACTGGGGGGACAATCTCACTCTGTCGGAGGTTATTGTCGTTTGAGCTACTGCCCCCTCGTGTCTGATTCCGTCAGACGCATATCGGGTGTCACGACGTTGGCCATTCCAGGCGTCGGATCCCGCCTCGGAGAGTCGGGGTTTTTCCGTTGTGCTTAGGACAGCGGCGGGACTTCATCGTTTTTTTTTTCTACCCGTTCTTCCCCGCACATCGTACTCCGTTGTCTACGGATTTCTTAGTCCTTCACGGTCCCACTGCGATCTTCGCATCTCTTCCTACTCCTCATTCCTACGCTAAACCTCAGTTTCCGGTTTCCTCAGCTACGCTAGCCAGAGGGGTACGATCAATCATGGAAATGGCAGGGTCTTACGTAACCCCGTTGGGCGCCCACCCGTCCAGAGGAGCGGTGGCTCCTAGGTCATCACCCTGGGCGGCTCCCTATAGGATTTACGGCTAGCGGCGGACTGGTAACCACGATTGCTTTCCGCCAATTCTGCTTGGATCGGAGGAACACATATCTACATCAATTTTGTAGTTGTTCCTTTTGTTATCATCTATATATGCATTGTTATAGCTTTGAACTTGCATAAGATATGAGCCTCCTGTCTGAGGTATAATTCGAGATTTTCCTAGCTTGTGACGGAAAATATTGATTATATGAAGACAGGAGGCGAGTATCTTCCCTCCCGACCCAACCCTGTCACGAGGTTGTCTCTCTCTCGTTCTAGACTGTTGAACCACACACCCTGCAAGTCGGAGGCTGGTACGCCCTGGCAGTTCGTTTTCACTAACCCCGTCAGGATTGCTGTTCCGTTTCGATCCATGGGTTTAGTTCACCGCAGATGGAGGCTCCTACTACGTTCCAGATCCGGAGTCGGGATGCCGTTGACTGAATCCGTTGGTCCATGTTCCTGAAGACGACTGACCGGTCGGCTCCGAATGGTTTTGGTTTTCCTATAGTCCCCGTTGGGATGAAGTTGGTCCGGATGAAGTTGGTCCGTGTTGGCCTTGTCCTTTCGTTTCCTCCAGATTCAGATGTTGTGTTCCGGTCGGAAGGTTCCCGGCAGCCGCGGAGATGTCTAATTGGACTTTCGGTTCCTGTTTACACTAATTTGCATGAAGAAAGAGGAATAGGTTACCTCAGACAGTCCCTTATATAGATTACGGTCTGGGAGGGGCTACGCTGGCCCAGGGACTGCTGGGAATGGTAGTTCTTTGAATTTTTTCTTTTAAGTTACAATAAATGTTTACTGTATTTCTGCTATGGGCATTATTAAAGAAAGATAATGCATAAGATACTCGCCTCCTGTCTTCATATAATCAATATTTTCCGTCACAAGCTAGGAAAATCTCGAACTATGTAGTAGCTTTAGGTGGGATTCCCAGCATGAGAGACTTTAAGTAAGTTGTTTGTTGCATTGCTCTATTGTGAATGGTTGAATGTACAGGAAAGATTGGCTTTCAGTTCTCCACGGACTGTTTTTTTTTTTTTGCTATTTGCTATTTGCACAGCAGTTTATCAAATGCAAATTTTCAGGAAAAAGTACTTTAATGAATTTAGGTACACACAAATACAACATAATACCCAATTGTTGTTGGATATATTATGCAAATTTTGAAAACAGAATTATGGTTGCAGCTGTATAATTACTTCTTTACTTCCTGTATATATATATATGTCTGCTGCTCAGGAGATTAAAGTATGCTTGTTTCCCATTACCCATACCTATTCCTGTTCAGCGGGAGCTGTGTATCATATAGAAGCAGCATTTCTACCATTTCTATATATGACAGCTTTCCTCTTTTACTGGTTCCTAAGAAAGCCACCACAGCATTCCTAGGAACTACTGACGTCACAGGAATCCCAATTACTTTTAAGTAAAGCATATTTGGTAAAAAATGTCACCACTATCCCCACCTCTTCCCTTGAGCTGTCATTCAGCTATGTGTATCATCAGGATTGGTCGTGTTCTTTGGGTCATCTGGCCTTTTTTCTTCCTCAGTGGGGGGCAGGCATCATGATTGATGATAGATTTACAATGAGGGGCTTTTTTTATTTATTTTTTTGTAATTTGGGACTTGTCAAATGTTTGGGTGTTTTTATTTCTAGGTCCAAATTTTGTACATGTCCTCCATTCTCATTCATGCGGAGGCATGGTATCTAGTGGACTCTTTAATACAAAATTAGGCTATTAAATTCCAATAAGCCCTCACCCACAGACCCCCATAACCACCTTATCAACATGGGACAAGACACTTTTCCGAGGGGCCCCCCTGGGAAGGCACCCCTCATGTTCTGGATTTGTTCTGGACATGTGGTCTGGTATGGCTCAGAAGGAGGGGACCACATGACTCAAAGGGTCTGGTATGTATTTTGGGAGGGGCCCTACACAACTATTTTCATTTCATTCTTGCTGTAGGATGTGCTCACATGTGATGTCAGGGGGTGGTAAAATCAGGTGGCTGAACTGAGGTTTTACAGCACCTGACCACCAGCATGAAAACTAAAGACTACAGCCACTTCCAGCTGGTGCTGTGCTTTATGGCTGTGGAAAAACTTCAGTATGTAGCCTGACAAACATATCTGAAAAGTGACCTGAGCATGGATAGGCAGCGAGGAGATAATTGACAGGCAGTGAGGAAGCAATATTGTACTTATTGACTGATTTAACCTTTTAATTGTCATACAACCACGCCACATTCACATGCATTGCACACAGTTGTGGTATGGTTCCAGTGTGGCCCGGTAGAACTTCATTAGTTACACGACCTGCTGCACTTGTGAACAAGCCCTAAATGATCATATTGCTTTTTGTTAATTAACCATTGTGTATTAAGGAAATGCATGAGTATTTCTTTTAATGCCACTAATCTAAAGGATAATTAATTATAACACTTTTATAACATAATAAATATAATGATTATTTTACAAAACAGTTTATACAGCTATGTTCCTTTTTCAATCTGTGAGAATATAACTCATCTGAGTAAATTATAACTGTCTCAGCTGCTAGGGTAAATGGTCCGATCGTTTTTTATTTGCATACTAAAGGATTTATGGCCTAGTAGATTGTTTTCTAAATGAGTAATTTTTTTTTATTTAAGATATAACATTTCTTGTCAAAATTCAACTTGATTTTTACTGACAAGCTAAACAGAAATTGTTATTTTACTTCAATGTCATATTTATATTATTATATTGGTCTTATGCTGCATCGGTCTCCCACCACCTTTAAGACTGAGAACTGAACAATCAACGATCATTCAGTTCTTTGCCTTCAGCGATTAGAGAGCTGACGACTGTCAGCCACCAGCTCTCTGCTCTGCCCCTCCAGCACTCACTGGAGCACTGGGCTGTGAGGGGGATGGGAGTGGCTGGCTCAGTCTTTAAACAACTTGCTGGAGAGGCTGAGTCAGCTGTCAGTCAGGCATCTGGGTGGATCCCGACATTAAAGTCAGGATTTCTTCAGAGTCTGGACCAGCTGAGTGACATTAGCCAACATTGGGTTTTAGCCCACTGATGGCTAAATCCGGGTCACAGGAGTGCAGAACAAAGTACTTCTCTTTTAAATATATACTGTACAGGTTCGGCATTATTTTGCTTTATAGCTGATCTCCATGCCGATATTATTTTAATATCAGTCTTTCAGTAATCCTCTGTATGACCTCACTGCGAGAGGGAGAGGCAGCTCTCGTAGCTAATGAGGTCTCTACTAATTTGTGATAAGGAATGTGCTTGCAGTAAGACCTAGTTCCACGTAAACACGATCGGAATTTCCGATTGTGTGTGGGCCACATCAGACTTTTTTTCCGTTGGCGTTTAGAAATAGAACATTTTTTATTTTTTCCGATGGAAGAAAAACCGATAGGAAATTCCTATCGTCTGTGTGCAACTCAGACGGAGAAAAAACCCACGCATGCTCAGAATCAAGACGACGCATGCTCGGAAGAATTGAACTTATTTTTTCTCGGTTTGTCATAGTGTTTTACGTCACCGCTTTTTGGACGGTCGGTCTGACAGTGTGTATGCAAGACAGCTTGAATGGAATTCCAACTAAAAATTCCATCGGAAATTCCGATCATGTGTTCGGGGCCTAGGACTAACCCTGAACTGTCCAGCAGGGAGACTGATTCACAAGAATATGAACATATTCCCCAGCACACCACGGATCGTATATAACGTCTAAAAGTTTTAATACACAGAAAACATCACAAGAGGTGCAACGTTTCGAGGCCATGCAGGTCCTCTTTGTCAGGCAAGTGCCTGACGAAGAGGTCCTGCGTGACCTCGAAACGTTGCATCTCTTGTGATGTTTTCTGTGCATTAAAACTTTTGGATGTTATATACGATCCGTGGTGTGCTGGCGAATATGTTCATGTGGTTGATTGTTCCAGTACCCAGCTGGTGATCGCTTCAGCACCCATTTTTGTATTTATGAGCCGTTTCCCCAGGAAGGTGTGCGATTGGAATATTTATTAGACTGATTCACAAGAATGTCCAAACAAAATTAAAATTGATTTGGTTAGTAAAACAGTTCACGTTAAGTATATGTATTTCCATTTCAAAATATGTAGTTGATTTTCTGAAGTTCTACAATATTTGGATACATTTAAATGTTTGGGGAACTGCAGATAAGGTATATTTACTGGCCTTTTTTTTCACTGTATTTTTTAAATGCAAGCAATTTTAGTACTTGAATTTGACTTGGTATCAGCCTCATCCAGTCTACTGTACAATTCGTACAGCAGAGCTCAGAAAGGGGGAGTGAGAAGCAGTACAAGGGGTCAATTAGGTGCAAAGAGAAAACTGATAGGAGAAGAGCACAGAGTGATAGAAAGATAAGCTCATTGGCGTGATGCTCCATTCGCTGTTCAGTAACAGGTTGGGAGTAGAAAGGAGACCTGTAAATGAAAGTGGAAAGTGAACCTTAGTTATCAGACAGAGCTGTGCTGTGTTGTAAAGCTGTGTTAAACTTATGACTGCATAGTAAGCTTTCATTGTCCTCCACAGCAACCAGTTAGGTTTAAAATGTTATTCTTTAACTGTCCTTTCTCAGTACAGTGTTCAATCTGAATAGTTGCTGTAAACAGCTAAAACTGCATATGGTACTTCTTTCCTATGACATCTTGACAAAAAATACTATGTATCTCCACTATAAAAAAAGGGAACATTCATTGTAAAATGTAGTAAATAAGAATAATCTTTATGTTCCAGGGAGTTTGGGCAGCTGGCTGTTGAGTTATTGGACCAGTCATACAAGCAGGATGAGCAGTTGGCAATGAAACTGTTGACCTACGAGCTAAAGAACTGGAGCAACGCCACATGCCTGCAGCTTGCTGTAGCAGCCAAGCATCGGGACTTCATTGCTCACACATGCAGCCAAATGCTTCTGACAGATATGTGGATGGGTAGGCTGCGAATGCGTAAAAATTCTGGTCTAAAGGTTGGTGTCAAGTGAGGTGACTAAAAAATAAAGCCATTTAATTTTTCAAGGTCATTTTATTCATTTCATTTTTAAAATCCATGACAAACACTCATTCTGTACGAACATAACTTCCATGCTAATAATTTACTTAATTAAGTAAATTATAAAGCACCCCAAATGTGTATATATTGAATATAGAGGATTATTTTTGAAAGTAAATGGTAATCCTAAAATTTAAAATAATATAAATATGATTTAGTCAATAGAGTTAAAGATAAAGACTAAATTAGCTAATGTTTCAAATTAACCCTAAAAAACAAAGAGCAATACAAAATATTTTTATGTTAGTACAAGAGAAAAACTGAATTGTCACATACACAAACTAGCGAGTTTTTAATTTGTACTCTGTATTTTAAGAATGTCGGTAGAAACATTATGTATTAAGGTAATGATTAATGCATTCTCTTATTTTTTTAATTAAAGATCACAAATATTTATTTGACAAACAGTATACCATAACATAATTATTTTAAGACAGCAAAAGGTAATTTAGCTTGTCAAGTGGTGTATGTACATTAAAAGTAATGTAGTGAAATGTAAGGAATGTTCATCAATAAAAAAAAAAAATGAATATATTTTTATTATCTAATCAGGTAAATTTAAATTGCACATAAATCCATTAGATTTACTTTTGTTAGTTGGCAGGTGGGTAATTTAAACTATTTTGTGTGTGTTTACCAAGCTGTCTTTGACCACTGTGTGTAGTTATAACTTACACGCAGCTGAATAAGTCAGATAAAAGAGGTTCTCCTTCTTTAGAAAATTATTTAAAAAAAATGTCATGGGTTCATAACATTAAAAAAAATCATAAACAAATTTAAATAGGTAGTAAAATATGTAAAACGGTTTAAAAGCATGTCAACCAAAAAGCAAATACTCAAAACAATTATAATTCCCATACATTTTGAAACCACTCCAGTACGACAGTAGTTCTGCCAATAGAAGGGCGCACTATATAACAGGATGGAGAGAATTAATTTTCTAAAAGCTTAAATCGGTTGTATACCCGCAACAATTTTTTTTTTTACACCTGAAAGGCAAAAGGCATGAAATACTTACCTTGGAACGAGGTGTGTAGAACCTACCTGGTCCACGCCGAGCGAGATGTCATATTGCCTCGGCGCATCTTCCGGGTATCGCTGCTCCATCGCTGTGATTGGCTGGAGCGGCGATGTCGTCACTCCCGCGCATGCGTGCGGGAGACTTCATTCCGGCAAGGTCCGGCGGCTGCCGGGCCTCTAGCCGAAGGATCTTTGCTGTGCATGCGCCGCTGCAGTCAGCGGTGCATTGCAAGGGGAATATCTCCTAAACCGTTCAGGCTTAGGAGATATTCTTTATACGTACAGGTAAGCCTTATTATAGGCTTACCTGTAGGTAAAAGTGGTAGTAAAGACTTCACTACCACTTTAATTCTCAAGGATGTATTCCAATCCCTGAAATCTATGATAAGCATTTGCATTCCAATATCAGCAGTATCAACTTCACCATCCAATGTTTCTATAATTAAACACAAAATATACTAGATGACAAACAGAACTGCCATGTGTAACTACAACCCGAAACAATATTATTATATAATCCTGCTTCTGACCATATCCTTTTATTGCCTCTTTAGGTGATTCTAGGAATTCTTCTCCCTCCTTCAATTCTTAGTTTAGAGTTCAAAAACAAAGATGAGATGCCATATATGTCCCAAGCAAATGAATTGGAACTGCAAGAAAAGGAAGTGGAAGAACCAGACAAGACTGTAAAGGAGAAAGAAGACGATGACATGGAGCTGACGGTATGATTGAGATTTGTAATGCTGATCAATATTCAGAGTATATCCTCCCTAGAAATGCAATATAGGGTTATTATTGATCAACTGAATATTGCAATTTCGTGTGTCATGTGCAGTCATCTTACCTCTGTGTAACATTCCATCCACACTCAGTCATCCTGCTCAGCCCTTCACCTCTTTCCTTAAACACTTTTAAATTTACCAATACCCTGTTCTGGTTCACACAAAATGAACTTTTATGTATGCTTCTAACAATGACTCCTCTGGTGTCTGTGTTTTGAATTCATTCCCTTTCATGCATTGTTCTTGACTAATATTTACTAGAATTTATACAGTTATTTAGATTTGTTACTTATTTTGGATACTTTTCAAAATTTGAATAACTTACACGATGAGAAAGTTGCAAAAATGATTTTTAATCACATAGTCTTTCCCGGCAATCAGGTTTAGTCAATATTTACCACTTTTTTCATCAATGAACTGTAGCTTGCCCAATTTATTCTTATATTGGCTGAATTTTTCACTAGACAAATGAGGCTTTGATGTTCATGGAGGCAACTACCTACAGATATATGAAGGACAATAAAAAAAATACTTAAAGGGATGGGTGGTTTAAAATAAAACTTTTTTATGCAGGGAGTGGTGAGGGTGTGGAGTCGCCCACCTGAGGAATCAATCCAAGAAAGAATGGTGGACTTCAAGACAAAATTAAATTCTGTAAGTACTTGGGACCCATTGTCTTGTCCAGAGGGTGAGCAGGATGAAACATTTTTTTTTTTTTTGCTTTTACCACTCCTTCACTCCCTTCATCTAGTATTCTGGTTTAGATAACCCATTCACTTCACATTCTTATCTCTATCTTTTCCCATCCTTCACTATACAAGAGTGCATTAAAATTGCATTTGGATGATCAAATTGGTGCAATTCTAAGCTAGCTAATCATAGCATATAATAAAACAGAGAGCACATCCTGGAATTTTGTGAATCCATGTATTATATAAAATAAAATTGTTCTCATAAAGAGTATATTTCTCAGCTTTGTATGCATTAAACTCTCCTTGGCTGGTGTACAATTAACCATTATGAACACACAGTCTAGTCATCTCCTGCAGTAGCCACTGCTTTCAACAGTGGTGACCACAAGTGCAATGGAGACCAGACTCTGGGCCAGATTCAGGTAGATCAGCGGATCTTTAGATCCGCGTGATCTATCTGATTTAAGATACGCTGCCGCAAGTTTGAGAGGCAAGTGGCTAATTCACAAACCACTTACCTCCAAACTTGCGGCGGCATCTCGCAAATCCAACCCCGCCGGAATTCAAATTCCGTGGCTAGGGGGAGTGTACTATTTAAATCAGGCGAAATTTCCCGGCGTGCATTGCTCCCACTGACGTCACTAGGACGTCAGTGGTTTCGACGTGAGCGTAACTTGCGACGCGTGGGTTTCTGAATCGGCGTACGCAAACGACGTAAAAAAATGTAAAATTGACGCGGGAACGACGGCTATACTTAACATTGGTTGCGCCTCATAGAAGATACGCCGGGAAAACCGCTACGGAAACGTCGTAAGAAACTGCGTCGGGTCCGCGTACGTTCGTGAATTCGCGTATCTCGCTGATTTACATATTATTCAGTGTAAATCAGGGGGAACGCCCCCCGCGCCATTTTCAAATTGAAAATAAGATCCGATGGTGTAACACAGTTACACCTGTCGGATCTTAGCCATATCTATGCGTAACTGATTCTATGAATCAGGCGCATAGATACGACCAGTGTAAGTCAGAAATACGATGGTGTATCATGAGATACACCGTCGTATCTCTTTGTGAATCTGGCCCTATGTGTTCATTTTGTGAGTACAATTTGGTAAATGCTACAAGTTGACAGCATCTCATGCGCGTCTCATGCTAACAATTACTGAATGAGAAAACTTGTATTCAAAGGGTTGATATATTGAATGCAAATAGGCTGTGCACTTTGCAAGTGATGGTTTACTCAATGAAGGAATGTTCTCTTAGCTTAGCAAATGTGATGCTAATTCCCTTTGCAAAGAATACTCAGTAAGTGCAAGGTAAATTAGAAAAAAAAAACAGTAGTTTTAATTGTACCTGATTGGATAATGGAAGTCAGCACAGCTTCACGTCTAAGGCTCTGTTCACACCTAGGCGTATATACGCCTGAAGCGCGACGCCGCAGCAGCCCCTAAGACGCTGGAGGGCTGATTTTACATTGCCCTCTATGGAGATGGTTCACATCTCCACGCCGAACGCTGTACGCCTGCCGCCTGAAAACAAGTCCCGGACCTTTTTTTCAGGCGGCTTTCGGCGTTCGGCATAGGAGATGTGGACCTGGGGGTAAGCTACATTCACAATCGCGGCGTTTTGTCGCCACAAATCGTGGTACAAAACGCAGCAATTTGTCGCCGCAATTCGTGGGACAAAACGCCGCGATTAGGTACGCCAAGGTGTGAATGCAGCCTTAGGGAAAATTCTGTTGCAAAGTGAACAGCCTATTTCCCTTTAGTAAATTAACCCCATCATATCATTCATTGATGCAAGTGCTGAAGGTTGTATAAAGAGACAAGCACATGTTTCGCAGCAGAACCTCAGCAGATAGCATGTAAGTGAACCCCAAAGGGATTGACATGTTTTATATATGCAGCATTTTAAAGACATTCCAGACACTTGATTAGCTCTGTTTAATTGAATAGGGTTCTATTACTATTGCTATGCACAATGAGGCCTCTATTGACCCAAGTAAATAAAAGAGGTAGAGGCCCTGAAACCTTATTGCAGCAATTGCAATAACTTGTTGATGTCCTGTTCACATGAGCTTTGAATGGAGTTCATAGAGCTTTAACAAAGCATGTCCGAGGCCATGTTTTGAAGCAAGTTAAAACTAGCCCTTAAAGTATAAAAGAGGCTTTTCAAATCTTTTATTTCCCTTAAATTGAAACTTATAGGATTGCATTCATACAAAATCAAATTGAAAAAAAAAAAACCTTTATAAAACATGTTTCACTTTAATATGCTTATACTGAACCTTGCTTGAGACACGTCCAGGTAGCAACATCAAACGGTTGCTTCAACCAAAAAGAAGTTATGGTTCTATAGTATTTTGAACTGTAATTAATTAAATGTATTAATTGCTTAAAGCCTTTAAAAATGTATTGCACCTTTCTTTGTGTCTAAAAAATTGAGACCTTTTTCCAGGTCTCAGTACAAAATGGGAGAAATGTATTGGTTACTCTAGGCAACAGGAGCTTTTTCTGATTTAAACACTTAGGACCCTGTGTGTTTAATAAAGGCAACTCCTCTTTAATGTTTATTTTTAGGTGTTCTAAGGCTAATGTGAAATGCATTCAAAGAGAATAGTGCATGATTACTTTAAACCAGTCACTGTTGCTGGAGATGGTACATGTACTCTGTGCCTACTGCCTTTGTGTTTTCGTTGACTTTACACTAACCCCAAGCTATTTCTACATCCAAGCCATCTTGAAGTGTCATTGCAATTTGCATGGTTTGTCTCCTGATCCTGCATTTTACAGCGGTCTCTAGAAATGCCATCTTTATTTAAAGTCGCAAATTAGGTGGAAATAAGGACAATGCTTTGAAAGCAGTCTCCAGCTGATTTGAAATTTAAATTCTGTTATATTAAGGATGTGTCAGGCAGTAATTAAAATTAATGAAATGCATGGACTCTTTTCAACAAGACACAAAGCTCATTTCTACAGAATAATACTTGTCATAAATTTCAGTTTAGAACAAAATAAGACAAAACAATTGGTTTAATGTTTACTGTGAAATTCTTCAATTATAAAGTCATGATTAGTGTTATTCTACATTGATCAAAACCAGCACAACAAACCAAAACAGACAGGAAATGTTGTGCAAAGATGAAAATTCAACTCAGCAATACGGCAGACTCCTTGAGTGGAAAGTAGAGTACATCCAGCAAATCTTACCATCCCTTTATGTGACTAAAAGCTATTCACAAGAAGCGAAAAATTAATCGTGCTCTTCACTGCACAAGCAATATTTTGAATCACTGACAAGTTAGTGTCCCTACTTGATAATAAGCATCAATAGGGTTTTTTACAATCACTATTGTAAAAAAAAAATTAAGGCGGTATATGCTAAAAGATAAAATACTGATATTAGGCAACAGTATGCTATCAGTGAAGAAAAATTACAGCCCAGCTCCTTTAACATATTTTTTTCAAATTTGGATAGAATAGGGAAAGATTTGGATATCTGTCAAATTTGTATTCTAGTCTGTGTGAGCCATGGGCAGATTTCAGGAAGTGAGAGGAAATCTTTTGAACAGGGACACAGGAAACACACACTGTTAGTAAAGTGGGGAAGGTTTAGAACATCTGTTAATGCTTGTATTGCTATTTATTCTATAGTTGCTACCAAAATTCCTCATAATGAGTTCATAGACAGAAATGTTAACTTTTACCCTCACTGTCAAAAACTAATAAAAATATTTTAGGCTTAAACCTGATGTAAACAAATGTGTGTCTTGACATAAAAATTTTGCCTCCTGTCTTGGGAAAATCAATTTTCTTTGTGCTTGGTGCACACCACGTGGCTTGCGTCCAAGTCTAGGGCCGCATTTTTGAGTACGGTCGGCGTGAAGGGGTTAAAATGTGGCCAAATACAAAGAACAGGTTACACGAAGGAGATTGTTGAGTATTTTAGTCATAGATATTAGCCAGGGTCATACTTTCAGAATGTAAAATGAATTTGTATGTGATAGCTTCTCTTACCAACTGCAAGTGAAACATGATATTGCGACAGCCATGCAAAATTAAAACTGTGTATACAAGTACATGTAAAGAACAAGCACTTTAACGAGTGGCCATGCGTCCATAAGGGGCGCACAGGCGCCACCCCCTCTCTCCTGCCACCTGTCTATCACCAATAGATAGATTCATGCATTGCATGAATCTATCTATGGTTGCTGCTGCCACCCTCTGTTCAGGCTCCTGGCCCCTTTTCGGGCGCCAGGAGCCTGAATAACAGCCGGGGGGGGGGGGGTATTTTTTTGAAGCACCTGAATAGAGCCAGAGGCTCTAATAGGGGTCTAAAAATTTAAACAGCGAGCGCAATGCTGAGCTGAGGTCACTCAGCTGTGTGTTAGGAAAGCGAAAGAATATGGGTGGGAGGTGGTTAAAGTAGAACTAAAGGCAAAACTTTTTTATTTTTATTTTGGATAGAATAAGGGAGCCCCTGTCAGACTTTTTTTGCCATTGTGTCCCATTGGGGAGATTTTCCTTCACTTTCTGTCCCATAGCCACACCAGTAAGTGGGAGGAAATCCCTTCAAAGTGAGGGAATCCTGGGGTGTCATCAGGGTCACCAGAAGATTTCTCCTCTATTCCCGTTCTGGTGTCAACCCAAAAGGTAGAATTTTATTTTTCTCTCACTTTTGATGATAACGGTAAATAGGACAAATAGAGAGAGTGAACCTTCCTAAGGCCCCTTTCACATAACCCTTTTCGATCGTGTCCGCCTGATCAGACGGTCCATTCACGACTGGCGGGTGTTAAGGGACCTTTGTCCGTTTACGCCAGCCTACATTCAGTCTGATCCAGTCCACTGAAAACAAATGGAAGGGGATTCGTTCTCCTCTGTATAGGTCGATTGAATCAGAGGGAAGTCTGGTGTAAACGGACAGCGGAGTCCAGTTACACCCGGCTGACCATAGAGCAGAGCAGCCTGTCCACTGCATAAATTGAGTGGACATGAACCTTTCATCTTCCCGCTCTGTTCTGATCAGCAGGGGGTCAGTGGACAGGTCCCCTGCAGATCAAAACAGAAGTTGCCCATGTGAAAGGGGCCTTTCTGGGGCACAGACAGCAATAAACACCTGACAGGGGTTCCAATCCCTCTCCACTCTATCCAAAACTAAAAAAAAAAATTGCCTCTAGTTATAATTTAATGCAAACAGTCCAGTAGTAATGTAGTACATTTTAAAAACTCTACAATGGCTCAACTTTACCTTAAAAGAAAATGAAGGAAGGAAAATGTTGTAACACAGAACATATTGCTAATGCACCCACTGAGTAACAAATAAAATCTACTCTTTTACAGGCAATGTTGGCACGAGGTAATGGGGATTCATCCAGAAAGAAAGATGATGAGGAGCATCCAAGACACAGGCTTATACCCCTGGGAAGGAAGATCTATGAATTTTACAATGCACCTATAGTTAAATTCTGGTTTTATACAGTAAGTTTCCTATATTTGCTAACATTATTAATATTATTACTACAACAGTACATAGTATGGATATATATCCTGCGCCGTAGTAGGGGAAATTCAAAGGGAGTGCTAGCTTATTAATATCTTTTAGATGTTTTTGATCATGCCTAGTACATTACTCCACGGATTTAATAAACACTCAGATCATTGATATACTAATGTTTTTTTGTAACCCCTGTATGCCACATTAAAGCTTTGTTCACACAGGCTTCAGCTTGTACAAGAGCAGTGTGTGCATTAATCATTTAGGAAGCAAACATTTGCAAAGTTTCCGACAAGCTTCAAGCAGCTTTGTTGAAACCAGCCAGTGCGGTCCTAACAACAGCAGACAGCATAGGGGTCACTCCCCAAACTTTACCAGGCCCTTTTGGCTCTTGTATGGATTTTTAGGGAAACCCCCACACCAAAATGTAAAAGAAAATGGCAAAGGGTCCCTTCAAAATCCATACTAGACCCTTATCCAAGCATGCAGCCAGGCAGGCCAGGAAATGGGGGGGGGGGGCGAGTGAGCGCAACCCCCTTCCTGAACCATGCCTGGCCTCATGCCCTAAACATGGGGGGGGGGTGCTTTGTTGATGGGGACAAGGACCTCTTCCCCACAACCCTGGCTGGTCATTGTGGGGGTCTGCAAGCAGGGGGCTTATCGGAATCCAGAAGCCCCTTTAAAAAGGGGGTGACCAGACCATCAAAAAAAACTAAAACAATGTCCCCCGGTGTAGATCCATTGTCAAATACTATGCCTGCTGCACCCACCGACCCCAAAAAAGAAAATCTCCACTCGCGCCAAAGGCTCCCGCAGTCTGCCTGCTCCACCATCTGACAATTCTTAAATAGCGAAGGGGCGAAGCTACCCAGAGACATCCCCTGGTGCATTCTGGGTTGGTGATGTCACAAGGGGGTGATTGCAAAGTGAAGCTTTACCTCATTTACTAAACTCTGAAGCAATTGCACCTGCAAAGTGCACAGCCTATTTGCCTTTAGTAAATCAATTCCACAGTATTGCCTGGCCAGTACTAATGGAACTCACTCTCACTGTTGTATTCTTTATTTAATTTAAAATACAGAAGCTGAAAAAATAGAAAGAATGAGGCACTATGTACATGGGCCGATTAGATGCCCTAACAAGTTTAGCAAATCAGTATCTAATTTAGCTCCCTAGGGACCCCTTGTAACTAAAAGGTGCATGTAGAACCATTGTAGTGCATTGAGTGCCACTCAAAATGAAAAAGTGGCAGTCACATTCCCTTTATGATTAGTAACAGTAAATCAATGGAAACCTGCTCACAAAAAAAAATTGTATCGTCTGTGTGTCTCCATGGTCATGATACATAGGTAAATCTGTTGATCATCAATGGAGTCCACACGCTTTTTTTGTCTTGCCCCTATAAGGCAGACATACAGGGGTTGGTTTACTAGAGCTTAGTGAATGTGGTGAAATCTCACTTTGCAAGTGTACCCAATCGTATAAACAAGTAACAAAGTCAATTATTAGGCATTGAAGCAACTATATATATATATATATATATATATATATATATATATATATAACGTTTATATGAATAAGAGGAAGAGGAAATATAAAAACAGGGGGAAATCAGGTTAGGGCCATGGAGGGGATTTCCATCTCGCAGTGTCAACCATCTGAAAGGTATCGAATCCATGGGTCCCAGAATCTCCTGAAGGCCTACATCCTGTCATTTAACACTGCAGATATTTTGTATTATTCAATTGCCATTAAAGTTTTGCTTTCACAAAATCAAATGGGATAGATAGTGTCTTCCATGACCTGGCTATGGAAATTCTAGCTGTGATAAAAAATGCCTCCTGGATCATCTGGGAATCTCCCCACTTAACCTTTTTAGCAATGCTTCAGATGAGGGCGTGCTTATATTTATTGGGTAGGGGAATATATGAAATGATATATTCTGACCCAGAATCGCCTACCTTTAGGGCAGGGCCACCATATATCGTGTAACATGCCTTCCAGCCTTGATCTCCGAAAGCATTTGGGTGAAGCATCAAGCACAGAGGAGAATCAAGATGGAGTCATATATGTATCATCTTATGGCCTCATGTACACTGCTGTTGATAAACAGATGTTTAGGAGCAGTTGGGCATTTTTTTCAGCAGCCCCTGAACTCTCATCTATGTTATCTTATCTGTACATGTACAAAGGGTAGTTTATAGTAGTTTAGGAGCAGTTGGGCATTTTTTCTCAGCAGCCCCTGAATTTTCCTCTATGTTATCTTATCTGTACATGTACAAAGGGTAGTTTATAGTCGTTTAGGAGCAGTTGGGCATTGTTTTTTCAGCAGCCCCTGAACTCTCCTCTGTTATCTTATCTGTACATGTACAAAGGGTAGTTTATAGTCGTTTAGGTGCAGTTGAGTTTAGTGGCATTTTTTTTTTTTAAAGCAACAAACTGCATTCAGGATAAAAGTTTAGAGAGAGAGAGAGAGAGAGAGAGAGATGTTTCCTGCATTGTAGGCATTTGAAAAGGTATACTGAGCAGTACAATCTGTTATTTGGAAAAAAAACACTTCTAAACGAAAACGCTCATGAACGCCGCTATACGCACAAAAACATGGCATGGAAAAGTGCCAAAACTGACGTTTTTAAATGTCAGTTACTAGCTGTCAAGATCCAGCGTTCAGAAGAGGTTTTAAAATGTCCTGGGTATATGAAGCCTAAGGCCTAGTACACACGACCGAGTTTCTCTGCAAAAACCAGCAAGAAACTTGCTGGGAGATATTTTTTTGCCGAGGAAACCGGTCGTGTGTACATTTTCGTCGAGGAAACTGTCGAGAAACTCGACGAGCCAAAAAGAGAGCATGTTCTCTATTTCCTTGACGGGAATGGAGAAAATTGGTTTTTCGAGTTTCTCGACAGCCTAACAAGGAACTCGACGAGGAAAACTATGTGTTTCGCCCGTCGAGTTTCTTGGTCGTGTGTACGAGGCTTGATAGTACCTTGTAATTTGCTTCAATATTGAAGTGTTTATAAATTATTTTGATTTCCTAAATACTCATTTATGCCATTCTGTCAATTCCATTGCCTTACCCGGGTCTTGTTCCCATTTTTAAATATAAAGTAAGGACTATAGACTATATTGTGGCGATATGGCCTGCCATCCTGTCCAGATTCCTGCAAAGATATTCAAATGATATCATTGTAGTCAGATCCGTTTGTGATTCGGTTGTGGTCCATGTGGGATGAGGGTTCAGAGTGTGGAAATGTATTAGTTGAGCTAATTGTGCAGAATGAAAGTATTTTATGAGACCTTGCATTCCCTGTCCTCCTTGGCATTTAGGGGTTTATAGCATCCGCCTATTAACTCCAGACTGTTTATTACTCCATATTAATTTTAACAATCTCTTTTGGAGAGAAAGAAGATCAGATTTCAAGTTATCTATCGAGTCCTTTCTGAAAAGATATGAAACCATTGGCAGAATATTAATATTAATAGAATGTAACCTCCCAAACCATGAAAGTGGGGAACTGGGACCTGGGACCACTTCTCAAGGTCTTCTGAGAGTTTTTTTTTTTTTTTTTAATAGGGGAAGGATAGTTACATTTATTCTGATTCTGAAAGGAAAAAGCTAAGTTGGTGCCCAGGTAATAGAGGGCTGCTCACTTAGTAAATTATGTTACTAAAGCTTTTAGCAGGCAGATCTGAATTTACTACAAGGTTTTAAAATGAATGATTTTTATGTAGTATTTTGTACATAAATTTCAGTTCACAAAATGATCGCTCTGGTTAAACCCAATTTAAAATTTACACATTATAGTAAACTGAGCCTATTGCAGTCTTTGGAGAGAAGTATGTTACACAAAAGGTTGCAGCGAGCTTGACTGGAATTAAACCACATGTCCACTTTATGTACGTGAATAAGAAAACCTTTACTGCAGAAATATGGAGGCTGTCATTACTTACCTCTCCTTTTAAAAAAAAGAAAATAGGTCTGACTTCACTGTGACTTTTTTTTGTTCAGGGCAGTGACTCCGAAACAGTCTAAACTAGAGGCAGCCAGGAAATCTGCTGTTTTAGATGTTTTGATACTTGAGAAACCCTCATTGAAGGGATGGCAGTGGGTAGTGATAGAGTGTGTTAAAGGGGCTGTAAAGCTTTGTGTTTTTTTTGTTTTTTTTAATAACAAACATATTATGCTTATCTCCTCTGTGCAAGGGTTTTGAACAAAGTGGCCCTAATCCTCCTCTCCTGGGGTCCCTCCTGGCTCCTCCCCCCATTGAGTGTCCCACGGAGAAGTGCCTTCCCTCGTGCGGGCGTGCTCCCATGTCCTGCTGCTGTTTCTATTGACACATACACAATGACTCCACCCGGCCCCTTGGCTCCCGCATCATTGGATTTGATTGACAGCAATGGGAGCCAAAGGCTCCTGCTGCTATCAATCTATCCAATGAGGACCCAAGACACCGGCTGGAGCTGGTGTGCTCGTCACCATCGCTGGAAAGATCAGGCTCAGGTAAGTAAAAGAGGGGCTCTGGGGGGGTGCTGCAGCACAGGAGGTTTTTCATAGGTGAAAAACCTTGAGCGTTTAAAACCCCTTTAAATAAAAGCGTTTAAACTTAAAGTGGTTGTAAACCCTTACATATGCCCAGTGAAGTGACTGGTCTCAGGTGATACACAGAGACGAAAGCTTTAGTAACACTCTGTAAAGCTCAGTAAGGATAGCTCTGAGAGCTGATTGGAGGGAAGGGACACAGCCCCCCTTATCACAGCAGAACACGGAAACAGAGCTGAGGTTGTCAATCAGCTGGAGGTCCCTCACCTGTCACCATTTTTCTCTTGGTGTCTGGAAAACTTGCCACAAGTGATTAATGCTGATAGCAGAGGGATGAGGCAGCAGACAGAAATGACACTTAGTGCTCTGGATTCAGACAAGTACACACTATAGAAAGATATGCTTTGTTCATATTTCATGTCTGAGATTTACAACCACTTTAAGTTTTGGGGCTTTCCAATAGTGCAGTGCAGAAAATGCAGGCAGCTCTGTGATGGAAACAGGCACCAAAACAGTGCGTCTCAGCTATTCTTCTATTTGGTTTAGTGGAAACATGCAACAAAATCCCCTGTTGATGGGAATGAACCCTACATGATTGTGTTACAGTGAAGCTTTTCTTTCCCACGATTACTTAAAATAAAATGCAAAATAAGATGCATGCCATTACCTGTAGCTTTAACCAAAAATTCTCTTTAAAACCGTGCCAGAATCCAAGAAGATCCAATTAATTGAACTTGCTGAGTCTGAATTTACATTGGCTTACGTACATTACATTCAGCCCTCTCCCACCCATTTAGGAAACTACCAAGTCAGTTGTACTTTTACATGGCAGGCAGATGTGAATGATGGGCTTTGGTAGTGCGTAGAGCGAATTACAGCAGGGCCAGATTTGCCATTAAGCATAACAATCTTATGTCGAGGGGTGGCAACTCTACACCTACAGCTGCTTCTGGACCCACCCTATTGAAATAATCCTTCATAATCTTACACCAATGTATGTTTATCACCAGATAGCCACCAAAAGGATTAGTTACAGCCCTCTGTCTAATTCAATTAATGAATTCACACCATGTAAGATATATTTTTGAAGACCAAACAATGTAATGTCAAAATTATCATGGGGAAAAAAAGAACACATGTAAAACAGCCTTGTATTCTGATATGATGACTTTTTTGTTATAATACTGTTGTTTTTGTCTTTATACAGATGGCTTACATGGGTTATCTTATGCTCTTCAATTATATTGTATTAGTAAAAATGGACCGCTGGCCCTCAATGCAGGAGTGGATTGTTATTTCTTACATCTTTACATTGGGAATAGAAAAAGTGCGAGAGGTAAAATCCAAGTCCAGTTATTTTTTTTACAATCATGTGTTTCATATCATTGCCAACACACACTATAATGTCTTCAATCTTCTCTACATATTATGTTATCATTACATTTAATGTTATTTGTAGGTGTTATTTTCTATATAGTTCTACTTGAAGGTTATATTTATTTGTGACTTTATCATAGGGGGCTGCATTGAGTGATGATTTTCTTTTAAACATTTCAGCTTATGGCACATTAATTTCTGAAATGTTCAAATTATAAGGGCTCGTTCACACCGTACGTGAAAGAAAACTGATGGGAACTGATGATAAAACCATGCAGATTTCACTTACAGAGACCTCAGTTTACATCAGTTCAAAATCAGTTTTCATGCGCGTTTCAGTGAGCTTTCATGCACGTTACCATCAGTTTTCATGCACGTCAGTTATGTGCCCTGTGAGCCTTATTGTGGGATTGGATCAGCAGGTTGGCGGTGGGACACGCATTTACCAGCATTCCTATAGGCTTTATACTAGTTATGTGCCCTGTTCACACTAATGTTGATGTCATGTCGGTTTTTTTCCCATGCAGAAAACTGCATACATGTTGCAGACTCCTGCGAAGAAAAAATCTGCATGTTGTAGTGTGAATGGGGAACATAGAGAACAATTGTTTTTGTTGTGCCCTTGCAAAACGCATGCAGAAAAACTGTCATCTCTGCACCATGGTGTGAATGAGGTCTAAAGCCCCATACACACTATTAGATTTTCTGCAGATTTTTGTCTTCAGATTTACCAAAACCATATAATATGAGGTCAAACCTTAAGTGTTTCAATTTCTATGCAATCAGGCATCATTACACTATATGGTTTTGGTAAATCTGAAGACAAAAATCTGCAGAAAATCTAATAGTGTGTATGGGGCTTAAGGGTGCTTTTTAACATCATTTTACAACAATGTGAAAGTTCTGCCTGAAAAATGTATGTGGAAGTTTGCAGACTGGCCACTAGAGGTCTCTAAAATCTCATGAATTGTGCTGTACCATTAGTTCCGCTATGAACCAATATAGCCTTAGTGTGATAATAAGGGAGTGATGATCAACAAGCATGAGTAAAAAATCTAATTTTGTTGCACAATACACTGAGGATTGGCTGAGTTATCTAGCTATGCGATATAAAGCCGGACAAAGATCTAATATAGTTAAAATACTCCAGAGCATATTTATCAAGTAATGAACAATCAACTGCCAATCAGATGACTAAGAGGTTCTTTACATAATTATTAAGTGCATTTACCATACATGCATGCACCAGATCTAGTTTTATCTAAAGCAATTTAATTACATGGCAAGGTATCAACAAGAAAATAATGACACATATAACGATGACAGTGCCAATCTGTGTTTAGACAGTTTCTCTTTGAAGATGGCAATGCTTTGAAGATGGCACTGATTTTATGAATGATACCAGTTTAGGATTTGTTGCACTGTTAGCAATAGACTGGCTTTCCTGCAAATGCAGTCAAACAGGTTGAATACAGTGTCAATACAGGCACCTAATTTGAATTCATAGATTCAACTGCTTAACCACTTCACTACAGGGCGTTTTCACCCCCTTCCTGCCCAGACCAATTTTTCATTTTCAGCGCTGTCGCACTTTGAATGACAATTGCGCGGTCATGCAACACTGTACCCAAATGAAATCTTTATGTTTTTTTCCCAGAAATTGAGCTTTCTTTTGGTGGTATTTGATAACCTCTGCGGTTTTAATTTTTTTGCGCTATAAAAAAAAGAATAGCGACAATTATAAAAAACACAATATTTTTAACTTTTTGATTTAATAAATATCACATTTAAAAAACAAAAACAAAAAAAACATTTTTTTCCTCAGTTTAGGCCGTATTTTTCTACATATTTTTGGTAAAACAATCGCAATAAGTGTATATTGATTGGTTTGTGCAAAAATAGGGGATAGTTTTATTGCATTTTTATTTCTTTTTATCTTTTTACTAGTAATGCCGGCAATCAGCGATTTTTATTGTGACTGTGACATTGCGACGGACATATTACAGCAATTAGTGCTATAAAACTTCACTGATTACTGTGTAAATGTGACTGGCAGGGAAGGGGTTAACCACTAGGGGGTGGGGAAGGGGTTAAATATGTTCCCTGTGAGTGATTCTTACTGTAGGGGGAGGGGACAAGGGGAGGAGACTGATCTGTGTTCCTCTGTACTGGGAACACACATCGTCTCCTCACCTCTGACAGGAGGTGGATTTGTGTGTTTACACACACAGATCCACATTCCTGCCGTGATCACGGGCAATCGCGTGCCAGGTCTCGAGCGATGCCGCCCCCTAACGGCCGGGAAGCCCAGGACGTCATATGACATCCACCGGGAGGGAGACAAGGTTCCTGCCGACGTCATATTACTATGGCTCGGTAGGGAACTGGTTAAAAATACCAATATGTCTGATTCCCATTATTTATAAAAGTGCTTGAAAAAAAAGGAACATCCCTTGCATTCCCAGTGTTGGTTAGAAAGTTAGGGGGAAACAAAACTGACTGTATGGGGTTGATTTACTGAAGGCAAAAAGACTGTGCACTTTTCAAATTGTAGTTTAACTCTGCAAGAGCAATTGTAATTGCTCCAGAGTTTAATAAATGAGCAGAAGCTCTGCTGATTTTCACCATCCAATCATGTACAAGCAAAAACATTTATTTTAAATTTTCCTTAAACGTGATTGGGTACTCTTTGCAAAGTGAAGCCTTACCTCATTTACTAAGCTTTGGACAAATGCACCTGCAGAGGGCAACAGCTCTTTGCAAAGTGCACAGTCCATTTGCCTTTGGTAAATCAACCCCTATGGCCCTATGGCCCAAATGTAAACTACTCAAAGATGAGACATGGGGGGTTATTTACGAAAGGCAAATCTACTTTGCACTACAAGTGCAAGCTACAAATGCAAAGTGCACTTGAAATTGCACTGAACGTGCACTTGGAAGTGCAGTTGCTGTAGATCTGAGGTGAAGATCTGAAATGAGGGAAAGCTCTGCTGATTTTTCCTCCAATCATGTGCAAGCTAAAATGCTGTTTTTTATCTTCCTTGCATGTCCCCCTCGGATCTCCAGCGACTGCACTTCCATGTGCACTTTCAGTGCAATTTCAAGTGCACTTTGCACTTGTAATTTGCACTTGTAGTACAAAGTGGATTTGCCTTTTCGTAAATAACCCCCATGATCTCCAACAGTGATTTAGGAGTACAACCAATCAAAGATCACCCGATAAGTATTCTGACTACAGTAAACAGAAATCTGATTGGCTGCTATAGGTTAATAGACTGAACCTTGCACATGCAACTTGCCAATTGTCCCGCCTTACTAAAAAAAAATGCAGATTATGGGGGTTATTTACTAAAGGCAAATCAACTTTGCACTTGAAAATGCACTTGGAAGTGCAGTCGCTGTAGATCAGAGGGGGACATGCAAGGACAATACATAACAGCATTTTAGCTTGCACATCATGATTGGTGGATAAAATCAGCACAGCTTCCCCTCGTTTCAGATCTTCCCCTCAGATCTACAGTGACTGCACTTCCAAGTGCACTTTTGGTGCACTTGCAGTGCACTTGTAGTGCACAATGGATTTGCCTTCAGTACATCAACCCCTATGTTTAATTGTACACACCAAACAAAATTGCCTATCTATCCAGAGTTTTTTCTTTCTTTTTTTTTGTTAGACAGCTATACAAACCTCTTTAATAAGAAGCCAATGTATTTGCAATGCCATTCCTTGTACATTAAGCCATATGTATTGTACTACATCATGTGACTACAGCCAGTGGTTCCACTTTATGTGAGAAGGTTATAAAAGCTGTATGTATTTGGATTATATAAATCCCAGATTAACATAAATCAGTGGAATTTCTGACTTACTGCGTTGGAGGTTACCTAATTGATTTCTATTGCCTGGAGTTGCTCTTTAATACATGTAACAACACTAAGAAGTGCATTTATTTGTTCTGTGTTAAAAAATAAAAAGGCACGTTAATTTTTGCTAGTAAATTGCAAAGAGAAAATATGAAATAATAGTAATAATAATCATAAACATATTAATAACAAAATAAATACCTGTCATTTTAGTGTGTTAATTTTTGGCTTTTAAAATCTGTCCCAAAAAGCAGTTGGGAATAGCTGTTGAGTAAAGAACATGGACGGAAAGAGGAATGGTCGAGTGCTATGCACAAAGACTCTGTGCGTGGTGATCCAATGTCAAAGCAAATTGGATTTTAAGAACAAAAATCATGAAATAGAAAAATGAATAGGGTTTTATGACAGACAATTATTATTGTGCTCAGAGTCATTATTAATTTATACCCAAAATAGAAAGTTGATTATTATCAGATATTACAATGAAGGCCCATAAAATGGTCAGATGAATTCTGAATAGGCAGTTGACTTGCATATGCAGCCCGTAAATTACACATTCCAAGGGGTTGATTTAGTAAAGGCACATAGACTGTGCACTCTCCAAGTGCAGTTGCTCCAGAGCTTAGTAAATGTGATGAAGCTTCACTTTGCAGAGATTACCCAATCACATGCAAGGAAAAAAAAAAACAGCATTTCTGCTTGCACATGATTGGATAATGGAAGTCAGCAGAGATTCTGTTCATTTACTAAGCTCTGGAGCAACTGCTCTTGCAGAGTGCAACTGCACTTTGCAAAGTGCACAGTCTATCTGCCTTTAGTAAATCAATCCCCAAGTCTCAAATACACAGAAAATATTTTTTTTTCCATGTTAGACTAATGACCTAATGAAAAATGCATTTTTCTATATACGTTTTCCATTTCAGCAACTGTTGCCTTAAAGCGGGTGCTCCACCCAAAAGGGGAAGCTCTGCTTGTTTGCTTCCCCCCCCCTCTGCTGCCACATTTGGCACCTTTTGGGGGGTGGAATGGGTACTTGGTTTCAACAGGTACACGCTTCCACTTCCAGGTGACTTCGCTGTGGCAAAGTCCCCTGGAAGTTCTGCCCCCTCCTCCTTCCCCCGCGGCTGGGCCATTCACAGTATCTGTAGCTGCTGACTAGGGATGAGCTTTATGTTCGAGTCGAACATGAGTTCGACTCGAACATTGCCTGTTCGCCCGTTCAGCGATCAGTGAACAATTTGGGGTGTTTGCAGCATATTCGAAAAGCCGCGGAACACCCTTTAAAAGTCTATGGGAGAAATCTAAAGTGCTAATTTAAAAGGTTAATATGTAAAATATTGTCATAAAAAGAGTTTGGGGACCCGGGTCCTGCCCCAGGGGACATGTATCAACGCAATTTTTTTTTCAAAACGGACGTTTTTTCAGGAGCAGTGATTTTAACCCCTTACATCCCTGGCCTATTCTGGCACTTCTCTCCTTCATGTAAAAATCATAATTTTTTTGCTTGAAAATTACTTAACACCCTAGGGAATAAAGTGGCGGTCATTGCAACTTTTTATCTTGCACGGTATTTGCACAATCATTTTTCAAACACCTTTGTTTGGGAAAAAAACGGTTTCATGAATTAAAAAATAACAAAACAGTAGAGTTAGCCCAATTTTTGTATATTGTGAAAGATGATGTTACACCGAGTAAATAGATACCTAATTTGTCACGCTTTAAAATTGCACACACTCATGGAATGGCACCAGGGTTATTGCGAGAATTATTGCTCTCGCTCTAACGCACGCGCCGATACCTCACATGTGTGGTTTGAACGAAGTGACTTACGTGTACGTTCGCTTCTGAGTGTGAGCTACTGGGGACAGGGGCATTTTAAATTATTATTTTTTACTTAATTTTTTTATTTTTACACTTTTTTTTACATTTTTTTTATATCACTTTTATTCCAATTACAAGGATAAACAAATAAGACCCCACATCTCTCCTCCAGGCTGGAAAGCATGAGATTGGGAAAAAAAATTCACTGATCTCATGCTTTTAGCTGTGGCTTTGCAGCTTTATTTACTTCCAGGTATCTGGGCGTGACGTCATAATGTTCTCCGGGCCTCCGATGGCACCGAATGGAGGCGGGAGGGGGGAGTCCCCTCCTGCCACCTATAAGAAGGATCAAGTGGTGGAACCACCGTTATGATCATTTCATATGGTGCGCAGAAAAGAAGGATATCTAAATGATGCCTGTAGCTGTAGGCATCATTCAGACATCCCCCCTAAAGTCCAGGACTTCATATGATGTCCTACGGTAGGGAAGTGGTTAATAATGCTTAAAGTGAAATATTCCTTTAAATTTCGTACCTGAGGGTGTGTATAGTATGCCTGAAAAGTAGCACATGTTTCCCGATTTTAGAACTGTCCATGTACATAATGTCATTTTTAAAGAATAAAAAGTCATTTAAAACTACTTGCAGCTAATTATGAATTGTCGGGTCCTGGCAATACAGCTCAAAGTCATTGAAAATATGGCTTATTGGAATCTGGAAGACCCCTGATATGGAATTTGGGGGGACCCCACGCTTTTTTTTTGGTTCGGGGTTACCCTTAATATTCACACCAGACTTAAAGGGCCTGGTAATGGACTGGGGGGGGGCCTGACGTTTTTTTTTCAATTACTTTGATTTGTATTGCCGGGACCCAACAATTCATGAAGCCGCGAGTAGTTTTAAATTACTTTTTTTCCTTTAGAAATTATATTTTGTGCAGGGACAGTTCTAAACACGGGAAACATGTGCTACTTTACAGGCATACTATACACACCCTCCCAGGTACAACATTTTAAGGAATATTTCACTTTTATTGTTTCACTTTAAGCATTATTAAAAGCACTGCTCCCGAAAAAAAACTTTAGTTTTTAAAACTTTTTTTGCATTGATTCATGTCCCCTGGGGCAGGACCCGGGTCCCCAAACACTTTTTCTGACAATAACTTGCATATTAACCTTTAAAATTAGCACTTTTGACTTTTCATGTTTGTGTCTCAGACTTTAACAGTGTTTGTGTGTTCGAACCAATTTTTTGCCTGTTCGCATGTTCTGGTGCAAACCGAACCGGGGGGGTGTTTTTTAATGTTATTAAAAAATACCTTTCTTTTCAAACTACAGCCCTGTAATTTTCTGAAAATGCAATGCAGCATGTCTACCTGAGGGTTCTGTACACAGAATGTGTACAAAACTCCCCCAGAAATATAATTTCCTGCTTGTGTGATTGGCTCACTGATTTTCCCAAAAGTCTGCACTAGTCTGCACTAAGATAGATAAGTCAGATTTCAGGCATCCCCTGAAACAGAAATGTCATGAGGACAGGGCCTCTTCCCGACAACCCTGGCCGTTGGTTGTCGGGGTCTGCAGGCGGGGGGCTTATCGGAATTTGGGAGCCCCTTTATCAAGGGGGCCCCCAGATACCGGCCCCCCGAATGAGTATGGGCTTCATCGTAACCCCTACCCATTCACCTGGGGGAAAAGTGTCAAGAAAAATGTTGAGTCAAGCTGATGTTGACTCGACAAGCTCTCCCGCTGTAATGCCGTGTGAGCGGTGCGCAACCATTTAAATGGGCATTGGGCGTGGTCACCGGGTGATGTCACCCGGTGACCCTGCCTGTATGACATCACAGTCCCGGGGGAAAGTTGGGACTGTGACATCGTACGGGCGGAGTCACCCAGTGACCACGCCCCATGCCTATATAAATGGTTGGGCACTGCTCACACGGCATTACATCGGGAGAGCTCGTTGAGTTAACATCGGGACAGGAGAAAGAAGGAAGAAGACGGCAGAGAAGACCGGGCCCCCCGCTAGTAAAAGAGCTGCAAGAAGATAGTGGAGGGGCCAGGCAGAAAGCACCGGAGAGCGCGGAGAAGAAAGCGGAGAGTCGGAAGAGACAAATATTTAGTGCAAAAAATCTTGAGGAAATGCAAAGATTGCAATAAAGAATAAAAAAATTATCTTCATGCAAAAAATTCCAAAAGGGTGATCCTCAGTAAATAAGTCCAATCTCATGCGAAGTAAATAATATTGTCCATAAAATTCAAGATGTGCAAAGTGACAGAAAATATAATTGCATTCCACCGCAAACTGACAGGTGCTCCACTCCAAGTGACCCGTTCTCAAAAGCCTCTCACTTCAGCTGGCTTGTAACATAAGCCTCCCAGTATCAAATGGCAGCAGCAAACAATCACGGATTGAGCACTCCAAAACTTCCAGGGCTAACGATATCCCAGCAGCTCTCAATAATGATACATGGCCCCCAGTGGTAGATAAAAAACAAAAAGGGGCTCCATAGTGCAGTATTGTTAAAATATAGATTTATTTCAATAACATCACACTTACATTTAGGTAGAATACGAACAGCAACATAAGCAAGTTCCACCACTCTCGGCCGCGAGTGGGGATGAAGTCACCAACGGCTCTTCTCCTTCCCTTACGCATTACGTGACTGGTCACGCCACTTAGTCATAGTGTTTTTTTTTCTTGACACTTTTCCCCCAACTGAATGGGTAGGGGTACAATGTACCCCATAGTCATTCACATAGTGTGGGGGCCAGTATCTGGGGGCCCCCTTGTTAAAGGGGGCTCCCATATTCCGATAAGCCCCCCGCCCGCAGACCCCGACAACCAACGGCCAGGGTTGTTGGGAAGAGGCCCTGTCCTCATCAACATGGGAACAGGGTGCCCCAAAGCACTCACCCCCCATGTTAAGGGCATGTGGCCTGGTACGGTTCAGGAGGGGGGCGCTCGCTCGTCCCCACCCCCTTTCCTGACCGGCTGGGCTGCGTGCTCAGATGAATGAATGAATGAATGAAAAACTTATAAAGCGCGGCGCATGCGAACTGAATCGCTTCTGGGCGCTAGTTGTTCGTGTCTCATGACATCAAAAGAGCAGAGTTTTGATTCGTCTTCTGAAAGTCAGGTGGTTTTCCTCCAACCGAATGCTGGTTGGTAAAGCGTTCCATAGTCTAGGACCCTGAAAAGCAAACCTTCTTTCTCCTTTGGACTTGTATTTGGTTTTTGGTACCCTGACCAGATTTTGGTCGGTGGATCGCAGAACGCGATTCGAATTGTGAGGTTCTATCTTGTCGCAAAGATATTGCGGAGCCTTCCCATGGATGCACTTATGTGTCAGGCAGAGTGCTTTAAATGCAATTCTGTCCTTTACTGGCAGCCAGTGAAGGGATCTCAGCGAAGGTGAGATTGATTCCCATTTTTTTTTCCCAGTCACCAGTCTGGCGGCCGTATTCTGAACGACTTGCAGACGGGAGATTTGGTACTTTGGGAGTCCGAGGTACAGGGCATTAGCATAGTCCAGTCTGGAATTCACGATTGTTCCCACCACGACTGCTACGTCTTCTTTGGGGATAAATGGAATAAGTCTGCGTAGTAGGCGCAACAGATGGTGCGCTCCGCTGACTACTGACCCTATTTGTGCGTCCATTGTCATGAAGGTGTCGAAGATGACCCCGAGACTTTTGACTTTGGAGCTAGGGGTGATGATTTGGCCCAGAATGGGCGGGGGTGTCCAGGTTGTTGCCAGTTGACTCTTTCGGCTGGCGTGAAACATAAGGAGTTCTGTTTTTGAACTGTTGAGTTTAAGATAACTCTTAGTCATCCAGTTTTCTATCAAAGAGAGACATTTCTCTAAACTGAGATGATGATCCTTTTTGTTGCAGATGCGAAAATACAGTTGCGTATCGTCTGCATAAGAGTGGTAGAGTAGTTCTTGGCTACTGATAATATCAAAGAGAGGGCGAAGATAGATGTTGAAAAGCACCGGTGACAGGGGGGATCCTTGGGGGACTCCACATGACACCGTGCGCTTTTCCGACGTGAAACAACCCAATTTAACTGTTTGTGATCGGTTTTCAAGAAAGGAAGAAAACCATGGTAAATCACCTTCTGCGACTTCTGCTACCTTGGCTAGTCGCATCAGTAACAGTTTGTGGTCTACCGTGTCAAAGGCTGCGCTTAGGTCCAGCAGAACCAGGAGACAAGATTCTCCTTCGTCTGCGGCCTCGAGGACATCGTCCCATATTTTGAGTAAGGCCGTTTCTGTCCCGTGTCCGGGACGGAAGCCTGATTGTAATGGATCCAGTAGATTGTGGGTATCTAGATGCTGTTGCAGCTGTTGTACCACTACTTTCTCCATTATCTTGGAGAGAACATTTAGGCCTGTTATGGGACGGCGGTGAGTTGGGTCCTTGGGATCCAGGTTAGATTTTTTCAAGATGGGCTGGATTGTGCCCTCTTTCAACAGGGATGGCACTGTGCCTTCCTTAAATGACTGGTTTATAAGCTGTGTGATGGGTGGTGCCAGGATGTCGGCACATTCCTTCAGCAGTTTGGTGGGGATGATATCATTGGGCGATGTGCTGTTCCGCAAAGCACCAATGATATTTTTTGTGGTATCGATGGAGATCGGTTCCAGAGTGAACTTTGTTGATTGTAGAGCGTTTCTGTGGGTGTTTTGTGGTTGATTGACGGTGGGGTTGAGGGGGGTATTGTTTTGCATGATGCTTTCCCGGATTCTTTCAATTTTGTTGATGAAGAAATCCGATAGTTCATTGCAGAACTCTTGGGTGTCTGAGTTGGGGACTTCAAGACATCCTGGGTTCATGGTCTGGGTGACCATCTTGAAGAGTTCGCGGGGGCGGTTTAGGGCGCTGTTAATCGCCATAGAAAAATGATGTTTCTTGGCTTTGAAGATTTCTTTATGATATCGTGTTGTTATTGCCTTGTAGATGATGAGGTTATCCTCTGCAGGACTTCTTTTCCAGGCGGCTTCCGCCCTTCTGCGCTCTTGCTTCAGAAGCGACAGCTGGTTGTTGAACCAGCTGGACTTTCTTTTTCGGATGCAGGCTTTGCGTTTCGGTGCTACTAAATCGGCTGACTGTAGCAGGGCTGCGTTTATGGCATCCAGTGTATCTGCGGCTGTTTGATGTGGATGGATTGTTTTGATTCTGTTTCCCAAGGTAGATTTGAAGAGTTCCGAATGGAGCTACTTCTGAGATCTAGCCCAGTGTATTGTCACCGGCTTGGGTGCTTTTATCACTGGGGGAATTTTGGAGATTATGAAATTAATTGCATGGTGGTCTGTCCATGGCAATGGTTCATTTTCTAAAATGCTTATTTTCAGATTTTGTCTGAAAATTAGGTCGAGTGTGTGACCTGAAGCATGTGTTGGCCCGCATATAAGTTGCTGTAGCCCTAATCCCTCCAGGTGATCAATGCAGGCGTCCGCAATGGGATCCTGTGCGGAGTTGGCCCACAGATTAAAGTCCCCGAGCAGCAAAAGGTGTTTGCTGTTAAGGGTATAAGTGGATATAAACTCCGTTAATGATGGCAAAAACTGCGATTTTGGCCCAGGTGGCCTATAGCAGAGGAGAATGTGAACAGTCTCCTGGGGGGAAGTTTGAAGTTGAAGAGTAAGGGTTTCCATGAATGGAAGAGGATTTTGAAGGGCTGGCTTAGTGATTGTAATGTGATTCTTGTGGATCACCGCCAGGCCTCCTCCTCTTTGCCCTATTCTGTTTTCCGTTATAATGTGATAGTTTTCTGGCACCAATTCTCCGAGAATGGTGTTGCAGTCGTCTGAGAGACAGCTTTCTGTAATAAAGAGGCAGTCTAGATCGTTTTGTAGTAAGAAATCGTGGATTTCTAATCGGTGTTTTACTGCCGATCTTGTGTTGATCAAAGCACATGATATGTGCTCGAGCTGGGTTAAATAGTTAAAATTTTTGATGGTCGATCGTCGATCGAATCTCAAAAGTTGCTCTATTTTTAAGGCCTTTTTGGTGACGGCTGGTAATGCTGTTGCGAATTGTCTCAGACCCCGAATAGAGTGCGCAGAGTATCGCAGATTAGCCATTGTCGCCAGTCACATTGTCGTCAGTCTTTCCTAATTGCGGCGGCCGCGAATGAGGCCTGGTCTGGCGCGGATGCGGGAAGAGCCACGAGACGCCGGACGTGATGGGTGGAAGACTGTCCAAGTGAGCCATCACTTGTTGAGTCTTCTCTCCCCGATTGGTCCAGAGGAAGGCGAAAAACCCCAGGCGTGCTGTGCCAATCTGCAGCGATCGGGGGAAAAAATTCCTTCCTGACCCCTTAACGGCGATCGGTGCAACCCTGGATCAATTGGCTAGGGGGGTGTGGTGGACCCTGCCTGGCTGCACTATCCCTGGGGAGAGCCGACTCGTTTGAGAGCGTCCTGCTCTCACTATCCCTGGGGTGAGCAGACTAAGATGAGAGCGTCTGCTGCACCGCTGAATCTATATAGCAAGAGTTCCAACTTTATTAGCTGCAAGCTTGTTCTGGATCAGTGATTGAAAAAAATAATGAAGACTCCTTTCTTACCTCCTGTTTCAAACTCCTGGTTTTTAACTCGCACTTTTGATCAAAGAATGCACTTCTGATCAGAGAGTCCACATGTGAAGCCACCATCAACTGGGAGCCAGCTCCTCTGGGAGCTTGTACAGCCACTTTATACTCACCTGTGAAGACCTGTGAACAAACACACACCTGTGAACAATTAAACCCTCCCCTTAATTAGCAGAAAGGAAAAAGAAAAAAAAGCTGTTTAAAAAGTGTCAGAGAAAAAGAGGGGAAAAAAATCTGCAAGCAGAAGCAAATGATAGCCAAATCCTGGTTTTTAACTCGCACTTTTGATCAAAGAATGCACTTCTGATCAGAGAGTCCACATGTGAAGCCACCATCAACTGGGAGCCAGATAAGGGTCTGTTTGAATTTTGGGGGACCCCCACGCTGTTTTTTCGGTATAGGGGTTCCCCTTTAAATCCATACCAGACCCAAGGGCCTGGCATGCTCTTGGAGGGGGAACCCAATGCCATCTTTTTATTTAAAATTTGGCGTGGAGTTCCCCCTCAAGATTCATATCAAACACAGTGCCTGGTATTGGCAGGGATCCAAGTCGGATCGTATGTCGGCTTCAAGTCGCAGGGCAAAGTCGGATCCAAAGTAGTTCTAGTATCGTGTCGCACCAGTGTGAACCTGGCCTTAAGGGATGTAGGCCCAGCAGCTTTCCTCATTAGTGCCCTGCAGGTGCAAATGGTTGATAATTATGAAACCACTCCCGTTAGAGTTAGACACTTTCAATATGGATACAGTTAAACACACAGGAATTTCTTCAGAAAAACAAAAGGTAGGAATCTGCAACAAAGTTTGTTAAAATCCTTGCAATGACATGGATCACCCTGAGGGTAATCTTTTTTTTCTCAACAAAATAGTTACTCTTTAATTCCTCCTCTTTTCCCATAAGAGCACTAGCCCCACCCTTAATACAAAGTGGATACAGCCTCTTGAGAACAAATCTTACTTGTCATTACTGAGGTTGGGCTTACCCCTCTCCCTACTCCCGTTTTATAAAGGTTTGAATATTGGCTATTCTTTTTACATACAGTAAATTATCAATATGGACAAGAATGGTATTGCTATTGATAACAGTAAGAATTTAGTGAGCAATTTGTTGTATTTTGCAATATTCTGCGCTTCACACAGAGTTCAGGGGTGTGCTATGTGTAGAGTTCAGGGGTGCACTGCACACAGAGTGCAGAGTTTAGGGGTGTGCTATGTGTAGAGTTCAGAGGTGCACTGCACACAGAGTGCAGATTTCAGGGGTGCGCTGGACACCTTCTTCCACTGCTGCTTACCTCTGCATCCCCATCCACATCCCACTTCCACCCCTCTTCAGCTCTAAATTCTGCATTCAGCCCCCCCCTCCCCCTCCACAGTCTTATCTTCCTCCATAAAAGCTCCAACATCTTCCACATATATTACTTGTGTTGCTGAATTAGGCTGAAGCACCCAGCTGGCTCTAGTACCCCCCTGCACATTGTAGGTGGCTCTGCCTCTCTCGTTTTTGTAAAGCACCCCAGGCACCTGAATCTCCCTTGTCCCGATCCTGCACTCAGTGGGAGCCGCTCAGAAAAACAGATTTGTGGGAGCCATTGGGAGACAATCTGTCACTTGTAAACACAGAAGCTAGACTTCTCTATGTATTAGTGATAGTGATGAACAAGGAGCAGAGGGTCTGAGCCAGAGGTGGTGGAACTCAGTTCCACCTGAAAAAAAGCCCTGATCCTAACAAGCTAAACCTGATGTTATAAATTACATTTTATTAGCAATCTTTCTCCTGAAATGTGTGTTTATAGATGGTGTTTATAAATTGCATACAATATCAGATATAGAGCTCCTGTCATCCCAAATATTGATTGTAGTCATGTGCTGTGTTTCCACACAGATCTTAATGTCTGAACCAGGGAAGTTGTTACAGAAGTTTAAGGTTTGGCTGCAGGAATATTGGAATGTGACAGATCTCATCTCTATCCTTCTCTTCTCTATTGGAATGATATTTCGCTTACAAGAGCAACCTTACAGCAGCTACGGGAGAGTGATATACTGTGTAAACATCATCTACTGGTATATACGCTTGCTTGATATTTTTGGTGTCAACAAGTATCTTGGACCATATGTTATGATGATTGGCAAAATGGTAAGTCAACTCTAAAGCATAATGTGATCATTCAACCTTCGCTTTGGTTTAGAGAAAGGTTCCATTTGGAAAATGGAAATGATTGCGTGATTGGCTCATTGCTTTTCTCAAAAGTATATGCAGATGGAAGTCAAAATTAAGACATTTACTGTTATATGCATTTCAATTTTTCTGATAAACTTCCTATATGTCTAATATGGGATGCAAATGATGCCCCTTTTAATATCACAACACCAAGATTCTCAGGTAATGATAAGGAAGGCAGGCCCTACCACTCCCCCAGACATTTTTAAAAAGGACTTACTGAACCAATCTTCTTCTTTTTCTTCTTTCTTCTTTCTTCTTTCTTCTTTCTTCTTTTCTTTCTCTTTCAATGGTAGAGAAGGATTTGGGTGTTCTAGTAGATCATAAGCTCAATAATAGCATGCAATGCCAAGTTGCAGTTTCCAAAGCAAGCTAAATCCTTTGTAATAAGAGAGGTATGGACTCCAGAGAGAGAAATATTATTTCGCTCCTGTACAAATCATTAGTAAGCCCTCATCCAGAATATGTATAAATACATAAGTGATCCATATAGTGAACTTGGTGGTGAGTTATTCACTTGGTCATCACAGAGGACAATGGGGCACTATTGACGTCTGGAGAAAAAGAGATTTCGGGGCAGATCCACAGAAGAATTACGCCGGTGTATCTCTTGATAAGCCACGTAATTTCAAATTTTGCGCGTCGTATCTTTGTTTTGTATCTACAAAACAAGATACGACTGCAAGCGTACGTCTTAGTACGCCGTCGGATCTTAGGTGCATTTTTTCGGTGGGCGCTAGGTGGCGTTTCCGTCGAATTCCGCGTCGACTATGCAAATTAGCTTGTTACGGAGATCCACAAACGTTTGCGTTCGGCTAATGTACTGTGAGCTGCAGGTACCCATTTTTAGCAGGGGTTTACTGAGGCTTGAAAATGATTTTAAGGGTTTCTTTAAGGTAAATGGTTGAGAAAGGCTGATCTAAAAGTGCAGTTATTTACATTATACCCATCACCATTTGAATACATTTTGGTATATAGAAGGGAGAAGAGTCCTCAGAAAGGAATATATGGATGATGTTGTTTGAGCACACTTAGGTATACTACTGAGCCATGTGAAAAAGAGTACATATTAGAAAATGGTTCACTTATCCAGTGCCTGGTCCACAAACTGCTTATATACTGTAAAATCTTAGTTGAATTTTTCTTCTTAACACTCTAGTATTCTTCATGTCTGTATTATATCCCCTGTTATCCTATCAATGCAGTGTGGAAGGACTAATCGTTTTCTTTTTTCATTTCCTGTATCCCAACTTATGCAGATGATCGACATGATGTACTTTGTGATCATTATGTTAGTGGTGCTGATGAGTTTTGGTGTGGCAAGGCAATCCATTCTCTTCCCCAATGAGGAGCCATCATGGAAACTGGCAAGGAACATTTTTTACATGCCCTACTGGATGATCTATGGTGAAGTGTTTGCTGATCAGATAGACCGTAAGCAAGTCTTTTATGATTCTTTAACTATTCTGGTATTTAAAAAACAAAGAATTCGTATTTTAGTCATGTTCAGCCAATACATGGCTCAAACAGCAAACCCTTTTCTGTGTTGTGGAAGCATCAATGGAAGATCCATTTAAAAAATGAACAGATTCCTCCATCCACACAATCATGGTGGATAGAGGAATCCTCCCCATTGTGTATTGTAATGTATGAAACAAGCACCACTTACACCACCATAGACAAGTCAAAAATGTTGTTATACTGCAATGGTCTATTTCAGCAGCAAGTTTTTAGTGTGTGCCATGTCTTCTGATTCTCGTGGGCTGCTTCTCATGGCAGTCCAAAAGCATAGCTTACAGTTTACGTGGCAACAAAATCTACTGAAGCTGTAAAATCCAGTAGGTACCCAAAGGGATCTGAGACACACCCATGTGGTCTGGGATTGAATTTCAGATCTAAAGAATGCTACGTATTACTGAACATGACAAGAGTCAAGACTTTACAATGTGATTTTTGGGGGTCTGGGATAAAATCGTTCCTAAAATCTTTCCTAGGGGTTTAAATAAAGCAATTTTTAAGTCAAACTGAGAGTGCTGGGGTGGGCCGTATTGATGCTTATTGGGTTGTGTGCTGAAGATCCTATACAAGTGAAGCCGAAAGTCAGCTGTTGTGTATACGCATAATTAAATACTGTTGAAGGTGTCTGAGAGAATGTTATTAAGGCAATTCCAGTTAAACTGAGCTGCAATCAGCAAGGAATAGATCACCAAAGCAGCAGTTTACTGCTGTAGGAAGCTGCAACAGTTCTGTCAAAGCTTTATTACTGACAGTAAGGCAATACATTATGCAATTTTATTTCCTTCAACTATCATTAGATTCATTTGTTATAAAATATTGTATACATTTTTTTGAATCCCCTCTTCTACCCCTTTATCTTGTAATAAGTTCCTGGTATCCTCACTTTCGTTAATACTGGGCGTGATCTGGCATAGATAGTCTGTGTTCTACCAGTATGTAATTGATTCTAGAGTACTTCCCATGTACAGGGGAATAAAATCTATAATATCGTGTTTTCGGATGTTGCACCCTCCAGATATTTACCATTTGGTATTGATGTAAGACCTTTTTTGATCCTACGTATCTGTCGATTCTTCACCCATACATGTGACGTACTATCTGTGTTTGGGTTCAGACAAAAATGTTAATCTCCTGCTAAGATCATGTATCCTTGTATGAATGCTATTAATTTTCTGAAGGTTTCTTCTAGATATATTATTGGGTTTTTATTTAGACACATATATTTGCTAATGTGCACTCTATATTATATAATTTACCTTTCAGGAACAAAAATCTACCCTCTGGATCCACTAATCTCTCTCTTAACATAAATTGTGTATCCCTTTCCATCCCTATTGCCACTCCCTTTGCCTTTTTTGTTATTGAGTCCCCATAGAGCCACATTAGATGCTCTTTTGAGTATAGCTTTATCTTGGACTCATGAGTGATGTGTGTTTCCCCTTAAAAAGCTCCTTCTCTGCTGCGGGTCCCCGGGCTTGTCTTCACTCAGGCGACTCGGCGCTGTTAGGTCTCATTGGGTTCACTCGGATCTCGTGGCCAGCTTCAACTCGTAAGATCTCCTTTCCTCTCCTTGCTTACCCAAGACTGGGGGTGTTTTCAGAGCTGCCTCCCTCAGTTGGATCATTCGCCTCTCCGCGGATCGGCCATGCTACAGGCACCGGTATGGTAGCTTGGGGGGAGGGGGGGTGTCTCGGCATTAGATAGGGGCTTCAAGAGCTTAAGGCAGACTCCTTGCTGGCACCATCTTCAGGCCCCTCCCTCTCATGTATATATCCCTAACAAGGAATTTGGAGATTTGGGGAAGGCTGGAAGCAATAGAAGGTGCTTTTTTGAGTTAGGAATGATGTATGCATTTCTAACTCAAGAAGCACCTTCTATTGCTCTCAGCCTTCTCCATATCTCCAAATTCCTTGTTAGATAGTTGCTAGCTTTGTTCCTCATGCTCCCACTGTATGTATTACCATAGCAAACCTCTCTTGCTCACTTCCAAGATGTGTACTGCTTGCACTAGGTTCATTAAATAGCAGATGTGTGTGGATTATTTGTGAAAAATAAGGATATTGTTGAGTGTCACTTTCTTTATTACACTGTTGTTTATCCAATGAAGGTCAAATACTTACAGTACAACAAATATGACACAATTGAATCAATAGCTCCTACAATACCTTCTTTAACTGCTTGTCCACTGCCCGCCGTCAAATGACGGCGGGAGGAAGACCCTCTTGTTCTGGGCGGACGTCATATGATGTTGCGCCTTCTTAAAGTGACACTAAAGGCAGGCTGGGAACTGAAGAGGATCACATGGACGCGCGCGGGACTTTCGAGGGGTCAGGTAAGTAAAACGGGGGTTCGGGGGGGGGGGGGCTGGTACCGTCGGATGTTTTTTCACCTTAATGCATAGGATGCATTAAGGTGAAAAAAACTTTACCTTTACAACCCCTTTAAGCCACTAGGGGGCACGCGCGATGCCGGCGTCGCGTGCACATGCCACGTCACTGGGAATCCGATGCGCGTGCCCAGTAACTGAGCAGGACTGTGGATCTGTGGTGATCCTTTGTACATAGGGACAACCATCGGTCACCTCCACCAGTCAGTCCCCTCCCCCACGGTAAGAATCACTCCCTAGGGAACGCATTAACCCCTTGATCGCCCCCTAGTGTTAACCCCTTCCATGCCAGTCACATTTATACAGTAATCAATGCATTTTTAGAGCAGGGATCATTGTATAAATGTGAATGGTCCCAAAAATGTGTCAAAAGTGTCTGATGTGTTCGCCGAAATATCGCAGTCATGATAAAAATCGCTGATTGCCGCCATTACTAGTATAAAAAAAATAAAAACATTTTTTTTTTAGAAATCTGCTAAAACTTTTGCGCAAACCAATCAATATACACTTATTGCGATTTTTTTTACCAACAATATGTAGAGGAATATGTATCAGCCTAAACGGAGGAAAAAATGTGTTTAAACTTGTCCCTCTTTTTTTGTTTATAGCGCAAGAAATAAAAACTGCAGAGGTGATTAAATACCACCAAAAGAAAGCTCTATTTGTGGGGAAAGAATGATAAAATGACATTTGGGTACAGTGTTGCATGACTGTGCAATTGTCATTCAAAGTGTGAAAGCGCTGAAAGTTGAAAAATGGCTTGTGCAGGAAGGGGGTGAAATTGCCCTGTAGGCAAGTGGTTAATAATGTCTTTGCTGTGGTGAAACATCTGATATTCAGTACAGCCTAACAAAGTGCCTCGTGAACAGAAATACATGAGGGTTCTCAAATGAGAGCATCCTTGAGTTTGTTGTTTTTTACTTATGCCATGTTATGCTAGACATGGTAATAAAATAGATCAAAAAAGAGTATTAAAATTACTGTAAAATATCTCCACACAAGTTCCTGTAGCCGTTCATCTCATACACGCCCTATTTCTCTTCTGATATTTATACTGCTTTTATCTATTTCCATATGTTCATTCATGCACATTATGCAGAAATAGAATAAAATGTCCTAGGAAAACTCATTATCATCTATGCAGACATACCACTTCACACATGATTAAAGTTATAGTGCCCGGTTAAATCCCAAATTTTGTCCAAGAGCATCAAATATAAAAGGATCCCTACAAAGTTATTTATGACAGCTATAAAATTATATTGATTGTAATCTCATCTTCAGTTGAGCCATTTATATACATTCAATAACACCTCAGATATCTAAAACACATCATTGATTTTTTTTCTTGGTTTAACAAGAAAGCCAAGATCTCTCTCTCGTAAATGCTTCCAGCTCAGTATTTAGGTGGGTTATGTCTTTTAGTAGAACAGCCCCTTATCACTAATCTGCTAGTGAAATCTCCTCAAAGAACAGTAATAAACATGTGACTGAGGACATAACTCCTTCCCACTCTAATATCAGATGAATATGGGTTCACTTCAGCCCACTTGCAGGTATATTGAGTCAAGTTCCAATCTTTCTTCACCTCCTCTCATATCACTTTACACGTCAATAAATTAACCTTTTATGATAATAGTCTATGAGGGAAGAGAATGTTCTAGGGAATCTGAAATACTCCTGTGTTTACCCCTACTCTGTTAATAATTTGCCTAATTAGCCCTACAGTCCATCATTTTACAACAGGAAGGTATTACTACCGTCCACATTCACAGATGCAACACCGATTGCTGTATTGATGTCATAAACACGTGTCCATTCTAGCTACTTTTTAAAACGCAGTAGAAAAAAACAAATGTAATTAATTTTATTGTGGAAAATGGATATTTTGAGATATATGTTGTAACTACAGAAGTCAAAATTTGTGAATATTTCTTTTAGATCCAATTTACCAGGCTCACATGAAATCTCCACTTTTTGTGCATCTTAAGCCTCATACACACGATCGGACTTCCAACTGACTTTTCTGTGGATTTTTCTCCGAATGGGCGTTGGCCGTGAACTTGGTATGCATACACACGGCAGGACTTTTTCAGCCAACTTTCACCAAATCACGTGATTTTTCAGCTCTTTACCGCCACCCTGTGGGCAACTTCTGCTATTGTTGGCTGATCTTTAGCATTGGTTCTGAGCATGCGTGTTTGTACTTTGGACTTTAGTCCGATGGACTTGTGTACACACGATATAATTTTGCTCCATCGGACATTTGTTGCCAGAAGTTTGTCTGTTCTCACAGCGAACATTTGTCCGATGAAAAAGCGAAAAACGTTTATCCAATGGAGCGTACACACGGTCGGATTGTCCACTACAACAGGTTCGCCGGATATTTGTTGTCAAAAAGTCAGATCGTGTGTATGGGCCTTAAGCTTAACATAATTTTGTAACAGCATGTAGTTTTACATGCCCTTTGTAGCAACCAAGGTAATTTTTCATTGGTTTGGGATCAAACATATACAATCTAAGTTCGGGCCCCCTCATCCTTCCCCCACCGCTGGGCCATTCAAAAGGCTTGGCAGGGTTCACGCATGCGCAGTAGAGAAAGGGTTGTGAAGCCGTAAGTCTTCACTGTGGGCTTCCCTTCGCTGAGATGGCAGCAGAAGCACCCAGGAGCTGATTGAAAAATTGGCTTAGGTGAAGACACCACTGGATTCTTGGATAGTAAGTGTCCTAATATTAAAAGTTTTTTATTTTTTTTGAAAGAGTCTGGAGCTCTTCGACCCTATTGGACGCCTAACACTTAGGCCCCATACACACGATAGAATCCATCCGCTGAAAAATCACAGCGAATGGGTTTCAGCGGATAGATCCTATGGTGTGTACACTCCAGCGGATCTGTTTCCGCGAATATATCTCCCCTGGGATGGATTCCAGCAGATCGAATATTCGCTGACATGCTAAACAAATCCATCTGCTGGAATCCATCCCAACGGATGGATCCGCTGGTCTGTATAGACTCACCGGATCCATCCGTCCGAAGGGATCCCCCGCATGCGTCATAATGATTAGACGCATGCGTGGAATTCCTTATATGACAGCGTCGCGCACGTCGCCACGTCATAATCGCGGCGACGGCGCGACACGTCATCGCCAGAGGATTTTGGCACGGATTTCAATGCGATGGTGAGTACACTCCATCGCATGGAAATCCGCACAAATCCTCGAGAGGATTTATCCGCGGAAACGGTCCGCTGGACCGTATTCGCGGATAAATCCTCTCGTGTGTATGGGGCCTTAGGCGGAAGAGGAGACACACAGGTTAGGAAGTCTGACGAGCAGACACTGGAGCGGTGGCTGCCCGCACTTGAGGAGAGGAGAAGAACAGCCCTACCAATGCAGGAAAGGAGGAGAGCTACACAGCGGGTAAGTGGACCGGCTGGTGGTCAGTGCCGCTGGCGGTCCAGTGGGTGTCTCTGTGGTTAGTGCCGCTGGTGGTCTGGCGGGTGGTCAGTACCATGCCGCCTGAAGGCGGGGGGGGGTTGGTGCATATTTTCCACCCCCCCCAAAAGGAAAACCCACCATCCGCCACTGAGGGCCAGAAGCATCGGCAATGGACCCGAGAAGAGGAGGATATGGGCTTCTCTGTGCAAAACCACTGCACAGCGCAGGTAAGTATAACATGTTTGTTATTTTTAAACAAAAAAATACAAGACTTAGTATCACTTTAATGCAAGAATTAAGACTATGTGAAATGATATACGTCACACCCAGCAATAATATTTTGGTATCAGATAATAAAAATGATGAGATCTGCTTGTCACAGCCTACTGCACTTTGTACAACATGATTACCTTGTGTTCTTAAGTAAATGAGCCTTATAAAATATATTTACAACCATAATGCTCATTTATGTTCATGTTCAAGATATTAAAAACACCAAAGTTGCACTACATATTCCAAAGCAACATTCACTTGCAGCACATTATCATCTCCAACACCTTACATTCTCTTACCCATCACGTCTACCAAGTAAATGATGTGTCATTTTAGACAATGTGCCCTACTGTTGCATCCCTAATTCTTTATTGATATATTGTTGTAGCCCTCTTATGAGTTATGAGAACTGGCCCTTCCCAAACAGGATGTTGTGCTAAACCTGTAGATAGATAAGAGAAACAGAACTTTCACTAAGTGGAAGAGTGGGTTTGATAATAACATTGACAGTGCCTCCACCCAGGACAGGGCCTCTGTGAACACAGGGGATTCCCTTCCTGTAAAATAACAGGTATGAAAACAATATTCTAATCAAAGTAATTGGGAGAAGGGGAACTACTGCAATCACCATAAAACATTAACCATAAGCATTCACACCAGTATGTAAATAATATTTGTAATAGTACATGCATCCAATGTACAAACAGGTATTATTAGCAAAGAACCCCAAGCGTCCTGGTGGAATTGAGCACAAATATCTAGGTTTATATCGTTATTAATAAAAAATACTCCCAGAAGAATGTTGCACCAAAATCCATTTGCAGAGGCCCCTGAAGGATGATCACAAGGCAGAGTTTGTCTTGGTATCAGAGACATGAAGAAATGATCTTTGGTGATGGGGAGACCCTCCAGTCATTGTCCAACTAGGCTGGAATGCAGCTTTTCATCAGCAGAAACTGTGGTGTGGCACTGGAACTCAGAGTCAGCCTATCTACTCTATACTTAGTCCCTAGTAGCATCTAATCTGCCTTGCAACTGGACCTCTAACTGCCAAGGGGCAATTTGATGCCTAACCTGGCTCTATATGCTAGTTACTGAGCCCTGAGCTAAAACTAGCCCAGAAAGGGACAGGGCTGACTAAACCAACAGAAGCTGCATATAAATTCTATTGCAATAAACAGGTTCATTTCTATGTGCCCTTGTGTTGAGCCTATGTTGATTTATGCAGTGTGATTGAACCCTCAGGCCTCGTACACACCAGCGGACATGTCCGATGAAAACGGTCCGCGGACCGTTTTCATCGGACATGTCCGCTCGGAGATTTCGGTCTGATGGCTGTACACACCATCAAACCGAATTCCCAGCGGACAGACAGCGCGGTGACGTGGCGGTGACGTTGACGCCGCCACGTCACCAAACCAGGAAGTAAAATACTTCCACGCATGCGTCGAATCCATTCGACGCATGCGGGAGATATCTGTCCGCTGGTTAGGTGTACTAACCAGCGGACATGTCCGCCCGGACAGCTTTCCAGTGGACATGTTTCTTAGCATGCTGGAAATTTGTCCGCTAGGTTGTACACACGATCGGATCTGTCCCCTGAAACTGGTCCGTGGACCAGTTTCAGCGGACATGTCCGGTCGTGTGTACGAGGCCTCACAGGGAACTTTTACTTAAGTTCCTGTTTCCAAAAGGTTATAATCTAATGTCCCTATTCACATGCTGGTTTGGGTAAAAGTCATTTATTCTACCTCTATGCTTTTGGATTGTTAGAAGAAACCAAAATGCCTGGGGGAGTACTAGGCAAAGCCAGAACATATAAAGTTAGTGCAGATAGTATTTTTAAGGGTAACAAAACTAGGACTCCAATACTGCAAAGAAAATGTACCTTTACATATAATATTCATAAAAAATTGAAAATGTTTCACTGATTAAGTTGGATAACATATTTTGTGTTAGAAGAGCATATGTAGATTCAGATTAAAAAACATGGACTTGAGAAATATACAGTACACATATGGTATGCTACCTGTCTTACATTCATCATCCCTTATCTTATACTGTAAAGTAAAGCTTGAATACCCTACTTACCCTCTTTTTTCCAATAAAATACATATTAAAAGTATGAATGCAATCAGTTCATATTATATCATGTTATTTGGTCAAGCTACATGTTAAACATGGCAATAAATCTCTTTCTTTCTGAACATCCTTTGTGAACCATTGTGTGATCAGATGAAGGGGAACTGATCTCAAACAAAGCAAGTGGACAGCACATGCTGTAACTGTGCTCAGTAAAGGAATGTAGACAGAACAGAAACATTTTGTATTGTGCTCAAATAAGCTTTACAGCAGGGAAGACGTACTTGTATACGCTGTACCAAGGTATGGATTGTACATAATAATGCATATGCCTAGGAGTGTAACAGTGTCACTACTTAGCTTGAAAACTAGAAACAAGCAGACAGGCTTTTTACATAATGATGTATGTGCTTTTGTTGAAAGCAGCATAAGATTAGAAGATTTTATTAAACATTGGCCCAGATTTAAGTAGAATTGCGCGATATTTGCGGGGGAGCAGGGCAACGATTTTGCCCTGCGCCCCCGCAAATATTTTGCGCTGCCCTCGATTCACGGAGCAGTAGCTCCGTGAATTGCTAGGGCGCGCCGGCAAATTTGCCCGGCGTAAGCGCGCGCAAGTTAAATGATCCCGCCGGGGGCGGGAATCATTTAACCACTTACCCCCCGGAACATATTGCTGCCTAAAGACCAGAGTACTTTTTGCGATTCGGGACTGCGTCGCTTTAACAGACAATTGCGCGGTCGTGCGACGTGGCTCCCAAACAAAATTGGCGTCCTTTTTTTCCCACAAATAGAGCTTTCTTTTGGTGGTATTTGATCACCTCTGCGTTTTTTATTTTTTGCGCTATAAACAAAAATAGAGCGACAATTTTGAAAAAAATGAATATTTTTTACTTTTTGCTGTAATAAATATCCCCCAAAAATATATAAAAAAACATTTTTTTTCCTCAGTTTAGGCCGATACGTATTCTTCTACATATTTTTCGTAAAAAAAATCGCAATAAGTGTTTATTGATTGGTTTGCGCAAAAGTTATAGTGTTTACAAAATAGGGGGTATTTTTATGGCATTTTTATTAATATTTTTTTTACTAGTAATGGCGGCGATCAGCGATTTTTTTTTCGGTATTGCGACATTATGGCGGACACTTCGGACATTTTTGACACATTTTTGGGACCATTGGCATTTTTATAGCGATCAGTGCTATAAAAATGCATTAGATTACTATAAAAATGCCACTGGCAGTGAAGGGGTTAACACTAGGGGGCGGGGAAGGGGTTAAGTATGCCTGGGTGTGTTCTTACTGTGGGGGGGGGGTGGCCTCACTAGGGGAAACACTGATTTTCTGTTCATACATTGTATGAACAGAAAATCAGCATTTCCCCTGCTGACAGGAACGAGAGCTGTGTGTTTACACACACAGCTCCCGTTCCCCGCTCTGTACCGAGCGATCGCGTGTGCCCGGCGGCGATCGCGCCCGCCGGGCACACGCACGGGAGTCGGGGGCGAGCGGGGAGCGCGCGCGCGCGCCTCCGGCGGCGCGCACGCGCCCCCTAGTGGCGGCTATACGATAGGACGTATAGCTACGGGCTCTCGCCCAGGAGAGCCGACCTGCCGCCGTATAATGACGGTGGCTGGTCGGCTACTAGTTAAATTAGGCGCGCTCCCGACGTGCATTGCGGCAAATGACGTCGCAAGGACGTCATTTGCTTCTAAGTGAACGTGAATGGCGTCCAGCGCCATTCACGTTTCACTTACGCAAACGCCGTGAAATTCAAATTTCAGGGCGCGGGAAGGCCGGCTATACTTTAGCATTGGCTGCCCCTACTATTAGAAGGGGCAGCCTTGCGCTAAAAGTAGCCGTACGGAAACTCCGTACCTGGCTTGCACGGGGCCCGCGCAAGCTTGTGAATCAGTGGTAGTATGCAATTTGCATACTACACGCTGATACACAATGGGAGCGCCCCCTAGCGGCCCCCGCAAGAATGCAGCCTAAAATCTGCGAGGCATAAGAGCCTTATGCCGCGCAGATTTTAGCCTGCAGTCGGTGTAACGAGGTTCCTGAATCAGGAGCACTCGTTACACCGGAGCAAGTAAGCACTTGCGCTGCGTAACCTATGGTTGCGCGGGCGCAAGTGCTTCTTGAATCTGGGCCATTGTATTTTTATATTTTTATTAAAATGTCACTGTGAAGAGATTGGTATAGAATACTCAAAATAAAAAGCTATAGAGTAGAGATAGGCTCCTTAGAAACCTCTCCATTGATAATTTGTCTGATTAGCCCCATATTTCCAGTTAACAACAAAAATCCCCTTCTATACAGTGGCGTACATGGGGGGCAGCCCCAGGTACAGCCAAGTTGGGGGTGCTCTAGGATTGCACTCCTGCCTACTCAGCACACTACCGCTATGTGGGAATATGCACTTTAAAGACCTCAGATACAGTTGCACTGACTAAACTGAGGCCTCTGCTCTGTTGTGTTATCATAACAGCTGAGGGGAATTCTGGGAAGAATTCCCCTTATTAGGAGCTTGGTGGGGCTGAGTACATTGAGTGGATGGAGGACAATGTTTTTGCTGAAAGGGTTAAAGGAGTGGGGAGGTTTGCTGGAGAAGTTGTGGAGTGATGGGAGAGATTTATTTTTATTGGTGGAGTAGAGGGAGTGGGAGATATTTGCTTGTGTCAGGCCAGGCAGGTCGGCTGAAAAAAAATATATATATATATATATATATTATATATATTATCCAAAAAAAAATATTTTGGTAAGTGTTTTGAAATCCAAAAGTTGTTAGTCCAACACAAGGAAATGTGGAAAGTGCTCATGGATGGGCAGCAAAAATAAAAATTACCAATTTTTGGGCAGAGAGGCCTGTGATTTTGACAGGAAGATTACAATACAAAGTTATGCCGCATACACACGATCGGAATTTCCGACAACAAAACCGTGGACTTTTTTTCCGACAGAATGTTGGCTCAAACTTGTGTTGTATACACACGGTCACACAAATGTTGTCTGAAATTGCGAACGTCAAGAACGTGGTGACGTACAACACTACGACGAGCAGAGAAAAATGAAGTTCAATGATTCTGAGCATGCGTAGCATTTTTGTGCATCGGAATTGCATTCAGATGTTTGGAAATTTGTCAGAAAAATAGAGAACCAGCTCTCAAACATTTGTTGTCGGAAATTCCTACAGCAAATGTCGATGGAGCCTACATACGGTCGGGACTTCTGACCAAAAGAGCACATCGAACATTTGTTGTCAGAAATTCCGATCGTGTGTACGTGGCATTAGTCTTTATTAAGCCCCACTCATGTGTCATGCTGTTTACTGTAATTGTAATCTTTTGATTATGAAGCCGAGAAAAACATTATTTTCAGCAGTGATTCTGTGTGCTCGAGTGTTTCCTTCTGAAATAGTTAACACCTAAGATAATTAAAGTGATATTTAAGTGAAAAATGTCATGCAAACATTTTAACAAATTGACTTTTTCATAGAAATAAGACATTCAAAAATTCTTATCATCATTTATATGCTATACATTTTAATACATAAGAAAAAATCCTTAGTAAATGGAATTACTTTAGTAACTAGACCCCATTTTTTTTTTACTGGTGTGCTTTACCGAGAAATCGCATATATATACATATATATATATATATATATATATATATATATATATACATATATATATATATATATATATATACCATATATATATATATATATATATATATATATATATATGGTATATTATGTCATAAACTACAACATGACATGAATAATATACATTGCTGTTAAAAAGATGGTATAATGGCCAAAGTCAACTACTACATATATGATCTGTCCTTCAAAAATAAACAATTTCCAGTCACTAAATAATCACTTGGAAAGAATTATTGTTACAGAGAAGCATAACATTCCATAGGGGCAACTATATGTATTTGTACATTTTATGTTCATGTCTAATAATGGATAAACCATTTATCTGGCATTTTAAGGAACAATAAATTACTGAAGGAACAAAAATTTCACTCCAGAGATACATCACATTGAAGCACTCCAATAAAAGAAATGGTTTCACAGACAGCTATATTTCATTCATTACTTTTTACTATGACTGCTGGTTACACAATTCACAGTTTTTAACTAAAACCCTTTTCTGCAGTAGCATGAAATAGAAATTATTTCTGGCAATATTTACCCAAAATGAAAGAGATATGTGTGATATTCATGTGAGAATACAGAAAGGAATGAGAAATGTTGTGATGTTAGGAAAAGTAAGTGGTTTAAAGCGGAGTTCCAACCACAATTAGCATTTTTTAAATGTATGTCCTTTCATCCTGCGTTTTTATAATATAAATCTGGTCACTTACTATTTTACAATCTGCCGCCGATCCGCATAGATTTTCAAAAAAGATAGTTTATAAAACTATATCTACACCGTTGTCATTTTTCTTGTGGGCATTGTGAAGCCTATAGGCAATTACTTACTGGAAGTCTTGGATGGGGAGTGATAATTGGACAGCGCACTGCATCCTGGGAAATGATGACACACATTTCCCAGGAGCATTAGAGGGAGATGATGTCAGATTCCTAGGTGGTTTCAAAGGCAGATTTCGTGGGACCGCATAGCAACAGGCATTTCCAGATGAGAATTTATTTTTTAATTTATTTTTTTTTTTTTAGTCGTAAGCTACAGTTTAAAGCAAAATTGTTTTTTTGATGGAACCTCCACTTTAATGTGGTAGAATGGCTTCCAGGTCATTAGCAGAAGAAGGCTTTTTGTGAGGCCAGAAGTGTGTCTGGGGAATATAATTAAAGCCAATAAAGCCCAATTCTGGGAAAAAATTTAATTATCCCTTGCAGTGGGGCTGCACCCACACTGCAATACTTAAAGCGGTCCTCCACCCTAAAGTGGAGTCCCGCTGATCGGAACCCTCCCCCCCTCCGGTGTCACATTTGACACCTTTCAGGGGGGAGGGGGGTGCAGACACCTGTCTAAAGACAGGTATTTGCACCCACTTCCGGCCACACGCTACGGGCGAAAGACGGGCATTCCGTCACATCCCGTCTGTCGCCCGTTGTGTGCTGGGAACACTCGGCTCCCAGCACACAGCGTGTGAGCCAATCAGCGGGCGCAGCGCGACTCGCGCATGCGCCGTAGGGAACCGGGCAGTGAAGCCGCAGCGCTTCACTTCCTGGTTCCCTCAGCGTGGATGGCGGGGGGAGCAGCAGAGTGACGAGCGATCGCTCGTCCTCTGCTGCGATCGGCGCTGGACTCCAGGACAGGTAAGTGTCCTAATATTAAAAGTCAGCAGCTGCAGTATTTGTAGCTGCTGGCTTTTAATATTTTGTTCCCATGGCACATCCGCTTTAACTGCCCATTTAGGTCTTAAGCCTGAACCCCCAGACTAATGCAATTTAGTTTCCCAGATATGTATTTGTCCACGATGAGATGTACAGGCTTTCTGTCTCTTGTAGCACTGTCTCTGCCAGTACCAGACATTGCCCCAAACAGTAGGCTGTTTGGGGCAAGAAACACCTGTCCTTGAGCCAGACAGGCCAGCACACAGACACACATCCCTCCTATTTTTCTTCACACACATAGCTGCTCTCTGCAACCAACTCTACTGTGGAAATAGAGGCACTTCCAAGGCTAACATGTAACTGCTAAGACAGTCTGCATCCAGGGTCAATAACTAGCAGGTAATCACTCCCACAGCTAATTGCCAGAGACGCCCTACTGGGGTTCCCTCATATGATCACATATGGCTCCATTTGTAAGTGTGAATGTGGTCTAAGGATGTGAATATTACAATGCATTCATAAAAGGTCATAGATGTCTAAACTAAAATAAAATAAAAAGGCAGCACCCTACAAGTGAGCATGAAGGCTTGTTAAGGGTACTGTGGAATACATCGCTATCTACTGGAAAATGCTTAATTAATTTGATGCCTTTGGCATGCATTCCATTAGACAGGCAACAGTGACTGTCGTTTTTCTGAAGTGACCTTTCTGCATGAATAAAGCATGAGAGTCTTCCTATGAAGTTGGGACTTTCTACCCCAGAAATTTGTTTTCTGATATAAATCTATACCTTTTTTTCTAGCACCCTGTGGATACAACGAGACAACAGAAGATGGCAAAATAATACAGCATCCCCCGTGCAAGACTGGAGCATGGATTGTCCCAGCAATCATGGCCTGTTACCTCTTAGTTGCTAATATTCTTTTGGTAAACCTCTTGATAGCTGTGTTCAAGTAAGTTTGTCACTTTATGAGCTCAAATCTAAACTATTAGTAAAAGCGGCAGTGGATGCAAACACACAATGAAGTCCCAGTAAAATAATATTTCTAACAAAATGTGCCTAAATCATACATTACTGAAACCATTTCGTATAGGAGGTAAAGAAAGTCACTAATGTTCTAGCTTCATACAACTGTTTAGTTTTCTAATCTGCATTTAAAATAATGGTTAATTTGTATCTGATTAATTCCCATTGATAAATTAGTACTAATGTGTTATTTTCTTCTTTTATCATGTCAAAATTAACATTACATTACATATGTATATATATCAGTGACCTTCTGACCTCTTCTGAACGTTAATAAAATGGGAGTTGTCCCCAAAAATGCAGACGAACCCTATTCTTTTATACAGTCCCAAAGCTTGCTCATATTTTTACAACCTCAAAAGTGTTAATACTTAAAACAGAACTGTGGTCAGGCTATGGATATTCAAATATTTGCATATTCTTCACAAGCCCTCACTAATCTCAGTAACTGCAAACAATTGTTCTTTGAATAACCCCTTGTCTACGTCCACACCACTATGGTGGTTTCTTGGCTCTTTCATCCCGCTGAGCAGCCCAGGACTGCGATAAATGCTTTTGGGATGAAGATGTGTGCATAATTGTCTGCTGCCGTGGAGAGCAGGGAAGACATTAGGGGAGGCTTTTCTAAAACTGGAGTGTGCAAAATCAGGTGGAGCTCTGCACAGAAACCGATAGCCTATAGGTTTCATTACCAAAGCTTAATTTAGGAAGCCAAAGTTAGAAGCTGATTGGCCACCATGCACAGCTGCACCAGTGCTCCAGTTTTAGTAAATCTCCCCCTAGGGGTCTAATAGACCACTGATGTCTCCATAAAGGACCTGTCACTTGCCAGCGCTTTTACATACTGTAGGTGGATTATTAGTTCTCTTGTGATAGCTATATAGTTTAAAAAATACATAAATAAACAAATAATTGTTTAGAAATTGTAGCCCCCATCAACCTGCATTCACACCTGCCTAGGGCACGCACATGTATGTAAACAGCAATTCAGTCACATGTGAGGTATAGCTGCAAATGTGGCAGAGAGAGACATAATTCAAGGTTCATTACTAATGGGTAACTCTAAACCTCTTAACCTATGATAGCTTTTAAAGCATCAAGCCCTGTGCACACGGGCCAGAATCTCGTCAGGAAAAAACTCTTGTTGGCTGAGTCATCGCCTACGACGAGCATGCGCTCGTCACATTCAATGCCGTCGCCGCCATCTTGCTGCACCCTACCTATGCCTAGGAAGCTATGGCCAGGGCTGGGACAAGGCCATTTGGTGCCCAGGGCGAAGATGGCAAACTGCGCCCCCCCCCCCCCCCCCGTTTTTAAGAAAGAATCAATGTTGTTTCAAAACTGGCGGCAATTGATGGGGCAAACTGACAACAAGTGATGGTTACCATTGTTGCCAGTTTGCCCCATCAATTGCCGCCCGTGTGTTCTGCCTGTGTGCCCATCAATTGCCGCCAGTGTGCTGCCAGTTTGTCCCATCAATTGCCGCCAGTGTGACCATCAAACGCAGCCACTGTGCCATCAAACACAGCCACCTAGTGGTTGTGTTTGATGGCACAGTGGCTGCGTTTGATGGGCACAGCTGAGTGGCTGCGTTTGATGGGCACGGTGGCTGCGTGTGATGGGCACAGTGGCTCCGTGTGATGGTCACAGCTGAGTGGCTGCGTGTGATGGGCACAATGGCTGCGTTTGATGGGCACAGTGGCTGCGTGTGATGGGCACAGTGGCTGCATTTGATGGGCACATTGGCGACAATTGATGGCACAGTGGCTGCGTGTGTTGGCACAGTGGCTGCATGTGATGGCACAGTGGCTGCATGTGATGGCATAGTGAGGCTGCAATTGATGTTCTTTTTTTTTTTTTGCTAGTCAGAGAAGGCAAGCATGGCTCAAAATAACACAAACACTTTTTTTTTATTTGCCATTTTTTATTAACAAAGTGCTGGTCACCTCAGTCAGCCTCCTCCACCAGCATACTGGTGGCAATTGATCGGGCAAACTGGCAGCACGCTGGCGGCAATTGAGGGGCACAGTGTGGCAAACTGGCAACAATTGATGGTTACAGTGGCTGCGTTTGATGGGCACAGTGGCTGCGTTTGATGGGCACAGTGGCTGCGTGTGATGGGCACAGTGGCTGCGAGTGATTGGCACAGTGGCTGCGTGTGATTGGCACAGTGGCTGCGTGTGATTGGCACAGTGGCTGCGTTTGATCGGCACAGTGGCTGCGTTTGATGGGCAAAGTGGCGAGAATTGACGAGTGGCACAGTGGCTGTGTGTGATGGCACAGTGGCTGCGCGTGATGGCACAGGGGCTGCGCGTGATGGCACAGGGGCTGCGCGTGATGGCACAGGGGCTGCATGTGATGGCACAGGGGCTGCGTTTGATGGGCACAGTGGCGACAATTGACGAGTGGCACAGTGGCTGCGTGTGATGGCACAGTGTCTGCATGTGATTGCACAGTGGCTGCGTGGGAGAGGCACAGTGGCTGCATGTGATGGCACAGTGGCGACAATTGATGGCACAGTGGCTACGGTTGGTGGGCACATAGTGGCTGCATGTGATGGCACAGTGAGGCTGCAATTAATGTTTTTTTTTTTTACAGAAAAGGCAAGCTCAAAATAACACAAAATCATTTTTTTAAACTGCTTTTTTATATTAAAAAAATTATATTTTTTTTATTAAAAAAATTATGGTCATCTCAGTCCAAACCCCCCCCCCCTCCCCCAAGGGGGGGGGATTGGACTGAGATGACCATAATTTTTTTAATAAAAAAATTAGTTTGTTATTTGTTTTACATTTTCTTACTTTTTACAGTCAGTAGTAGCAGGCGCAGCTAGTGAAGGCAGGCGCAGCTCTGCAGCAAGCTCCTCGTGGCTTGTTCTTCACGCGCCGACACTGCGAGTCCCTGTAGGCTGCGCGAGTCCTCCTCCCTCTCTCACCTCGCCTCCGGCGTGAGCCGCGTGACGTCACACGGCGCACGCCGGAATCAACCAAATTAATCCTCCATGGGGGGGGGGGCGAGGAAACGCAGAGGAGGAAAGGGAGCCTGAGCCAGGAGCGCAGTCGGTCGGCACAAAATTTCTAAAGTGCCACTGCGCTGTCTATGAAACGCACTGCCACTGACACACTGATCCAACTAGTGTGTCGGCCGCGGCTGATTGCGCCCCCCTCTTGTAGAAAATGGTAGCGCCAAGGGCACTCGCCCCTCCCGCCCCTGCCTTGTACCGGCTCTGGCTATGGCAATAGGTAAGTATACACACTCTCGGGTTTCTCGGCAGGAAAACACCGCAGAGAATCACAACGAGAAAATAGAGAGCAGGTTCTCTATTTTTCTCGTCAATATTTTAGGCAGTTTTCTTGACAAGAAACATGAAAGCCTCGTACACACGCTCGGTATACACTGCAATAAAGCTCTGCCAGCAGTTTTCTTGCTGGTTCTTGTCGACTAAACCGAGATTGTGTACGAGGCTTTACACAGACAATTTTGGGTACTGTAGCCTTTCACCATTTTACGGGTGCACACATTTTAAAGGTTTAACATGTTTGGTACCTATTTCTCAATGCAACCCCATCAGTTATATTTTGTAAAAAAAAAATGTATTTTGTTGAGCTTATGCACTGAATTTTATTGCCCCTGCCACCATTTGGTTATACAGAGCCTCTGAAGAAATTATATAACTGGAGATCTAAAGTAAATTTCTAGCTAAAGAAATGCAAATTGTATCATTTGTGAAAAAAAGATAACATTGCTCTGTAGTAGTTAGAGTTCAGAGAAAATTAACTTTTTTCTTCCTTCAAGTGGGGACTCATCACTTTGGTGTCACCCTCCACCTTTTCACCTGCTCTGTGTTTATATTACACATTTATGACAGGAGGGAACCAAATGATTTAGGTATAGAAAACAAAAGTGAAAGTTTTTATTTTCAGAACTTTGAGGATACATTACTCTGAGTTGCCTGCAGCTACAGAGGACAGTAAGGGCTTATTTTAAATTCATTTTATATACAAGTATTAGTTGTTTTTCTTTTGTACATATTTCCATGATGAATTGTTTTTAGGATTTATTTAGAGGTACGGAGTTGTATAGAGAGTTTAAGACATAATGGTTTTCAAATGTTTTAGCATATTCCTTGTAAAATGTTTTGTTGCTTCTAGGAGCAACCAATAGCTAAATGTTGATGCCTCCCCTCTTCGAAAGAAAACCTCTCTCCGTAACACCTGGCAATGTCAGTTGGGACAATAGTATAATTTATCCTAACAAAAAGTATGTCTAAATTAAGAACAGGCAGCAGGGGAGCTATTAATGTAGTCAGCACATTGCTGGAGATCAGTGCTGTGAATAGAAGATGCCAGAGAAGAGCAGCGGTTTTAATTTTAAACCTTAATCCTCCAGCTAGCTACTCAGCTGCTCACCAGGATTTTCAGCATCAGCTGTATAACATCTTAGGCCCCGTACACACGACCGAGTTTCTCGGCAGAATTCAGCCAGAAACTCGATCGGAGCTGAATTCTGCCGAGAAACCCGGCGTGTGTACACTTTCGGCCGAGGAAGCCGACGAGTTCCTCGTCGAGCCAAATAGAGAACATGTTCTCTATTTCCTCGTTGTTCAATGAGGAAAGTTGGCTCGCCGAGATCCTCGGCGGCTTCACACAGAACTCGACGAGCAAAACGATGTGTTTTGCCCGTCGAGTTCCTCGGACGTGTGTACGGGGCTTCAGAGCTTTGGTGTAAATTCTTAGTCCTCCCACCAATTTTACCATCCCAGCCAGCAAGTGCTGATCATGGTCTTGTAGTTTGTAAAAAAAATTATATTTTTAATCAAATTTTATTACATTATTGCACAATAACTTTACGAACTTAATACAAACTTCTTTAAACTGTTGCTTTTTTAAATAAATTCAAATCTTAACTGCTATCCAACCATATAACATAGATATATGGCAGCAAGGTATCTCTGCTGCGCCAGGTCACGTACTAGGTAAGTGATCTGGCACTTCTGGGTAGGGGGTCGGCACGTGCCACTGGCGACGTGGCTGTTCTGTGATTAATCACACCAGATGACGATCAGTGTGTGTCCCGGCCAATGGATTAACGCCGACACCAGCCAATCATTATGAATTTGAACAGAAAAGAGCCATGCCTATGTAAACGAGGCCTGTCCTGTCAGCAGGGAAGTAATGGATTTTCTTTCCTCACAAAGCAGGGAATTCATTACTTTCCTTAGTAAAAGCACCTCACACAGTACACCAAAACACTGTCTAGGCACACACATTTAACCCATGAATTCCCTCTAGATGTTTAACCCTTTCCCAGCCAGTGTCAGTACAGTGACAGTGCATATATTTAACGCTGATCATGTATTAGTGTCACTGGTTCCCAAGAAGTGTCAAAAGTGTCAGTTAGTGAACAAATGCCCTCCGCAATATCGTAGTCCTGCTATAAGTCACTAATTGCTGCCATTACTAGTAAAAAAATAATAACTAAAAATTCCAGTTTACTTTTGCACAAGCCAATCAATATACACTTAATGGGACTTTTTTTTATTTATTTACCAAAAACATGTAGCAGAATATATATTGACCTAAATTTATCAAGAAATATGATTTTTTACATATTTTTTTTATTGGATGTGTTTTATTGCAGAAAGTAAAAAATATATTTATTTATTTATTTTTTCAAAATTGTTTCTTGTTTTGTTTATATTGCAAAAAAATAATAACACAGTGGTAATCAAATACCACCAAAAGAAAGTTCTATTGGTGGGGAAAAAAAGAAATTTTGTTTGGGTACAGCATTCTATGACCGTATCACAAAAGTAACAGTGCCGTATAACAAAAAATGGCCAGGTCATGAAGGGGGGGGGGGGGGGTAAATCTTCTGGAGGTCAAGTGGTTAAACATGATCACTTCTAAGCTGAGAAGAGACTCTGAGATTTTCAGCCACAGGAATACTGTGGGAGGTATACTGGGTTAATGTCAAAGTGCTGTCCAAGATGACCAGAATCTCTAAACTGAGGCCTTGTACACACAATAGGTTAAACAGAGGACAAAACCGATCGTGTGTGGGCCCCATAGGTTATTTAACCATCGGTTAAAAAAAAGCCAACTTGCTGGAACGATCGGGTTTAGGTAAGAAAAAGGGGGGCTCTGGGGGGTGCAGCAGCACAGAAGCTTTTTCACCGTATTGCATAGAATGCAAAACCAACGAGACTGTACAACTCATTTAAGACATGCGCTGGGGTTTTACTGCTGTTTAAGACTCTGGGATATTTCCCCTCATTTCTTGTCCTGATTGCAATGTTGTCACCAAGGCAGGAAATTAGGGAAATTTCCATAAGTGACAAAGACAGTAATACAAAAAATAAGTTTCAGTAGATTAGGGAGGGGTAGAAATCATATTAGCTTTTGATTGCTGGGTTTCTGTTGCAGATTTTCCCTCACTTCCTGTTTAGTGATTACATTGTAGCCAGAACAAGAAAGTGTGGGGTGGGGGGTACCCTAAGTTGACCAGATTTTAAAATAAAAACCGGGGACATATATATTTCTTTTTACTAGTAATGGCGGCAATCAGCGACTCTCTGCCCATCGCCGCTGCCGCCGGCCTCACAGTCTGTCAAGTCTTACTCTCCGGGCCACGGCTACTACTGGGTGGGGAGCGGAGGAAGATCACTCCGCCAGGAAAGGCAAGGAGATAGGCAGGTGGCTGGCCGGGGCTTGAGCCAAGGCAGAAGAACATGCGAGCGGGAGCGGAACGGGCATGCACCAAAAACTGAAGAAATATTCCCTCTGTTTCGACCAGCACATGATTATCAGAGAGGGGCACAGACAATGAAAAAAATACACCAACCCCCCCCCCCCCCCAAAACTAGTAGGAGCGGCATAGCAGGGGTGTGTAATTCAGATTTTTTTTTTATTCTGCACTGACGTCTTTGAAATTTTTCCAGCCCCTGTTCAAATCCAATCTGGGGACAAATCCGGGGATGGCCTTGGTCAGGGGACAGTGTCCTCAATCTGGGGACTGTGCTCAGAAACTGGGGATGTCTGATCACCCTAGGGTACCCTCAACAATTCCTCAGACAGCAATAAAACTCTGACAGAAGTTTTAAGTTACTCTATCCAAAACTAAAAAGAAAACATTTTAGGTTGGTGGTATGCTTTATCAACACATGCCCTGTAGCAAAAGACACAAGTGAATAGTAACAGCCTTGTTGAAAAAGCAGTAAAAATGCAAAGTGCAGCAGCCCACAGCAAGCAATCAGAAGTCATTCTTGTCTATGTATAACTTCCTTAAAAATAAATTGGATTTGTTGTTAGGTGTTCATTTATTCTGCCATTCTCTTTTGCACTTTAATATAAGTTTGTAATCAATCTCTGAAAACAGTTGTAATGTCCAAATAGTTTTTTTGTTTTTGTTTCACTTGGCCTTGAGTAATCACTTCAGTTGATTCTGGTATTTTTCTTTCCAGCAACACGTTCTTTGAAGTCAAGTCCATATCAAACCAAGTTTGGAAGTTCCAGAGATACCAGTTGATAATGACATTTCATGAAAGGCCTGTCTTGCCTCCTCCTTTGATTATTTTTAGCCATTTCACTATGATATGTAAACACTTGTGCTGTCGCTGGAGAAAGAATGAAAGTGATCAAGAAGAAAGAGACTATGGATTAAGTAAGGCTTGCACTATAAAATATATATATATATATTTTGTATAAGTACATAGCACTATATAAGGGAATGCAATCATCCTGTATAACTGCAGCAAAAACATGTCAAAATAAGTGACTAAAAGAAACTCTTGATCAATGTAACACTGACATAACAGTATGCCCAGTAGAGTTTTACAATCGCCCCCCTCTTCTCTGAACAGTAACTTGCAATGCCTTTGGTGCCTACTGTAGTGACAAGCTATGTTAAAGATTTAAAGGTATACACAAATCAAACTTTAAAATTAAGCATGCCAATGTTGTAAATACAGAGGTTTTTATTTACTTTCCTGGGCCTTTTCCTTCCTTCCCATCCAAACATTGCACCATGTAAAATCCTTCGGTTACAAATAACCTGGTATTGTTTATCAGTCCCTTCACACTATCCTGATCCATTGCAATGTGTAAACATCTGGTATGTTGCAAATATCTTTCACATTAGCATGCACTGTATAATTGGCTGCCAAATCACTCCTGAAGGCTCACAGCCAGCACATGTTTTACACTTGTCTTCACATAGGTGTGCGCAGCCTTTGACATTAGGGCGTGCACCCCAAAGCTCAAACACATTCTACTGATCACTCACAATGTTCATTCAGAAAGGGAAGGGGCCATTAAATGGCATATTTACTGGCCCCTTCTCCAACTCATCCTAAAACATCCACAGCAACAACCGGTGGGAGAGTGGGGAAGCCGGCAGTGCTGTGGGGGGAAGGAGGGGGAGCCATGTCAGTAGGGGGAATCTGTATCTGCACAGAGTGATTAGGGTGTGCCTGGGCACACCTGGCACACCCTGTGCATATGCCTATGTGTCTTTACAAACAGATAAGAGTTTTATGCAAGCTATTTCACTAATATGTATTTGTCCCTAACTCCTGAGGTCTTTGAGAACTAGAGTTAAACATCATTGGTCTCGTTCTTAAATTAAATCCAAACCCACTCAATAAAATTTTAGCATGATAATGTAATTTCAAAATGTGTTTCAATCTAGTTAAATATGCGGTTTTAGCCACTTAACGATCAGCGATGTAACCGTACGTTGCTGGACTTTCGGTGGTTATAGTGGGATGACGACTGCATAATTTTCTAGAAAAAAACACACATTTTTACAAAAGTGGCAAAAAAGTCCTGAAGCTGAAGGAGTTAATAAATAATCTCATGTGGCATAAATAAAGTGGGGTCACCCCATGCCCTTCCTTTGACAGTCATGTGTCTCTGCATACATCAGCAACTACGGGGAATGGTTGAAGATAGAGATGGTGGTCTTAGCTGCTGACTTGCAAAGCACACTTTGCAAGCAATTAACAACTCTGTGTAGTGTGCTTAGGCAAAATATTTTAGGGACGTGTGTTCAAACAAGTTTATAGAGAGGATAAGGAATATACCTGTATTTTCACTTCCCATTGGGAATGTAAAATTAAGAACAACTCAACAACTGGAGTTGTAACGCACTGTACTACCACATTATTTTTGCAATGTGAAGGAAAAATGTATTCCTTAAAGTGGAACTTTATATTGGCAAGGATGATTTCGAGGCACCTAAAAATGAACTTCCTTCTATGAAATTACTACTTTATTATAGTGAAAATGACCATAAAAATATTAGCCTTTTTCAGACCAATCAGCTCCAATTATGTGATCATGGTTCATGTTTTAGCTACAAATAAATATATGCAAAATTTTATTTTGAGAAAAGTAAAAGGTATCTGTCAGAACAGATATATTGATGTTGCCATTGCTTAAATTTTTTGAGGCTATCACCTTTTTATTTCCTTCTTTTATATCTGAGTCACAAGGAATGTATTTACATATCAAGTTTTAGGACTTTACAATAAGAATCTAAATGTGTACACACTGAGCATACATTATATTATTCTTTCAAGCAGGGCCATAAAAAAAAATACTGTCAGCTTTTCGAAAATTTTAATTTTTTCATTTACAGTATTTTGAAAAGCATGTGCAAGTCGCCACTCCCTAACAAACTAATATTATTATAGCACAATAAACAAACTGTGTAATAAAATAAGAGGATCGTTCAGAAGAGAAAGTAGCTTTAATCATTTGTCATCATACATCAGGAAATTAAATAATCTCCAAACAGGAAGAATCCCTTTTCTATGTCAGAGGATTACATTTCTGCAGGATCTGAGTGCCAGGAGTCACACATGGCACAGTGAGAGAATATCTCTCAGATAATTGTCATTCTGACCTTGTCTTCACTCTTCCGTGAAGCTTATGATAACGTTTATTAGGACAACATATGCGCTAAAGGGTAACTCCACTTTCATAGGGAAAAAAAGTGTGGGGAAAAAAATATATAGTGTATGCGATTGTTACACAAGTCATATTGTAATGGAATGTTATTAAAAATGACCTTTCCTTTTCAATCTGCAGCCACTGTAATTCTCTGTAAAATGCAATGCAATATGGCAACCTGGAGGTCTTCTCTACACAGATGGTGTACAGTAAGCCCCCCAGATATGTCATTTTCTGACGTTTCAGACGCCAAATACTTCTAAATGCGGCCAAACGCGGTATCCCGCATTTAGCAGCGCTTCGTTTATAGACGTTTTTCGTTGTTGACCATTAAAAAAAAACTTCTAAACACAAATACGCCAAAACGCACCATGTAAATGCGGCAAAACGGACGTTTTAAACGTGGGTTACTATCTGTCAAGTTAAATCATTAAGGAGAGGTTGTAAAAACGTCCCGTGTACATGAAGCCTTAGGGTGGTCTATTTTTTATTTAAATTGAATATTAAAGCAGCGGTAAAGAGTACTCATCCCACACATGCTGCAATAAATGCTCAAGGGTCCAGAACAATTTTTGTTCATTGGCGACCTAATTGTAAACACTGTGTTTACATTTTTTTTAAAGTAACATGCCTTAAAGCAGACCTTGCCCCCCCCCCAGGTAAAATATATACTTATTTTAGACCTTGGCCTCCACTCTTCTCACTTGGGTGCTGGTGACTTCTCTTAGACTTCGCTGTGGACATGTCATCTATGAGTGGGACCATGAAGAATCCCATAGATCTGATTTAATCCCTGGGATTACTTTATATTTGAGGTGAGTGAGTGAGAGACTTGTAAAGCGCAACACATGCGAACTGAATCGCCTCTGGGCGCTGTATCCATTTCATGGGTAAGGAACCCCTTGACCTCAGAAGAGATGAGTTTTAATCTTTCTCCTGAAGGCCAAGTGGTCCGACTCCAGTCGGATGGTGGTTGGTAGGTCAATGTATAAATTTAGGGTGGTCTATTTTTCATCTGTGTTGACTATTAAAGCAGCGTTAAAGTGTCATTAAACCCGCATCGGTAAAAGCTAACAATAAATACTGTATTACATGCTTTTCATACTAACTCAGTCACTAGAGACTCATTTTCTGTATTCTGAAAAAAACCTGGTTGATCCTGCTAGTGCACATGCTTAGTTTTCAGTGTATTTCTATGCTGAGCATTTCTACCCTATCAAATCTGAGCAGCCCATGTGACTATAGAGTCACACATGTGGGTGTATACACTCTGGTAAATGACATCACAAACAAAAGATGAGCCACTGGCACATTTACTATATTGTATAATCTGAAACATGTTCAGCATGAAATGGACAATTTCAGTATAGCAGAAGATTTCTCTAGACCAACATAATACTCTTTGTGCTTTTTCCCCCAACAGAGTTATTTATAACAGAAGATGAACTAAAAAAAGTACATGATTTTGAAGAACAGTGTATTGAAGAGTATTTCCGAGAAAAAGATGACCGGTTTAACTCTTCTAATGATGAAAGAATAAGAGTCACAGCAGAAAGGTGAGTATGTGGTTTTCTATCATATCTTAACAGTAGCTTTTATTACAAATATTCATAAAACAACACTGTTGCTAGGGAAAAAAATCATTTAGATCAGACACGAACATATCAAATACCAGTGGCCATTAGACATGTGCAGAACAAAAAAATGTGTTTCAGATCGACTAGTTAGGTTACTAATTTTGTTGTGTTGCATTTGTAACTAAATTTGTTTTGTTTGGTTTGGTTTATTCGTTTTCGACCAGATTAAAATTTCTCCAATGGATTCCAATTATTCTAATATAATTTGAGTCGAAAATATCGAATTGATATAAAATTTATTGTGAAGAATAGCTGATTCTATTCAAAATTCGAATTTCGAAAGATAGGGCTATATTCTTTCTACTCTATGCTATTCAATTTAAAATTAGAATTTCGGAGGATGGCTATATTATTTCTTAGGGCTGTGCAAATTAACTTTTAATTAATCGAATAATCTTGAATTTTTTTGATCGATCAAAATCTTTTTGATCGATTACAATTCTTTTGATTGGTACTAACCTCTCCGCCGGCTTCTGGGCCTTCAGGGAGTTCCGTCGGAGATCCAGTAACGTCACGGAAACCGGCGGGGCTTGCCATGTCCATCTGAAGGGCTCCTTTGCTGTGCCTTCATATCTGCATGCCGGCGGGACCTTACTATCTGCCACACGCAAGAGCTGTTACACTTCCCTCTATTACGGTGTCATGCGGAGTCCCCCAGGGATCCCCTCTGTCGCCTGTTCTGGTCAATATCTATCTTCGCCCTCTTTTTGAAATCATCAGTAACCAGAAGTTACTTTACCACTCTTATGCAGATGACACACAACTATATTTTCGCATCTGCAACAAAAAGGATCATTATCTTGGACTGGAGAAATGCCTTACTTTGATAGGAAAGTGAATGACAAAGAGTTACCTTAAACTCAATGGCTCAAAAACAGAACTTCTCCTGTTTCAGGCCAATCGGAAGATTCATCCCGCAACAACATGGACACCCCCGCCCATTCTGGGAAAAACTATCACCCCTAACACCAAAGTCAAAAGTCTCTGAGTCATCTTCGACACCTACATGACAATGGATGCACAAATAGGGTCAGTAGTCAGCGGATCCCACCATCTGCTGCGCCTTCTACGCAGACTCATTCCCTTTATCCCAAAAAAAGACATAGCAGTCGTGGTGAGGACACTTATCAACTCCAGACTTGACTATGCAAATGCCCTCTATCTCGGACTCCCAAAATACCAAATCACTCGTCTGCAAGTCGTTCAAAATACGGCCGCTCGACTTGTGACTGGGAAAAAACCTTGGGAATCAATCTCACCTTCACTGAGATCCCTTCATTGGTTGCCAGTAAAAGACAGAATCACTTTCAAGGCACTCTGTCTAACGCATAAGTTTATTCTGGGAAATGCCCCCCAATATCTATGCGAGAAACTAAAAGGTCATAACACCAATCGCATTCTGCAATCCACCAACCAAAATCTACTCCAGATACCCAAGTCCAAAGGAGAACGAAGATTTGCGGTCCAAGGACCCAGACTATGGAACGCTCTACCAACCACCATCCGATTGGAGGTAAACCACCTGGCCTTCAGGATAAAGATCAAGACCCATCTCTTCTGAGGGCCCAGGGAATGGATACCAAGCGCCCAGAGGCGATTCAGTTCGCATGTGTTGCGCTATATAAGTTTCTCACTCACTATCAACCTGGGATTCTACAGCCATCCACTGGGAGTTGTGATAGTTCCCTTCTATCTACATGCCGACGGACTGATGTTAACCTCTCCTCATCTGGATTCAGCAGTGGTATCGTTGTACACATTTTTATACCAGTATCATACTTAGCTACATGTTTTTATGACTGCTTTTGGTACCGTTTGGTATTACTCGCACCATTTTTACAGTTTATGTAGCTACATCGATTTTATCTCCAGTGCAATATTTATTTTGCTACCTACTTGAAGACTTTAAAAGTTTTAATGCTATTCCCATCGAGCGCTGACTTTGTGTGTTTTTTGTATCCCGCTTTCCATTTTTCCAGTTGTTGGTAGCTGCACTGGGAATCAGCCTGCAAGGAGGAGATCAGCTAAAAGTAGTTGGATCTGTATGTGCGTTATAATTAATCGACATTATTCGATTAATCGATTAAAAAAAAAAAACGATTAATCGAACAGAAACATTTTGATCAGTAACAGCCCTATTATTTCTATTTGATTGTGTTCTATTACATTCCAAATTTTAAATTTCAAAATTTGAATTTTGGAAGAAGGCTATATTCTTTCTATTTTATTCTATTCTAATCTATTCATTTTTTTCCTATTCTATTCTTTTCCATTACATATTTTTTATGTTTTATTCCATTCTTTTTATTTTCTATTCTATTCAGTTTTATTATATGCTATTCTATTCCTTTCTATTCTATTCTTTGCCACTCTATCATATTATATTATTTTATTTTCCATTCTATATTATTCTATTCTGTTTAATTCTATTCTTTTATATTCTATTCTAGTCTACTCTGTAAAGCAACCTAAGTAGGAATCATCATCTTATTTAACTTGTATACCTTGTTTATACAGTATTTATTTCAATGTTTCCATTCGAAATTATATTAGAATTTGGATAATTAATTTCATTATAATTTTTTTTCGGATTTGTTGAAATTCATTGCTACTGTTATTTGGAAATACATCCATTTTATTTGAATTTTGATTTGTAACAAAACAAATTGCACATGTCTAATGGCCATAGCCTTCCAATTGGGTGAAGATTAGAGTAGTAACCTACTGGGAGGAAAAATATTACTAATATATTTTTTTTCTTTCACTTTATAAATGTCTAGCTGTTTTAAATGATTTTGTTTTGGCCAGTTTAATAGATAGATTTATGATGTATGATTCGACATTTCTTTCTGGTATATACCTTATAGCAGGAATGAGTAACTATGAGTAGATGTGCTATATCAAACTACATAAATCAGAGACTTTCATTGACCTTCTTCAGGTTGTTGAAATTAATCTGTCTCAGGCTGTCTGCAAAGGGTTAAAACCACATCTCAGTTGTTGGTATTTTTATCTCTATTGCTAGCATGTCTGTACTAGAACTTTGAGCTGGTCTTAGGCCCCTTTCACACGATAAGCCTGCTTGGATCCGCATGTACATTTTTCAGGCAGATCCGAGCGGCCACCCATTGACTCCTATGGGCAGGCATTTGTCAGCAGAGATGTGTCTGCTGACATCCGTCTGCCATCTGATCCGCTCAGGACAGACATATGGCAATACGTTCACCATCCGTCTCATGGATCGGATGATAGCTGATGAAAATGGACATGCTGTTTATTTTCATCCGATCTCCCCGTAGAAATCAGTGGGGCTCTAACAGGTCCCACCCTGCTCAGTGAGCAGAGACGGACCTGTCATTTGCCGGCTCAGTGTAGATCAATGGAGCAATCTCCCGCTGATCTGGTGAAGTCCGCTGAGCCGTTTTTTCCCCATGTCAAAGGGGCCTTAGGGTGCAAAATTTATATGCACAGCAAGTTTAGGCATTTTTTATGTGAACTTCCTGACCCCTTTCTCATTATGGACGCAACCTGTCATTACTCGCCTATCTGAATTTACCTCTGTTTGCATTAAAGTATGTCTAATTGGCTCTTGGTCTAATCTTTGGCTGTCTGATGAAACTGCTCATCTTATGATTTTTCAGGCGCTGACTATATCTTTTTTCATAGACTATGTTTTTTTTTTGAAAATTTTTATCATCTGACCGCAGGTAGCGAGTGCAGAAAACTCATCATTGGTTCTTTGTGAATACTGCATTATCCTTATACTCTCTGTCTTATGGCTGACATAAGACCTGCCCTAACCCAGTTACAGTTAGATGTTAATACTAAATACTAGACTATCTAAATCCAAATCCACATATGTAAATATCTAGAAAGCTAGTTCATGTATGAAAGCATAAAAGCAGAATATGCATTAAAAAAAAGGAAAAAGGAAATAGTGTTTTATACAACAAAAAAAGAGTTATACATATATTTTCTTTTTCAGAGTGGAAAATATGGCTATGCGCCTCGAAGAGGTCAATGAAAGGGAACATTTTATGAAGGCATCTCTCCAAACAGTAGATATAAGACTTGCTCAGCTTGAGGAGCTGCTGGGAAGAATGACTACTGCACTAGAAAAATTTACAGGAGTAGAAAGAGTAGAGAACAATAAACCAAGGTCTAGAACTTCCTCAGATTGTACTGATGCTGCTTATATGGTTAGACAGAGCAGCTTTAATAGTCAAGAAGGGAATGCCTATAAAATGCATGAAATTATAGACCCTGTTGGTGAAGAACCATTGTCCCCTACATCACCCACCCTTGTACCTCGAATGAGGAGTCAGTCTTTTTATTCGACAAATATAAAGGACAAAACTGGGTTAGAAAAATTTGATGGTTTCTTTAAGGAAAGAACTTTAAGCCTACACCGTGCTATAAGCTCCCACTCTATATCTAAGGATATAAAACCTCCGCCGTCCCCATTAAACTCTTTGTCCGTAGCTCCAGAGTCAAGGAGGCCTTCTTCTTGCATAGACATATATGTTTCAACAATGGATGAGGCACAGTTTGGCATAGACTGTGGAGAAAGTTCAATGAATGTAGGTTGCAGTGATCACTTTGCAGATTCAGCTTTCATTAGTCGGGGCTGTAGTTCTTCTGGTCATTGTGGGGAGAGAAGATGCAGCAGAAATCCTAGCTATGAGGAAGGTACAACAACGGACACCCTTGGAAACATTTCAGAAACCACAAGCTTGCCACGTGGCCAAAATCCCTGGGAAACAGACCCTCCAATGTATCATACAATAGAACGCTCTAAAAGCAGTCGTTTTCTAGCTACATCTCCTTTTATCCTAGAAGAAACGCCTATAGTAAAATCTCAGAGTTTTATATTTTCACCCTCTAGAAGTTATTATAACAATCTTGGTGTACCAGTAAAGACTGCAGAATATACAAGTATCACAGACTGTATAGATACCAGGTGTGTTGGCAATACACCCCAAGCAACTGCTGAAAGGTCCACATCTCCAGGATGTGTTCGAGAAAAGGTGGAAGACCTTAGCTGCTGCCATCCGGAGAGAGAGGCTGAGCTTAGTCATCCCAGCTCAGAGAATGAGGATCCTGATGCAGATGGGAAAAACAAATGCACACCTTCCCAAGAAAGTTCATCATCAAGAACGATTTTCAATAATTTATCTTTTCCAAAGATTGAAAGGGCAAACAGTTACTCTGCAGAGGAACCCAGTACAGCGTATGGGCACACAAAGAAGAGCTGTTCAATAAGTGATAAACTAGACGCACCGCGTACTTCTTCAAGCCTTAGAAATCCATTCCAAAGGAGTAAGTCATCCAGACCTGAAAGCAGAGGAGACTCTTTATCTATGCGTCGACTTTCAAGAACGGCAGCCTTTCGTAGTTTTGAAAGCAAACATAAGTTCTAAAACTATTTTGTACTAATTGAAAAGGGAAAAAAATGTAAGCGTTGCCTACCCACAATATTTTCTATCACCATACAGTGACCTCACCGTGTGAATCATTAAGTGAAAAACCCACCACTGCCACATGCCAAGCAATCACTTTACTTTTCCTGTCCAAAAACTATATTTAGTATAATTTTCAATACATAATGGTCGAGTCTGCAATATAATGTGATTCACGTGCATTTTAAATTGTACAAATATTTAAGCCTCTTTTCCAAGGGTTTTTATGAACGTATCTCAATTTCACAAAGCGGTATATCTACCTTGATTCTTGGAGTATGTTAAGAAATTTGCACAGCACAGAAGGACTTTAGCATTGAAGCACATATATAATGTACTTGATATCTCCTGTGTTTGCTCTCTGTTAAAAAGCCTCTATTGTCCTGTTTAGTGTATTCCACAACAGGAGATCTCAGGTCTGAATCCTGTCCTGCCAACAACACTTCAGTCTTTCATGTCAGAAGAGCAAACATGACAACATAATTGCAGCATGATTAATGGCCTGCCTGTTCTGTATTAGCTTCCAGTGCCACACAACTATTCAATTTTTTCCAAAACAAAAACAAAAAAAGAAAATGAAAAAATGCCTTTTGTATTGTTAACAGCATAAAGTTTTATCTTACATATGTATATATCCAAATAAACTGTCTTTAATGGGCATTCTAGCACAGTCAAGCAAGCTCAGGATGAATGTAATTTCATGGCTTAATGTAATATATTTATTTTTTTACCATGTGTTGTCAATACAGTTGCCTAAGTAAACGCATGCTTTAAAAGCAGTGGTGATATTATGACGATACATGTTTGTGAGAGGAGTGTGATATGCTTAACCTCACTGTTTCGTTTCTGTGATTTTGTTTTTTTTATCTAAATTCTGTGTTCTACGATCACTGCCAGAGTAGTTAACCTTTAAACCTTCAGATTCATTACATAAAAAAAATGAATTGAAAAATGTGTTTACTTTTTTAAAATACATAAAAGTATTTTGTTTACTGTACTCGGGGCCTGATTTACATAGGCAGAGCTTGTAGGCACACACCTTAAGCCCATCCTTTACCCTTAGGTGCAAATGACTGACAGTGTTCTCAAAGTTTTCTTTTTCACTCACAAGGTAGAATATATGTAAATAGTGACAAACCTTACTAGGGGACGAGCTTACTAACAAACCTATTGCTAAAAATTACCCTAACTGTACTACAAACTAGGTGGAAGTTTGTCAGTGCACGCATTTATATTATAAAAAAGGTACCCAAAATTAAATCAAAGTGAAGGTTAGTGACTTGGACATTAACCATGGAAAGGTAATTTATTGTGTGCATGTGAATAACAATTTTGTAATATATTTATGGCAATGCAAACTACCAGAACAAGTAAATAAGCAATGTGTCTCAATTTAAGCTTTAGTTTCTTCACTTAGACCTTACAAAGTTGCTCGTATTACAAAAGCGATGGATAGAATGTAATTAGTTGGGAAATCACATATTTCTTATAGATGCCTAGGGGTCATATACAAATGTAAGGCTACTAGAACTAGACAGTGTTTAGTGCACTTGTTTAAACAGGTTGAATGGGGCATACAAGTGAGTGTTTTTTACCTACCATGCCGCCCCCACCACCCTCCACTTATTCACACTGAGTGCCATTGCCTTCTATTACACTATATAGAATAATAGATTCTGTCTATCTATAGAAGGCAGTTAGTCATAGGTGTGTGCAATGGGTGTAGTGGGTGTGCTTGGGCACACCCTAATCCAGGGGGGGTGCTTTGGTTTACCCTCATCTCTGCGACCATCTCTGTCACCAGGTCAGGAAGGTCTGTCTTTGACTTTCTACCCCGGCTGCCATGTTCCTGTAGTGCCTCGCACTTAGCATGCTGAGACTTGCAGCCAGTAGGGACGCTAAGATGTGCAGTATCTCCCCAGGCTGAGGAGGTGGTAAACTGGGTGGGGGTGTTGCCGAACTCTCCCTTCTATACACTCACCCTATGTTCACACTTTAAATGAATGGGCTGCTGTGCCGGCATTTCTGCAAAAAAAGTGCATAAACCTTTTCAAAAATGCAGCCGCAAGGAAATCAAAAAGACCATGAAATTTCCCTGCAGTTCCCACACCAGCAGACACGTTGAGTGCTGAGATGCGTGGGAGGTGAGGGAACCGATGCAGTACCCGCACCCGCAGCAACACACATAGGTGTGAACCTAGCCTTGCATATGGCTGCTCTGGCTGTTCGAGCAGCTGAAACCAGATAGGAGGCAGAGCAGAGATGGCAGCGTTGGAGTCTTCTACTTCCAGTAATGTGGTAAGTGGCTGAAGGGGGAGGTCTTCCTTAATCACTGCAGGAATTTCCTCTATGCTCCTTCTGTGCTTTTTCAAGCCTTACACGACACATAAAGAAATGGAGAACTTCTCCCAGTTCTCCCACTACATACTGCCCACTGACTGGCTATCCACACTGCACACTGCTCCTCACTGACTGGCTGTTCTCACCGCATTTTTGTTAAGTTAAGAAAAACAAAAGTGTTTGTTCACATTGATAAGTGTCTATTTAAAAAAATGTTTGTGTATATATGTAAATATATTTATATATATATATATATATATATATATATATATATATATATATATATATATATATATAAAAGTGTGTGTGAATATATATATATATATATATATATATACAGGGCTTTTTTTCAGGGGGAACTTGGTGGAATGGAGGGTGTGTGTAGTAGGGGGTGGGGTTTTGTGGGGTCATGGTTAAGTTCCAGCACCTATTATTTGAGAAAAAAAGCCCTGTATATATATATATACACAAACACACCCACATGCACCCATGTGTATTTAAACTTGCACTAATGCAATAGGCTTTGCACACCTATGCAGTTAGTAAAAGCTTTTCTTTGTGAGGACTGGTGTTGTCTAGGTTTATTGATTATGTAAAGAGTGCCTGAGCCATGTTGGTAGTTTTTGGAGAAGTTGAACAGTCAGGTGTTATGCACTTCATTCTGAGGAACTACGGGTTATAATAGTGAAGAAATCCCTGTTTCCTATCATTTGCACAGTGCAGTACAGATGAAGAAAGGTCACAGACCACTTATATCTGCACACATGGTAGTCTATTATGACTGAATAAAAAAAGTAAAGCTTATAGTTACCATACAGTAGTTACAAGAATGTACTAAGCACGTTCTTGTTTGTATGTTCTTATGTAATCTGAAGTAAGTAAGCAAGGGATCTTTAAGTGCCGGTTCACACAGGGGCGGCATCAAAGTTGGCCGACTCTGAAACCACCCCGTAAAGCGCGACTAACAAAACAACTTCTTTATAGAAGTCAATGCAAGCCACTCTGAAGTCACCCCAAAGTAGTACAAGAACCTTTTTCTAAGTCGGAGTGACTTGAGTCACTCCTATTAGAACAGTTTCATTGTACAGAATGGAATGCGACTTGTCAGGTGGCTATGTCGCCTGACAGGTCGCCCCTGTGTGAACCGGGTTTTATGGCACACAATATTGCCAGAAAGAAAGATTAAATCCATGATTTTTTGTGTATTATAGGATTAGTTATGGTTATTTTTTTGGTTTAGATTGCCTTAAAAGCTTTTACAGACACCAAGGAAAAAGCCTATTTTAGTGTGCATATGTCGCGTGGTGATAGCGCGAATGCACTTGTATAAAATGTGCCAACGCCCCGATATATCGAGAATTTGGATGAAGAACTATTGATTGGGCTTTAAGGGCACACAGTACAATTTGGTATAGAAAACTAGAAATTTATTGAATATGAAATATCATAAAATCAAACAGACGTAAAAACAAATTTAGGTCAGTGATTAATACTACAAGGGTAGTGACAACGATATACAATCTTATTATATACAAGCTTATCTGACAAGCACAGTTACAAGTATAATGTAGAGTTGTGTATCCCATGTGGTATTTCCGGAGGTTTAATGGAGGCCTTGCTCTACATGTTACGCGCGTTAGCGCTTCCTCAGGAGCATAAGATATTGCATAAAGTAAGTCGCATTGGGGGTAGACAAGCGACAGTGGTGTCCTAACCCCACAGTGGCTGAGCGGACAGAGTCTGTCAAACCAGCCTAACGTGGGGATAATATCAAAAAACACATAAAGAAATGTAAAAGAGGGTGATCAAACAGTCAGGTGCTGGTAAGCACTTAAATTCGGATATGGGGATCTGCACGTGCGGTATTTGAGTGCTATCAGCGTCATCGTATTACTGGGGACACGCGTGGATTTAGGTGCGGTCTAGGCTACAGGATTCTGTTCTGGCAGCATCATATAATATCCTCTGGCACTTATACCTAGGTTCCAAAGACTGCCTTATTGGATGTTTTCATCTACCCTATTTAGCCTAGCACATTGAGCACTCAAATACCGCACGTGCAGATCCCCATATCCGAATTTAAGTGCTTACCAGCACCTGACTGTTTGATCACCCTCTTTTACATTTCTTTATGTGTTTTTTGATATTATCCCCACGTTAGGCTGGTTTGACAGACTCTGTCCGCTCAGCCACTGTGGGGTTAGGACACCACTGTCGCTTGTCTACCCCCAATGCGACTTACTTTATGCAATATCTTATGCTCCTGAGGAAGCGCTAACGCGCGTAACATGTAGAGCAAGGCCTCCATTAAACCTCCGGAAATACCACATGGGATACACAACTCTACATTATACTTGTAACTGTGCTTGTCAGATAAGCTTGTATATAATAAGATTGTATATCGTTGTCACTACCCTTGTAGTATTAATCACTGACCTAAATTTGTTTTTACGTCTGTTTGATTTTATGATATTTCATATTCAATAAATTTCTAGTTTTCTATACCAAATTGTACTGTGTGCCCTTAAAGCCCAATCAATAGTTCTTCATCCTTTTTACAGACACCAAAGGCTACAGTTATGTAGTTGGGATGCATGAGGTTGGAATCTGTATGCCTAAGGCTTCTATGCTATGTGATTTTTTTTAAATGTCAGAGCTTGGCTTTATACATTTTTCTGAGGATGGCAATATAGACTGCTAGAAATGCAGGGCATAGTGTGCATTTGAGTTTTGGTTCTGACATCAGTGAAATATTATTAATAGATGTGGAATACAGTGTTTTAATTTACCATGCTTTCACCATGCATCATATTGGTTTACGTATAATTCGCCATACAAGACACAATGTGAGTACAACTCAAACACATACAAAACTGATTTTAAACTGACCTTGACCTAAACTCAAACTGATGTCAAAATCAAGCCATGTATCTCCATTTTTTTTTATTTAAGGCCCATGTACACTAGCTCTGAGGTCCCACATTCAGGATTCTTCTTATGCCTTAAATTTTGAGAAAGTCCAATTGGAAAGATTATGGATGTGAAAATTGGGATGTAGAATTTTTTTAAGAGCACAGCCATGGAATTAAAAAAACTTGACAACCACTACTGGTTGGTCAAAAATTATACAATACCTAGGCCATAGTCTCACATGCCGTCAATCATGTTATGATGATTTCATCAAACATAGCAAGGTGCATTAGTCTTCTTTATTGGTTTATTAATTTTACTTCTTTATTGGTTTATTAATTTTACTACCTGTTACAGAATTTAAACTGACAGTCGTCCAAGTTCAAGATGAATGGCTAATTAATGCCTCCAAAAAAATAATGCCTCCATTGCATTTTAATTGCACCATGCAGTCAAAAGTTTATGGAAACCTGACAATCTTACAAACATTATATGGGCCAATGTATGTGGACACACCTGCAAATTTTTATTTTCAAGTGTTTTTAGTGTTCAGTTAATGCTAGAGTATATTAAGAAATATTTGACAATGTTGTGCTTCCAATCTTGTCACAACAGTTTGAGCCCTTTCACACTGGAAACGCATTTTTACCGCGATTTTACCACGTTTTTACATCGATTTTACTGCGTTTTAACAGCATTTTCAATTCGTTTCAATGGAGGGGGCATTTTTGGAGCGTTTTATGAGCGCTCTTTTTACCGCAAAAACGCAGCAAAAATGCACCAGTGTGAAAGGGCTCTTTGGGTAAAGTAATTTTCTCTTTCAGTGTGACTATGCCATGCCCAAAGCCAGGTTCATAAAGATATGGATTGATGAGTTTGGTGTGGAACACATTTCCTGCACAGAGCTCTCACCTCAACCTTTCTTAAACAATTTTGGGATGAATCAGAAACACTGATTGCAAACCAGATCTTCTTGTTCAACTTTAGTTAGTGTAAGGCTGAATGGGCACCGATTCCCACAACCACACTCTAAAATCTTATGGTGAGCCTCCCTATAGAACAGTGGAGACTGTAAAAGTTGCAAAGGAAGGGTGGGGGGAGGGGAGACTTTGGAATATATATTTACAGGAAGTGGATGTATGTCCAAAGGGACAAATGGTGTCAAAGATTTGCATAAACCCAAGTGCCATACTCAGGGCTTTTTTTCTCAAACAATAGGTGCTGGAACTTAACCACAGTCCCACAAAACCCCTCCCCTTACACACACCCTCCAAATCACATCAAATAGTGGATGTGGTCAGTCAAATTTCAAAAAAACAGTAGGAGGGTCTTAAAGGGGCATTAAATACCAGGATTGTATTACATACAGAGTGCAGAGCTGTCACTTGTAAACACAGAAACCAGACTTCTGTGTTTACAAGTGGTTGTGGTAAGCAGGCACCAAAGGATCTGAGCCAGAGGTAGTGGAACTCAGTTCCACCAAGTTCCCCCTGAAAAAAAGCCCTGGCCATACTATTGATAATTTAGAGGAAGTGGATGGTGAGGATAATAATAGAGGAAGTGGATGGTGAGGTTACTGCTCTTCTTGAGCAGTAACCTCACCATCCACTTCCTCTATGTGAATGAATGAATGAATGAATGAAAAACTTATAAAGCGCGGCGCATGCGAACTGAATCGCTTCTGGGCGCTAGTTGTTCGTGTCTCATGACATCAAAAGAGCAGAGTTTTGATTCGTCTTCTGAAAGTCAGGTGGTTTTCCTCCAACCGAATGCTGGTTGGTAAAGCGTTCCATAGTCTAGGACCCTGAAAAGCAAACCTTCTTTCTCCTTTGGACTTGTATTTGGTTTTTGGTACCCTGACCAGATTTTGGTCGGTGGATCGCAGAACGCGATTCGAATTGTGAGGTTCTATCTTGTCGCAAAGATATTGCGGAGCCTTCCCATGGATGCACTTATGTGTCAGGCAGAGTGCTTTAAATGCAATTCTGTCTTTTACTGGCAGCCAGTGAAGGGTTCTCAACGAAGGTGAGATTGATTCCCATTTTTTTTTCCCAGTCACAAGTCTGGCGGCCGTATTTTGTACGACTTGCAGACGAGAGATTTGGTACTTTGGGAGTCCGAGGTAAAGGGCATTTGCATAGTCCAGTCTGGAATTCACGATTGTTCCCACCACGACTGCTACGTCTTCTTTGGGGATAAATGGAATAAGTCTGCGTAGTAGGCGCAACAGATCTGCTATGGATATCAAAATTCTCTTTGGTATTCAAATGTGTCTAAGTAGAACCATTGTTGACCAGCATCAAGAGCTTTTTTGGTTTACAGTAAACGTTAATTTAATTTCAAAGCTTATTTCTTTTATGTCACTATAACTGTTACTATATTTGATGTGTTATTTTCCCTTGCTTTTCTTATTATCAATGAATGAGAATTAGCAATTATGCCCAAAACCAAAGTTCAAGCTCAAGTTCTCAGAACCAAAACATAAAGCGCTTTGAGGCTCATTGAACCTAAACTTCACACTGCATTTTGCTGAACCCAAATTTGGTTGGGACGCAATAATGTCTCCTGTCAAAAAGGGCATTATGAACTGGGCACTTTCATGGGGCACTTTTTTTATGTACATGTCAAAGGTCATTCAGTGAGGAGAGGGTCTTTTAAGGTAGGTTCAAAGCCAATATTTGGTAAAAACACAAATCCATTAAACAACATGCTTGGGAGATGCCCTCAAAAGCTTCAAATGCTGTTACGAAGTAAATGCTATTAGACATAGCCCTTTTAAAGTAACATTAAATTAATGGGAAAAAAACAATGTAGGGTTCCTCTAACAACTTAAAACAGACTTTATTCAGGCTTGCATCAAAAGGGGGGCTAAGCCCCTCGTCCTTACAAGGCACTTTAACTACCTGTCAAAGAGATAAAGGTTTCAACCCCGCATCCTGTCCCCCAAAAGGGATGTCAGAGTTTTCAGGGGGAATGGTACTTATCAGAATCTGCAAGCCCTCTTTATCATAAGGGGGCAGCAGATACAGTATCTAGCCCCTTCCTTCAATATAGTTATTATGGGGAACCTTTTATTACTCATTGTCACAAAATATTAAATATTGTCCCCCATTTTAATCACATCGTTCAGCGATTTAATCATTGTCAGCATCCACCTGACACCTGATAATCTTTGTTCAGTGCACTCCCACTGCATAATCTCAGGTTCCCTGCACTGCGATAATGTAAAGACAGTATGGGACACCCTGGGTGACCTGACGTCATTGACCATATTAGGTCTAAATTTCAATGTGGTTCAAGTTTGGCAAAATTAAAATGGATGCATTAGGTAGATTGTCTAATCCAGGGATCCTCAAACTACGGCCCTCCAGCTGTTGTGGAACTACACCTCCCATGAGGCATTGTAACACACTGACATTCACAGACATGACTAGGCATGATGGGAATTGTAGTTCCTGAACAACTGGAGGGCCGTAGTTTGAAGACCCCTGGTCTAATCTTTAGTTATAGGAAAGCCCAATCATATGACCTGTTAAAAGTAATTTGACAAACTGTTCACCAATGTGTGTTACATTATGCCAATGAGAGAGAAGTTGTGGAAGTAATGTCAAAACCAGGCATGTGGTAAATACACTTCTTCTTACAAATATTTAAGGCACCATTTGAGAACAACTGGAGGTAATCCACGCACTATCTGTACTGGTAAAACACTTAGAAAAGTTTGGTGCGTACTATTGCTGAACATAGGCTTTGACATTTACAATTAACTTGGATTTTGCTATTAGCAGTTCTGTATGCCTGAAGTTTCTCTCGAAACTGGCAATTTATTTTCAAACATTGCAATTAATTGCCCCCTCATATACAAAATCAGCCCCATTATGCAATTCAATAGTCTATTGGGCATTTGCATTTCCAGCCGTTAAATAATGATTTACCTGACAAAATTACTATGAAACCCATTTCATAATGAGCTGGCTACAAAATATGGCATAATATGCCTTTTGAAAAAAATTTACTTTTCAAAACCATTCTTTTCTTTTTACCTAATGTTTTGTTATGATTAGCTTTTCTATAAAGCTGTCTGTGGTTGTCGATAGCCCTAAGTTATACAGCATATCCAATATCTTTAAGGCTTAACATACAGTATGACTCCAACAACTGCCATCACAGTTCTTTTCAGAAAAGCAAATAACTAACAAAATTGACAGTATGCTTAATCTTTAGACCAGTCTAAAAAAGACATTTATTATTCTCTCATAAGGGAAGACTTGACAGCGAATTACAGGCTCAAAATTAAACCTTTTGGGCCATTCTGCAAACGGAAAATGTTGTAGTGCATAACTAATAATAACTAATACAAATTTGCTTTAATCTGGGGCAAAATGACAATAAATAATCATTATTTTTTTTAAACATTGCCTACTAGCTGCCTTATTTTTACAATAAAACATTTGTGGCCAATTGGCCTCTACTGACTGAGTTGACCTTTAAAAAACAGTTTGTGTGAAGCACTTTTCTGACATTTAACATAGTGTCGACACCTGTAAAACATGGATATTCCTAATATATTTAGTGGAGCGTTCATGAAAATAGTGAAACATTACAATACCAGTTTCAAGTTCCTTACTCCAAAACACTCCATGACACATGTAGTAGAGGCTGGCTTGTACAGCCTGCAAGTTTGAAGGACTAATCTGCTCATGGCCATTGGAAAAAAATGGCACATCATTTTAATAAATGGGCAGTGTACATGATAGGCAAGAAACAGAAGATTATGGGGACCACTTATAATTGGCTAGAGCAAACAGGAACAAGAATGTTGCTGTCTATGGTGTTCAATTAAAGTCACACTTTAATTTTCTCTGGATAAATAGAACAGGGGTCAATAATGCACTGAAAATTGTCATCCACTGACTCTTGCTGTGCTTCAGCCCTGCATATCATAAGAAGTATGGCAAGACTAATGCCTCCCTCGACATTTCCCTACCCTGTATGTCCACCTAAATAGCATCCACTCTTTCTCATCAGTTCACAGCACAGGCACTCCCGATATAAGCCTGATTTAATAATTTATCTAGATCATTGCATTTAAAAAGAAATGTCATGGTAATACACCAGAAGAACTTAAAAAAAAAAAAAAAAAACACAATATAGTTAAAGGGATGTGGACTTCTTTAATCCATAGGAAAGAAAAAGTAAGAAAACGGACAAGCTTATATTAGAGTGACAGTAATACTAAAACAACATATTCATAACCAATTGTTATAAAAAAAGAACATTAACCTTGTTAAAAGCCTCAACACAGTGAACATAGCATTCGGTTTTCTATTCACGCTAACAGCACAGGTCTCCGTGATAGAAAACAATAAATGAATTTAACTCCCTTGAATGCAGACAGTAAGACCTAGAAATTGTTTAAGCCACATAATGTTACTAAAAATTAAGATAAGGAAAGGATATAAACAAGAACCGAAGTTTGTGTATTTACCTCATTTGTCCTTGGGGTGAATCCACAATCTGTAAAATATGTTTTGATGTTGAAACTGCCCTGTTCAAAAGATCTAATACATTATCATAAACACACAATTATAGCACTGCACCGCACCGCAGTGAGTAATCAGATTTCCTAGTCCCTTACATCAAATAATGCTATTATGTAATTGCATAGTGCCAGAAGTGTGTTTTTGTATTTCTTTGATAAGAAATCTTTTTAGGATGCGATGGATGCATCATTTTCAGTTGTGATTTGAACATGCTTTAACAAAATGATAGTATACGCTTTGCATTAGAATCATTTAGGGCTCAACTACATTCATAATTTTTTAATCTAACCACTGAGGAATTGTATGTAATTTTGGTCATTTCTTTGTGTGCAGTTAAAATAATTTGTGTAGTTATTTTAGTGTCTCATAGAGAGAAAAAAAAAAAAGATTAGAACATCTGTCAGGTTTTTTCTGCTGCCCGAGACACCAATGAGAAGACGTTCCCTCATATTATACCAAGGTTTGCCAAAGTGCTCAATATTGACCCTTAAGGATCAATGGGACTATCCAAGAGTCAATAAAGGACTGGGGGTTAGAAAATGTCTGGGGTTCAAGAAGTGGTTAATAAAATGTTAGAGGATCAGTTGGGACAGTTAAAGGATAAATTCACAGTTTGGAACCTGTATTTAGGGTGGAACATGTAACATGTTCCAGTAGCTGCAGCCTTTCCCCTTCTCCCTGTAGCAGTGAAAGGGGGTCCTCTCTCTGTGCCTGCTGTCACTATTTGAAAATGATGTGCCTGTGCAGGGCTCTGCCCACACGGTCGTGTCATTCATTCAGTTTCCTGTGAATGCACAAACTACAACTACCATCAGCCATGGCTGACAGCTTATAGTTCTGTTAGGACTTCGAGGTCCCTGAGGACCAGCCTCATGGTTCATTCACAAGCCCTGTAGCTGGTAAACAATCAGCCCATATGCAGGTACAGGCTGATAGTTACAGAGCTTGTCTGCAGGAGTCTGGTATTGTACCCCTGATCCATTGATCATGGGTGCAATGCTTTCCAGGTTCCTTAGAAATATATGCATTTATTATATTTTCCCAAAAGGATAACTTATCCTTTAATCTTCTGAGGTCTCTTTAAAGTGATTGTAAAGATTTGTTTTTTGTTTTTTTTAAATAACAAACATGCTATACTTACCTGCTCTGTGCAAGAGTTTTGCACAGAGCAACACCGATCCTCCTCTTCTGGGGTGGCCCCTCCTCTTCATCAGGTGCCCCCACGGAGAGCCACTTTCCATGGGGGCACCCATTCAGGCACGCTCAAGAGTCACGCTGCATCATCCATTGACACAGACAGCAGGATTTGGCCCCGCCCCCTGCTCTCGTGTCACAAGATTTTATTGACAGCAGTGGGAGCCAATGGCTGCTGCTGCTATTAATCTATTCAATGAGGACAGAGAAAGTGCCTGGAGCTGCTGGGCTTGTGCTCATCGCTGGAACAAACGGGTTCAGGTAAGAAAACAGGGGGTCTCTGGGGGGCAGCTGCAGCACAGAAGATTTTTCACCTTAATGCATAGAATAAAAAACCTTGAGACTTTACAACCCCTTTAAGGCTTCATGGCAGCTCTAGTCTTGAGATGGGTAGCTGTAAGCAAGTGTTACCCAAGGTTGGAAGGTCACCCACCAGTGAGAATGACCTTGGGTTGTCTCTATCAGACATGTGATATTACTGACCTTACCAGCGTGCTTTGCCTTGTGTGTCTGTGACTTTACACCCTCCCCCATCAGGATGTACATATGTGTAAAATTCTTGTTCAGTTCCCGTACTGAGCGTACTCCCCCACCTCAAACTCTGTTGGAGAGTCAAGATATTCTCAACAACCATGTAGCCCAAAAAATGATTTACTACAAATTCAGTGCAGTAACAACCATAATGGAACCACAATGCTGATATCAAGAGCAAGTTTCAAAATTATTCATGAGAATATTTAAAATTTAGATTAATAAACAGTTAAATACTTTAAAATTGACTTATTTTTTATGAAGACATTACTAGGAATATATCTATTATTATTATTCCTATTATAATGTGTAGTAATATTGGTTAAAGTGGTGTTTATAATTCTTTTTCATAAACTAAATATTTAAGGGTTAATGGACAGCTGAATATTGTCCCAATGGGAACTGTGGTATGGGGTTGTCAGCACTCGTGGTAGATGCGGTTAGACAGTGAGTTTACTCCATGCCATTTTAGGGCTTTTCCTGCCCACTTTTATTTAAAGAAAGCAAAAAGTTCACAAATACATATCTACCCACGCAGGGGGTTCTCACCATCAATATGGCAAAACAAGATTCCAGCCTCCTAGCTCTCTTTATCAGCCCTTTAGCTCAGGCCTCATGCCCTGGCCTTCCAGACCATCTAACACCCGTCCCCAGTGATAATACACAAACACTGTACCTATTACAGGTATGTGTCTTTCCTTTACAGATTCCAGCTGTTTCGTCTCCCATAGACTTTCTCTTAGACTCTGACCTCTAACCCCCAGGTGAGTCCCTGTCTCTTGCCTTCTTCCTCTCAGACTCAGGACTTTGGTTTGGGGCACATCTCCCCCCAGTGAGACCATGTCTCTTGCCATTTTTTTCTAAGACTTGGGCCTCTGGTTTGGGGTAACTCTGACCCCTGGGTGAGACCCTGTCTCTCAGTTTTTTGGTCTTTCCCACCCAGGACAGCATGGGGGAGACGTGCACCTCTTGCCCCCCTATACAAACACTGACCCCTTTGGGAGGACGAAGCACTGACCTCTAATCCTGTCTTTCCTAAAAAAAAAAACAGTACACACCTGTGTCATTACTGGGCCTGTTTTCTCCAAAACCTGGTCCAGACTGCCTCGCCTAACATTGGCACAGCCTTGCCGCAAAACGTAGATGGGGACAAAGCGATTACAGGATTTTATTGTTGTGTAGTACCTGATATTCTCAGAAATATGCTGCTAATCTAAAAAACAAAAGAGTATTTTGCATTAAAGGTATGGTAACCCATAACAAAAAATAAGACAAGTTTACGTGGCTACTAAAATTTGCAGAACTGTGAAATATAGTTTGAATCCAGTGGGTTATAGTACTGCTCTTTGCACATAATTGTTTTGCGGACCTTTCTAAATAAATAAGCTTATTTGAATGCTGGCCATTTCTGCTATATCATGATAACTGATGTCACAGTCCATTCAAGAGCAGAGTATCAAAGATTTACAGTGCACCTTGGGAGCTGAGTTTTTGGGGTTGATGATTTACTAAAGGCAAATATGCTGCTTACTTCACAAGGGAATCTTCCCTTAGCTCAGTGAATGAGGTGAAGCTTTGCTGACTTCCATCATCCAATCATATGCTAGCAAAAACATTTTTTTTTTGTTTTCCTAGCATGTGATTTTCTTTATTCATTGCAAAGTGATTTTTTTTTTAATACTAAGTTAACGGAAAACGTCCTTGCAAAATAAATAGCTTAGTTGTCTTTAGTAAATCAACCCCCCTGTTGACTCAGCTACAACATGAGCATACACGTTCATTGGAGGCCATAAAAAGCAAGTTTTAATTACTGTAAGATGGCAGTTTTCCTAAATGTATTAGGCTGCACTGCGTTATCATACTGAAGGTAGGTAGTACTTATATGAGGTGTTCTTTGAGGGCCTCTTCAGTCCGATGTAGTACGGTTCGTCACACATTAACGTGTATTGCTTTAGGGCAGCCTGATCATTTGAATGGGATGCCAACACACCACAGTGGTCCTAAAATCAAATTTATTTTTTGCAATGCAGTGCATCACAATGCACCGTAGTGCCTTACCATGAATGTACATTGCTTTAGCATGTCAGGGTGCCATTCAAAATTAATGGAAATGCAATACAATACACCACATATGTGTAAAGTGAGGATAAATCATACCACCGTTCTGGGATAATATAGAGCAACTTCCACTCATTCTAAAAGCTGAGATGTTTATGTCCATTGTGTGGACATAAAAGATGTGAAAATTCTTACACAAGTATAATTTGTAGATAAGTCCATTTAGGAAATAGTGTAATTATTTTTATACTTCCAGGCCAATGTTTTTTTTATTTCTATTATTAATCCTTTTATTCAGTTTCAAAGAATATTTTAAATACAAAACAGAGCCTAATGTGCATACCCAGGCCCAATGTAATACATAAATACATAAACAAACTGGCACCTTATCTAAAAACAGTTAACAGATGTATGCCACCTAAAAATTATCCAACATTATTAATTAAATACCTTTATTTTATCTTATATGGAGACTTGACGCAATCCTTCAAGCCTACCGCAGGGGTAACCGACCACTTCAAGAGGCAGTGTAGAACCCCACTACACATCCACCCCTGTGCCAGCCCCCCATTTCTAGATGTAGCACATTCTCCGCTACCTAATTCTTCTCTTTTTCCTACTCTCATTTAAAGCCAAAACTGCAAACGTTCAAACTTTTCCCTCACCAGACCAATGTTTTTAAGCAATCAAGAATGTTTTTAAGAATGCATCTGTGCTGAATGAATGAATTTAAGGAAAGGGAGTGAGAAATAAGCAATAATCCAGTCCAAGCATTCTGGCATGTGTGAGAATTGTTACATACAGGTGATCATGGGCTTCCGCTGAACTTTTTTCAGGGGGGGGCATCATTTTAAGGTCATCCATGCTCGGTCCCTTTTTGACAATGTCATGAAGGGGAGGGGCTTATTCATTATCACATAAAGCGCAGGCATGCAAAGGTTTGAGAAACCTGATGCAACTATCAAGCAACTAGCAACTTTGAATAACAATATCATTTACCAGAGAACTCGGCAGTGGCGCTGTGACAGGGAGAGGAGAGCCGTGAGCTGACTGTACTGTATACCTTCCCCGATCGCCCCACTCCCCCTCTCTGTCAGCTGAAGCTAGAAGAGAGAGAGCGACTCTAATTGGATTTGCCGTGCCGCCACCTTGCTTCCTGCCCGCTGTTTTTCTCCCCGAGGATCATGGCACTGGTTTCTAGGGGGGGTCAGGCGCCCTCCCTTGCCCTATGGAGCGGACGCCCATGCAGGTGATATAAGTAACATGTACAGTATACAGGTAAACCGATACCAACTCTTGCACATACAGTAGTTTGAAGGAGAAATCATTTGTGTGATTATGTTATTGACATGGAAGTCTGAAGAAAGTGATTTGTTAGTACTATTATTGCAAGGCAGAGCTATGCTACTGCTACAATGCACAACAGTTTAATGTAGCAATTTATAGTCCACACTAATGTATATAAAAAAAAAATGGTTATGATTCTATGTTCTATTTGGATATTTTTAATGACATTTCTAATAAAGATTTAATTATAATTTATTACCGAAAATGTTATGGTTTTGTCAACAAATATTCAGAAAACTGGGAACATGCCACTTCAAAAACACCCTGCATACTGTACAGGTTTATTTAATTACCTGATAGGTCTGTAGAAGGCACCCAGTAATTCTAGGCATTGAGATACACATTGTACTCCACCCGGCCCCTGTAATCCAGAACTCGCTGGCTATACAACCAATTAACACATCCAAAACTGGTACATGGGGGTAACCGGCGTACTTAGACCTGTGGAAAGGTCTAAGTCCCTCACCGGCATGGGCGTCCGCTCCATAGGGCAAGGGGGGTCGTTTGCCTCCCCCTGAAATTGCCAGGGAGAGCCAGGCGCAGGGCTGAACTGGCCCTGGGGACGATTTAAGCGGTGACTGCAGCGCTCCCCTCCCCTCTAGTTGTCCCTTATTAGGAGTGCCTGTCCCTCTTCTGGAATCAAATACATTTGTCCCTCATTCCGAAATGTTCCTCTTTTAGACCTGCAATAAATATACTGTCCATATAGTGTAGTGTTTCAGTCAAGGGAAAGAGGTGCTGTGTAATGTAAAGGGGTTCAGTGGTGCAGTTGTGGAGAGGGGGTACACAGTAGTGACAAAGAGATATTGAAGGATGCAGGGGGCACAGTGGGGTGTTTTTACATTTTAAAGTGGGGGGGTGCTTTTATCCCCCGAAAAGGGTAAAATGCGAATGTGTTTCGCCGCAGCCCCCCTCTGAAAAAATTTCTGCGGATGCCAATGCTCACCGGTACTGGAATCTTTTCTCTGGCTTCTTTCAGATGCTGGTCTTTGGCCACCTTTATTGGCTGACACAGAATGATGTAACTCCTGCACATGCAGGAGTACCTTTGTGTCATTCCGGGACACAGGTACAGTGTCACAATCTACTGTATACCGAGCTACACATGAGCAGGTTAGTGTACATTCTAGGAAAGACTGAAAGCAGTGTATATTTTTATAGTTTTGTGTTCAGGTATGATAATCAACACCATACTGGTGGTATAGTGGACTGTATCAATTATTTGTCTTCCTAAGTAGGGAAGTCCTACGTATAATCCCTACTGTTTCTTTTATTTTCAAGCATAGAGGTAGGTTTATTTTATTGCAAGAGCAAAACAGGGTAAGCAAATATTGTCTAAATGCAATACTAAGACCATCTAATTTCTCTTTGTTTTGCAAGCATCAGCTAGTGAGAGGACCTGCTGGCTCTCTGCGCAGTCAGGATGCTGTTACTTTTACAAGATATCTGGGTGTGCAAAGGCTTGTGGTGCGCACAAAGTGGATTTACAGTGCCTTGAAAAAGTATGCATACCCCTTGACATTTTCCACATTTTGTTATGTTACAACAAAAAACATAAATATATTTTATTGAGATTTTATGTGATCGACCAACATAAAGGTCACATAATTGTGAAGTGGAAGAAAAATGATAAATGGTTTTCAAAATGTTTTACAAATAAATATGTTAAAAGTGTGGCATGCATTTGTACTCAGCGAACCGCCCCCCCCCCCCCCTGGCGAGTCAATACTTTGTAGAACCACCTTTTACTGCAATTACAGCTGTAAATATTTTTGGGTGGGTTTCTACCAGCTTTGCACATCTAGAGGGTGACATTTTTGTCCATTCTTTTTTCCAAAATAGTTCAAGCTCTATCAGATTGGATGGAAAGCGTCTGTGAACAGCAATTTTTGAATCTTGTTACGGGTTCTCAATTGGATTTAGGTCTGGATTTTGACTTGACCATTTTAACACATCAATATGCTTTGATCTAAAACATTCCATTATAGCTCTGGCTGTATGTTTAAGGTGGTTTTCCTGCAAAAAAGGTTAACCTTCGACCACAACATGATGCCGCCACCACCATGTTTCACAGCGGGGATGGTGTGTTCAGGGTGATGTGCAGTGTTAGTTTTCCGCCACACTTTATGGCAAAAAAGTTAAATTTTGGTCTCATCTGACCAGAGCACCTTCTTTCACATGTTTGCTGTGTCCCCCACATGGCTTCTGGCAAACTGCAAATGGGGACTCGTATGTCTTTCTTTCAACAATGGGTTTCTTCTTGCCATTCTTCCATAAAGGCCAGATTTGTGCAGTGCACAACTAATAGTTGTCCTGTGGACAGATTATCCCACCTGAGCTGTGGATCTCTGCAGCTTCTCCAGAGTTACCATGGGCCTCTTGGCTGCTTCTCTGATGACTGCTCTCCTTGCTCGGCCTGTCAGTTTAGGTGGACAGCCATGTTTTCGTAGGTTTGCAGTTGTGTCATACTCTTTCCATTTTGGGATGATGGATTTAACAGTGCTCCGTGAAATGTTCAAAGCTTGGGATTTTTTTTATAACCTAACCCTGCTTTCACAACTTTATCCCTGACCTGTCTGGTGTGTTCCTTGGCATTCATGATGCTGTTTGTCCACTAAGGTTCACTAACAAACCTCTGAGGGCTTCGCAGAACAGTTGTATTTATACTGAGATTAAATTACCCATAACTTGCCCTTAAAATTTCCTTCTCACATCTAATGCCACCAAGTGCCTGGCCACCTAGTGGCAGAAGAGAAAAGTACAACAAGGCCAAATTTAGGGAGAAATCAATGGATCTCTAACAATTATCTACAGTAGCTACCCCTGACAGGAGATTTGGTGAGGAGCGCCCTGACTATAACCCAGGGTGCTACACGAACATCCGAGGGCTTCACAGAACAGCTGTAATTATACTGAGAATAAATTACACACAGGTGGACTCTATTTACTAATTAGGTGACTTCTGAAGGCAATTAGTTCCACTAGATTTTAGTTAGGGGTATCAGAGTAAAGGTGATGAATACAAATGCACACCACACTTTTTAGATTTTTATTTGTAAAAAGTTTGGAAAACCATTTATAATTTTACTTCCGCTTCACAGTTATGTGCCACTTTGTGTTGGTTTATCACATACAATTCCAATAAAATACATTTAGGTTTTTGTTAGTACTGTAATATAACAATAGTAATAGTTGTTGTTCGTTTTTTTTAGTAACGTGATAAAATGTGGAACATTTCAAGGGGTATGAACACTTTTTAGGGGGACTATATATAGTATGTGGCTATGGAGGAATATATTTAAATAAAATTTGCAACTTAGGGTAGAAATACTCTGTCCCTGTCTTCCAGTTGTGCTTCTGTGTTGCCACCCATTACATGGGCCTTTTATTGACTACAATTGGGAATTTCAACACATATTATGCAAGCATGGTCCATTGTTGTCTTCATTGAGAAACCTACTCTGATAAATACCACTCAGACATCGCTGGAATGCATGTATGTAGAAAATAAAGGAGGGAAGTTGCAGCAAGGAAGATGCAGAAAATCATCTGCACTAGGGTGCAACAAAGGATGAGAAAATACGGATTAAAATAGCCCTTATTTATGATGCACAATGTTCTAGAAAACTCATATCATTCAGTTAGGCTTTATTTCTACGTGCCTATTTTTATTATTTTTCTCTCCCTGCACTGTACACATCCTGTAGAGTCGTTGTATGACCTTCCCCTGGATGTGTGCACACACCAGCAGTGACTGAACATCACTATTTGACTGCGGTGCAGTGACTACAGCTAAATATGTCAGCACACTGTGCATTGGTACTGTTTCCTGTAGTCCAAATCAGGAGCACACAAGACATGATGACAATGCCACAGCAGAACTGATTTCTCATGCAAAGAGAATAAGACCTTGTGAAACACATTACTCAGAGGATCTCCGGTATAAATAATTGAGGCAGCAAAGGGTTAAAAATGTTTTATCATTACAGGAGCAACATACTTGGCATCAGTGTTTGGGTTTAGGTAAACCTTAAAGTGGCTTTGTACAACATTGTATGTGTGTTTTTTTGGCTAGTGGTTTTACTTTTTTTCTGCATTGCATGAACATTTGTATATAAAAAATAAAAAAAAACGTATATTAATGGAATCATTTATTTAATCCCTATATTGGAAAACTTCATATTCTTATGCATATATTTTTAGTTAGAATTAAATACATGCCACAGTTTACAAACACAAATCTTATCACCAAATACCAAAACTGTAGCAACACCAATTACAATTTAAAAAGCTTAAAGGCTGAACGTCACAGCCGTTGTTTCGAAAACCAGCATACAAGAATAGCGGAAAATATTTTCGTTTATGTGGCATGACATGTTTTTTATGAAAAGCTTATTTAGGATTTCTCTTCCAGATGGCGATTTGCATATTGATAAAAACCCCTCGCTACTTGAACACCCCTTGGGTTCAAAGCTGGATTTTGCATTAAACACAGTAGACTTGTGCCTTGGGAAATCTATAAGTCCACGAGGCATTTTACTTTTCCTGCATACACCATGGTAACATTGTTTTAACAGGGCAGGCACAGTTATTAAGAATTCAAATGCAATGCTAAAGGGATATCCAAAAACCTTTTGCTGTGTAGAGGGTTGGACATGTGATAGATAGGCCGTTACTACTTTAATGGCTGAGGACCTACAAGCTCCATGTATGTAAATCAGGCCCTTTAATATAGATTTAGAAATATTTAACAAATAGCTTACAAAAATTGAAAAATAAAAATGTTTTGCCATCTACTGAAACAAAGAAAAAAAAATGTGGACTTTATTCTATATACATGTTACTGTTACAATCGTACTTTTGTGATAAAATCTTGATAGCAACTCAATAAAATGTCAGCAAAAAGGATTTAAGAGAGAAAACTGTTGTGTGTGGGTGATTAATGTGGCAGCATGTTCAGTGAGCCATTGACCTTTCAGCGTGTATTGAGACTTTGAATATAAAATACTGATTTAAGGTGTCCGTATTTTGTTCTCCAGGCCATAGAGGAGGAGAACCTTTGCTGCTACTGCTGTCTGGAACAGTGTTTGCAATACGATTTCAAAGACTATTATTAGGAATATATTTATACATGGTATAATGATCAATAGCTTTTGCGGAAAAGGGAAAATGAGGATGTCTTAAAGGCATCCCCTGACAATAATTTCTAACTGTTGTTCGTGTCAATTTCCTACATGTGATGTACTGTACATATGCAGTTATTCCACAGTGCAGCCTGTGCCATTTGTATTATATTGCTCAGTGTATGTGGAAGCAAATGACTGTGGCAAGCTGTACACTGCTTTATGGAATCTCTGTGTAAATACAGGATTATTTTACTGGGAAATGGCTTTAAATAAGTTACTGAGTTCACCATGCACTTTTAGGTTGTGTGTTTAGAAATGAGTAATGATGTAGCCATTTCAGGGCTTTATGTAACACATGTTTTTCAATAAAAGAAAGGATGTGGTTAAGATTTGTTTTCATGGGTGTGTTTTTTTCTTGGACTCAATGTCAAACAGGTAAAACAACATTATATCTGTTTTGGTCATAAGTAATACTGTATGTGCAGATGTCTTGATTTAACCACTTCCCATACGTTGTTGGACTTTCGGTGGTTGTAATAGGATGATGCCTGTACCCCGATGTTGTTTTCTAGAGCCGATAATCGGCTCTCTTGTAATAGCAATCGGAGCGGCTTACTAGCCACTCGATTGCTATTACAAGCAGTGGGAGAAGATGCCACCACCTCCTCCCGCCACCTTCTGCAGCTCTCTCAAGCTCTCCCGTTCCACTGGGAAACCCGAGCGACCAGCCGGCGCATCTGCCAGCTGGCTGGACAGCCAAGTAAAGCTGGGATTGGCTTTGATCGGCTCTTCGCAACAGTAAATCAGAAGCAATGCCATCACTTCCAGTTTACTTGGAAACAAACGGCACCAATTTTTTTAAAAATCGAAAAGCATTTAAAAACACCAATTTTGGTGTTTTGAATGCTTTTAAGTGCAGAGGGGGAATTTTTGGTAATTTAGACCCCAGATCGCTTCATAAAGAGTACCTGTCACATGCCTGTTGTTTTAAACAGTGTAAAAAATTAAAATTGAAAGTCCTCCCGTGCAAAGGCGAACGCGTGTGTCAGTCCTGCATGCATGCAAACAGTGATCATCCCACACATGTGAGGTATCCCCAAGAACAGCAGACCATGGGCAGTAAAACTAGCACCAGAACTACTCTGTAAATATAAAGTGGTAACCATGGATAGTAACATTTACATTGTTTGTCACCATTGCATGGGCGTGTGCAATTTTAAAGCGTGACATGTTTGGTATCTATTTACTCAGCGTAATCATCTTTTATACTGTGTATAAGTGTATTTTGACTAATTAACTAATTTTTTAGCAAAAAAACAACTGATTGTTAAGCCCTGTACACACAACCGGGATTCCCGGCAGTATAGAGTCCGCAGGGAATCCCGACGGGAAACCCTAGAACCTGCTCAGTAAGTTTCCCTGTGTACACACGAGAGGTTTTCCCGTCTGGAAAACTGCGAGGAGAGCTTTGGCCGGGAATACCAGCCGTGTGTATGCTCCCTCGCAGTGTTTCCCCATAGGAAAACTGCTGGGTTTAAAACCGCCGGGAATCCCGGCAGGAAAATAGAGAGCAGGTTCTCTATTTTCCCGCCATGATTCCCGGCAGTTTTCCTGTCGGGAAAACAGCGAGGAAGCATACGCACGGCCGGTTTTCCCGGCCAAAAGCTCTCCCCCCAGTTTTCCTTGCAGGATTCCCTTTTAAATTACTGACCTGCAATTAAAATGGAAGAGTTCAGGTCCTAAATATCTTCCATATATACAGCACATGACATACTAAAGAGGTGTAACCTTTTATTAACTCTTATATAGAGCAAACACTTGCTTATAAAAAGGGGGAATCTTAGTCCATATATATTGCAATACATGTTCCAGCCTGTAAACTGGGTCAAAGTGACCCAGTTATAAATCCATTATAAAAGGCCATTCTTACTCACTGATACATGCCTCAGGATCTCATAGTCTCCTTGGACAATGCCTCCAATCTTCAGAATATATTGCTTAATACAATACAATAAAGCCTAATAGTGTAGTATCATTTTTTTTAAAACATAATCACATATGCACATGTCTGGGTGCTACATCTACACTAATAAAAATGCTTAGTCACAGTCACGCACTCCTCTTTGGTGTAAGGGTACGTTCTTGCGCATGTTCCTTAATCTGCCTTCCAATAAATTTTGTCACCACAAAATTTCATGAAAAGGTTTTAGTTTCATTTTCACCTGGTGACTCTTTCAGTAACAAATTTCCTGTTGTAGGCTGACAGGAGGAAGAATACCAGAGGGGACAATGGAGAAAAAAACATGGGTAGCAGTGGGGGCTGGAGGAGTACATTGGAGGTCAGTGGGGGTCCAGGGCACACCATGGTGGTCAGTGGGGACCAAAGAGTTAGGAGGACATAAGGGACATCGGGGTGGGCATCAGTGAGGGCTGATAAGTACCATTGTGATCAGTAGAGGCTGTAGGGATACAGTGGAAGTCAGTTCAGGCTGAAGAGATTCAGTAGGGGATAGAGGGGTACATTTGTGGTCAGTTGGGGGCCAGAGGGGTGCATTGGTAGTCAATGGAGGCTGATGGGGTACTTTGGTGAGCTGGGCTTTAAACATAATGTGCCATAAAATGAAACATAACAAATATGAGCATTGTAGGATACATTATTGCAATTTTACTTTAGTAGGTAACTCCTATGATCTATGCCAAGCCATTGGTAAAATATACCTGTTCTGCAGATATTTCTATATTCATTATAATACCATAGGTTTATGCTGTTTTTCTTTTAAAATATAGACCTTATCCACACTGTGTGAATTATTTGTTCTTCTGTTACATAAAGAAGATGGTTTATCACAAAATGATATTTTGAGGCCTTAGAGAGAGATAGGAATAAGAGTAATATATGTGGTCAGACTTGTAGGTAAAAAAGGAGAAAGGTTTGATGAGGTTCTGAATCGAAAAACAAAATGAGAACATATAAAATCCTTTGCTAACTGTTCCCCTTTCATGTCTTTGTAAATCACCCATAGAAAACTTGGTGTATTTTCTGCTGAATATTTCATACAGCAGCAAGAAACTGCCAGCACCCTAAAAACTGATATACTGTCAGATCAGCGTTGTTGTGTATTTGTGAAGTAGAACTAGTAACTCAGGCTAAAAGCTTTGTCACACTGCACTGCTTTCTATGCAAAACTCCTACAGAAGTATAGGTTCAGTTTAGATGTGTCTTATTGTGCTAGCTGAACACAAAGAGGGTTTTCATTAAATTCATCTACTGTACTATGTAGAATGTATATGGTTTATCTAAAGCACTAAATATGTCTCAAGACAAGAGGACTTTACACAATATTAAGTTTGCTGGTAGATGTATGCTTTGTCGACTTTACCTTTAGACAAAGAAGGTCAGTGCCAACGGAAACAGAAGAGGAGACTTTTTCCTGTTAAGTTATCAATTACACATTTTCCCATCATAAAAGTAAATGTAAAACCAATCACTAAAATCTGATATAAGCTTTAACATGTTAATGTAATTTAAAGCTACATGCAATCTTTTTAAATCTACAGCTTTCATTAAAATAATACCGGGTGATCCTGCCTTGAACGCTTTTGCTCAGGGACTTCCTAATATTTAGTGACCATGTCCTGTCTTCCAAATCTAATATGCATTGTCATTTTGTCACACTGGCTTCTGTCGGAGACTACCAATGGCTATTTCAATACACATTATGTAGGCATGGTCCAGTATTTTTATCATCAGGGGAGCAAGTGTGAAAAATGCCATGCAGAACATGGAGCGCATGCATGTAGATAAAGACATGGCTACAAAAAGGAACTGCAGGAAATCTACAGAAACGGGATACAACAAAGGATGAAAAAGGTAAAAACATTATTTTATTTGCAATAGGCAATTGTCTATAACAGACAGCGCTTAACCGAACCAAATTTCATTTACAACATACTTAGGGTTTACATTTGTTTTATTCATCCCATATAATCTTTTTTACACATTTTAGCTGCAGCTGCCTCTGATATTCATGAAAGGTGAAACACGATTGGCCTTTATAGTTTCTGTTTTTACTGTGTGAATATATGTTTATATATATATATATATATATATATATATATATATATATATATATATATATACCGTATTTATCGGCGTATACCGCGCACTTTTTTGCCCTGAAAATCAGGGCAAAATCGTGGGTGCGTGATATATGCCGATACCCGCTTTCCCGCGCCGAGTTGGAATACTGCGCCGGCATATACCGAGTGCAGTACACTCGTGTATAGTCGGGCAGTCTCGGCCCCTCTCGCGCTCACGTCCTGGATGTACAGGACGTAAGCGCGAGAGTAGCCGAACCTGCCCGACTATACACGAGTGTACTGCGCTCTGTATATGCCGGCGCAGTATTCAAACTCGGCGCGGGAAAGCGGGGAGGACGCCGCAGAAGGACGCCGGACCTGATGAAGAGGACACCCGAAGCCGCAGACGGACGCCGGACCCGACGAGGCCGCCGATGGACGCCGCACAAGACACCAAAACTGTAAGTACAAAAAAATCTTTTTTCCACTGGTCCACTTTAGGGGTGCGCGCTATACGCCTGAGCGCGCAATACCCCTATAAATACGGTATATAAAAATTGATATCAAAACATATAGCCAAAAAGCTGGTTATAAAATGATAAAACAGCGCTAAGATGGATCAAGTCCAGTGTAGATAGTAAATGTTTAGAAAAGTCCACAGGTAGGTATAATGAGACACAGTTCAAAGAAATATAAGAAGTGCTTTAATGGTTGGAATGGTAGTGCACCCTCCACCGACTCCCAATCTTCACCACACAAAAGTGAGGTACACTCCCCCTCTGGGGTTCACACTCACCAGATCGCTGGCTAAACAGAGCCTTGAAACTATTTCCTCCTGATCAGACCTCCAACATCTCTCCAGAAACACCAAAGGTTAATTCAAACTCGTGGATCATAAAAAACAAAAGCACCAATATAGTGTAATTCCGTTTTAATGTAACAAAGAACCTGTGTAATAACACCCCGCTTCCTATCTATGTACAAAATAACATTTGTAAAAGAGCATTATATATTCATCCCATATAATATTTTTTACACATTTTAGCTGCAGCTGCCTCTGATATTCATGAAAGGTGAAACACGATTGGCCTTTATAGTTTCTGTTTTTACTGTGTGAATATATATATATATATATATATATATATATATATATATATATATACATACATACATATAACTGAGAATGTAATTTATACATTGCTGCTGTCATTTAGAATTTACTAGGGACCTGGGAACATCACATACCTCCTTCTGGAAATCACTGGCAATGAGCAGTTTTTCCTTAGAACAGGGGTGTTCAACCTTTTGAAGAGCAGGAGCCAATTAAGTGATTTGGTAACAGGTTGCGAGCCACTATTAAATTAAATGGTTCAGAATTTAATTTTTTTTTAAATTTTACAATAGCATATTGAAGATTTTAAATAATGATCAGGATCATCATTGTACATGGGACAATTCCCTGTTGGATGTTTACCCACTGTTTAATCACATTAAAAAAAAAACATTTTTTATTCACCAGATCACCATTAATCCTTTCTCGCTCGCAGGTGTGACCAACCAAAAAAGCTCCAAACCAGTGTTGCAATCTTCATTACATCAGGGTCTTTGGAGCCATCCCTTGAATTGACAAAACAAGGGAATTACATACCCTAGTAGTGCAAAAAAACGTAATTATTACGCAAAAAATACTCACACTCACATACTCCCAGAATGAGGAGTGGATCCTCATCACACAACATGAGGATCCAATTTTATAACCCCTGTATGGATGGCACTATATGAAATCCACTCGGCTCAGCTCCCCGTGTCTGTGTGTTAAAAAAGAAAAGGAAGGGGGGCGTGGTTTGCCTTGAAGGAAGATGGCTGCCTAACTCGAGAGCTCCGTCTCACCTCAGCCCTACCTTCGCTTAATTGCGGGAATTACACGTTTTTTTTGGCTCACACTATGGGGACGTCTTCCCGTGGAAGCTCAGCGTCCCGTTCAAGATCACCGAGAGACATCTCCGGTACTAATCAAACTATCCCGGAGCTCTTCAGAGCACAGAGGTCTGTCATGGCGGCCCCGCTTCCCGCCTCTTCATCTCCTCAGCACAATGTGGAGATCCTGCTTACCCCGACGACCCCAGCTCCCGCATCGGGGGAGAGAAATTTATCACACTCATCCCCGTTGAGTATCCAGGATCTCCAGGCGGTGGCGGCGGATATTAAGGATACGTTATCCGCGGCGATTTCGGACCTACGTCAGGAACTCCAGGCCATAGTGGGAAGAGTCCAGAAAGTGGAGAATGCGACGATGGTTCAACACACGGCCATCAAAAGAGTCGCACATAAACTGGACTCCCACACCCTACAGCTCCGTGACATGCAACGCCATGTCGAGGAACTCGACAACAGGGGTCGGAGGCACAATTTGAGAATCAGGGGGCTCCCTGAAACCGTTGAGACAGACCGGATTACGCCAGCAATCACGAGCATTTTTAATAATCTCCTTAACAGACCACCAGATAAGGGGATTGCTATGGAGCGCATTCACAGGGCTCTCCGTCCACGGGGCAAAGATACGGATCCCCCGAGGGATATTATCTGTTTTATCAATGATTATGCCATAAAGGAGATGGTTCTAAAGAAAGCCCGGGAGAGTGGGCGTTTAGATTTTGATGGCCACCAGATTCAAATCTACCAGGATCTCTCAGCCATCACTCTCAAAAATCGTAGGGACATCCGTCCCCTCCTGGATGCACTGAGACAAAGGGGGATACGCTATCGCTGGAAATTCCCCTTCGGATTATCGGCCACCCATCAAGGCCGGTCGGCCCTCCTGAGAGTACCTGAGGAATTGGAAGCCTTTTGCAAGCACTTGGACCTGCCGCTAGTACCCTTGCCGGATTGGTACGCGGAGTTTCAAGTCCCTGAACTCTCCCGCCGCAACTTGGAAGAAGAGCCAATGGAAGCCCAGGATACCAGATACCGCAGGAGAAGGTCTCCATCCCCATCGGACCGCGACCCCATCGACCACGGACGCCCACCGCCTGCCAGCCCGTCAACGGCTCCAATGCCACGCAGAGCCCGCCGTGACCGCTAGAAGGACCTACGCCGCTTGGATGTGACCCTGATGCTTCGTACCTGTCAAGTTTGCCTTCGTGATCAACTGAGTCTGGACGCCAATCCCTTCCTGGCCTGTACTGTCGGGAGCGTTGGACGCGTTCTCCCTTCTGTGCTATGGCCCCCCTTTGCCCCGGACATACACCATGACTCCGCTGCCCATTCACTGTGGCTGACACCCCTCGGGTTACTCCTGCTCGGGGAACACCTTCCGTCTGATGCCTGTTCCGCCGGTTACTGGCATATCCGTTGATCCCCGGTACTTGGCTTGTGAACCGAACGGCGCATACCTGCCCCCCGGAACTGAGAAACACTGTCAGTTTGTGTTTTTCCCCGTCATGTTGCCTCAACCAGAACACAGCAGACATTATGTACTTGTCGTTTGCCGGAAAGTCCCGTAATGTAATGATTAATATCGTATTCATTTTTGTTACTTGGGACTGTTTAACCTATGCTTACATGGTTATGGATAGGGTTGGGAAATGATGTCTCTTAGAAGTCATGTACGACATACATGAAGTGATCTAGCTACACCCCGATCCTTGCCACATGATAGATTATACACAGAGTGGCCACCCCCATGGGAGGGAACTAATGGTTCGGCCCTCGGATATACGCCCCTTAGACAGGGTAGAACAACCCTATCATTTAGGGGCCCCCAGGGTGTCCCAGGAAGATTTCAGGCATTAACGGATATTGTTTCCCTGAGCGCACCTCGATAGTGGAACCTCCCCTGTAACCTTCCCCACCTCAAGGCTTAGTTGCTTCATGTATTGCGGGCTTGAAGTTTACCACAGCTCTCTACCGTTATTTTTATACGGCACCCGGGTCACATCCTAGGTTGAGGAGCACTTGCGATCGCTCTTGCCGGAATTGTGAGTTGATGTTTTAAAGGGAAAACAAAAACAAAAAAAAAAAATGAATGTTCCTTATCTTTATTTAACCTATCCCTCTGTAAAGGCGTTCTGGGAAGACCTCTGTTACGCCTCTTGCGAACAGACGCGCCCCGCCTGCTTGCATTTTGCTCCAGTTTGGGCTTTGGTAGGGATGGAGTTTTGCTGTATTCAATCCCTCTGTTTTAAAGTCTTCCCGAGAGACACACCAACCCCCTCACGGTGGTCTGTGTTACGTTTTTGACCACTGATTGATTCCGGTCCCTCTGTTCCCTTCTCATTCCCCCCCTTTTTTTTTTTTTTTTTTTCTTCTCTTTTTCCCACGGGCCTATCTCCTGACGACAGGAGTGGGTTTGTGTACGTGACCGGAACCCTTTCCCCTAGACCCATCCCCTGTTACAGATCCTTAAGGACCTCTTGTACGGTCTGATCCCCCCCTATCGCAGCTCTACTGGTTACGCCCTTTCTGCCCTACGGTGATCGATCTAGCCCCTGTTCATAATGTCTGATACTGTAATGCCCACGGAGGGCCACACGCTTAAGATTTTATCTTTGAACGCGCAAGGCCTCAACATTCCTGAAAAGCGTTCCCACCTCCTGTTAGATATGCACCGGGCTAAGGCTGATATTGTTTTTGTGCAAGAGACCCATTTTAGAACCGACGCCACGCCTAAGCTATCTAATCATTATTTCCCCACGGTTTACCATGCACCTAACCCGAGTAGCAAATCCAAGGGGGTCTCTGTGCTGATAGCTAAACGCTGCCCTTTCCAACTTTCTGAGGTTATGGCGGACCCGGAGGGGAGATACTTGTTTCTCAAAGGCACTTATCTCAATCGACCCATTACTCTTGCTAACATCTACGTCCCTAATTCTCGACAGGTGGCGTTTTTTAATAAAGTTTCGGGAGTATTGGCCTCTTTTAAGAACGGCATTTTGATATTAGGAGGGGACCTCAATACACCGCTCAATCCCACTCAGGACACGTCTACGGGCACTTCGTCCCTACCGTATACAGCCCTAAGGCGCATTAAAACACACCTTCAAGATCTCCTCCTACACGACACCTGGCGTACCCTAAATCCTGCAGGTAGAGATTACACCTTTTATTCTTCACCTCACAACAGATACTCCAGGTTAGACTACCTATTCATTACACAAGAAGATATTCCCATGCTAAAAAGTGCTTCCATTGACCCCATGGTCCTTTCGGACCATAGCCCGGTCTCGATCACGTTGTCCTTCACGGAACTACGCCCGAGATCACACGTTTGGAAATTAGACCCGTCATTACTCACTGTCCCTTCCATAACCGCAGATTTGGAGTCTCGCCTTAAACTTTTCTTTAAGGAAAACAAATCAGATGATACGGCCCCCATTATTAATTGGGAGGCCCACAAGTGTGTGGTGAGGGGCATTTTAATTGCTGCTGCCGCCAACCGTAATAAGGAAAGGCGGAAACAGCATACAGAACTCCTGGAGAGGATCCGGAGACTGGGGGCCCATAAACATACGCTTGCCCTAAAGACATTACAGGATTTAATCCAGGCGCGAGCTGAACTCCTGGAGATTGTAGGAAAACAAGTTAGACGAAAATTCATCTTGGCTAAAAGAACGTTTTATGAATTTGGGAACAAGGCCAGCAGAATGCTCGCGCGGACCTTACAATCTAAAAAAGCCACAACGACCGTTCATTCCCTGACTGATGAACGAGGTCAGAAATTGCTTTCTTCTCCCGACATAGCTAAGCAGTTTGTGACTTATTACACTAACCTTTATAACTTACCCCCACCTGACGCACCTACTACACAAATCGCGAGACGCGGAATGATGGAGGAGTTTTTGAGGGAATTTGGCCCTACCCGATTGTCGGAGGAGGCTATACTTGAGCTAGACAGACCCCTCAATGAAAGGGAGGTGGAATTAGCCCTGAAGCAAATGAAACCGGGCAAAAGCCCGGGGCCGGACGGTCTTACGACAGGGTACTACAAATCGTTTGCGAAGACTCTTACACCATTCTTTCTCTCTGCTTTCAACTCCTTCGCCGATCGCACGGTTCCTCCACGAGACTTATTGACTGCACACATAGTAGTAATACCAAAACCTGACAAAGACCCCACAGTAGTGACAAATTATAGACCCATTTCTTTACTCAACACGGACTTAAAGTGGTTTGCCAAAGCAATTGCAAACAGACTTCTACCCTATATTCCAAATCTTGTAAGTCTGGACCAGGTGGGTTTTGTTCCAGGTAGAGAAGCGAGGGATAATACCCTTAAAGCCCTTAATGTCCACCATTGGCTTTCCTCCAACAAATCCCCGGGATTTTTCCTATCACTTGACGCGGAGAAGGCATTCGACAGGTTGGCGTGGGATTTTATGCAGGCGACCCTGAATGCCATAGGTCTACCCCTGACTATGCTGAATTACATTTCAACGCTTTATGCGAGCCCAACAGCAAGGGTTCGTGTGAACGGCTGCCTGTCGGATGCCTTCTCCGTTTCAAACGGTACTCGTCAGGGCTGCCCCTTGTCCCCCCTAATTTTTATTTTAACACTGGAACCATTTTTGAGAAGACTTCGATCTAACCAGACAATTAGAGGCATTGACATAAAAAACCATACATACAAAATTGCTGCGTTCGCGGACGACATTTTACTTTTCCTGTCCGACCCACTTACGACTATTCCTAACCTGTTAAAGGACTTTGAGAACTTTAGACTTTTATCCAATTTTAAAATAAACTTTGCGAAGTCATCGGCCTTAAACGTTTCCTTACCCAATGCGACGTGCAATCTTTGCAAATTGAACTTCCCATTTACATGGAAGGACCGTGCTATTACTTACCTAGGTATACAAATCCCTGGATCATTATCTGACTTATACACCCTGAACTATGCCCCATTGCTAAATAACATAATACTTGACCTGCGTAACTGGTCTCAAAAGCTTTTATCGTGGTTCGGCAGAGTCGCGGTCATTAAGATGAATGTTCTACCGCGGATCCTCTATACGTTACAGACAGTTCCTATTAAGCTTCCCCCAGCTTTTTTCTCCTCCTACAGAAAAGCTTGTACTGACTTCATTTGGAACGCAAAACGCCCGCGTTTGAACTACACCCGGCTCACTGCACCCAAATTGACGGGTGGCATAGGATTACCCGACATTTATAAATATTACGTGACCTGTGGCCTGACCAGAATAGTAGACTGGAACGTACACAGTGATTGTAAGCATTGGGTACAACTTGAACAGGTTTTTTCACCTCTTCCTCTCCCCCATCTCCCGTGGATCGTACGGCGTAGTATCCCAGCGCAATGCACAAGTCACCCTTTGATTCACCCCTCCCTATTGGCCTTCCACGAGGCCTGCACCAAATATGGCATCTCCGATTTTCCAGGCCCTATGACTCCTCTCAGAATGAACCCCGATTTCATCCCCGGAATGCACCCCGCCTTTTTGTTAGACGGTTGGCCCCATAATAACGTACAGGCGGGTCAATTTTTCGCCAATGGGCAGCTCTTGACACAATCGGAGCTTGCTTCCAAAATGTCCAAAACCGTCTTCCCATTCTGGACATACTGTCAAATCCGCCATTTCCTTGCTACAAAGGCTCCGGGATCGAAATGGTCCAGGGCCACAACTCCGTTTGAAATTATATGTTCTAGCGGACAGCCACAAAGACACCTCATTTCGACTATCTACACACATTTGTTTTCTTCACACACATGTAAAGACAATTGGGCCAACCGACAGTGGGAACGTGATCTCGAGCTTGACCTTTCGGAAAAGGAATGGGAGGACATTTACAGACTGGCACACAAAGGCTCAGTCAATGTACAGATACAGGAGAATGCGTACAAACTTATCTCCAGGTGGTACAAAACCCCGCTCAAGCTGCACCGCATTAACCCAGAAATCTCGATCACTTGCTGGAGATGTAAAAGAGAAACGGGTTCTTTTCTCCACATGTGGTGGACATGCCCCAAGCTTCAACCATACTGGGAGGAAGTTTACAAGCTTATATCACGAGTCACCACGATTACATTAGATTTCACACCCGCTCAGTTTCTTCTCCACCATGCACAGTCGATCCCGCAGGGCTATTACCGGTCTCTAGCAATGCACATGGTGAATGCGGCCCGGATGTGTATACCACTCAAATGGCTTTCTCCCAATCCTCCGTCTATTCCAGATTGGTTCCAACGTATCCATAAAACAATGGAGATGGAGGAATTGATTCACCAGGCGAAGGACACCCCTTCTAAATTCTTTGAGACATGGGCTTGTTGGATCTACTTTATTATGACTGACGAATACAAATCCCTTATGGCCTAATGGTGCTAGGTAAAACCTCCCAGTGGTTGGGACTACTGGAGCTGCGATGGGACCCCCTACCATACCCGGAATCTTCCCTTCCTTTTACCTCTTTTTCGTTTGCTCGAAGTTACATGTGCACGAAACACATGGTTTGTTATAGATGTTCCTACCTAGTAATGTTGTGGGCTTCTAAGGATGCCAACCCACGCAGAGTTCGACATTTAGGTTACTGTTGTTTCTTAAGTTTCTCAGTCATCCTGATATTTTCATTTATTCAAAGACGGGTGACCTGCTCACTCTACAACCCCGTTCGTCACTGATGCTTTGCCCCATCCGGGCAAACTTTTTGATTAATGATATGTTCTCCATAACGGCTGCGCCCGCAATTTTCAGGGGCGGTGGTTGATGGCTTCTATGGTATACCATATACCTTTGTTGTATGTTATTGATATATACATCTCTTTACGGCTGCGTCCGTTTGAATTGCTACGTATTGGAAATATTTGACATATATGTATCTGTTAAGTTTCAAATAAAAGCTTTTGGAAAAAAAAAAAGAAAAGGAAGAGCGAGAAGCTGTTCACAAAAGCATCTTGTGTATGACAGCCGCCAGGATTATGGAGGACCAGCAATCATTCAGTAAAGCAGCCTGCACCCGAGGGAGGCTGTGAAGGTTGCCATGGGTTTGAGGTAGAGCTGCACGATTAATCGTAAATTAATTGCGATCTCAATTCACCACCCCCCCCCCCCCTGCAATCTCCGGCCTGGATTACCTCGATTTTTTTATTTTTCGGGTCTCCCCAGGATGTACGTCAGCAGCCGGAACTGACGTCATTCAGCAGTGAGCGTGTCTCCCTCAGACAGCCCAATCCCTCCTGTGCAGTGAGTGACCTCAATCCCTGGGCGTGTCCTCCCCTCAGGCCGCCCTATTACTTGTGTACGGTGGAGCGGTGAGCGCCACCATAGGGCTTGACTGGACTCAAGTCCATGGGCCCCGCCCGTAAGCGCGCCAGAATCGGTCACTGTGTAGTCAGTGGCACTGGTATTGTACAACTCACTTCCTGTCTTTTCCCCTGCCACTGCCAGCGTCGCAGCCAAGCCGATGACTGGCAGGTGCGACCTCGGCTGCCTGTGTCCCCATGGAGGTCTGTCTCAGACTCAGTCTGTCTGTGCCTGTGGGGCAAGTCCGCATTCTGCGGGGGCTGGGCGCCATCAAAACCCGTAGTGACTCCGGCGGAGTCAACCGAAGCTCATCACCTGACGCCGCCGTGGACTCTGTACTAACGCCAGGTTAAGGTAAGGTCTGTCCCAGTCAGACACAGTGCAACTTTATGATTAATGCCTCGGCCCTCCCCTCACTAAATGCAAGGTGCAACTTTCTGGTCAGTATTTTGTGTGTGACTAGGTGCCATTCTTTAAGATCAGTACCTCATACCTCACTCAGCACATCTTCATATACTGATTCAGTGCCTCATGCAATGTGTATGTGTGGTGAAAGATGAGGTACAGCGCAAAGCCAATATAAATAAGAATTTATGTAGTGCTACCAAAAAACAAGATTATATGAATAAAAAGTGTTGAACCAAACACTATAAATGAACCACTACCTGCCGTGATTAGCTGTGAATCATATATAATTAACAAAAGCTGAGTAGATTAGTGACCATCTAGTAATGACCAAACGTATGCACTTAAAATACAAAGAAATAACATTAACACAAATTAAACTGTCAATGAGATAAAAAAAGTCCATAGAACAATCCCAAGTGTAAAAAAAGATTTGTAAGAAGTGAAATCCAGAAATCTTCTTATAGTGGGTATTAGGATATATAAGAATGGCACCACCTTCCACCAAGTGTACACCCGAGTGGGAGAGATGTAGTCTCCTTACCAGACACACTGAACACAATGAGGCGGTCAGACCAAGCACAAAGTATTTTAAAGTCACCCAATCGACTATATGTTGAAGCTGGCTCTGGTTCAAATGCAATCAATCAGATGCTGGTGGATATCTCAAACGGAAACACAAAAGAAAAGAAGGGGCCCATAGTGTAGACTTGCGATGCAGATTTTAATAAAAAGAAAGTAATGCACTTACAATGGTACGATGTAATACATGCTCGATACGATGCAACATGTGCGGTATGTAAACAGGATCTCAGCGTCCTCTTTCGTTCCTTCTCCTAGGTCAGTTCGTTTGGAAGGGCGTGATGACATCAGGACGCAGGTCACACCTACGAGTTTCGTCATATGTTGACGTCGTCTGGGATTGGCTGCTGTGTGTATGTGTGACATAGACACAGACGTCACATCTTTATATATTATATCATATAATATATAAAGATGTGTATTGCACTGGGTGAGGTATGAGGCACTCATGTAGGATTTAACCTCTTCCCGACCAGGCCATTGTAAAATTACGCCGGTAGAAATCCTCCCTCGATCCGGGTGGACGTTGTCATATGACGTCCTTTGTTCCTGGCGATCTAGGGAGCGCGCGCCACCGCCGGCGCGCACCCGCGGCATCGCTGGTGACCCGGCGGCCACAATTGCCGCCGGGCACCCGCGATTGCCGGTGATCACTGCAGGAGTGTGGATCTGGGTCACCTGTCAGAGGTGAGGAGACCGATGCTGTGTTCCCAGTACAGAGGAACACACATCGATCTCCTCCCCTTGTGAGTCCCCCTCCCCCTACAGTTAGAACACACTTTAGGGAACATTTTAACCCCTTCAGCGCCCCCTAGCGTTAACCCCCTCCCTGCCAGTCACATTTACACAGTAACCTGTGCATATTTATAGCACTAATCGCTGTATAAATGTGAATGGTCCCAAAAACGTGTCAAAAGTGTCCGATTTGTCCGCCGCAATGTCACGGTCACAATAAAAAAATCGCAGATCGCTGCCATTACTAGTAAAAAAAATAATAAAATAAAAATGCCATAAATCTATCACCTATTTTGTAGACGCTATAACTTTTGCGCAAACCAATCAAGAAACGATTATTGCGATTTTTTTTACCAAAAATATGTAGAAGAATACGTATCGGTCTAAACTGAGGAAAAAAATTGTGATATGTATTAAATAAAAAAGTAAAAAATATTGTGTTTTTTTATTAAATTGTCGCTCTTCTTTTGTTTATAGCGCAAAAAAATAAAAACCGCAGAGATGATCAAATACCACCAAACGAAAGCTCTATTTGTGGGGGGGGGGGAAACATAAAGATTTAATTTGGGTACAGTGTTGCATGACTGCACACTTGTCATTCAAAGTGCAACAGCACTGAAAACTAAAAATTGGTCTGGGCAGGAAGGGGGTGAAAATGCCCTGTATGGTAGGGTGACCAGACATCCCCAGTTTCAGGGGACAGTCCCCTGATTGAGGACACTGTCCCCAGACCAAGTCTGTCCCTGGTTTTGTCCCCAGATTGTACTTAATAAGAGGCAGGGGCAATTTCAAAGACAATCAGTGCAGAATTAAAATAAAAAAAATTGAATTACACACCCCGCTCCGCCGTGCCTACTAGCATAAGGGGGTTGTATTTTCGCCCATTATCTGTGCCCCTTTCTGATGATCATGTGCTGGTCGGAGTGGAGGGAATATTTCTTCAGCTTCGCTCGCATGTTCTTCTGCATTGGCTCAAATCCTGGCCAGCCACCTGCCTATCTCCTTGCCTTCCCTGGTGGAGTGATCTTCCTCCGCTTCCCATCCAGTAGTAGCCGGAGCCCGAAGAGTGAGACTTGAGAGGCTGTGAGGCGGGCGGCGACGGGCAGAGAGTCGCTGATTGTTACCATTACTAGTAAAGAAAAAATATGTCCCCGGATTTCATTTTAAAAATCTGGTCACCTTACTGTATGGAAGGGATTAAAGATGCAGATTGCACTGAGTGGGACGTAAGGCACTGACCCAGGAAGGCTGATAATATAAAGTTGGCCATTGCACTTACTGAGGCAGTCTGCACTGAACTGATGGGCCACATCCGACTGCTCCACAGGACTTTGTCCCCAAGGGGAGCTCAAGCTTCCTGTTAGTAGATCGACACAACTTACATGTTCCGGAGATATGCAGCAATAATACAACACCAACATACAGAAGAAATCAGATATTCCTACTAGGGATGAGCCGAACACCCCCCCCCCCCCCGTTCGGTTCGCACCAGAACCTTCGAACGGACCGACTGTTCGTGCGAACATTTAGAACCCCATTGACGTCTATGGGACTCGAACGTTCGAATTTTAAAGCCTAATGCAAGTTATTGTCGTAAAACGTCTTTGAGAACCTGGGTCTTGCCCCAGGGAACATGTATCAATGGAAATTTTTTTTATAAAACGTTTTTTTCTGGAGCAGTGATTTTATTGATGCTTAAAGTGAAAAAAATGAAAAATTCCTTTAAATATCGTACCTGCTGTGTGTCTATAGTATGCCTGTGAAGTGGCACATGTTTAGAACTGTCCCTGCACAAAATGAGATTACTATAAGAAAAAAGTAATTTAAAACTGCTTGCGGCTTTAATGTAATGTCTGGTCCCTGCAATATGGATGAAAATCATTGAGAAAAATAGCACAGACACAGACAGTACACACACCACGTAGCTTTAGGTGCACACTGCAGAGGACACAGGCAGTACACACCACGTAGCTTTAGGTAAACATTGCAGAGGACACAGGCAGTACACACTACATAGCTTTAGGTGCACACTGCAGAGGACACGGGCAGTACACACACCACGTAGCTTTAGGTGCACACTGCAGAGGACACAGGCAGTACACACCACGTAGCTTTAGGTGCACACTGCAGAGGACACAGGCAGTACACACCACGTAGCTTTAGGTACACACTGCAGAGGACACGGCAGTACACACACCATGTAGCTTTAGGTGCACACTGCAGAGGACACAGGCAGCACACACACCACGTAGCTTTAGGTGCACACTGCAGAGGACACAAGCAGTACACACCACGTAGCTTTAGGTGCACACTGCAGAGGACAGAGGCAGTACACACCACGTAGCTTTAGGTGCACACTGCAGAGGACATGGGCAGTACACACCACGTAGCTTTAGGTGCACACTGCAGAGGACACGGGCAGTACACACACCACGCCGCTTTAGGTGCACACTGCAGAGGACACAGGCAGTACACACCACGTAGCTTTAGGTGCACACTGCAGACGACACAGGCAGTACACACCACGTAGCTTTAGGTGCACACTGCAGAGGACACAGGCAGTACACACTGTGATACATTTGCCTATATGTCTCAGTGTACTGCTCCCTGCTAGCCATATGGGTTAGAGGTAGAAAGGAATTTCATGTGTGATTCATTGCTCTGACAGATTATTGACGTGCTAATGTCCCCTCACTATTCTAAAGGTTAATTGATCTATTGTGTTGTGTAAAGAAGATCTGTGTTTACCCTTAAAAGATGTGTATTGTATCATCAGGCTAAATGATTAGAGAAGTAGTATGTTAATTATTCTGATTGCTTCAGTGTAGTAATTAACTCCAGTGATGTCTTTATCTAAAGAAACGTGTCTGCATGGTCGGCTCCGACTTGTCTACTATAATCTGTATGGGAAACCCCACTGTGTGAGGGGGGCGTTCCTAACAGGCTGTAACCACATATAAGCTGAGTTTTTGTGTCAATAAAGTGTCTTGGTTCCAGCATCCAGTCTTGACTCATGTGTGGGGAATCCTGTGATGTTCTTGTATGGAGAGGAGGGAATGCTTGGCGGGGATATCATACCGATACCGTCACAATTGGTTGGCAGCAGCGGGATCTTCCCTTCTACTCTCCTTTACACCCGGATTCCAAGCAGACACGGGAAGAACTACTGGAAGTTCGTGGAAGGATTGCTAGCAACAAAACCAAGCGGGTCATCATAGCGGAATCAATGGAGATAGACCAGGAGGACGGGATTGCAGCAACGCCAGCAGTACAAGAGATGGATACACCAGTGATTCAGGAGGAGGAATCGCCAGCCAACAAGCTAATGAGAGAGAAGCTAGCGTGGTTCGGCCCGAACCCAACGCCGGATGTGGTGCTGAAAGTGATGGACCTGTTAGCGGAGGAGGCTAAACAAATAAGAGACGCAGAACTACAGAAGGCTAAAGAAATAAGAGACGCAGAGCTACAGAAGGCTAAACAAATAAGGGACGCAGAACTACAGAAGGATAAACAAATAAGGGACGCAGAACTACAGTTAAAACTGGCAGCAGCCCAACAAGCAGCCGCACCTTCTCCGAACAGTGAGTACAGCACAGCAGACGCAAGGAAGATTCCGTTTAGCGCTTTTAAAGCTTTTGATGAAAAGGACTGTGAAATTGATAACTACCTGGCGGATTTTGAGCGACAATGTAACCTGCACCGAATAGCTAGAAGAGAGTGGGTTGCAATATTGTCAGGCAAACTGTCAGGCAAAGCTTCTGATGCTTTCCGGACCGTGCCAGATCAGGATATCCATAGCTACGCCCGGGTTAAAGAAGTGCTCCTGGCTCGTTATGCAGTAACCCCAGAGTCCCACCGACAGAAGTTCAGGGACTCACGCAAAACCACGAAAGACTCTTACGCAGAATGGGCATGCCAGCTGTCCCTGTCGGCCTCTAACTGGGTTAACAGCAGCCAGGCCACCACCGCAGAGGACATTTTGCAACTAATGCTCCTGGAGCAATTTTACAATCACATCCAGACGGACGTCAAAGACTGGGTGAGAGATCGCAGGCCCATGACTCTACCAGAGGCCGCGAAGTTGGCGGATGAATATGCGGATACTCGCAAGACAAACCAGGTCACACCACGGGTACAACCTCCACGACCAACGGCGCCCTCACACCCACCAGCCGCTAGATACCAACCTCCTAACAGACCGGTGACATCTAGCCCTCGCTATCCACGCCAGGAGGACAACGAACAACGCTGCTTCCGGTGCGAACAGTTGGGTCACTTCAAGCAGAATTGCCCCATGAATGACAACACCAGGTCAAATTGGTCTCAACCTGGGTACCGCCCACCAGCAGCAGCCCATTGTGTAGACTCGGCTTGGGATCCCCAGGAGCGGGGTCGGGAAGAACCATTGGGCACCCCTTACGAAGCCCTCATGGTACAATCTGCTATTACGGACAACAGGGAACACCATTGTCAGCTGGTCATGGGCTCCAGCCCTGAGCCGGAGGGGCCCTGGAGGGAGCTGGGCAGAAAGAGGCACCGCCGGCCACCCTTAAAGAAGAAGAGGTCCTGGAAGTCATATAACCAGCGGACCTGGGAGGAGAAGAAGCGACTGGAGGAGAGGGAGTCGCAGCGGGCGTCCCAGATGCGGGCCGAGATGTTCGCCAAGGGCCCACCGGTGGCCCCTTACACCACCACCCAGTTCCTGATGATGAAGGACCACGTGGAGAGCCTGCAGGACATGAGCAAGCAGGAGCTGATCCGTGAGTACATAGAGCTGGAGGAGTGCATAAGCCGCATGGAGGAGGAGAACAACCACCTGAGGTCACAGCAGGCTGACCCCCCCAGGCTCCATGAACTGGAGATGGAGCTGGAGAAGCTCCAAGAGGAGAACCGGCGGCTGCGGAGGGAGCAGGGGGTGGCTGACCTTATGGGGCTCTGAGTCCCCTCTCCCCCCCCCCCCCCCGGACTCTGAGCACCAGTGCTACAACAAATATAACTTTTCCTTTTTATGAATCTCCTGTGATTGTCACTTCAGAGCCATAACCTGCCCCCTCCCATAGCGGGACACCTAGACGGCGGCGCACAGACCCATTCGCTGGCTTCACACTGACTTCTGGTGACTTTGCAGATCGCACAAAGACTTGGGGACTGACCGGCGTGTGATCTGACGACCCGGTGACATACCTGAGTCTGAAGCAGTTGCCAAGGGAGGTCAGTCATGCCAAACGGAGTTAACCTCGGACTAAAAGCTCTGAACCCGTCAACCCTACTGGACCAGGGAAGGTCCAACCGGATTTGCCGGAGCAGGGAGCAAAAGGGGGGCCATTGTGATACATTTGCCTATATGTCTCAGTGTACTGCTCCCTGCTAGCCATATGGGTTAGAGGTAGAAAGGAATTTCATGTGTGATTCATTGCTCTGACAGATTATTGACGTGCTAATGTCCCCTCACTATTCTAAAGGTTAATTGATCTATTGTGTTGTGTAAAGAAGATCTGTGTTTACCCTTAAAAGATGTGTATTGTATCATCAGGCTAAATGATTAGAGAAGTAGTATGTTAATTATTCTGATTGCTTCAGTGTAGTAATTAACTCCAGTGATGTCTTTATCTAAAGAAACGTGTCTGCATGGTCGGCTCCGACTTGTCTACTATAATCTGTATGGGAAACCCCACTGTGTGAGGGGGGCGTTCCTAACAGGCTGTAACCACATATAAGCTGAGTTTTTGTGTCAATAAAGTGTCTTGGTTCCAGCATCCAGTCTTGACTCATGTGTGGGGAATCCTGTGATGTTCTTGTATGGAGAGGAGGGAATGCTTGGCGGGGATATCATACCGATACCGTCACACACACCACGTAGCTTTAGGTGCACACTGCAGAGGACATGGGCAGTACACACACCATGTAGCTTTAGGTGCACATTGCAGAGGACACAGGCAGTACACCATGTGAGAATACTGCAGCTAGCACAATCACCTGCCTGCCAGTAAATTAGGAAGTGCAGATCTAGCTAAACTATACAGTGTATAAATATATATACAACACCTGGGATGCATATATATCCTCTACACACTGTAACTTTTAACTGACTAGCCTGCCTGCCTGTCTGCTCTATCTACCTATTAAAAATGACACTCTCTCTCTCTCTCTCCCTCTCTCTGTCTTCTCTCTCTTAACCACCGCAACACACTACACAAGGCTGACCTGCAGGCAGCCTTTTATAGTGTGGGGCGTGTACTAAACCCCCTGAGCCATAATTGGCCAAAGCCACCCTGGCTTTGGCCAATTATGGCTCTCCGTTTTTTGCAAGCTGTGATTGGCCAAGCATGCAGGTCATAGTGCATGCTTGGCCAATTATGAGCCAGCAATGCACTGCGATGCCGCAGTGAATTATGGGCCGTGAAACGCCACTCGAATTTGGCGCAAACGGGCCAAAACATTCGTAATTCGACGGACGATCTAACATACGATGTTCGAGTCGAACATAAGTTCGACTCGAATACGAAGCTCATCCCTAATTCCTACATTCATACTGATTTGTTTATGTGGATACAAAAACTATAAGTCCTAACTGTGCCTCACTTGGGGGGACTGTCCCTCTTTTGAGACCAAATCCCCTTTTGCCTCCTACAGCTTCAGTTGTCCCTCTTTTTGGTCTGATGTCATATCTAACAAAATTTCTATTTTTTTCTACAAAAGTGTTATGCTGCACTAATAATTTATCCAGCCCTTTATATTGCCACATTTGTTATTTTAAGAAACCAATATAAGGGAAAAATAGAGGTAAAAAAGCAGATGAGCCAATCAGTTTCTGCATATTAGAACTTTGCTGGCCAGGGCCATGGCAAGGACATGTTCGTTGCCTACATACTGTGTGCTAAACGGTATCCCTCTTTATCATTTCAGAAAGTTGAGATATATGAGAAATATCAAATAAGAACTGCATTGATTTCTAAAAAAGGAAGAATCTTAAATACAACAGTACGAAGAAGAGACCAGTTTATTACCACCAACCATTACTAATATTGGCATCCTTTCTCATATGAAGTAAACAGGCACCTCCCTTATAATCCTTGTATCTGTTTTACAGTAAAATTACAGAAAAATTATTAAAAGTATAAGTAAATTGAGAAAAAAAAACATGTCTCTTTACATGAGCTAGCTATTTGCGTGGTTTCCATAGCAGCCAGTGGCAGGACAAGGCTATCCAGAGCCCAGGGCAAATTTGTCAACCCCCCCGACCCCTATATGTATGAGCATAATGTATTGAACAAAATTGAGCACTAATCTGCATATTCCCCCATCCTCCCAGGACAAATCTGCTCCCCTGCTGAAATCCCAGGAAAAATCTTTGCCCCCATCACCCCTCTCAGCTTTTTTTTTTGGGGTGGGGGTTGTGCTGTGGGGATTTAAGATACTAGAGGATCTCTTTCCTCAAATTCCCTAGAACAAATACTCTACCCCTCAAATCCCCCCCCCCCCCCGACTACAAATCCCTTCTACTCCACTCCTAATCCCCCCTCTCAGCACAAATCTTCCCCCTCCTGTTACATATCTCTCCCCCTCCCAATTCCCCCCTCCTAGGACAAATACACTTCAATCATCCCTACTAGCACGAATCCCCCCCCTAAAAAGTCCCCTCCTAGCACAAATCCTCTCCACCATATCACTTCTTCTAGCACAATGCTCTTCCCCATCCCAACACAAATCCCCTTTCCTAGCGCAAACCCCCAAATGTCCTCACCTAGAACAAATCTTATCTCCTGCTGCCCACCATATACCCCAACCCAACACAAATCTTGCCCCCACATCTCCTCGTGTAGCCCCCCCACCTCATATGATGCTACAGTGCACAGAGCAGCCACTCCCTCTGCCCGCCCCTTGTCCTGGGCCCTGACAGCAGCATGACTGCTTTAAAGTTAGGTCTAGAACTTACTTCTCCATCCTTGATTGTTGAGCCAAGCATTGTACAGTCAAAACCACACCACCATCTCCCCTATTCATAGGGATAAAGACAGAAAATTTTATTTTTTTCCAGGGTACGTGCAGACTTAATAGTGGCCATGCACGCTTCCATAAATGATCATTTTATTTCCTGATTGCTTTCCCACGATAGAAACAATTGCTCTATAGTCAACAACCTGTTAGATCGATGTGCCAAGCACAGAAAAGTAGATTTCGATCGATAGTTGGAAGATACGTTCAAAGTTATCAATTGCATCTGTGTTTTCACTAAGAAATCACATAACAATAATTTCTACGCTAACCGATCGACTCAGTTTGATTGATCCGAGTTTCAATTGATTGGAAGAGAAGTTATATCTGTTCTGTAGTTTGCTTATTTAATCACTTTGATCGAATTGCACCTTAATCGGATAATAAATCAAAGAGTATGCCCATGAGATTTATTAGATTTTTGCCATGAAGATGCACATGCACCTAGTAGTCCTGCACTCTGATCTTCCAGTGAGTTCAGTTTTCTGCATTTATTTCTATCCTGCATCCCATCTCTCTCTAGGATCTGAAGAAAAGCCCTCTTGTCTACTATACTACATTACTGCTGGGTACTCTGACAGTATTGTCTAATTTACCATACAGTACATACATATTCCTGATCCTGTCCTGATTCAGTTTACTGCATACACCCCAGACCCCTATATTATTTATTCTGTGCATGATTTTGTATACCTCTTCACCACAAATGGGATTTTATACTTGGTACTTGACTACCTCTTTCAGCCCAATACACCTGTACTTCTTTTTTCACTTGTCTACCCATAGATGGCGCAATTCTCCTGCCTTCCTTGAAACTGGCTGTGATGTTCTTCACAGCTAGTTTCTTCTTCTATCTGAATGTCTCTCATTCATCCTGCATGTGGAATAATATCCTATTTGATATGTTACTACCTCAGAACATGATCTCCCAACTTCCTGTGATTAAGTGCACCTCTCCAGTTTGGTTTTGGGGTCCCTATTTGCCCCCCTATTAAGAGATTTTATTGTTAGTTTTACTGTTACTCTTACTACTGTTACTCTTTTTGCCTGCTCTTTGGGCATTGGACTGACACCCCCTGAGACACCAGATTTTCTTTTCTCTATTACAGACTGTATTGTTCTTCCCTAAAATTTGAGATATAAGTTTGATTTGACCATCCCTATTGGAAGGAATAAAAACCAGGCAGGTTTTACAACTCAGTTCTTTGTCAGGCTTTTACTTATATATTTGTTTACTGCCATTTGATTACTTTATATTACTTTATATGATTTCTAAGTACATTTATTACTACACCCATGATTCTGCATACTTATCTGGGATGTCTCCCTTTTAGCATAGCTCCAATTAAAAGGTTAACTATTTTGAGCTGGGATGTTCCTTGTGGTCTCAAAACTAAATGTAAGAGGTTTGTGTTCTCTAAATGTTATATGTAGCACACGCTGACCCCCAAAGGCATACAAGGAACCTCAGGGGCAGGATGGCCTAGCATTTTACCTCAGAGTTTGATCCTTGAGGGTAGTGGAGTAATTTGTACAGAAGGGCGCCAGTCACTTTTGAGAGTAAACAACCCTTTGCTGCAAATTACTGAATGGTTCAGCTACCGACTCCTTGGAGAGAAGTCACCACATTTCCATCAAGAACCAAGGTCCCCTTCAGCTTTTCCAGTACCCCAGTTAGACTGAAGTTCCTCCATGTTACTTTGATCCCCATGCACTGCTTTCAAGAGCGCGAACCTAGGCCTATTCATATGGTCACCATATGGCCTAAGTGGATCCGACATACAACTGCATTCTTCTCCTAGAGTAGGGTGACCAGACATCCCCGGTTTCAGGGGACAGTCCCCGGATAGAGGACACTGTCCCCGGAACAAGTCTGTCCCCGTTTTTTTTCCCCCGATTTGATTTCAACAGGGGCTGGGGCCATTTCAAAGACAGTCAGTGCAGAATTGAAGAAAAAAATTCTGAATTACACACTAGCTTAGGGGGTGTATTTTTTCCATGATCTGTGCCCCTTTCTGATGATCATGTGCTGGTCGGAGCGGAGGGACCATTTCTTTAGTTTCGGGCGCATGCCCATTCAGTTCCGCTCGCATGTTCTTCTGCCTTGGCTCAAGTCCCGAGCAGCCGCCTTCCTGCTTATCTCCTTGCCGTCCCTGGCGGAGTGATCTTCCTCCGCTCCCCACCCAGTAGTAGCCGGGGGGCTGGAGAGTAAGACTTGACAGGCTGTGAGGTGGGCGGCGACGGGCAGAAAGTCGCTGATTGCCGCCATTACTGGTAAAAAAAAATGTCCCCGAATTTCATTTTAAAAATCTGGTCACCTTATTCTAGAGGCCCAGAGGAAGATTGTCTTCCCAAGGTTGCTCCAAAATATGTATACCTTCTCCTAGCCTGTCCCACTGGCAGTAAACCTCCTACTGGTTGGCCAGAGATAAAGTGCCTTGAAAAAGTATTCATACCCAATTGAAATTTTCCACATTTTGTCATGTTACAACCAAAAATGTAAATGTATTTTATTGGGATTGTATGTGATAACATAACACAAAGTGTCACATAATTGTAAAGTGGAAGGAAAATGATAAATGGTTTTCATTTTTTTTTACAAATATATATATCTGAAAAGAACCACCTTTCACTACAATTATAGCTGTAAGTCTTTTTGGGTAGGTTTCTACCAGCTTTTCACATCTAAATAGTGACATTTTTGCCAATTCCTCTTTGCAATATAGCTCAAGCTCTGTCAGATTAGATGGAGAGCGTCTGTGAATTTTTGAGTCTTGCCACAGATTCTTAATTGGATTTAGGTCTGGACTTTGACTGGGCCATTCTAACACATTAATTTGCTTTGATCTAAACCATTCCATTGTAGGTCTGGCTGTATGGTTAGGGTCGTTGTCCTGCTGGAAAGTGAACCTCTGTCCCAGTCTCAAGTCTTTTGCAGACTCTGAGGCCGCGTACACACCATCGGTCCAAACCGATGAAAACGGACCGAAGTTCGCTTTCATCGGTCCAAACCGACCGTGTGTACGGCCCATCGGTCTTTTGTCCTTCGGACAAAAATTTTAGAACTTGCTTTAAATTTGAACCGATGGACTGCTGACCGATAGGTCCAAACCGATGGTTAGTACACAAAGACATCGGTTCAAAACCCGCGCATGCTCAGAATCAAGTCGACGCATGCTTGGAAGCATTGAACTTCATTTTTTCAGCACGTCGTGTGTTTTACGTCACCGCGTTTTGACCCAATCGTTTTTTGGAACGATGGTGTGTACGCACATCAGACCATCAGGCCACTTCAGCGGTGAAACGATGAAAACGGTCTGTCGGACCATTCTCATCGGATGGACCGATGGTGTGTACGTGGCCTAACAGTTTTTTTTTTCAAAGATTGCCCTGTATTTGGCTCCATCCATCTTCCCATCAACTCTGACCAGCTTCCCTGTCCCTGCTGAAGAAAAGCATCCTCACAACATGATGTTGCCACCACAATGTTTCACGGTTGGGGGTGGTGTGTTCAGGGTAATGTGCAGTGTTAGTTTTCCACCTCATATAGTGTTTTGCTTTTAGGTCAAAAAGTTCAATTTTGGTCTCATCTGACCAGAGCACCTTCTTGCACATGTTTGCTGTGTCCCCCACATGGCTTCTCGCAAACTGCAAACAGGACTTCTTATGGCTTTCTTTCAACAATGGCTTTCTTCTTGGCACTCTTCCATAAAGGCCAGATTTGTGAAAAGCACGATTAATAATTGTCCTGTGGACAGATTCTCCCAGCTGAGCTGTGGATCTTTGTAGCTCCTCCGAAATAACCATGGGCCTCTTAGCTGCTTCTCTGATAAATGCTCTCCTTGCCCGACCTGTCAGTTTAGGTGGATGGCCATTTCTTGGTAGTTTTGCAGTTGTTGGTGTTTTTCCCTGTACGGCTGTCCTATTGAAGCCTCGGAGTCTGCCTATTTAAATTTCAACTACTTAAGGGTGTCCTGGCCCCAACCCTCTTTCCCTTGCAAAATATAAAAGGACTGTTAAAATAAATAAAACCTCTAGTGTCTGGCGCCCAATGACTTTTACCACCTTTGCACCCACTATGCCTCACAACCCACTACATATTGAAGGATGTCAGCGGTCTGTGGCCTCAAAGGTTCTCATTAAACTGGAAGAGGTTAGAGATTTTGCTACAGAAAAATAAATGATCAGCATGCCCTGTTTCTTTGTTACAAGCATGTATGTTTATTGGGGTTTGTATTTAGCAGTGTTAATACCTTTCACTGTCCTGTTGTGATATTGTGGTGATTGCTATACTTCTATGGCGTATAATGGATGGCAACTTTGTTGTGTATAATGTTGTGATCACCTCTTGGCTGTGCTACAAGTTATTCTGTAGATTGCCTGTTATCTTTTCTCAACATACAGTACAATTATTTTGAATGAAAATGCTTCAGGTCAACTTAGAACTAGAGTAAGACAATTCACTTTCCTTAGGCCCCTTTCAAACAAGAGGTCCAATCAGATCTACCTCTCAGTTGTTCAGGTAGAACTGATCTGAAGCTTCAGGTTAGTCTATAGGCAGCTGTTTGCAAATGGACCTTTATGTCTTCAAGTCCAATTGCCTCCAAATCAGTCCAGACCAGAAAAAGTTATGGAAAAGGTCTGCGTCCTTCATAGTCCTTTTGGAAGGTGCCTTAGAGAAATAAGGAAGATGCCTGTGCCATGTCAGAACAGTACTAAGGCAAAAAATAAAGAAATGAAGAAAAGTGACACATTTCCTGTATACGGTCAATACCAGCCACAGACTGATAACAGACAGGCCAATTTTTTTATCAATGATATCATGGAATAGAAAATCACAATTTACAAAAGTGTGTACCATGTATACCATTAAAAACACAATTAAAGTACTAACTGCCTCTTTCAGAACACTGTGGCAGCCTCCCACAGCAGGGAAAGCACCTGGGTCTGAAAATATTAATAACATTCAATGAGGAAATATCCTCAGCCAAGGAACATAACAAAGCCACATAGAGATATACTGTACTGTATGTATATTATTTAGAGAAGGTGATACAAAAGTGGAAGCACCATGTGCATTTGTAAAGTAAAATATGTAATTTATATGTATGAAAAACAATAACTTTACATATAGACGCAAAGATAACTAAGCCTGCATCTGGTTATTGCATACACATCAAGTCTATGGCCTAAGAGAACTAACCTATAGTGTATGAAGAGGCAGTGATAAGTATTTCTTGGGCCACATAAGGGATGTTGATGATAGACATTAAGGAAGAACACTGGGGTACATCATGCATTATTTTTGATCAGTGGAATCCATCATAATCCATGAAAATGAGAAACGATCTCTTCCCAGATACAGTATCCTAGGATGACACTGGGTCTAGCAGGCAGTACAAAGGTATTTACAAGCACCAGGCCTCTAAACAATTTTCCGAAATTTATCATTTTGAAGGTATGCTTGTAATGCCGCGTACACACGATCACTTTTTGTGATGAAATAAAATGACATTTTTAAAAATGTAATTTAAAATGATCGTGTGTGGGCTTCACATCATTTTCCGTCTTCTGAAAAACAACAAAAAAAAATTCGAACATGCTTCAATTTTTTATGTAATTTTTGAAAATGTAATGCCCCGAAGCAAGTTTTGAGATGGGAGGTAAAACTACCATTCATAATGGAGTAAGCACATTCATCATGCTGTAACAGACAAAAAAGCACAAATCGTCTTTTACTAACAAGTAACCAGCTAAAAGCAGCCTCAAGGCGTATAGAACTTCCCCTTTAGAGTGCCGTCGCTTTGTTCATCATTTTTCGAAAACAATGGTGTGTGGGCAACATCATTTTTAATGATGAAGTTGGAAAAATTTCTTTTTTTTAAGATGAAAAATGACATTTTTTTTCAAGACAAAAAGTGATCGTGTGTAACATAACTGCACAATAAATTAGAAGACATTGTTTTCTGGTCAGTTAACCAAATATTTTATTGTAGTCAATGATTGCAGTAAATTAATCAGTAGAAGATCAACTATAATTGGTCCATATGGGTTATTTACTATACCATGTCTGTTTCACTTTACCGTAATAAATAAATCAAAATGAGTGTTATAAAAAATGGAAACCTTGGGATCTATCTCTGTTAGTTCATTGAACTACAATATGATACTGTTGATTTTTTTTATTAATAAACAAATCCATAAGGTCTTTATGCCTCTATAATGTTTTATCAATGATTCATTTATACATCCCAATGTTTGTATTCCTCCCTCTTATATCACTGCTACTTATACATTATGCTGATATTCTTTGCACCCATATTTATGTATGTACCTCTTACCAATGTACAGTTAAATTGTATTGAGACTTATTTTTCAATAAACTGTTTGTAAAAAATAAGATTGAAAGCTGTATGGTCAGCTCTACAATCTGTTACAGCTAATTAAAATCTTCCATCACATCCAGTCAGTGTTTCATACAATCTCATCCAATTTTTAAAAATACATTTAATAATGTGCCATTATTTCTAGCTTGTTAGCAAAAGCTATTAAAGCTGAAAAAAACTAAATGTCCTTTCTTGCAGTGGGGCTGTGCCTGCACTGCAATGGTCAACTGCTTATTATTATTATTATACACTATTTATATAGCGCCAAAAGTTTACGCAGCGCTTTACAATGTAGAGGGGGGACAGCACAATTACAATACCGTTCAATACAGAAGGTACAGGAGAGCTTACATTCTTACATTCTAAAGGGAGAGGGGGTGGTACCAAAGGCAATAGCTGCAGAGAGTGATTTGATGGGCGTGGCTCGGGGACAGTTGTTAGGTGGGTGTGGAATAGGCTTCCCTGAATAAATGAGTTTTCAGGGATCTCCTAAAGGTGAAAAGGGTAGGGGCTGGTCAGACATACCGGGGCAGGGAGTTCCAGAGGATGGGAGAGGCTCTGGAGAAGTCCTGAAGGCGAGGGTGGGAGAAGGTAACAAGGGAGCCAGAGAGCAGGAGGTCCTGGGAGGAGCGGAGGGGGCGACTTGGGCGATATCTGCAGATGAGGTTGGTGACGTAGATAGGGCCGATGTTGCGAATGGCCTTGTATGTTGTGGTTAGCATTTTGAATTTTATACGGTGAGGTAGGAGAAGCCAGTGAAGGGATTGGCAGAGAGGAGCAGCAGTCACAGATTGGTTAGTGAGGTGTATTAGTCTAGCAGCAGAATTCATAATAGACTGAAGGGGGGATAGCCTGCGTAAGGGTAGGCCATTAAGGAGAGAGTTGCAGTAGTCAAGGCGGGAAATAATCAAGGAGTGAATAAGTTGCTTTGTAGTGTCATTAGTCAGGTAGGGTCAAATTCTGGAGATGTTGTGGAGGTTAAGGCAGCAGGATTTAGCCAGCGATTGGATGTGGAGGCTGAAGGAGAGGTCAGAGTTAAGGATTACACCCAGCACCCTGGCATGTGTGAAGGGACCAATGGTTGTGTTGTTGATATTAATGGTCATGGGGTGGACCATGAAGGAGGAAAATTAACAAGCTCAGTTTTAGAAAGATTGAGTTTGAGGAAGTGGTGTGACATCCATACCGATATGTCCTTTAGTAAGTTTGAGATCCGTGAGGAGATAGAGGGGGTGAGTTTAGCAGTGGAGAGATAGATCTGGGTGTTGTCGGCATAGAGGTGATATTGGAAGCCATGGGAGGTTATCAACTGGCCCAGGAAAGAGGCATAGGTTAAGAAAAGGAGGGGCCCAAGGGCGGAGCCTTGGGGTACCCCAACAGAAAGAGGAAGAGGAGCGGAGGAGATGGATTTGTGAGTGACACTGAAAGTGCGCTGAGATAGGTAGGAGGAGAACCAAGATAAAGCAGAATCACGGAGGCCAAGGAAGTGTCGTTTTCTGAGAAGGAGCAGGCAGTCAATGGTGTCAAAGGCAGCAGAGAGGTCTAAGCGTATGAGTATGGAGTAATGGCCATTGGTTTTAGCAGTTAGTAGGTCATTGTGAGTTTTAGTAGGGTAGTTTCAGCAGAATTTTGTGGGTGGAAGCCGGACTGTAGGGGGTCGAGAAGGTTGTCGTCCGTGAGGTAGCGACTCATTCAGTCATGGACAATGCGTTAGATGAGCTTGGAGGCAAACAGGAGCTGGGAGATGGGTCTTAAGTTATTCAAATAGGTGGGGTCTAGTGAGGGTTTTTTAAGTATGGGGTAACCAGTGCATGTTTGAGCGGGGAAGGAAAGTTGCCAGAAGAGAGGGAGAGGTTAAAAATGTGGGTTAGGGAGTTCAGGATAGAGCGGGAAGGTGGTCGCAGTAATTGAGAGGGTACAGGGTCCAGGGGACAGGTAGTGAGGTGGGCAATAGAGAGGAATTTATCAACCTCATCGGTGGTAACTGGACAAAAGGAGGAGAGTATTGAGTGTGGTGTTGGACCTGATGTGTTGGGTAGTGGAGGAATTTGAAAGCTGGATGTCTCATTGCGAATTGTGTAGGTTTTACTTTTGAAATGGTTGGCAATCTGTTTAGCGGTAAGCAAGTTGATGGGTGGGGGCAGTAGGGGGGTTAAGTAAGGAATTAAGACTTGACGAGGTTTGGATAAGAGGGTTTTGATGAGAGTGTTGTAGTAGGTTTGTTTAGCAGTGTGGAGGTAGGAGTTGTATTTGAGAAGGGTAGATTTGTAGAGTGTAAAGTCTTGCAGGGATTTCGCCATGCTCGCTCAAGAGCACAGCTGTGTCTCTTGAGACTTCTGGTGTCATCTGTTTGCCAGGGTTGTGGCAGATGGGGCCTGGTTCTGCATGTAGAAAGAGAATCAAGAACTTCTAGGAAGGATGACAGCGCGGTGTTGCGTGGTTAGGTCTGGGCAGGATAGGGGTGCGATTTTGTCGTAAAGGCCGTCAGTAGCAGAGTGAAGAAGGGAAGAGTTAAGGATGTGAAGGTTTCTGCAGGTAGTGGTTTGGGTTGGCAGCATGGGAGGTGGGAGACAAGGAGAGTGTGAAATGGATAAGGATGTGATCAAAGCGAGGAAAGGGTGTGTTAAAGAGGTTGCAGGGAGTGCAGCGATGGAAGAATACAAGGTCTAAAGTGTTGCCGTTGGAGTGAGTGGTAGTTCGTGTCCATTGAGTTAGGTTAAAAGAGGAGGTTAGGTTAAAAGAGGAGGTTAGGTTGAGTAGTTGAGAAGTGGTTGCAGTATTAACATTGATTGAAATGTTAAAGTCACCTAGGATGATGGCAGACACTTCAGAGGAGAGAAAATAGGGTAGCCATGCAGAGAAGTCATCCAGAAAGCGTGACACTGGTCCAGGAGGCTGATAAATGACTGCAACCATCAGACAAGCTGGAGAGAAAAGACAAATGGAGTGCATTTCGAAAGAGCAGGGGGAAAGAGAGGGAGGTGTGGGAATAACCTGGAAGGTGCATTGTGGAGAGAGGAGAAGTCTGACACCACCTCATATTCGTCCACTGGGTCTGGTGGAGTGAGTCCAGAGGAGGCCACTGTGGGACAGGGCAGCTGGAGAGGTAGTGTCGAATTCCTGGAGCCAGGTTTCAGTAATAGCAAATAGATTAAGGGATTTGGAGAGGAAAAGGTAATTGACAGAAGCTAGTTTGTTGAAAACTAAGCGGGCATTGCAGAGGGCACATGAAAGAGGGGGACTGACTTGTGGAATCAGGGGAATTGGCATGAGAAGGTGGGCGTTACGACTACTGTTAGAAGGGGTAAACACCCAATTTTGGCATTGGGAATTGGGTGTGCTAGGGCCGGGGTTTAGTGCGATGTCCCCAGACATTAGGAGTAGTAGGAGGGTGAGGGTGGTAAGGCGGGAGTGGGATTTATAGGAGGGCAGATGCAGTGGTGGAGTGTAATGCCGCGTACACACCATCACTTTATGTGATGGGAAAAAACCGACGTTTTTAAAAACGTCAATTTAAATGACTGTGTGTGGGGGAAAACGTTGTTTTATGTCTTGTGAAAAACGACAAAAAAAAATTGAACCCGCGCATGCCGAGAAGCAAGTTGTGAAGCGAGCTTCAATGGAAAAAAGTGGTGAGCGTAACCTCACTTTGCTAGAGCATTGTGAAAAAACGATGGTGTGTAGGCAACGTCGTTTTTGAAAATTGAAGTTTCAAAAACGTCGTTTTTTACTTCACAGAAAATGTCGTTTTTTTTCATCACATAAAGTAATGGTGTGTACGCGGCATCAGTGGTGATACTGTGTGGGTTTAGAATGAGCAGGAGGTGGTAAGTGCAATAATATTGAGTGGGCAGAAGAGAGAGAGACAGGTTGCAGGCTGGAGAGGGGGGATAAAGAAATAAGAGTTTGAGGAGAGAGGACGTTATAACAAAGATTAGTGGCATGTTGGAGTGTGGGGAGAGGAGAATAGAAGGAAGGCTGAGAATAGTTAGAGGATGAAGAGAAACTTCCTGCAAAGTAGCTTTGGAACACTAATGTATGTACTTACTTTTTTGTAACAGTGGCCCAGATTCAAGAAGCACTTGCGCCCGCGCAACCATAGGTTACGCAGCGCAAGTGCTTACTTGCTCCGGTGTAACGAGTGCTCCTGATTCAGGAACCTCGTTACACCGACTGCAGGCTAAAATCTGCGCGGCATAAGGCTCTTATGCCTTGCAGATTTTAGGCTGCATTCTTGCGGGGGCCGCTAGGGGGCGCTCCCATTGTGTATCAGCGTGTAGTATGCAAATTGCATACTACCACTGATTCACAAGCTTGCGCGGGCCCCGCGCAAGCCATGTACGGAGTTTCCGTACGGCTACTTTTAGCGCAAGGCTGCCCCTTCTAATAGTAGGGGCAGTCAATGCTAAAGTATAGCCGGCCTTCCCGCGCCGTGAAATTTGAATTTCACGACGTTTGCGTAAGTGAAACGTGAATGGCGCTGGACGCCATTCACGTTCACTTAGAAGCAAATGACGTCCTTGCGACGTCATTTGCCGCAATGCACGTCGGGAAAGTTTCCCGACGGAGCATGCGCTGTACGCTCGGCGCGGGAGCGCGCCTAATTTAAATGATTCCCGCCCCCGGCGGGATCATTTAACTTGCGCGCGCTTACGCCGGGCAAATTTGCCGGCGCGCCCTCGCAATTCACGGAGCTACTGCTCCGTGAATCGAGGGCAGCGCAAAATATTTGCGGGGGCGCAGGGCAAAATCGTTGCCCTGCTCCCCCGCAAATATCGCGCAATTCTACTTGAATCTGGGCCAGTGTCTTCAGTCATCTGCCCTTTGTCCATCAGCATTCATGTGCTTCCACTAAGGAGACTTTAAATTTAGAGTTAGGACTGCAGTACATAGGGAGCCTTGACGGGGCCTGCAGCTTACGTATGCTATTTGCAAATGTGTGCAACTAAACCCCTGTTTTTAAACGCACTGTTAGACAGGTGGATTTGGTTGGTAAGTTTGAGCTTGGATATTCCGTGTTATTTTTGACATGTGTGCGCCCTCTCCAGTGCTCCTTACTGTATAGACCAGTCATAGGTATGGGTAGTGACAGTTAGTTTGCCTTAGTCAAAGTGCTCGTGGACAAGTGCCAAACACTTGTTGCCGGCGTGACACTTTGTGCAAGGGGTGGCCAGCCCAAACCCTCGCCCTCGACATGCTTATGTATGTCTATTGACACCCCTGCTGCCGTGGGCTTCTTTGTGCTGTTAGACCTGTCCCTGCAGCCTCTTCTTCAATGCACTATAATCTAAGGTCCAATAAACATCATCAAATCTGATGAAGGGCCCTAGCCTTGCATTGGATGTAAGGACACCAAGAGACATGCCACTGCCATAGCATAGGGGACAAACATCTGCTTAACTTTGAGTTTTCCCAGAACTGGGTTTAAGCATTAGGTATTGGTCATGCTAACACTTTTAAACATTTTCAATTTATTAAGGGCTCATTTCCAGCACACTGCTGTGTGGTTCCTTGGTGTTTCATGCAATTTCCTGCCATGGTGTTTTATGCTTTAAAGATTAAGAAGCCCACTTAAAATGAATGAGCAGCACGCACCTCATTAACAAAAAATAATACAGGCTGAAATTTTGCACAATGCAGCAGGGCATGCATTGTAATGCACTTGTACTTTGTGAAGATTCTCAGAGGTTCATATGACTTTCATCCCAGCACACCAACACACATATTTTGCTCTAGCACATCTTGTGGTGTCGCACATTTTTTTTTTCATATAATCTTTATTTTAATTTCTGCAAACATAAATAATATAATAGAAAAAAAAAAAGGTACACAGTAAAAGAAAAAAAAAAACGAGTACAAAAGAACATATGCAAGAAATGCAATCTATATAGTAAGGTGCAAACACAGGGTTTAGCCGAACAAATGCCAACTAGCGGACTTCAATCATAACAGATATATACCGTAAAAGCACAGAAATGTTGCTATTTCCCAGGGGGCGAACCGGGTGATGAGTTCAGGCAGAGAATGAGCCAATGGGACCAGTCCAAAGGGGACCATGGCATTATAGAAAGGGGGGGGGGTTGGGACTTTAAATGATATGTGTGATACACAAATGATAAATTGGTGCACAACGATACATAGGTTTATTCATAAAAGTACACATAAAAAAACATGGTACATTGCAAGTATGACGAGCTGATATGCATATAATTGACAACAATAGAAAAGTTCATGATTGCATATAGTGAATAAAATTCATATATATATATATATATATATATATATATATATATATATATATATGATTTTGATGTAAATGCATGACTAAAATAAAGACTGCTTCCTAAAATCTTGACGCGTTTCGTGAATGAGGTTCCACTTCTTCAGGAGCCAGTGCATAATGCGTAGCTACAAAAATATATAAAATTACTCAAATAAGGATTAATAAGAATAAAGGGGAAGAGGAAATAGGACACCCCAAGGTTACTTACATATCAGCTCCAAGATATATCATAGGATGCTGAGAACTGAAGGTTGAGGAAGGTTTGGAAAAAGGCACCACACCATAACCTCTACTAGCACTGCAATCACCTGGTCAACCAAGTGGGGATATAGGAAGAATGCATGAATTAAAGGAAACACAAAAAATTAACGTTTCAAACAGAACAAGGCTTTGACACTTGTAGGGGCAGGATATGATAAAACAGGAAAGCTAAATGCAGGTGCTAGGGTCAATGCCCCATTCATAAATCAGTTGTGAGTAATAATGTCATGATAGGAGGGAGAGTCCCAGTGACAGAACCTAAAGCATCCCATGACAGGCTGACGCCTGACAGGAGTAGCCGCAGCAGAACAAAGAGAGATAAATAGAAAGCGCTAAGAGGGTTCTGATCCTGATTGTCCCATGCTATAATTAATGCAAACAGACCAAACAGAAAAAAAAACGTTCACATTCTTTGCATTTAGCTATCCACTCCTCTGCCTCCATAATCAAGGATGCTAAACTTACCCAATCCTGCCAGCTAGGAACTTAAGGCTTCTTCCAGAACCTTGGCATTAAACGCCTAGCCACTTTAAGAAGATAAGGTAAAACATATGCATCGGTAAGTCAGGTACGTCAATATCTAAAACATATCTAAAATAATTTTAATTTGGGATCTAATATCAGGGACGAAGCTTTGGGCATTCCCACAAAATATGTAGGAAAGAGCCACGTTGGCCGCAGTTCCTCCAACAGGTGCCAAAGTGTGAGGGGTAAATCATTGCCAACCTAGAAGGCACCCTATACCAGCGTGTTAACAACTTATAATTTTTTTCTTGCATACACGTATCAAGGGTCAACTTATACAGGTGGTCAAGCTGGGTCTTAAATTTGTGGTGCAGGTCTGTCTCCCATTCACGGATATAAAAGTGTTGCACATTTTTACAGTGTGTTACCGCAAAGTAAATGGTGCTAATGGGCCCCTATTTGTAAATAATCTGTGCTTCCCTTCCTTTAGGATTTGGTCTCATCTTGCAACCTTCTATTTGCTGGAGGTCAATTCATTAAAGCAAACAAGAGAGTAGTGAAAGAATACTTCAGTATTTCCTGTAGATCAAATGTAGTTCAATGTACTTCAGGCCATTCCATAAACAATGCTAGTGACAATTGGACTTGCATCTGCGGCGCTGCACCGATTTCAAAAAGTAGTTTCTGTACTACTTTTTGCGATTTCGGCCCTCGATTTACATTGACATCTGTGCAGAAACCTGCACAAATGTCTCTGTAATCGCAGCTGAAATCAGGACTGACAAGCGGGAGTGAAATCATGCAAGCTCAGCTGAACACGCACGACTTCACTCCTGCAGCCCAGTGTGAACCTGAGCTCAACGCTACTTATTTTTCAGTTGAAGGGGTGGTTCCCCCTAAAAAAAATTCTAACAATACATTCGGAAGACTGCTTACACTGCAGGTAGGCTGGCTTTTTTTTTTTTTTTTCGTACATACCTCGATCATATCGCATATCGCCGTTTCATCCCTCGGCTTCCGGGTATGAGTCTTGCTGAACCTAGTTGATTGACGTTCCTCCGACCGGCGCATACTGCGCGTCACGACTTTCCGACAGAAGCCGAACGTCATTGCGCAGGCGCCGTATAGAGTCGGCTCTATACGGCGCCTGCGCAGCGACGTTCGGCTTCTTTCGGAAAGTCATGACGTCAAGTATGCGTTGGTCGGAGGAACGTCAATAAACTAGGAACGCCCACCGCCACAAGACTCATGCCGCGTACACACCATCGTTTTCTGCGATGGAAAAATGCGACGCTTTATGTGCTTTAAAAAAACGTCATTTTTCAAACTTCAATTTGAACAACGACGTAGCATACACACCATCGCTTTTTCACAACGCTCTAGCACAGCGCAGTTCCGTCAATCACGCACGACGTCACTATAAAGGGTCGTTTCCATGCGGAAGACGGCCTCTTTTGCTGATATCGTGTTGCTGCGTGTTAGTAAAAGTTTGGTGAGATACGATTCGTGATTTTCAGTGACTGTGCTTTAAATTTCGTTTTCTGTCGTACAGTTTGTCTATTTGTTGTCGGATCTGTGATACAGTGCTTGTACTAAGGACGTATTTGTTTAGGCATTACGTTTGGTGTGCACGGTGCTGTTTAGCAGGTCGTTCTTCAAAGGCCATTCTTTACTTCAGGGCGTAATTTTTAGTCTGATCTGATTTGACGACCGTTTTCTAGCCATGTTGCGGGTACGAACTCGTCGCCGAGATCGTGCTGTGCTTGTTGTTAGGATGTGTGCTGCATCCCAGCGACGGTCCATGAACAGGGTGAGGAGGAGGTTGTGGACCAAGAACTGGTTGCTACGCAGGGACCAGTTCTCTCATATGCCTCTGCTGCGGGAGATCCGAGAAAATAACCCTGATGATTTCAGGAATTTTCTTAGGATGTCTGACCCCGTATTTCAGCAGCTTTTGGCTTTGGTGTCGCCATATATCACCAGGCAGGACACCGTTATGCGGGAAGCCATCACTGCTGAGCAGAGGCTAGTTGCTACGTTGCGCTACCTTGCAACAGGGAGAAGTCTGCAGGACTTGAAGTTCTCGACGGGCATCTCCCCCCAGGCTCTGGGCCTCATAATCCCTGAGACCTGTTCGGCCATCATTCAGGTTCTTCAGGAGGACTATGTTAAGGTAAGTGGTGTTCTTTCAATGGTCAAACTAATTCCCAAAAAAAAAAAAAAAAAAAAAACTTTTCTAATATGCTCAGAATGCTCACTTTGTCTCTATGTATGCTGTTCTACACAATTAGTAAAGCCCTACATGTTTATTTAATTTAGCCAACCTGTCCATCATTCTATGTTGTGGGCAAACCCACCTAGCATAGTCCCTATATTCCCGTTTATTTGTGGCCTCCATTGTAGTGCTGCATTTTGTGTGTCCCTATATCCCTGTTTATTTGTGGCCTCCATTGTAGTGCTGCATTTTGTGTGTCCCTATATCCCCGTTTATTTGTGGCCTCCATTGTAGTGCTGCATTTTGTGTGTCCCTATATCCCCGTTTATTTCTGGCCTCCATTGTAGTGCTGCATTTTGTGTGTCCCTATATCCCCGTTTATTTGTGGCCTCCATTGTAGTGCTGCATTTTGTGTGTCCCTATATCCCCGTTTATTTGTGGCCTCCATTGTAGTGCTGCATTTTGTGTGTCCCTATATCCCCGTTTATTTGTGGCCTCCATTGTCCAAACCCCCCCCCCTAGATTTTTGAAATACATACTAATAATTATTTTTCTTATTTAGATATTTTTTGGGGGGTTGTTTCTCATCTCATCTTGAGCCCCACTCCCCCTAAATATATTTTTTCAACATCAGAGGGGGGTGATTAATATGCTTAATTGTTCACATGTTTTTTTTTAATACTAACCTTTTTTGTTGAATTGTTGGTGGGATCCCTTGTAATTTTAGCTATATTCTGTTTAAAATCTTTGTTCTAATGTTTTTTATTTTTTCTTTCTATCCAGTTCCCCACCACGCCACAGGAATGGCAGACTGTGGCAGCGGACTTCTCCCAGCGTTGGAACTTTCCGAACTGTGGAGGAGCCATTGATGGCAAGCACATCCGCATTGTGCCCCCACCCCATAGTGGATCCCATTTCTTCAATTACAAGGGGTTCCACAGCGTTGTTTTGATGGCGGTGGTCTCTGCAAATTACGAGTTTTTGTACGTGGATGTTGGGAAAAATGGCCGGATGTCGGACGGCGGTGTCTTTGCGGAGACGGAGTTCGCACAACGGCTTCGGTTGGAGGACCTAGGATTGCCACCTGCGGAGGAGAACGAAGAGGGTCTGCCCTTCGTGTTTGTAGCAGATGAGGCTTTTGGTTTGGGTCCCCACCTCATGAGGCCATTTCCCCAACGCACCCTCACCCCTGAGAGGAGGGTTTTTAATTATCGGCTGGCCAGGGCAAGACGTGTGGTAGAGAATGCCTTTGGAATCATGGCCAGCCGATTCAGATTGTTTTTAACAGCAATAAACATGGCGGAATACAAGTGGAATTATATTATACTATCTTGTTGCATTTTGCACAATTTTTTGAAAAGAAATTCTCAAACGTACCTGACGGTATTGCCTGATGAGGCTGATCTTGTGGCTCCGGAGCCGGGACATCAGGCTAGCCATAGAGGCTTGGCCCCCCAAACCGCACGTGCAGTGCGTCAATCCTATGTGGACTATTTTATGGGGAGGGGGGCCATTGCAATGCCTGATCTTGTTTAAAAAAATAAATTTTCTTTTTGTTTGATGAAACAGTGTTTATTTGTTTGATTTTAGTTATTTGTAAGTTTTGGGGGGTAATGTTTCTTTTTCGTAGGTTCTCATCCAGCCATGTGTTTGGGATGTAATAAATTCCCATGAGTGTTAAATCTTAATAACTCTACAAATATGCCTGAGTAATTGAATGAGTCTGCATTGATACCAATAACTACACACAAATTGTTTGGAGTCCAAAATGTTATTTATTTGTTACTTTTTTAGTTTTGATTAGTACAACAAATCAATATTTTTATTTTTTTGGTCTTTTTTGATTATTACAAAATATAATATTTTTTTTATTTTTTTTGGTCTTTTTGGATTATTACAAAATATAATATATTTTTTTTTTTTTTTGGTCTTTTTTGATTATTAGAAAATATAATTTTTTTTTTTTTCTTTTTTTGGTCTTTTTTGATTATTTCAAAATATAATATATTTTATTTATTTTTTTGGTCTTTTTTGATTATTACAAAATATAATTTTTTTTATTTTTTTTTTTTTTTTTTTTTAATTCAAGGAAAAAAGAAAATACACCAAAAATTAAACCCTCCCCAAAACATTAATAAAATTTTTAAGCTGCCGTTCCAGCGTCTTTGCTTTGTGACGTATTTCACGGCAGGCCAGACGTATGTCCTCAACTTGGGCCCTGCAGGTGAGAACCTCGCCGATGAGGAGCTGGGCACTATACGTGTCCAGTCCCTGACCAGCCCGATTTCCTCCTGAAATGTGGAACCAAAACATGTGTTAAAAGATTGTATGCCTATATCTATATTCACAGAAAATGTGGTAGATGTTACTTTACCGGATGTTGAGGCAGGTTCCTCTTCCTCTACATCCCTCGGGGGTGTGGCTTGATTGGCTTGTGCCTCCTGCCTTTGTGCTTCATTGTGCCCTACAAGATTGAAGAAAGGGAAAACATGAGGTTCAACCATTACGAGCGGCCTGAAATGACACCCAAAAAATAAGAAATGCTAAACAAAAGGTCACTATTGTTGATTTTTAAACAATTATCAATAAAATAGACCAATATTTAATCCATTCACAAAGTAATCTCAAATCAGTTAACACAATTTTTAAGTTTAGATATGTAAGCTAAACAAGTCTCCCCTGGATCTGCTCACCCCTGTGTGTGACCCAACATAGGTTGTGATTGTGACAAACAATTGTGCTACTGAGTACACATGTTCAATAAAAAAAGGAGTAGCAAACGCTCCTTTTTGTGAATCTCAAGGTATTTACGTTTCTTCTAAAATAAGCTGAAACACATTTCCATCTATTCCAGAATTGAATACACCTTTTTTTTAAGCCCCAAAAATGTCACAACTTTCATATTTGTGTCGACTAATTGGTCATAGGAGTCGTCGTTCATTCGCCCACAATTCCTCAATTTACGATTTTTGTTCAGATACAGTGCTTCAACTCCCCTTTGCACATGCCAACTAGGCATGATGCCATTTCTCGTTAATATGGTATTGGATTATTGAAAGTCACCGAATGAACGACGACTACGACGACTGCATCATGCGTCCACATTCATAATATTCATTTTATGGTCAACCTGGCACAAAAAAAAAAATGGCACAAAGAACACACAAAAATAATTAAATACACATGGAAAAAACTTACTTCTTCTTCGAATCACCTTATTAATTCGGTAAAGTTGGTGGGGTTCCCTTTTTTTCAAATCCGACCACCTTTTGCGCAGGTGCTCTCTGCTCCTGGTTTTCCCAAACTTCCGCTGGAGCCTACGGATGACCTTCTCCATAATTTGTGCTTTTACTTTATTGGGATGCATGTAGGGGCCATGCTTGGCATCATAGTCCTCCCTCCTCAATATGGTGACCATCTCCACCATTTCATTAAATGACATGTTGGAGGCTCTGCAGCGGAATCTGCGGCGTGGTTGGGCCTGGCCTGCCTCCTGGCTTGAGCTGGAATACACCTCCATGTTGTCCATCTTTTCTCCCTCACCAAACGACAGAGAAGGGGCGTGGAAAGGACGATACCGAACGTCAGGGGCGGGGTGTCGTGCGGAGCGTCACGCGTGCGTAGTGTAAAAGGGATGGGACGTGTTTGGAAACGGCCTGCATAGTCTGTGGAAGAAGTCGTAATTCCCGATCTTTCCTAACGACGAGACGTAAGTTTTTAATTCCGACTTTATTATAGTGAATAGGGAATGAGTTTGTGGGCTAGTTAGGGGAAGTAAGCTAGTGCCTTTAATTACATTATGTTTTGGCTTCTGTTTCATGTGCAGAAAGAATGGATGCCTTCAAGGATGCGGACTTCCTCACAGACTTCATCCAAAAATGGAAGGAACATCCAGTTCTGTGGCAAACCAAAAGCACACTAAATAAAAACAAAGATGCCAGGGAGAAAGCTAGACAGAGCATGCTTGTTTTTGTGAAAACAAGGGTCCCCAACGCCACAACAGCCACTGTGAAAAATAAAATCAATTCCATCAGGGGCACCTACAGGGCCCAACGGGTCCAAGTCCTGGCCTCAATGAGGTCTGGGGCTGCAGCTGACTCCATATACAAACCAACCCTGTGGTACTATAGTCAGCTGCAGTTCCTGGACGACCACATTGAGACCAGGACATCCATGTCTACCCTTCCCCCAAGAGGTAGCTCCCAGCTTCCCAGCAGCCAATCCTCCAGTCTTCCCTGCAGACAAGAGCAGACAAGCTCGGAGGAAGAGGAAGAGTTCCTGGAGGACCCCAATTGTGAGCCGTGGAGAATGGTATGTGTTTTTTGTTTGAATTTAGTTAGTATATGACAAGTATAGTAATAATGGTAAATGTATGTTACTATTGTTCTAAATTCTATGTGAATCTCGTAAGTTTAGGGATAGGATCAATAGTCAGTAGTGGGAAAACATGATGGGGTCAAAATGGGCAAATTAATAATGTTGATGAAGGAGTGGGTGGCATTTTCAGATAGGCCAGTAGGGGGGGAGTAACGCAATACACCTGCAAGGGGTCCCAGATGGAAGACACCCTTTTTTAGTACTATCTAGTTGACACTAAATTGATTAAATTAATTTTTGGGGAAAAGGCCACTTATTTACTAAATTAGGCATGCAACAACCCACATAATTCCAGGGGGACCATGTCTGAAGGTGTTTAAGGGGCCACATAATTAAGGATGGCGACCCTGTGTGTAATATATATTGACATTCAATTTGCATCACTCATGATTGTAAAAATGTGTGTGATTAATGACAAACACAAATAACATATGTTCCTTTTTTTCATACACAGGCAGACCCAAGCCAGGAACAGCCAGGGCCCACAGGGAGCCAGGAAGAGACAGGGCCCACAGGGAGCCAGGAGGAGCCAGGGCCAACTGCAAGGCAGGAGGTGGCAGAGCCCACTGGGAGCCAGGAGGTGGCAGGCCCCAGTGGGACCCAGGAGGCACGCCGGCGGGATACCATCTCCCGGATCCCTCCATTCCGCAATCCCAATAAACGGCTCAGGAGTATGCGACAGATGGAGGAGGAGACCCAGGGCCTGCTTCGCCAAGCTACTGCAGCCATCCGAGAGCCACCCAGTGAAGTTGAGGGGTTCGCAGCGCTCATTGCAGCCAAGCTGTACAATCTGGAGCAGAGCCAGCGTGTGCGCTGCGAACTCCTCATGTTCGAAGCCATAACCATGGCATCCCTGGGGCAGCTCGATGACGACACCCACATTGTGCGGATTGCTCCTCCTGTCCTTGCTGCTCCTCCTGCTCCTGCTCCTGCTCCTGCTCCTGCACCTGCTCCTGCTCCTCCACCTGCTCCTGCTTCTCCACCTCATGAGGCTGCTATGGCTCCTGCCACCTCATCTCCTCCAGGAACCCAGCCCCCAAGGACTCGGGCTACCGGGAAGGCTGCAGGGAAGACTGCAGGGAAGGCTGCTGGGAAGAAAAGGGCGAAGAAATAATACGGTGCCCCTGATGGAATTTTTATGTGGACTCACAGGCTGTATTTGTGGCTTCGGGGACCCTTGTTTTCAGAAAAAAACAAGCATGCTCTAAAGTGCTGCCTACCCTGGCATCTTTGTTTTTATTATGTTGTGTTTTTGGGTTGCCACTTTTTTTTTTTCAAAATTTTTATGAAGACTAAAATAAAAATTAATTTTTCAGCCAAATTTCAACATGTTTCTTTATTGTAGATTTGAGAGATCAGTATTGAGTGGGCAGACCCATTACAAAAAAAATAATGCAAACATTAACAAGGTAAAAAAACATGCTTGTGGGTGAGTAAACTAAAAAATTAGGTTGTTGCAGACACTTCACACACTCCTAAATAAAAACAAAATAGAGATTACTAATCAAATTGGTGACAAAAATTTTAAAAAAAAATAAAAGGTGGACCAATATATATATTTAAAATGTTTAAGATGGAAGATACAACTAAATAACAGAACACAAACATAAACATTATCAAACAAGAAAGAAACTAATTAAAAGCTTGTCATAACTATGCAACAAGATCAGCCGCAACAAACGTCCATTTCTGGGTAGCAGTTAAAAGCAGGGGTTAAAGAAGCGCTTTCTTTTCTTGTCTATAAGCTGAAAAACACCTTAACGAATGTGCTGATTCCATTCTGAACAGTCGTTTTACATGAATGAGCGCTGCCGTCTCCTAACTTGCTTCTGAGCATGCGCGGGCTTAAATCGACGTTTTTACGTACACACGGTCAATGTTTAGAACACAGAAAACGACGTCGGCCAAAAACGACACATAAAATTGAAGCATGCTTCAATTTTTTTCTGTCGTTTTTTAGAAGACATAAAACGACGTTTTTGCCCACACACGGTCAATTAAATTGACGTTTTTGAAAATGACGTTTTTTTCCATCGCAGAAAACGATGGTGTGTACGCGGCATCATACCCGGAAGTCGAGGGATGAAACGGCGATATCGAGGTATGTACGAAAAAAAAGCCAGCCTACCCGCAGTGTAAGCAGTCTTCCAAATGTATTGTTAGAAATGTGTTTTAAGGGGGAACCACCCCTTTAACCTCCCTGGCGGTATGATTCTGTCAGAAAAAACATGCTGAAAGCGGTACCATTATTTGCAAGGAAATTTGGCGTTTTATATTGTAGGTCTGTCATTTTTAGAAATAACTCACTTAAATCTGACCAAACAAGATTCTAATAGGCATCCCGGGTATGACATTTTTTTAAAAACAAAATTATAAATTATAATATAATAAATAATTATAAATAATTATAACAAATAATAATATAATTATAATAAAAATTATTCAATAATGTAATCAAATCAAAATCACTGAAATTTGCTCAGTTGCAGAATTGTTGCTGTCATTATTTTTTTTTTTTTATGACGAATTTCCCCACAAATCGCTATCGCACAATTCTGCAAGTGATTATAATTTATTATCGCTGTTTTTTAGCTGATCTAAAACTATTTTTGACATAAAGGGACACTTTTGGTTGCTATGGACAATCTACAGTTTGCAAGGAGAAAGAAACGTTTTTATTATATAAAATGACATGCATGACACAGGACAGACCACTAGGGACAAGGGGGGTGTGTTTTTTTTACATACAGTACTGTAATCTATAAGATTACAGTATACTGTATGTATAGTGTTTGTTTACTTTTTTGAATTTGGCGCCGTTCTCCGTCCCCGTGCGTCGTAACGTCGCAGGGAACGGAGATCGGCGTCACACGGAGGCACTGTGTGAATCGAGCGAGGTCCTGCTCGCTCACACAGCGCGGTGGAATCGCTGGATCCAGGGACAAGGTAAGTAAAACTCCCTGTACATCCAGCGAGGCGAGCCCGAGTCTGACTCGGGGTTACCGATCCTAGCCCAAAAATCTCACCCCGAGTCAGACTCGGGAACACCGCCCAGGAGGTTAATGACTGTATTTCAATCTACATATGAAATTGATGATCATTGGCCCCTGCTTGGTATATTTGATTAATCATGTACCTGACTCTAATCCTACAAAACACAAATGTACAAACTGTGCAAGTGTAACAATTGATGCCGGTTTGAAGCCAAAGGGTAGTCTCACCAAATATTGATTTGATTTAGATTTATTTTTCTGTTCGCTCACTTTTCATTCTGAAATTTGATAACATAATTTAATAACAATTAAAATATGTATTTTTGAAAGCATTTTTACCTTACAGCATTTCTTCACTTATTTGAATATATATATACCTACCGTATTTATCGGCTTATAACACGCACCGGCGTATAACACGCACCCCAAGTTTTGGAGGGAATCTTAAGGAAAAAACTTTTAGGAGGGAAGTTTAAGAATAAATAGGTAGATTCACAAAGAGTTAGGCCGGTTTATCAGTAGATAAGCCGACCTAACTCAGAATCTACGCCGACCTAAGTTTAAGCGTATGCTCAAACAGAGATACGCTTAAACGTATCTAAGATACGACGGCTTGTGCCGTCCTATCTTAGATTGCAATATTTTGGATGGCCGCTAGGTGGCGCTTCCATTGTGGTCGGCGTAGAATATGTAAATGAGGGGATACGCCGATTCACGAACGTACGCCAGGCCGACGCAGTACTTTTACGCCGTTTACGTAAGAGATAGGCCACGTAAAGTTAGAGCTAGGCTCTAGTGGAATAGTAATGTCAAGTATGGCCGCCGTTCCCGCCGCGAAATTCAAAATTTTTACGTCGTTTGCGTAAGTCGTCCGCGAATCGGGATTTACGTCGTTTACATCCACGTCTAAATCAATAGGCCCATGCGGCGTACGTAACCGCAATGCACACTGGGAAATGTAGTCGCCCGGCGCATGCGCAGTGACAAAAAAACGTCAAAAACGTGAGGTCAAGTCTCATTACCATTAAACACGCCCCCCCAACCCATTTGAATTAGGCGCCCTTACGCCCGCCGTGTTTACACTACGCCGCCCTAAGTAAGGAGGCAAGTACTTTGTGAATCATGTACTTGCCTCTCTTACTTAAGGCGGCGTAGTGTAAACACGCTAGGCTGCGCCGTCTTAAAATTGCGCGGCCGTACCTGAATTTACCTAAAAAACTTACATTTAAATGCCCTTCAATGCAGTCTTATCAGTGTCCATCTGCAGCCATGTCCATCATTGCAGAATGATCAGTGTCCATCTGCAGCCTTGCCCAGTGTCATTTGCATCTTTGCCCAGTGTCATTGCAGCCTTGCCCAGTGTCATTTGCAGCCTTGCCCAGTGTTATTGCAGCCTTGCCCAGTGTCCTTGCAGCATGATTGTTTAAAATTACCGCTGTGGCGCAGAGATAGAACCAGATATCCTGTGTACTCGGCTGTACTCGGTTCCTCTCGCAGTCCCGCCCCTTGGCCAGACTCCTATGATGGACAGACATAACACAGGTCCAATGGCGGGACTGGGCATGACTGTGAGCGGCTATGTGTATATCGGCGGCGCTCGCTTCTCTTCTCCTCACAGACAGCGGGGATCGGCGTATAACACGCACCCAGGATTTCCTTCTGATTTTAAGGGGAAAAAGTGTGTGTTATACGCTGATAAACACGGTATATATATATATATATATATATATATATATATATATATACACACACTGTATATATACTGAATATACTACAGTATATACAGTATCTCACAAAAGCAAATACCTTGTTTTTTAGCATATGCTACAGATGCTCAATTGGATTGAGATCTGGAGAAAATGGAGGCCAAATCAACACCTCATATTCATTGTGTTCCTCAAACCGCTCTTGAATCATTTTTGCAGTGTGGCAGGGTGCATTATCCTGCTAAAAGAGACCACTGCCATTAGGGAAAACTATTTACGTGAACAGGTGTACCTGGCCAGCAATAATGTTTAGGTAAGTGGTGTGGCAGGTGCAACACTATAAAGTGCCTCATGCGCTGTGGCATTAGAAGAATTGTGATATCTCGGACTTTTCAGTCCAACAAGACTGTCTATTACTCTAAAATTCCTCTATTGTCGTTCTATGGAAGCAGTAAGGTTTAAAGAGCACACCAAATGCTTAACCACTTACCCCCCGGACCATATTGCTGCCCAAAGACCAGAGTACTTTTTGCGATTCGGGACTGCGTCGCTTTAACAGACAATTGCGCGGTCGTGCGACGTGGCTCCCAAACAAAATTGGCGTCCTTTTTTTCCCACAAATAGAGCTTTCTTTTGGTGGTATTTGATCACCTCTGCGGTTTTTATTTTTTGCGCTATAAACAAAAATAGAACGACAATTTTGAAAAGAATGAATATTTTTTACTTTTTGCTGTAATAAATATCCCCCAAAAATATATAAAAAAACTTTTTTTTTCCTCAGTTTAGGCCGATACGTATTCTTCTACATATTTTTCGTAAAAAAAAATCGCAATAAGCGTTTATTGATTGGTTTGCGCAAAAGTTATAGCGTTTACAAAATAGGGGGTATTTTTATGGCATTTTTATTAATATTTTTTTTACTAGTAATGGCGGCGATCAGCGATTTTTTTTTTGGTATTGCGACATTATGGCGGACACTTCGGACATTTTTGACACATTTTTGGGACCATTGGCATTTTTATAGCGATCAGTGCTATAAAAATGCATTAGATTACTATAAAAATGCCACTGGCAGTGAAGGGGTTAACACTAGGGGGCGGGGAAGGGGTTAAGTATGCCTGGGTGTGTTCTTACTGTGGGGGGGGGGGGGGTGGCCTCACTAGGGGAAACACTGATCCTCGGTTCATACAGTGTATGAACCGAAGAAAAGCATTTCCCCTGCTGACAGGAACGAGAGCTGTGTGTTTACACACACAGCTCCCGTTCCCCGCTCTGTACCGAGCGATCGCGTGTGCCCGGCGGCGATCGCGCCCGCCGGGCACACGCACGGGAGTCGGGGGCGAGCGGGGGGCGCGTGCGCGCGCCTCCGGCGGCGCGCGTGCGCCCCTAGTGGCGGCTAAAAGGTAGGACGTCATAATACGTGATCTCGCCTAGGAGAGCCACCTTGTGGACGTATTATGACGGTGCGGCGACGGCAAGTGGTTAAAATAACTTCTTTATTAACGTCACTTTTCTTCATAGATAACACTGCTGCTTTGCAGCAGATAGTCCATGTACAAACACGTGTTGAATAAGTATCACAAAATGGCGGTTCAAATATTCAATCTTGTCATTCAACATAAAATGGTGGATATATTTCTTCTTCAGTATTTATACTCTCTATCTCTCTGTAAGTTATCAAAGCATTCTCTGATTTCTCTGAAAGGTATGACTGTGGTTTGCAACTTGGTTTGCAGTGTTGCTTTAGTTCGGTAATAAGTTTGGTGCAGTTAGCTTGTTAGAGTGGGTGGATGGATGTGACTTAGTTCATTTGAGTGCAGTTAGGGCGGTTAGATGACTTTGTTTGAATGACTGAATGGACTTAGTTCGATGGCTTAGTTCGGGTGGAACTACAAGTGAACACACAACTAGATCAGTATACAGTTCTGATCACACTATTTACAATAAGAACATATATAACTTGTGTAACATACCTATTTAGGCCCTTGCTTCCATAAAACTGAACTCTCTATGTCTGCTCTGCTCTCTGTCTTCATGTGGAATGAATGCAGCACATGTACAGTATTAGGAACCTCCCAGACAGAATGGATGCAGAGGTTAGCTGTGATTGGGCAAGGCTACTGATGAGTCACAAAAGCTTAACTCTATGCTTTCTGGTATGAATTCTACTGTGTAATTTGAGCTTACCTTCACTGTCATATAATTAAACGATTCTTAAAGGCATATTTTTTCTTTTGCCTCTGTGAACACAACATACAACTATTATATGACATTCAAGCATAAAATCACAGTGAATAACTTTGCTTTTGTCTCTCACATGTGCATTACATTTAGGTTCTTAGCAGGATTGGCTGTACATACATGTAGGTTATATTAGCTACTAGGGTTGTCCCGATACCGATACTAGTATCGGTATCGGGACCGATACCAAGCATTTGCCCAAATACTTGTACTCGGGCAAATGCTCCCGATGCTTCACCCGATACTTGTACTGTCGGCGGTGATCAGTGCGTGGGGAAGTTACAAGCACGATCACCGCTGTATAGATTTAAAAGTAATTTCTCCACTTCTCTCTTGACCCCCCCCCCCCCCCGTGCGACTTTCAGCTGCTTTAAAATCAGCGGTGATCGGTGCTTGTAACTCCCCCACACACGATAACCGCTGACTGTCCCGTGTCCTCCTCCAGCCCCCCTCCGTTTTGCTGCAGTCTCTCTCCCTCCCTCCGATAAAAAAAAAAAAAAAAAATATTAACACATGTGCCGCTGACTTTAAAAAAAAGTATCGGTATTCGGTATCGGCGAGTACTTGAAAAAAAGTATCGGTACTTGTACTCGGTCTTAAAAAAGTGGTATCGGGACAACCCTATTAGCTACCTAGGACAGGTTCTAGCTGGCCAGCTACAAGTGGTACATGTCAAAGTAACATCCACATGAATGGCAGGATCTAAGGTTTCCCAGCAGAACATTGCACAAAGAATCCTGCTGCCTCCACCAGCTTGCCTTCTTTCCAATCTGCATTCTTATAGTCTAGGCCATCCTTATGTAGAGCAACAATTCTTTTTTTTAGATCCTCAGAGAGATCTTTGCCATGAGGTGCCATGTTGAACTTCCAGTGACCAGTATGAGAGAGTGATGACACCAAATTTACCACACCTGCTCCCCATTCACACCTGAGACCTTGTAACATGAACGAATCACATGACACTGGGGAGGGAAAATGGCTAATTGGGCCCAATTTGGACATTTTCACTTAGGGGTGTACTCACTTTTGTTGCCAGCAGTTTAGACATTAAGGGCTGTGTGTTGAGTTATTTTGAGGGGGACAGGAAATTCACACTGTTATACAAGCTGTACACTCACGACTTTATATTGTAGCAAAGTGTAATTTCTTCAGTGTTGTCACATGAAAAGATATAATAACATATTTACAAAAATATGAGGAGTGTAGTGATTTTTGTGAAATACTGTATATATATATATTTTTATATATATATATATATATATATATATATATATATATATATATCTTGCACACAGCTTTTTAAGGAATTTGGAAGGTAGATTGTTCCAAACATCTTGGAGAACTAACCACAGATCTTCTGTGGATGTGGGCTGCCTCAAATCCTTCTGTCTCTTCATGTAATCCCAGACAGACTCGATAATGTTGAGACCAAAGCACTGTGGGGGCCAAACCATCACTTCCAGGACTTTTTGTTCTTAATGACAGTGGCTGTATGTTTAGGGTTGTTGTCCTGCTGCAGAATACATTTGGGGCTAATCACAAGCCTCCCTGATGGTATGGCATGATGGATAACTAAAGGTATGCTGTGGTATCTGGCACCAAGCCATCAGTAGCATATACTTTAAGTGGGTCACTAAAGGAATATTTTTTTTTAGCTAAATAGCTTCCTTTACCTTACTGCAGTCCTGGTTTCATGTTCTCATTGTTCGTTTTTGCTTTGATGTTGCTGTAATTGTTCTCTGTTCTGGACACTTCCTGGTTGTCTGTTTCCTGATCACCACAGTACTGGGCGATTTCTCACTGTGGTGACTAATCAAGGAGGTGTGATTACTGTGTGTCTAAAACCCCTCAGCACCAATCCAGTTTCGTTTTACAAACCATCACTGCCCTCTATTGGCTCTCTGGCTCTGTACATCAGAGAACCAGGAAACAACAGCAAACACGAAATTAAACTGTAGGTACATTATATGATTGGTTTTTATCAATCTGGAGATAATGGGGCCAAATCAACACCTCATATTCATTGTGGTTTCCATCAGAACATTGCACAAAGAATCCTGCTGCCTCTGCCGGCTTGCCTTCTTTCTAATCTGGTGCCACCTCTTCCACAGGTAAGTGACAGACACTCACCCAACTATCCAAATGATGTAAAGGAAAATGTGGTTCATCAGATCAGGCTACCTTCTTTCATTACTCTGTGATCCTGTTCTGATGCCAATGTGTCCACTATAGGCACTTTTGGCTGTGGACACGGGTCAGCATTTGCACCCTGACCAGTCTGTGGCTATGCTGCCCCATACGCAACAAACTGCAATGTCCATTTTTTCTGCTTTCAACACATCAACCTCAGACACAACATGTTTACTTGATGCTGTCTAATATAGCCCACCAATACCAGATGCTATTGTAACAAGATAATCAATGTTATTCAGTTTATATATGGGTTGCTTCACTAAAACGGGAGCAAAATCTGGTAAAGCTGTGCATGGTAGCCAATCAGCTTCAGTGGTGGCCTATCCATTAGGGGCGCACAGGTGCCAACCCCACCCAGCCATGCAGGGTGTCGGACACATGTATTCCAGAGTTTTTTTTTTAAAGCATATGATTAGCCAATCAGGAAGTGGGTCCTGAGACCCATCCCCCGATTGGCTGAAAGGACAGGAGATCCTATTGGACACCTAGGAGGAGGAGGGAGGAGACACATGGCGGAAGCCGCCATGATGTAAAGGAGGAGAAGACACGATAGAAGCTGCCACCTGTGGCCCGTAAGAGCGCTGCCCGCCTGCAACCTAGATGGGGCAAGTACGGGGCTGGATGACAGACCGTGGTTGTTTTCCAAAAAAAAAAACAGTCGCCACTGATCAGCTTCTTACTTCAGCTTGTTCAATTAAGCTTTGACAAAAAAAATCTGGACGCTAGTTTCTATGCAGAGCTGCACCAGATTTTGCACTTTCCAGTTTTAGTAAATTATCCACAAGTGCATTTAGTCAAGAAATATGTTTCTCTAACTATACATGACAGCTACTGTGATTTATTTGAGGTCACATGTTTCCAGAAATGTATTTTCTCAGAACACTTTATGCAACATTGTAAGTTTATACTTGATGTTTTCTTTTCCCCAGGTATTTAGTTTCATGAGGATCATTGCTGCTACATAGTATGTTGCATAAAATTGAATAAACAGCTTCTTACACAATCACATAACCTGCAGCAATATATTTTACACAATCACATAATCAACAGCAATATGTTTTTAGTCCATCAACCTGGTAACATTAAACTGCATACATCTCCTTTTAGTGCATATACCACTATAATGTACTTTATACATAATACTGCACCAATATTTTTTGTGTTCATTTTGAATTACTGAATTTAAAATATGAATTTAAATTCTCAACATAAAGAAGAGCTTCAGCCAGGGTACCTGCCAAAACTAGATACCCGCTCCACCAATGGGAGGGAGGGAAGAGTGGAACTTACTCTTTTGGGAAACAATCCGCATTTAAAGAAGATCACAAAACGGTTAGTGAAACAGTGGGTGACTGTAATGGGGGAGACCCATTATTCCTGCCGCACAACAAAACAAATAAAAAACATGAGCAATGAGACAGTTTAGGCCTTATGCACACTGAGCATTAAAAATGCTGCTTTTAGGGATGTCTGGTGATTTTTTTGGTCTGCCTCTAAACGCCATGTCATGTTGGCATATGTGTCCATGCACACATGGGCGTTTAGAGGTGTGATAGGGATATTCCATATTTCATATTTCTTATTAAGGTTGGCCTCACAAATATCTAATAAAGCTTCTAATATATTGGTTATTCTAGTCATTGGAATGTGATTGTAAGCTGACTCCAAGGACAAGTAAGCCCCCTCTCCATCAGGAATGTGCCTCCTTAGAAAGTCAAATTGTTGCTTACAAGGGGAGTTGGCTGGGGGAGTGGTCTTTTCCTTACATTCAAGTTCTTTATTACCACAGCCAAATCCTAAAGGAACTTTGTCTCATCCAGAGCTCTATCATGTAACATACAAGCATCTGTGGTCACCTGTGTCATGCCAATTATAATTGGAGGGACCCATGTCAGAAGCAACGTCTTTGGTTAAGTATTTTCTTTATCTGTATCTGTCATTACTTTTAATAAATGTTATACTTTTAAGTATCTGTGTGATCTCTCTTTGCACAAACACAACCCCAAAAAGGTGACAAAACAGAGTTCATCAGTGCTGCCCATCATTGCCCATCAGTGCCACCTATCCGTGCTGCCTATCATTGCCCACCAGTGCCGCCTATCAGTGTTCATCAGTGCCACCTATCAGTGCCCATCCGTGCGGCATATTAGTGCCTCCTTATCAGTGTGGCATATTAGTACCTTCTCATCAGTGCCACCTAATCAGTGCCCTTCAGTGCCCCCTCATTTTTGCTCATAAGTGCCACCTCATCAGTGCCTATCAGTGCTCCCTCATCAGTGATGGAGAAAAATTAGCAAAAAATAAAAACAGCAGTGATTAAATACCACCAAAGGGAAACTCTATTTGTGTGAAAAAAAGAATAAAAATTGTATTTGGGTACAGTGTTGCATGACCGCGCAATTGTCATTCAAAGTGTGACAGAGCTGAAAGCTGAAAATTGGCCTGGCCAGGAAGAGGGTAACATTGCCCATTAGGCTATGTTAAATAAACCATTGTTACCCGGACTTCACACCAGGATCACATACCTCATCCAACTGTCCGAGCAGAGCATTTCTATGAAGAGGGTCGCCTTCTCTCCCAATTTGCCCTAGCTTCCAAAATGAACAAAGACTCATTCCCCTTCTGGACGTATGTTCAACTAAGACACTTCTTCGACAAACCTAAACCACGACCTGATTGGTCTAGAAGCACCACCACATTCAAAGCCTTACGCTGAAGTGAGGAACCCCAAAGCCACCTGATCTCTTCTACTTATGCCTTACTATTCTCTGACCAAACGTCCAAACTACATTGGGCCAACCAACAATGGGAACAGAAACTTTCAATAGACCTTACGGATCTAGAATGGAAAAATATATACACGCACATCCATAAGGGAACAGTAAACGTACAAGTGCAGGAGAACGTCAAAATTCTCTCCAGATGGTACAGAACCCCCCCCCCTCAAACTACAACGCATTAACCCATCACTTTCCCAGACATGTTGGAGATGCAAAAAAGATACAGGCTCGCTCCTCCTTATTTGGTGGATTTGCCTTACAATCCAACCATGTTGGAAAGAAACCCATAGATTGATCTCCCAAATAACCACCTACACACTAGACTTTACATCAGCCCAATTCTTGCTCCATCACTCTGCGATCCCAACACATGCCTATTTCCACTCCCTAGCCATATGGTTAACGTGACTAAGATGTGTATCCTACTCAAATGGCGCTCCTCAGACCCCCCATCTATTACTGACTGGTTTGACCGTATACAAAAAACGATTGAAATGGAAGAATTAATCCATCCGGCGAAGGATACTCCCTCCAAGTTTACCAAAACATGGTCATGCTGGCTTCACTTTGTCACACTGACCATTATAAAAAGATCCTGACTTAAGAAGACCGTAAGAGCTGTGGCAGGACCAAAAAGGTATAGTTTTCCTCTACCCCCTTCATTTTCACACCCCCCCCTTCTTTCTTCTCCCTTACCCCCACCCATCTTTATTAAGATCCTTATTCCCGACACCACCATGCTTTACCCTACCGCTAAACTTATCAGTTGATAGCACAACGCGGAGCGAGCGGCGTGCTGACGTCATCCCCTCTTACCGTATCTCTACACGAGCGGTCTATTTGCCTGTTCAGCGTCCGGCCGGCGCTGCATTGCTGAATGCCCATGATTATCATCACAAATGTGAGTTTTTTACCTTTTGTACTTGTACCAATAAAGTATCCCTGGTTTTATGCTATGGAAGCATTTCTCTTTTCTCTATGATCGGTACCATTGAGTGTATATGTGGAGTTCCGCTGTATCTGGAAGCTACCAATAAACAGGTCCTCTGTTTGGATTAATATGCTGGGCTTGGTCCATTGGGACCTTAAAATCTGGTAAGCAGATTTTTAATTATCGGTGGTGGATTCACATAAGGCTCCCCGGGACCACGAGCATATATCAATTGGATGGTGCATGGGTGTTCAAATCTGACACTTCTATGGACTATTTCTCACTCCTTTGGGATATATTTTTGCAAACATGAACTTTGGTTTTGATTTCTTTCTTTTTTTTTTTTTTTTTCTTCTTTTTTCTAACATTGATTCAATTTACCTACTGCAACTCCTCCAGCATTGGTCGGAGAGGTTATTGATTCACATATTAGTGTTCTCACCTATTGGGTCTCCAGGGTGTTGGAGCCCAATTTATGACTGCACATTAACGTTTATTCATGTATCACTGTGTATTTTTACTCAATTCACTTTAGGTATCAATACATAATTCCGGGCTTTATGCCCTATCCAGTTTTTTCTTTGAGAGGAACACTGTTTTTTGGTTTAGCGCAGTTATATTTTTTTCCTATGTCTTTTTTATGTTCTGTTTAACATAATAATTGCTGCTTATTAATCCAGTTTTACCAATTTCACATAGCACAGTTGCTTTCCCTTTTTTTCACATGAATGTGTTGCTACTTCTCTGTTGTTCCTTGACAACCACACTCTGAAGTAACATATCTGATGTCCCACATGACACAGACTACTGTACAATAATACCCCATTAGGCCTTGTATGACTTTTTTGTACGATACTACAGTTTTGCATGTGCTACTTTGATGGCGGCTGTGCCCGCACTTCTGTATTTCATTGTATTTCATTGTGCTCATTCTTATTTCTAAAATTGTTGTTTCTATACTCAATAAAATCTTTTACAACAAAAAAATAAACCATTGTTCCTAATGTAGATATGCATGGATATCACTTGTTTTTCATGTACAGCTAGAAGCTAAAATCATTTCACTAAAAGGTCAGCTAGGGTTCTGACTTGTGGTTATCTCTTTCTAATATGTTAAATGGGAACAGATGAAAAAACAAAACGTTTGATGAACAACAACATAGGACATGTTTAACAATTTATAAACCAGTTCAGATCTTTAAAAAAGGTCCATCATTAAATGTAAATGTCTACCATATAAATATTGAGTGCAATGTAAAGTATATTTCCTGTCTCTTTGTTTAATACAGTTGAGAAATTCGCTGAGTTGAGTATAAATATACTGTATGTGCATATGTGTAAAGGATGAAGCTTTTACTTATGTGGGTTTAGGGGTACACCAGAAAAGCATGCTTGGTGTAGACAGCAAAAAAAAAATGCTTCTAGTTAAAGTAAGTATCAAATTTTATACCGTTACCTTAAAGATAAGCTAAACTTTTGCTTTAGTTTGGCCATTGTAATTTTCTAAAAGTTTTATTAAATTCCAGTGCTGTTCCCTTGCTTCCCCATTTCTCAGTTTCTGCTTGTGTGAATGGCTTTTTGATTTTCTCCCTGAAGTCTTCAATGAGATAAAGTCAAATTTCAGGTATCTAATGCGATATGAGTTTCGTTATTGGAGAGAAAGTCTCTGAAATTTGTCTGAAGCGGCACAGACAATGCAGGTTATCTCATTACAACAATGAGATTGCATGAGGTGGTTAAAGTGAAAACAGGCATTCAGAAATCAATTGCAGAAGAGAGAACTGCAACACCTGAAAAGTTTGACCGAAAAAAAAAAAAAATTAGCAATGCCCGGGAATTAACTAAGCTAACTGGAAATTGTCAGAAGTGGCCTGTGCCACAACACTGCAGATCTGTTTCAGGTCTATCTACGCCACCTGTGCCAGTTTCTGTTTTAGAGTTAGGCCAGGTTCACACATGGAATCCGACTTTGCCCTACAACTTCATGTCCCACTTCCATGTGACTTCAATGAACAGGATATGCCTTTGATCCGACCATACCAGGCCCTTTGAGTCTGGTATGAGTCTTGAGGGAGGAACCGCACGCTAAAAAAAAAACACGCCCAAGACCATACCAGACCCATACCAGGCCATATTTCCTCAACATAGGGGGGTGGGGGGTTTAGGGCAGGGGGGGGGTCTGCGCCTCCCACCCCAAAGCACCTTGTCCCCATGTTGATGGGGACAAGGGCCTCTTCCCAAAAACCCTGGGCGGTGGTTGTGGAGGTATGCATGTGGGGGAAATAATCTGAATCTGGAAGCCCCCTTTAACAAGGGAGCCCCCAGGTCTTGCTCCCTCATGTGAATGAGTAGGGGGTACATTGTCCCCCTACTCATTCACCCCCCAAAAAATCTAAAATTAATAAAAACAGTACACAGATTTTAAAGTCTTTTTAAAAAAAATAAGAATGTCCCCCCACCGTTGTAGCTCCAACGTGTTTTTTTTTTTTTTCTGGTGATGTCTTCTCCCTCTGGTGTTTTCCCTCCAGTTGATATCTTCTTCCTCTAGTTCTGGTGTGTGCCATTTCTTATATAGCCATGGGGCGTGGCCATTCAGTGACGTCCCCAGGAGACCGTGTGCCCTTGTGACATCACCGCCCGGGGCATGATGGGTCTGGTATGGTCTTGGGGGGGGGGGCTGCTGTTTTTTTAGTTTTAGTTTAGGGCTAAGAGATTATGCCGCTTCAACTCTCTCTATTATCTGTGCTGTGTACTGTGCCTGTCGCAGCCACAGAACAAAGAACAGATCGCTTCTAATTAAAAAAATTATTGTGTTATTTAGAAGCAGCATCTACTTAAAGCTTTTGTTACCCCAACACTTCAAATTTCCTGATATGTGCCTGCTGTACCATGTACTTTTATGAAAAAGTATCCTGTCCTCTTTGTATTGCTTCCTTTATGTGAAATCCCCGGCATTCCTGCCAGTCCACTTTCTTTTCTATTAAAAAACTGATCACACTAAGCAGAAGAGCACACTGTGGTCAGATCTCTAGCTCTGCTGGGGACTCAGTGTGCTCTCCTGCAATGATCAGACCTGTCCTGACACACTGAACAGTCATTCGTTGAGAAGATCAGTGTGCTGCTGCTTCTCCTCCCCCCCAGCTCTTATGCGGCTGAGAACAGAGGGAATGTGATAATTTATAAAAAAGGGAAAAAGGTATTTATAATGTTTTTTTTATATCTATACATACATGGTCTACATTTCATTTCTATTTCAAACTGAATGGGTTGTTTTACAAGGTGATTGTTTATAATCACTTTAATGTTCTAAGTTTAGAAGAGTTGCACAAGCATTGCAGGCAATTAGCTAAGCTTCCTACGCCAGGTGCGACCTTGTTATACGGGATGTGAGCTGACAACCGACAGTCCACTTCCCTCTCTCTTCCAGTACAGTGAATACACAGCATGAGCAGAGACTGCACAGGGTTAACACCCTCCTTCCTCCTACTCTGAGCTGAGTGGGCCGGCTGTTGTGAGATTGGAGTTTGCAGCTCCAGCTCTCTATTCTCTTTGCTGCATGCAGAACAGAGAACTGACTGCTCCTAATACACAAAGGGGCTTGCACTTCTTTTGTTCATTAGGAGCAGCATCTGTTCCATGTTCTAAATTTAGAAGAGTCGTGCAAGCTTGTGCCTGCACAACTCTTTGTTAATTCTGAACATTATACCTGAACAACTGTTTGTTATCCCCCCCCCCCCCTTTAAACCTGTCCTAAAAAAACAAATCCAGTCTACTTAAGAAAGGATTTTGGAATAAATGAGTAGCAACTAAAATCAATTCAAATAACAATACCAGACAATTTTACACCCCTCTTGCCCAGGCCAATTTTCAGCTTTCAGTGCTGCACTTTGAATGACAATTGCACAGTCATGCAACACTGTACCTATATGATTTTTTTTGCATTTTGTTAACACAAATAGAGCTTTCTTTTGGTGGTATTTAACCACTTCAATATAGGGCACTTATACACCTTCCTGCCCAGATACATTTTCAGCTTTCAGCGCTATCACATTTTGAATGACTCTGTACCTAAATAGTGTTGACATTTTTTTTCCCCCCACAAATAGGGCTTTCTTTTGGTAGTATTTGATCACCTCTGGGGGGGGGTTATTTTTTGCACTACAAATAAAAAAATACTGACATTTTTGAAGAAAAAATAAGTTTTTCTTAGTTTCTGTTACAAAACATTGTAAATTAGTACGTTTTCGCCTTCACTGATGGGCACTAATGAGGCTGCACTGATGAGGCAGTACTGATTAGCACTGATGAGGTGGCACTGATGATGAGGCACTGATAAGCAGCACTGATGGGCACTGATAAGCAGCACTGATGGGCACTGAGAGCTGGCACTGATGGGCACTGATAGGTGGCACTGATGGGCACTCATAGGTGGCACTGATGGGCACTCATAGGTGGCACTGGAGGGCACATATAGGCGGCACTAATGAGCACTGAGGGGCGGCACTGATAGATGGCACTGATAGGCAGCACTGAACAAAGGCACTGGCAGGCATCACTGATGAGCACAGAGTGCCATCCCTAATGGGCAATGATTGCCATCCCTGGTGGGCTCTAGTGGGCTTACCTGGTGGTCATGGGTGGGCATCCCTGGTGGCCATGGGTGGGTATCCTGATGGCCATGGGAGGGCATCCCTGATGGTCCTGGGTGGGCATCCTTGGGGGGCTGCACTAATAATTAATCAGTGCAGACCCCCTGTCAGGAGAGCAGTCAATCGGCTCTCCTCTACTCGTGTCTGTCAGCGTGAGTGGAGGAAAAGCTAGTACACGGCTTTTCCTGTTTATGCTGTGATTAGCTGTGATTGGACACAGCTGATCACATGGTAAAGAGCCTCCATCATAGGCTCTTTACCTTGATCGGCGATGCAGTGTGTCAGACACCAACGCAATCGAGGCTTATCTTGCTGGATGTAGAGCTATAGGCAAAACTAGAACTATAGGTAAAACTTTTATTTCGTTTTGGATAGCGCAAGGAGGGGTTATAACCCCTGTCAGATTTTTTTCCCCACTAGTAATGGCAGTGATCTGCAATTTTTAGCGGTACTGCGACTTTGCAGCAGATAGATTGCACAATTTTGACACATTTGTGGGACCATTGACATCTATACACCGTCAGAGCTATAAAAATGCACTGATTTCTGTGTAAATGTCACCGGTAGGGAAGGGGTTAACACTAGGGGGTGATCAAGGGGTTAAATGTGTTCCCTAGTTAGTGTTTCTAACTGTATGGTGATAGGACTGACTGAGGGAGGAGACACATCGTTGTTCCTACTTTGTAGGAACAATGATATTTCTCCTCTCCCCCTGACAGAACCCGGGATTTGTATGTTTACACACACAAATTCCTGTGCTGGCTCTCGTGCCTGCGATCAAGGGTGGCCATTGCGCCCGCTGTGTACGCGCATCGTGACCCCCTGCCATGCCACGGGCGCGTACGTGCGCCTCCGGCGGCTCTTAAAGGGAACAATGTACCTAATCGTTGTTTTGCGCAGCCGTGCCATTCTGCCAATGTCTATCATCGTGAGCCGGTCGGCAAGTGGTTAAAATTGCTTGCGGCTGTAATGTATTGCCAGATTTTACACACACAGATCCACGTCCCTGCTGTGTAACAGGCAATCGCAGGTGCCCGGTGGACATCGCGATCGCCGGGCAAGCGCATCGGCTCCCGAGTGATGCGGTGGGCGCACGTACTCCCTAGAGGGCCGGGAAGCCGAGGACGTCATATGACAGCCGCCCGTATGGACAGAGTGTTCCTGCGGCCATCATATTACTATGGCTGGGTAGGGAAGTGGTTAAACAGCTAAATCAATTTGTCATTTGTACAGTGTATCAGCACTGTGTTACAGCAGGCAACTATGAACGTTTTCAGCAATTTGCACCTTTGCTATTAGTTGAACAATGAGGCCTGGTTCACACTAGTGTGATTTGAGTCGAAGAGAATCATGCGACAATGAAAATCACATTGATTTTAATGGTGTCAGTTGACATCAATGTGACTCAGCATGGAGCAATTTTGGAAAAGGTTCCTGTACTAATTTGGTGCAATTCCAGTGCAATTTTGACCCCACAGAATATGCAAATCTCAGCCAAGTAGCATCCAAGCAGCATCCAGGTAGTATTCAAGTAGCACTGCATAATCACACTAAAAGTCGGATCACAGCAGTGATTCTAGCCTAAGGAGCCTGTTAAAATGTTTTGTTCATATCAATAAACGTATACAGTATACACGGTGTATCATATGTCTATTGTTTTGTCATGTGCCCGCTAACCACTTTCTTCCCTTTGCCCCCATTTTCAAGTATTTGGTCTTATCTAAGCAACACGTAATTAATAACATGGGCTTCAATTACATGGATTTCCATTACATGAAGATCACAAGTTACGTGAAATTGTGAAGCCGTATGGCTCTGTAACCTTAGGTAGTGACATAAGAAGACACAAATGTATCTCAACTCTGGAATGGCTCTCTGACCTATATAATGTAATTTTACAGTTTTATAGTTTTATTTTTGAATATACTGTTTTATTTTTCATTAAATTAATCAAGGGAGAATACATTAGATCTCTATTATAAAAGCTTCATCTCTTTTATTACATACTGTATATCACTCATGCACCCATTAAAGCAGTATTAAACCCAAAAGCAAACATTTCATTTCTTTCCAGCTTACCAATTCTTAGATGTGTGGTGTATAACATCCTACAGCAAGAAAGAAGAACCAAAAAAAAATGTGTAAGGTCCATCAGAAAATCAGTATTAAACATTTATTGTATTGCAGCTTATAAATTCTTAGATGTGGTGGCTGTATTAGCTTCCTTTCTTACGCTTTCTTTCTTCTATTTTCATTCAGTGATTCAGTCAGCAAGTCTGTTGTTTTTCAAAAGCACAAGGTCTCCAGCAGAATGTATCAGTTTACATGAATGAGACAAACTAGGAAATTGTGTATGAATGGGTTAAGGGAATATATTTTTTAGCCCCATATCCCTAGGTTCTGATACAAAAGGAATATTGGATAGGAGTGGGATTTTGAAGGTGCCGTAACAGTTAACCAGAACAAAACAGTTAAAATCCAACTTATTATTACAAATATGTTTTAAAATCCATTGAAAATTGAAAAAAAAAGCTGGTATTGAATTAACATTCTTTGTATTTCCAGTATAATGTTGGCAAGGTCCTCTATGCATTTATCTTATACTGTACATGTTTTGCCTTATGGCTTCTTCAGGAAGTATGCACACAAGGTACTGACAGAGAAATAAAAATGTACTTATGAGTATGCATGTAAATACATGGTATTAACTTTAAAAAAAAATGCATTGTACAGAAAGATACAAACCCACTCAGTTAGAGACCATCTATTCCAAAGCAAGGTTCCGGGGAGACGTTGCTAAGATGCAATAAGCCCCACCTTGGACCAGCAAAGAAATAGGACCACTGCAGAGGGAGTATGTCAGCCAAATAAAAAAATAAATAAACACGATTTGCATGTACGTAATATTATTATTCAACTTGGGGATATAGTTGCAGCTATATTTTCCCTCACCTGTGTATCAAATACTCACAAATATAGACAGTTTACCATTGCAATGGGAGAAACCAAAAGGTCACAGAACAGAGCCAGTCTGTATAAGTGAAAAACATAAGTAAACCAATAAATAAATAAGTAAAATGCCTAACCGGATATTAATAATGGTATATAGAGAAAACAGATATGGATATAGAGAATAGTGGCTTAAATGAAGAAAAGTGTATGGCCACCCTAAAGGAAGAAGTAGGAAAGTGGGCGGAAATAAAAAAGAGGTAGTACAGTGATCAAGTAGGTGTGGTCCACAGAAGTAAAGGCAGTGCATGATGGGATATGAAGGTGCCTGGAAGATAACATGATGCCACAGGAAGTGATAGGCTCAGATGCATTTTTTTTATATTTTGAAATGAGAGGTGCAGATTCAAAGCTGCCATGGACTAGGTTAGTCTCCAAGCTGTGGCCCAAGGGCCAGATGTGGTCCAAGATTTGGGCACTATTCTTCTCACTGACACCATCAATGGGAACAATGGGGCATTGTTTACCTCCCACTGGCCACAACACGGCCCCCTAAAGCCTGAAGGATAGTAAACTGGCCCTTCGCTTAGAAAGTTTGGAAACACCTAGACTGGGTAAGTAAGAGACAAGCACATTGGGATGGCTTGGACAGAAAAACATTGGTAAAGGCTCCTATTTATTATGAAAAGTCACATTTTGTCAAAAAAGGTCAACTTTAAAACACACTGACACCAAAGGACAAAAAAAAATGTAATCCTACCTGTAACGACACCCCGAGTATGAAAGGGGTTAAAGTCATTTAGGACATTCCATTCCAAGAAACCCATACAAATAATTCCCCCCCCCCCCCCCCCAGTATGAGACGAGGCTCTGTACTGAGGGTCAAGCAGGAATCAGACTTTTTATTGGAATACAGGTCTTTATATACGCTTGAGAATACTGCAGTCACCACATGAACAATGACCCAGATCCACCCACAACATCACACAATGGTTACATAACGAGACCCCAATACACATTATTCTGAGTGCCGATACATCCCTTAGCAGACAACAGGTGAGTTCATTAGCACACTTAATAATAGGTGAATGGAAAGCTGCCTCAGACAAGATAACACAATTTACTTATCCAGACAAAAGCAACATCGTTAAGCAATCGACGGTCGGTTTCTTACATTGAACTACCTGGAATGCCCATATTAGGAGTTATACTTCCTGGTCATAGACCTCACAGTGTACAGGGAATAAATCTTCATATTTCTTGAGAGATATTGTTAATGAATATTACCGTCCCATTTGAAGTAATCCAATCATATTCTCAGTGTTTATTATTTTCTTGGTCACCCTGCACCCAAAAGTGACTCCTGTCACACTACCTAAAATACACTGACCCGAACTTTTGACTCTGACCTTGACCAAACACTGAACTAGCTATTTTTTATTTATTTTTACACACACTGTTATTAGTTTACATTTTTCTCCTCTAGCAAGGAGAAAAATATATAAGGTATCTTTTTCCTTTCAAGAGTAGAAGACACACAGAGAAGTAGGCTGTACAATGCCTTATCACTGAGACTGCCGATCAGAGGCTGTCACAGCGATCAGGTGATCAGGAACCAGGTCTCCCATTTCCCAGTCACTAGTATGAGACCCCGGTGCTCTCAGTGAGAACCCAGTCTCTGTGCTGGGAGCACACTGTATAACGCGCTCTCAGCACAAACACCGTTACGCATATGTACAGTTCCACGGAAAGGATTAATGTAACTTCAAATGTTGTTTTCAAACTTTTTAAATATGCTGTTTTTTTTTATATTATCCGAGGTAATCCTGCCATGTAGATCCTTGTTCAGGCAATTGTTGTTACAAGGGGGACACTTGTCTTTTAGTTGTGCACCTAGGTCAGTGATGGCGAACCCTGGCACCCTAGATGTTGTGTAACTACATTTCCCAGAATGCATGCACATCATGGGAAATGTAGTTCCAAAACATTTGGGTGCCAAGGTTCGCCATCACTGTCCTAGGTTATCATCCTCTCACTTCCATAATCATGGAGGAAAATACAAGCCACCATGCTGATAAACATAGCGCAGGCATGGTTCACCATTGCCCATCCGGAAGCTGCTCCAGAGCATTGATGTACAGCCGGTGTTGGATAGAGTGCGCTTAAAGCGAGTGTTCCGCGGGAATACATTTTTTTTTGTTATATGCATCTTCCGCTCATCCCACAGTTATTCTTGTACTCACGTGTCCTTATTTCGTAGCCCCCCGCAATGTCTTTCTGCCGCAAAACATAACTTATAAAAATATTCTCTGGAGGCTTCCATCTTGCTTGTGGGCGCTCTGAAGCCCACAAGCAAATCCTTCCTGGGATGCGGTGAATGCTCGCCATCACTTAAAATTGCGGAATTTTATCCGCCCTCGTCACATGACCGGCTGCACGAGTCATGTGACGTAGGAAATCACGCGAGAGTTCCTCTGTTCAGCTAAGGAATCGTCTCCTGGGCAGCGTCACGCTGTGCTCCCAGGAGACATTGCAGCTACAGCGACATGCCCACTCCCGCGGGAGCTGAACCAGGAAGTGCCTGGTTCACAAAGGAAAAAATAAGGTATTTTATTATTTTTTTTGGACAGCGAACGCGAAATGTACACACTGATCCCCTGTGATTAAGGTGGACTTTAATTTAGGGCGAACCTTTGCTTTAAATAGTACATGGTTAAAAGAGACTGGAGGACATCAGCAATACTGAGGAAACAAAATAACATGAAATAGTGAAGTAAAAAAATAAATAAATAATTACATGGCAGTGCTTAGCCAAAATAGTTGTCTTTAAATTACTGTGTGGATGTACTTTAAATTCTTTCACTCATTACGACCTTACGGAGAGCATTCAGTTTATACATTTGCTTAAAAATGCAAAATTTGCACAAAAAAAAAGGTAAAAGGTATGCACTTTAATACATGCGGGTATATTTTGTTAAGTGCACATTAATGCATCTCACTCACATAATCTTTGAAGTGTGTTGCCACAGCATTCAATCAAGATCCTCTGCCCTTTCCCCTACTTACTTCTACCTATAATGATCACATACTTTGTGGCACTTCTGAGCGTCAGGTTTGTTTTCAGTAAGCCACAGACTTGAAAGAGCTGTCTTGGACTGTGAAGCCTTGTGATTGTATCCCTTGGTCATGAATTTGAAAAATGCAGTATTATTCTTTATGCAACGAGAATTATCTGTCAAAATCTTTTTTGTTCATAAATACATAAAACACTGTCCTCATTGTAAATAGCCACGAAAACAGAGATACCAGTGTTTTACCATAAACCCATAGGGGTAGATTCACGTACATCGCCGCATTAATCCGCCGGGCTTAGCGTATCTAAGATACACTACGTAACTTATCTTTTTTTTTTTCAAATCCTCAAAGAATTTGCGCCGTAAGTTACGGCGGCATAGTGTATCTTTGGCGGCGTAATGGCGCGGCATTCAAATCTCTGTGATGGGGGCGTGTTTTATGTAAATACGCCGTGACCCGACGTAAACAAAGTTTTTTTTTAACTGCGCATGCGCCGTCCGTGGGGGTATCCCAGTGCGCATGCTCGAAATGAAACCGGAACAAGCCAATGTTTAAGACGGTGACGTCATTCTACGCAAATCCCTATTCACAAACGACTTACGCAAACGACGTAAAAAATTCAAAATGCGAGGCGGGAACGACGGCCATACTTAACATTGGGTACGCCTCTTAATAGCAGGTTTAACTATACGCCGGAAAAAGCCGAACGCAAACGACGTAAAAAAATGCGCCAGCCGTACATACGTTCGTGGATTGCCGTAACTAGCTTTTTTGCATACTCGACGCGGAATTTGACGGAAACGCCACCTAGCGGGCGCCGAAAAATTGCACCTAAGATCCGACGGCGTACGTAGATCTACGTACGCCTGTCATGTCCATCCGAGATGCCGTCGTATCTTGTTTTGTAGATACAAAACAAAGATACGACGCGCAAAATTTGAAATTACGCGGCGTATCAAGAGATACGCCGGCGTAATTCTTTCGTGGATCTGGCCCATAAAGACATGCACCTGCGTTGACCCCTGTTTAAGATAACTCCTGCAAAATAAAAAAAATAGGTGATCCTCTGCTCAGTAGCAAAATATATCTACAGATCAGTTCATGTACAACAAAATACAATTAGAGGGAAATCAATAAAGCCCTAACTACACTTTGCTGTATGGCTCTTTAAAATGGCATGTGCCAGATTCAAAAATCCCTGCCACCAGTTTTAGTAGTTTTACTGACACGTGCAGATTCAGATTCAGTTAAATCTTAATAGCACAATTTTTACAAAGTGACACTATTACTGCACCAAATTAAAAAATAATTACTTCTAGTTTGTACATAACGAAACTGCCTGCTTTGTATGCTGTGTAGCAGAGCAGCATGCTTGCCTCCACTACCCCCTCCTCTCCCCACCTGTCACTGGTTGTTAACCACTTGCCTACTGGACACTTTCACCCCCTTTTTGCCAAGCCAATTTTCAGCTGTCGCATTTTCAATTGGGCGGTACTGCAACACTGTACCCAAACACAATTTTTATCATTTTTTTAGACAGGTAGAGCTTTCTTTTGGTGTTTTTTAAGCACCACTGAGTTTTTTAGTTTTTGCTAAACAAACCAAAAAAATAAAAGTTTATTTTGTTTCTGTTATAAAATGTTGTAAATAAGTAATTGTTATCCTTCACTGATGTGTGCTGATAAGGCTGCACTGATGGGCACTGATATACTGCACTGATGGGCACTGTTGAGGCTGCATACTTGGGCACAGGTGAAGCTGCATCCATGGGCACTGGTGAGGCTGCATACATGGGCACAGGTGAGGCTGCATTGTTGGGCACTAGTAAGGCTGTATTGCTGGGCACTGGTCAGGCTGCATTGCTGGGCACTGGTGAGGCTGCATTGCTGGGCACTGGTGAGGCTGCATTGCTGGCCACTGGTGAGGCTGCATAGATGGGCACTATTGAGGCTGAATTGCTGGGACACTGGTGAGGCTACATAGATGGGCACTGGTAAGGCTGCATTGATGGGCACTGGTAAGGCTGCATAGATGGGCACAGCTGAGCCCTGCATTCTTTATGTAGTGCACTCCTGAACCCTGCATTTTTTATGTAGCATGCTCCTGGGCACTGCATGTTTTATATAGCACACTCCTGGGCAATGCATGATTTATGTAGCACACGTATCTTTTCTTGATCATACATCACGGGACTCAGAGCCTTAACCACTTCCATACAGGGCACTTATACACCTTCCTGCCCAGACCAATTTTCAGCTTTCAGCGCTGTTGCACTTTGAATGATAATTACGCGGTCATGCTACACTGTACCCAAACAAATTTTTTATCATTTTGTTCCCACAAATAGACATTTCTTTTGGTGGTATTTAATCACCTCTGGGATTTTTATTTTCTGCAAAAAAAAAATGAAAAAAGACAGAAAATTTTGAAAAACAAATGCTTTTGTTTTCGTTACAAACCTTTGCAAATAAGTATGTTTTCTCCTTCACTGATGGGCACTGATAAAGCGACACTGATGGGCACCGATGAGGTGGCACCAATGAGGTGGCACTGATGAGGTGGAATTGATGGGCACTGATGATGGGCACTAAAATGCAGCACTGATGGGGCACTGATAGGCGGTACATATAAGTGACACGGATGGGCACTGATAGGTGGCATGGATGGGCACTGATAGGTGGCACGGATGGGCACTGATAGGTGACACGGATGGGCATGGATGGGCACTGATAGGTGGCACGGATGTACTGTAATATATTGTACTGATGGATGCCAATCAGTGCCAAACAATGCCTGTCAATCAGTGATGCCCATTGTGGGCACTGATTGGCATCCATTGTGGGCACTGATTGGCATCCATTGTGGGCACTGATTGGCATACCTGGTGGTGGGCATCCCTGTTGGTCTGGTGGTCTAGTGTGGGCATCCTCGGGGGGCTGAGATTATAATCGATCAGCACAAACCCCCCCTGTCAGAGGAGTAGCCGATCGGCTCTCCTCTACTCACGTCTGACACGAGTGAGGAAAAGCCGATCACGGCTCTTCTTGTTTACATCATGATCAGCCGTGATTGGACACAGCTGATCACGTCAGAGACTCTTTATCTAGATCGTTGTTGCGGGGTGTCAGACTGACACCCCACAACAACGATCGCCGCGGCGTGGATCAGGTAAGAAGAGGATAATTTTATTTATGTATTATCTTCTTTGGAGTAGGATGTCTTTCTGGTTTTCACCACTGGAGGGAGTAGATGAAAACCTGGTGTATTCTTACATAGCCATCCAGGAACAAGTTCAGTGAAGTCGGTCAATAAAAAACGCCACTCACCTCCTTCCGCTGCAGGCTCTGCCACAAACGCATACAGGGGTCCCCCGAATGATGCCCCAGTAATCTCTCCCCCTCCTCTTTTGCCCCTCTGAAAGCCTCCTCTTCCATGGCTGGGGCTGTAGTACAACCTGCAGTTGCAGCCATTGGTTGTATGTCAGTTCCTCAAGGAACAAATGAAGCAGATGATTAACCTCCTCCCTACAGAGGACTACAGAGGAGACTGAGGTTCTTCTTAGGCCTTGTGTTTTGCTGTTGATGCGATTGTGGACTCTGTTTAGCAAGCATCCCGCTTGAATCTCCTGCAGGTACACATGCGCAGGTCCCTTTGGTTAAAACATTGGGAGGCAGAGTTTTCTTGCAAAAGATACTTGGCAGCGTTCCCCTTTTGGGGGAGGATGCCTGTTTGGGGATAACCTGGATAAATACATTCAAAAGTTTACCAGAGGAAAGTCTACTCTGTTGCCGGTTAAAAAGAAGAGTAAACATCCTTCAAAGGACTTGAGGTTCAAAGTCTAAATAGACCCCCAATACTTCCCTATGGAGGGATTCCTCTGTTCGGCCGAGTGGGGGGAAGGCTGCTGCAATTTGCAAACGCCTGGCGGAACAAAGTTCAGGACAAGTGGGTAATCTCTAAAGTCTTCTCAGGCTACAAGCTAGAATTCAGAGAACTTTCACCACCCTGTTTTCTGAGATCAAGAGTTGGCCTTGGAACACCTGTTGTCCCAAGGGGTAATCGTGAAGTTAGCCTCAGAGGATCAGGGATCACGGTTTTACTCAAACCTTTCACGGTTCCAAAACCAAACGGGGATGTCAGACCTATCCTGGATCTGAAAGGCCTGAATCAGTTTCTGAACATTCGCTCCTTTCGCATGGAGTCTGTCCGTTCAGTTGTTTCCACCCTTCAGGGAGGAGAATTCTTGGCATCAACATTTTAGAAATGCATATCTGCATGTGCCAATATTTCCCGCTCACCAAAGGTTTCTAAGGTATGGCAGTAACAGCGTATCTGGACGATCTGTTGATCATAGATCAGTCCGCTGTACGCTTGGGCCACTATGTGCACAGCACAGTGTGATATTAAGAGTACCTAGGCTGGGTCCTCAATCTGGGGAAATCCTCCTTGCAGCCTCAAAGAAGGCTGGAGTACTTGGGCATAATTATAGACACATCCCGAAGCAAGGCCTAGCCAAAGGCAAAAGTCATAGGAGACTTGGTCCGGGTGATAAAGGCAAAGAGAAGGCCTTCCATCTCTATGCATGAGGTTATTGGGGAAGATGGTAGCCTCATTCAAGGCAGTTCCTTATGCCCAGTTTCACTCAAGGCCGTTACAGGGCAGAATTCTGTCAGCTTGGAACAAAGATGTTCAGGCCCTGGACCTTCCTATGATCTTATCTCCAAAGGTTCACCAGAGCCTCAATTGGTGGTTGCTCCATCAAAATCTGTCAGAAGGAAATCCCTCACTCCGGTGGAAAGGAAAAGTACCCCAGGGGCTTTGTGTTGCAGCAAGAAGTATTAATATTAAAGGTATCAAAAACTATTTAATTTAAATAAATGTATCACAAAGAACATATCGATTGTATTAATACATAGGTGCCAAGTACTAACAATGAAAAATATACATGATGAAATGGGCAAATGTAAAATGGCATGGCATCGTGATAGTACAATGTAAAAATGAGACCCCAACGCATTTCGACCTTGTAAATGGCGGTCTCTTCAGGGGGTAAACAGGAGATGCTCTAAAAGAAAATACATTGTATAGGTGATTTGTACATTTGACAGAAAACACTCTTAACAATGAAACATCTACCATAATTATAATAATATTTATACTAGTATGTATATTTACCCATTACTTGCTGGGGTTACCTGGATATTGGTAACCACAGATGCCAGCCTTCTTGGCTGGGGGGCAGTTCTAGAAAAAGCAACCGCCCAGGGGAAGTGATCCAGAGCTGAAAAGCTCCTTCCCATCAACATTCTGGAGACTCAGAGTTTAGTCTTACAGACTGCAGGGTTGGCCTGTTCGGATTCAGTCCGACAATGCTACAGCCGTGGCCTATATCAATCACCAAGGAGGCACCAGAAGTCTGGATGCCCAAAGAGAGGTGAATCACATCCTAGCCTGGGCAGAAAGGCATATCCTCGCCTGTCAAAAAAAGACAAAATGCAGCGCCTTCTAAGCGTAGCAAGCTTGTTTAATGGGAAAAAAATGTTCAAACACTTGTAAAAAGCCTACTCACAAACATCAGTAGGTACAGGCAGAAATATAGAGATCATCCGCATGTGTATCCCGGGGACCGTTCGATGTCCTGGTGCAGGCAGCGTGGGGATGACACTCTCTGTGCAGCAGCGGCGGCAGGAACCGAGACGCTCTCGGAACCTACAGGCTGTGGTCAGATATCCACTGCGGACTGCAGATGACGTCACTTCCGGGTGCGGGAGGTGCACGCGTTCGAAACTTTCAAGTCTCTTCCTCAGGCTGGGCTGTGGCCATCTTACTGGAGACCAGTATAAGTAGTACATAGACCCGCCCCACATGTATTCTAATTGGATCATATTCTGCAACACATTCTATGGCACATCAATGGCTACAGGGAGGCCCAATCTCGCGAATAGCGCGATATATTATTAGCAGCAATATTAACAATACTCTGCAAGGAATATTAATAATGTCAACAACAAATACCAAAGGAGCAACAATATTATTTAAAAAAATATAATATTAAAATAAATTAAATTAAATAGCAAGGTATCATTGTACTAGCCCTTGGAGGAACCCATAATGAAAATACACTTCTGATATCTGACACAGGCTTACCAATGAGAGATTAATTAATAATCTTCCATGGTAATAAACAATTACTGCTTACTACATCATTAAAAAACTACAATAACCCCTTAATTAATATTATAACCGTATAGGCATGTAATGAGCATGATAAAGGTGAAATAATAAAAATATTAATATTAATACTGGAGGGAGATAATGATGTTGACGTCACCATTAAATCTCACAAATAATTAGTTTAGAGCAAAGATTATTATGCTCCTAAGGGTACATATAGATATAAAATATAAAATAATACCAATGATTTTGAGAATAATGTATAAAAAAATGTATAAAAAATTATTATTAATTACTATTAAAAATGTATATATATATTTTTATATTAAAATACATTAAAAATGTATAACAATTAATAGTGTTTAAAAAGTATTGCATATATAGAAGACGTATATTGTATATATATATGTGTACGTACATTTACACCCACATATATATTTATACATAATTACCCCCCAAAAAAAAGAAAGAAGAGGTCAAAGTAATAACCCAAGGGAAGATGCCTTTATATTTGTTTAGAGTAGAATATTTATCTCTATGCCCTCGTTGAGACCACCAGGCGAAAGACTATCAAGGGTAAATATCCAATAATTCTCCCTCTCACATAATCGCTTATAGCACTCAGCCGAGGGGAGGAGCTTGGATATTGCTTCAAGGAACCATACACGGAGTCCCACAGGGGATTGTCCATGGTGCTCCTTAAAGTGGCGAGCTACACTATAATTATCCAGGCCTTTTTCTACAGTATTTCTGTGTTCCCCAAATCTCTTACGTAGGGCCCGTATGGTACGCCCTACATAAAGAAGTCCACAAGGGCACATTAAACAATATATAACGAATTCAGAGCCACAGTTGAAAAATTCTGGTATCAGGTATGTCTTGCCTTTGCACGTAAATTGTTTTTGTCTATGGTTGACAAAGGGACATGTAAGACAACGAGATTTCTTACACTGATACATCCCCATGATGTGTAAAAAGGTTAATGATGCACTGGCTGGCGGTTTTGAGTGTTTAATTTTGCTAGGGGCTATCAATGTCTTGATATTCCGTGCCCGCCTATAGCTCACCAATGGTTGGTCTGATATGTTTTTTTCTCAAATGGGGATCCTCTTTGAGGATAGACCAGTGCTTCCGCAAAATCTGTTCCATTCTGCGGTATTGACTATGAAATTGGGTGGTGAATCTAACTGGTTGTAATTGGTTATTGGACTTACGATCATGTTTTGGTAGAACTTCTGTACATTTTGAAAAGCTTCTTCCACTAAAGGTTCAGGGTAATCCTTGTCGACAAATTTGTTCTTAAGAAGACTCCCATGAGTGACATAGTCCTCAGTGCGAGTACAGTTATGCTTCAACCTACAAAATTGACTCTTAGGGATGTTATTCACCCAGCTAGGGTGATGGCAACTATGATAATGCAAGTACGAGTTGCCTGCTGTCGGTTTGATGAAGTTTTGGGAATAAATGGCGTTATTAGAGTCATGGAACAATTCTAGGTCTAAGAACACTAGAGACTCTGTATCTGTGACGTGAGTGAAGGACAGTCCCATGGTGTTTTGATTACAATGCTCCACAAATGGTACAATGGAGCATTCCGGGCCATCCCAAATAATAATAATATCATCAATATAACGTCCAAAATAAATTAAATGTTTAGCAAACGGATTGTTGTACCAAATATGCTGTTTTTCCCAATACCCCATTGTTAGGTTTGCATAACTGGGGGCAAAATTAGCCCCCATTGCAGTTCCTTTGGTCTGGATATAGAATTCCCTATCTATCTCAAAATAATTGTGAGTGAGACAAAATTTCAGAAGGTCCACTAGGAAGTATGCCTGTCGTCCATTTAATATGGGGTCTTCATTTAAATAGTGTTGAGTAGCCAATAAACCTATATCATGTGGGATCGACGTGTATAACGATACAACGTCTAGTGAAAGCCATCTATATGAGTCTTCCCATTGATATTTCTTAAGCGTATCCAGCAGCTGAATGCCATCCTTAATATACGATGGAAGGTTGGCGACAAGTGGTTGCAAAAAATGGTCAATATAGATGGACAGGTAGCTGGTTACACTTTCCATAGCCGCAACAATCGGCCTGCCCGGTGGATTTTCAGCATTTTTGTGGATTTTGGGCATATGGTAAAAGTAGGGAGTTTTGTAGAAATCATGGACAAGAAATGCAAATTCTGTTTTGGTGACCAAACCATCAATTTTGGCCTTACCAACTAATTCCGGCACTTCCATAGAAAAAACGGGGAGGGGGTCCTTTTTTAATTTTTGGTAAGTATTGGTATCGGACAACAATCGTTTGCTTTCTGCGGTATAGTCTGTTGAATTTTGTACTACTATACCTCCCCCCTTATCAGCTAATCTAATGACTAATTTATTATTGTCTGTAAGTTTTTTGAGTGCTGCTGACTCTGCTGGGGTTAGATTGGATGAGAGTTTATGTACTGATGCATCTTGACACATTTGCTGAATCTCCGTGTGGACCACCTGATAAAAGGTCTGCACAAATGGTCCCTTTGAGTATGTAGGGTAAAATATAGATTTAGGCCAAAATTTTGTATTTTGTATGGGTGGTGAAGTGGATAAATGTTGTGACAGTTGTTCTACGAAATCATCTGAGTCTTCCGTATATAGGAGCTCTAGGTGATCGAGTGCCATCCTTTCAGGAACAGTGCAGTCCTGAAAGTGATCGGCAATGGGAAATATTTCTGATGTATCATCTATAGAAGGTGAATCTGAAATGTCGCAAGGATTAGTAGAGGCCTTAAGATTAAAGAATCTTTTAACTGTAATATTTCTGGTGAACCTATTCAGGTCCAGAAATAGAGTGAAGGGATTTGGCTGGGCTGTGGGAGCAAAAGTGAGTCCTCTGGCTAGAAGAGACTGTTCACCAGGGGATAAATCATGGCTAGACAAATTAAAAATCTTTATAGTTTTCAAAATTTGCCATTGTGTCTTCTTTGATCTTCGTCGTCGTCCCCCCCTCCTGCCTCTGTGGACAGCTTTCTTTTTTGGCAGGATAGGGGGGCTGGTACTGAAGAAGACAAGGGGCAAATTGGTGTCTGGGGAATAGACTCTGAACTTGATGGAATGGTCTCATCACTAATTTTAGCTAATTCTTTGGGGACCACTATATCTTCAGATACAACCGGAGATATAACTGGAATAATTATAGTGGGGGAACTCCCTGGGGAATGGTGGGTTTTGTCAGGTGCTGTTACTCTGCACTCGCTGTTTAAGGCGGGCACCGCCACTTGTGGGGATATTATTTCTCCATTGTTTACAACATTTGGATGAATAGGGGGTTTGAGTGAACCTAAATTATTGGCTCTATCTATTGGGGGTTTGGTCGGAGGACTAGATCGTGTACGAGGGTTATTGGTCCGACGGTTGTGTCTGGCCAAAAATTCCCTAGTAGGCTGGGGAGTACACTCCATGAGTGGCCTCGGCAATGAGGTATGTATGTCCCTATGGTGAGACTCTTGGGGGTTGGGAGGGGCTTGGTTAGTAAATTTAGATTTCTTCCAACAGAAGATTTTTTTGGAGTTGTAGTCGTCAAAATCCCTCCTGATCTTCTGAAGTTTACTCCCAATTAGGGTGTCTTCCTGATATTTGGTATTTAATTTTAGTTTTCTCAACCATGAATAGGGCAAAGAGGTAATGTCGGTAGATAATGATCGTATGAGGTTAGATATTTTTGACCTTAACTGCACAAAGTGCAGTTCTCTTTGTCTGGAGACGATAGTAATCCATTTTTGTGTACAAAATTCAGAGATGCCTTCCCATTCTGCTGTTAATTCTTTATTCAAAAATGGGCAATTTTTGGTATTCCTAAGACCCCTAGGTGATATTTTATATTTAAAGTATTGGTCCAAAAAGAATTTGTCCCACCACTGTTGGTTAGCCGAATTAATATTATCTTCTATATTGCGAAATCTAGCACATATGCGCTGGTACATAGACCTGGGTATGGTGGTCGACTGTCTAAAATAATTATCCGGAAATAGAGTGTATAAATCATCCAAAATGTCATATTTGGATGACTCTACCTCCAGTATAATTTCCATAATATGCCAAAAAATGTATATGCCTCGCCTGTCTGCAGTCTTCATTCCAGGGGTAAAAGATTGGCAGGCGGATTTTAGTCCAGGAGAATGGTCTCTACACCCCGACATATTTCAAATCATATGTCATAAATGGGGTACCCCAAATACGGACCTGTGGGCTTCCCGGTTCAACGCAAAGCTGGACGAGGGTCAGATGCCCTGACAATCTCATGGGATCGTTATTCTCTGATTACGCGTTCCCTCCAGTTCTGCTTCTCCCAAGATTCCTTCAGAAAGTCAAGAGGGAAGGACAGCCGGTGATTTTGATCACCCCGGCTTGGCCCAGGAGACCCTGGTACGTAGAAATCGTAAGGATGGCAGTAGGTAGACCTTGCAATCTCCCACTACGCTCGGACCTACTATCACAGGGTCCAATATTCCATCCTGCTTTACAAAGTCTAATTTTGACGGTTTTGCTGTTGAGACCCACATTCTGAGGAAACGTGGGTTCTCAGGTCCAGTCCAGTTCCACTCTGGTTAATGCTAGGAAGCCGGCCTCCAGGTAAATCTACTACAGAATCTGGAAGGTATATGTTTCCTAGTGTGAACCCAGAAGGGCATCCTAGAAAGTATGCCATTAATAGGATTCTTGCCCTTCCTCAGTTGGGCTTTAATATGAAGTTGGCCTTGAGCGCTATCAAGGGCCAAATCCCGGCCCGCTTGCCTCTCATTCCCTAGTCTGGGCATTTGTTCAGGGACCACTGCACTTGACTAAGTCTCCCTTGTGCCCATGGGATTTAGAATTATTTGTTTTACAGAAGCTACCTTTTGAACCATTACACCATGCTTCTTAAATCTTTTTGACAAGGAAGCCATATGTAGCCATATCCTCGGCAAGGAGGGTATCGGAACCGTATATGATTATTCATGATGACATGGTGGTGCTGCGTCCTCACCTGACTTTTTACCTAAGGTGGTTTCAGGATTTAATCTGAATCAAGATATAGTCCTACAGTCTGTGGAGGAAGAAGTTCTATGCTCTATGGATGTTGTAGGAATAGTAAAAGTTTATCTGCAAGCTACGGCTCAGATACATAAGACTGATTGTCTGTTATTCTGCCAGGGCCCAGGGAAAGGCCAGGCAGTGTCGAAATCTACTATTGCAGATTGGATTCGACAAGTCATTATTCAGGCCTATGGTTAGAAAAGAAGATTCCTCCTTTTCAGGTGAAGGCGTACTCGGCTAAAGCAGTTGGTGCTTAATGGGCAGTGCATTACCGGGCCTCCATGGCTCAGATCTGTAAGGCTGCTACTTGGTCTTCAGTCCATATATTTACTAAGTTCTACCAGGTAGATGTGAAAGGGTATGAGGATGCCGCCTTCGGGCGTAGTGTGCTGCAGGCAGCAGTATAGATCCTCTGGCCCAATGGCGGTCTTATTCTGATCTGTGTCTCCCTCCCCTCAATTTTAGCATTACTATGGAACATTACATTAAGTAATTAAGGCTCTGTGTCCCATGATGTATGATCAAGAAAATAGCATTTTTTAATACAGCTTACCTGTAACATGCTTTTCTAGGGAATACATCACGGGACCCCTCTTCGGAGTTAAACGTGGAACACTTATTGCTTTTCTACAAAACTGAGGCACTCTCCATTTGGGAGGGGTTATATAGGGGAGGAACTCAATTGTAATTGGGTTAAGCAGTGTCAAATTACCTGTGGTGACTACATAACCCATTAAGTAATTAAGACTTTGTGTCCCGTGATGTATTCCCAAGAAAAGGATTTTACAGGTAAGCTGTATTAAAAAATCCTATATCTCATCATGGACGAAATGTGAGAAATAACGTTTACAGGTATATCATACAATTATTCCATAAACACATACTACATACACTGCATATATAATTTGAGGAAAATATGCTTAAAAAAAAAAACATTTGCCAATAATAAAAACAGTTTAATTTTAAAATCTGGTCCACTAATATTAAAGACCACTTTTTACACAGGATGTCACTGACAGCTTTCTGCCAGCAAGCTCTTGCATAAAATTCTACTCTCATTAGATAAGGCCCTATTAGATAGCAAGTACCTTATGCTTATGGCAAGTACAACAGACAAAAATAAATAAATAAACACCTAGTATTATATTTCCTGTTAAATCTTTTAGTACAGGCTGTCTATTGAAGACATGGTCCACTGTATTAAATACAACTAATATATGTATACTGTGATATTGAGGAATTCAGTTTAGTGGTAAAAGCAATTTCTGTGAGTCAATGCTAGTCCGAACTGTGGTTTTAAGGCTTGCCATTCAACTTTTATTAAACAAACTTAAAGAATAAACTTAAAGAAAAGTTCAAACAGAACAGGGAATGTTCACCAGCCAAAATAGATTGCAGAAATGTAGAGACACCTATCTCCCTTTTCAGCAGCACCACTGCTGGTCCCTCAGACTGTCTCACCCAGCTCTCCTGGCTCTCTGGACTCGCCTGGCCTACTCAGCCTGTAGTTACAGCACCCTGCAGCACGGCCCACTCCTGGCACCCTAGGCTCTCCCACTTCTTCAAGACCTCCAAAATCTCTCGGCCCCCTGGACTCACCTAGTCATTCCAGCTCCCTCAGTCCCTTAAACTGGCATAGCCACCTCGACTCTCTAAGTCCTATGGATATAGAATCTCTCCTCCAAAGGAGAAAGAAGGTTTGCTTTTCTAGACTATGGAACGCTTTACCAACCAGCATTCGGTTGGAGGAAAACCATCTGACTTTCAGAAGACGGATCAAAACTCTGCTCTTTTGATGTCATGAGACACGAACAACTAGCGCCCAGAAGCGATTCAGTTCGCATGCGCCGCGCTTTATAAGTTTTTCATTCATTCATTCATTCAACATGGAGTGCTGTCTCTTGAGTAGACCTTTTCTGTCTCCTAACAGCAGCACGCCTGTCTCCAAATGGCAGCCTTGCATTATGGCCATGGCTATAACTATAAGGGCTGTGCGCACCTGGACACACACCCTGTTGGTCTTCAACAAGACCTGGAAACTGGATTAAATATTTCTTTCCTCCCAAAGCACTTTTAAATCTCCAAATCCTATTCAGGAATATCAAAATTTTGAAAAACAGTTTTCAAGGCTCATAATCGATACTCCAGAGCAGCCTTTCTCAACCTTTTTACCCTTAAAATATTTTTCAGGTCTCGGGGAACCCCTGATAAAACCCATTCATTGGGGGTCAGTGGGAACAATGCACCTTACTTTGGTGGTCAGTGAGAAGAATGCCCTTTTTTACAATGGTGGTGGTAAAAATTACCCCTTATCGAGAGCTATAAAAATCATTTGGATCAGTCACCTGATCAATCACCTGTCCTACAGATTCATCAGTCAGCACACAAGACCTCAGCAAGGGAACCCCGCGTGTGGCACCATATGAAGCCATTTTAAAGTGGAACCCCCGAAAAAAAGAACAGATGATCTACTGGGAAGTTTCTGGCTTAATGAGGACTTACTCTGATAAGGATTCCAATGCTGTGGCTGCCTATGTGATATATTCCAGTACCTCTTATCATGCTGTGTGAGATCTCTTATAATCTGGAGATCAATTCCATCCGGTAAGAGGCCCTTCTTAACCTTGGTGGAGGATCTTTCCTTTAAAGCACTCTTCTTGTGGATTTCGTTGGTGCACCTGGGAGATTACTATATTAATTTGCCCGTGTGGCGGGACTATTCACATTGATTTGAACTTTGTTCACCACTCACTGTTATTTTTAGCGCGATCTCCTTTCCTTTACATTATAAAAATCATTGGTGTCATACCACTGGCTCCTCCAAGTAGCTCAGAACTATGTAGTCACCATCAAGAAGAGGTAAATCCGCCACAGCTCATAGAACCCATATCCACCTCTGGAGGAACCCTGGTTGAGAATGGCTGCTCCAGAGTCACACATTCTGCATACATGTTTCCCCTGTGTCCTTTCAACAACCATATTCACAGTGGCAGGGCCTCTCACTGTCAAAATACATACATAGGACAACACTAAAAGCATTTTGCAAAAAGTAGTGATTCACTAGAAGACGATTTCATAATGCAATGTCCACAATGAGAGGAGAACCATCAAGCATTGTGTGACATCTCTCAATGCCAGTGGCGGTGCTTCCATAGTGGGCGCAGGAGCGCCGCCCCCTCTCTCCTGCACCGTCACTCAACAATAGTTAGATTCATGCATTGAATGAATCTATGTATTGTCGCCTCTGCCATCCACTATTCAGGTGGCCGCCCCCCTGTTGAGCGCCGGCCATTGAGTAACAGCGGTGGGTGTGTTTTGGAAGTGTCTATCAGAGCCAGCGGCTCTGATAGGCTTCCCGATTACAGCCTGTGGGCTCCAATCGGCTTCCAAATGGTTAACTTGAGGGCGCATAGGGTGTGCCTTCCATGGTTAACACTGACATGCGGATCAGTCAATCAGGTTCACCGGGTCTGGTTACCGGTCACCTGATTGGCTGAAGCGAGATCGAGGGCGGGAGAAGACATCGAGGGATCATGGAGGGAGGATGACTGACCCGAGAAAGGTAAGTGCTGGGTGGGGGGGCAATCTGGCGGAATTTTAAGGGGCAATCTGGCGGCTTTTTAGGGGCAAACTGGCAGAATTTTAAGGGGAAATCTGGTGGCATTTTAAGGGGCAAACTGGCAGCAGTTTAAGGGGCAATATGGCGGCATTTTAAGGGGCAAACTGGCGGCATTTTAAGGGACAAACTGGCAGCATTTTATGGGGTAAACTGGTGGCAATTAATGGGCACAGTGGCGACAATTGATGGGCACAGTGGCGACAATTAAGGATGAGCTCTGGCGTGTTCGCATAGTACACGTGCAGATCCCACCAGGAAGTCTGCACGGCGCTGCGCTAATCACAGCCAGGGAGACATTTCCCAATCTCTGAAGCCGAGCATCGGGACAATGTCTCCCTGGCTGTGATTAGCGCAGCGCCGTGCAGACTTCCTGCCGGGCTCTGCACATGTATTATGCGAACACGCCAGAGCTCATCCTTAGCGACAATTAATGGCACAGTGGCTGCGTTTGATGGCACAGTGGCGACAATTAATGGCACAGTGGCTGCGTTTGATGGCACAGTGGCAACAATTAATGGCACAGTGGCAAAAATTAATGGCACAGTGGCTGTGTTTGAAGGCACAGTGGCGACAATTGATGGCACAGTGGCGACAATTGATGGCACAGTGGCGACAATTGATGGCACAGTGGCTGCGTTTGATGGCACAGTGACGACAATTGATGGCACAGTGGCTGCGTTTGATGGCACAGTAGTGACAATTGATGGCACAGTGGCGACAATTGATGGCACAGTGGTGACAATTAATGGCACAGTGGCTGCGTTTGATGGCACAGTGGCGACAATTAATGGCACAGTGGCGACAATTAATGGCACAGTGGCTGCGTTTGATGGCACAGTGGTGACAATTGATGGCACAGTGGCGACAATTGATGGCACAGTGGTGACAATTAATGGCACAGTGGCTGCGTTTGATGGCACAGTGGCGACAATTAATGGCACAGTGGCGACAATTAATGGCACAGTGGCTGCGTTTGATGGCACAGTGGTGACAATTGATGGCACAGTGGCGACAATTGATGGCACAGTGGCTGTGTTTGATGGCACAGTGGCGACAATTGATGGCACAGTGGCTGCGTTTGATGGCACAGTGGCTGTGTTTGATGGCACAGTGGCTGCGTTTGATGGCACAGCGGCTGTGTTTGATGGCACAGTAGCAACAATTGATGGGCACAGTGAGGCTGCAATTGATGGGGTTTTTTTTTCAGTTTGTTTATGTGCCCCCAAAAATTTGGAGTACCAGCCGCCACTGCTCAATGCCTTCATTTTTGTAATTCCTGGAAGAATAAAAGCATAGATATGAAATGTCTATTCTCTTCCTTAGGGCTAAGGCCGTGAATCCTGCTGCTTTCGAATCTACACCTCCTAGGAGAGTTGCGTAACCATCATGAAGCACATGTGCATCCCACATTTCAGATGTTTTATAATCTACTTTTGAAGTTCCCAGTGCCAGAGAGCTTGGTATCAACAGGTTGCCTTTTTTTTTTATAAAACCTACTCCAAGAATACCTTGTATTTTTCCATTACCTTTTTTTTTTTTTTTTCTGTTGTTAGTTATGTCCTTGCTCAGTAGGTATAATTCAAATGACACACAGAAGACTTTTTCCAGGGAAGTCATGTGCAATACAAAATGATTGCAGACGTAAACCTATTAATCTGTCTTTTCTCAGTGTTTGCATTCTGTTCTGTGTGACACGCAAGAGGCAGACTTGGGTAATTAGAGTTCACAGGGGCTGTGCAGCAGGAAGGCAGCTGAGCTCTGTGTTTAAATGTTGCTCTAGTTTGTAGTGTGTATGTTGTACCTCTGTGGTTACTGTGACACACTGAGGTTGCAGAAGTTCAGTCTTAGTTCAGGGAAGAGAACATTCTGTTCCCGATCACAACAGGCAGGGCCGAGCCTTCTATCGCTGCTGTAAAACAAGATCAACAACATTAGGCGAAAGCACCATAACAAGGGCAAATGACAGGGTATCCTTGCCACATTGCCTTTAACTCTCTGCTTCCCAAAGACCTATATTGATTAAGAAGGCTTTAGGACAAATAGTATGCATACTTTCTTATACTCAGGCCCAATCAGGCCTGTGTCATCAAAGACATTGGAAATACATTTGCTTTTTAAATCATTAGTGAGTGAGCAAAACTTTGCTTTAAAATGCAGTATGAATAATGATATTCCTCTAATATTTATATAACTCACAGACTGTACCTACATCCACATGAAACTATTTAAAGCGGAACATCAGTCATGTTTTCATCTTTCCATATATTACATTTTCTGCCCTTTTTCTGCCAGTAAATACCTCATACAGCCCACTTCCTGTTTCTTGTCTGGTAAAAAGCCTAGGATTATGACATCATGCACATCTCTTGTGAGAGTTTTCCAGAAAGGGAGGGGGGATGAGTCATAAGAGGACCAATAAAGAACTGCAACGCTGGAGGTGTGCCTCTGTGTGTCTGTGTAGATCCAGGAAGTGAAGAGGCAGTAGCTTCAGCTGCCCACAGTTAAAATGGATGCAGCCAGACTTATTGGAGTGAGATTTCTGCAGCATATTTGGCAAGTACAGAATCACGGTATATATTAAATAATATGCAAAGTGGTTGGGGGGAAGCTTCAGAATGGCAAAGATGTTTTTATTACAAATTATGTGAGCAGACTGAAGTTACTCTTTAACCACTTAAGGACCAGCCCATGTACATATACGTCCACAATATGGCACGTACAGGCACATGGGCGTATAGGTACGTCCTCGCCTATTAGCGGGTGGGGGGTCCGATCGGGACCCCCCCCGCTACATGCGGAGGTCGGGTCCGCTCGGGGAGCGATCCGGGACCACGGCGCGGCTATTTGTTTATAGCCGCTCCGTCGCGATCGCTCCCCGGAGCTGAAGAACGAGGAGAGCCGTGTGTAAACACGGCTTCCCCGTCCTTCACTATGGCGGCGCATCGATCGCGTCATTCCCTTTATAGGGAAGACACGATCGATGACGTCATTCCTACAGCCACACCCCCAAACAGTTGTAAACACATACTAGGTGCACCCTAACTCCTACAGCGCCACCTGTGGTTAACTCCCAAACTGCAACTGTCATTTTCACAATAAAGAATGCAATTTAAATGCATTTTTTGCTGTGAAAATGACAATGGTCCCAAAAATGTGTCAAAATTGTCCGAAGTGTCCGCCATAATGTCGCAGTCACGAAAAAAATTGCTGATCGCCGCCATTAGTAGTAAAAAAAAAATAAAAAATAAAAATGCAATAAAACTATCCCCTATTTTGTAAACACTATAAATTTTGCGCAAACCAATCGATAAACGCTTATTGCGATTTTTTTTACTAAAAATAGGTAGAAGAATACGTATCGGCCTAAACTGAGGAAAAAAAATGTTTTTATATATGTTTTTGGGGGATATTTATTACAGCAAAAAGTAAAAAATATTGCTTTTTTTTCAAAATTGTCGCTCTATTTTTGTTTATAGCGCAAAAACTAAAAACCGCAGATGTGATCAAATACCACCAAAAGAAAGCTCTATTTGTGGGGAAAAAAGGACGCCAATTTTGTTTGGGAGCCACGTCGCACGACCGCGCAATTGTCTGTTAAAGCGACGCAGTCCCGAACTGTAAAAACCCCTTGGGTCTTTAGGCTGCATATTGGTCCGGGGCTTAAGTGGTTAACTTCTATGGGGCCAAGAACCCAGGGTTCATCATTGTTTGGCTGCATGCTCAGTCCCGCTATAGAACATTTAGTCTCAATTTGGAATGAAATCAGGTGACTGGGTCAATCTGTAACATTCGGCCAGCTTAAAGCTGAACTCCAGGTATGTACAAAAACACACATTAATGCAGCTCTGTAATCATAAAGTGGTTGTAAACCTCTGACATGAAGTATAAATAAAGCATGTCCCTCTGTAGTGTGTACGTGTCTCAATCCAGAGCACTAAATATAATTTATTTCTGCTGCTTCATTTGACAGCCTCCGCTCTTTTCCAGTGTGCTGTATGAAGGGGGGTGTCCCTTCGCTCTAATCAGCTCTCAGAGCTCTCCACACTGAGCTCTGCAGTGTGTAACTTCAGCTCTCCACCCCCTGTGTTCTGACAGCTCAGGTAAGCTTTATAAAATCTGCACTTTGAATGGCTGTAGAGAAGAAAGGACTGCAGATAAACAGGCACAACTCATGTAGGATAATTTGTTTCATCTCTGTGTATAACCTGATGCTAGTCCCTTCACTGGGTATATGTAAGGGTTTACAACCACTTTAAAGCGGTAGTAAACCGCAGGTGGTTAAAAAAAAAATCCCTGCAAGGTAATGTCATAATGTGCTAGTATACCTTGCATACTAGCACATTATGAGAAACTTACCTTAGAACTAAGCTCTCAAGCAACACGATTTCACCGCTGAGAAAGCTAAAATCTCCCCCCGGTCTTCCTCTCGGGTTCGCGGCCTCCGGCTACATGAGTGGCTGGGGGCGCGATGACATCATTTCCGCGCACTGTAAGCCGGACCTTCAGAGCGCATGCACCGTTGACTGTGTTTAGGAGATATTCACAGTAGCTAAAAGTAAGCCTTATTATATATAGGCTTACCTGTAGGTACAAGTGGTATAACAGCTATAAGATCTTTGCTCATTATATTGCTGGATAGTGCCTCTGTTAGATTTCTGTGATCTTACTTAACTGTGAAAACAGAGAGATAAGCAAGCACTTTGCAGTGCATTCTTTTAAATTGTATAATTTGTTTTGCTGGGTAGTTTCACGTGTCTGTGACCTTGAAAGGCAATTTTTGTATCAATAAATACATGTTTTTCTTAATTTTATATATATATATATATATATATATTTTATATATAATATATATATATATGTTATAATAAGCTCTCCATACCATTGTTCCCATAGTAATTAATGCCCAGATAAAGGGCTTTCTCAGATGCGGGGATAAAAACAGGCAGCTGAGCAGTAGTTTTACCAGCCACCAACCCAAATTGAATTGTATTGTTGCTGTATGGTCTCCCTTTATATTGTACTGTGCAAACGGTTGACGCTATATAAATCCTGTATAATAATAATAATAATATTAATGCTGTAGCCATGATGCATTGCTTTGCAGCCAAGGCATTTTTTTTACTCCATTTGCAGATTTCAACAGGCGGCACCACCTCTCAAACTCACCCTTTGAGTTCTATGGTGCTGCACTGCCACTATGACCTGAACTCATGGATTGTAGTTGTGGTGCGGTCCCAGAACCATGGGCCTCCACTCCATAGGGCAAGGGGGGTCATTTGCCCCCCCCCCCTGGAATCACCAGGGAGAGCCAAGGGCAGGGCCGAACTGGCCCTGGGGCCGCTTTAAGCGGCGACTGCTGCGCTCCCTTCCTTCTGTCCTCCGGCGCTCATATCGTATGTCATGGAGCTGGGTCTGTGTGCAAGGTTTCGCCTCCCTAGTTCGACTCCTCTGATAGTCTTCTAGTGTTCCACCTATCACACGAGCTGAAATAGGGGGGCGGGACCTTGCACACAGACCCAGCTCCGTTAAATACGACACGAGCACCAGAGGACAGAGGGAGGCTTGTGCTTTGTTTGTTCCAACATCTGTTGCCACAGGTAACACTAGACTAGACTATTTTCTGATGTGTTTTTAGCAAATCTGGAAACGCAGAGCAAACACAACACAGAGTTGTAGCCTATGGCATAGTTTCTAGTTGTCCCTTATTTAGAGTGCCTGTCCCTCTTCTGGAATCAAATCCATTTGTCCCTCATTCCAAAAGGTTCCTCTTTTAGACCTGAAATAAATATACTGTCAATATAGTGTAGTGTTTCAGTCAAGGGAAAGGGGTTCTGTGTAATGTAAAGGGGTCCAGTGATGCAGGGTGCTGTGTAATGTAAAGGGGTCCAGTGATGCAGGGTGCTGTGTAATGTAAAGAGGTCCAGTGATGCAGGGTGCTGTGTAATGTAAAGGGGTCCAGTGATGCAGGGTGCTGTGTAATGTAAAGGGGTCCAGTGATGCAGGGTGCTGTTTAATGTAAAGGGGTCCAGAGCTGTGGGGTGCTGTGTAATGTAAAGGGGTCCAGAGCTGTGGGGTGCTGTGTAATGTAAAGGGGTCCAGAGCTGTGAGGTGCTGTGTGGAAAGGGGTCCAGAGGTGCAGTTGTAGAGAGGGGGTACAGAGTAGTGACAAAGAGATATTGAAAGATTCAGGGGGCACAGTGCGGTGTTTATACATTTTAATGTGGGGGCGCTTTTAACCCCTGCTAGCGGTTGAAGAAAGGGTAAAATGCGACTCTGTATCGCCGCTGCCAAAGCGCCCCCCCCCCCCTGAAAAAAATTCAGCGGACGCCCATGCCCAGAACTACAATCGCCATACAGCAATAAAAAAAAAGTACCTCCTAAACACCTGCCAGTCACTGCTATACTGCCCTCTGAAAAGCAATCCAGCGCAGATTGATTTTTAGAGAGCAATAAGCTGTGCTGCTAATGTGAAAGAAGGCAAAGATCAGGTTGTCTTCCCTGCCAAACAGGACAGTGCCATATGCCAGACTGCTGCACATCTCAGAATTGGATGAACAGGAATACAAATTTGACAGGTAAAATAGCTCTCATGTCATTATTTCATCTGTGCTATTAAACTTTTTGGCTTAAACCCAGCTTAACCACTTCAACCCCGGAAGGATTTACCCCCTTAATGACCAGGCCATTTTTTGCCATACGGCACTGCTTTAATTTAACTGACAATTGCGAGGTCATGCGATGTTGTACACAAATAACATTTACATCCTTTTCTTTTCCCACTAATAGAGCTTTCTTTTGGTGGTATTTGATCACCTCTGTGGTTTTTATTTTTTGCACTATAAACAAAAAAAGACCAACAATTTTGAAAAAATATCTATATTTTTTACTTTCTGCTATAAAACATATTCAATAAAAATATGTAAAAAAATATCAAATTTCTTCATCAATTTAGGGCAATTTGTATTCTGCTACATAAAAAATCACAATTAGTGTATATTGATTGATTTGAGCAAAAGTTATAGCGTCTACAAACTATGGTATAGATTTAAGGACTTTTTTTTTTTACTAGTGTAGCACTACCCCCGTAGAAGCTGCTGGATTAGATTTGGGTTTGCCGTTACCTCACTGTTCACCATATCAAAACTGGGAGCCTGTATTGGAAAATACGTCCCCACAGGGGAATGTAAACAACAGGACGTCCAGGGACGGCCACCCGGCACTTGAGAGCCGCGCTGTGGACGTCTTTCGTCTACAGCGCGGATCTCAAGTGGTTAAATGTTGTTACATTTGGAAAGTTCAAATAAGCGGTGGCCTTGCCCTATTTCCAACTTAAAGGGGTTGTAAAGGTTTGTTTTTTATTTTGTAAATAGGTTCCTTTAAGCTAGTGCATTGTTGGTTCACTTACCTTTTCCTTCCATTTCCCTTCTAAAAAAAAATGTTTCTTTGTCTGAATTTATCACTTCCTGTTTCTCCTCAGGCTTAAAGGAACCTATTTAGAAAATAAAAAACAAACCTTTACAACCCCTTTAATCAGCCTGTGTGTCTTTTTGAAGGGGCAAGGTTTTGTTACAATAGTTGGTCAAAACGTGCATATGCTTCTCAGCAGTCATGTATAGTTTATGCCGTGTACACTGGTCTGTAATAAAATGTCATAAACCAGACTTGAGACATCATCTTTTTCTAGACATGTTCCCCTGATTGCTTTCATTTCTGGCACACATCCATAGTTATACTATATTATTAGCAAATGATATCTTACTTTCTAAGAAACCCCACTGTCTTTTCATATATGCAAGCCAAGTGTTATGGGTTATTACATGCTGAAGAAAACGGACTTTCTTAGAAGTAATATGTTTTTATAGGATTTACTAGGACATTGATGATCCTGTTTACAATTAAATTGGTCATTATAATCATTTATATGAGACCATTTATATATGGCTGTTGATTTTTGTTAGCAAATTTTACTTGACCCATTCAAGTTCTATTTTTTTTGTTTTTTTTTCCTTGTCAAAAATATTTTATTGAGTACAAAGGTGTAATACACATTACAGGGAGTACATTAAATACATCGAAAATAGAGAAGCTCAAATATTCTTATTCCAATATGTAAATATACAAATAGCCAGATTCAGGTAGACGTGCCTAACGTTAGGCAGGTGTAGTGTATCTCATATACGCTTTGCCGCCGTAAGTTAGAGAGGCAAGTGCTGTATTCACAAAGCACTTGCGTCCTAAGTTACGGCGGCGTAGCGTAAATGTGCCGGCGTAAGCGTGCCTAATTCAAATTGTGAAGAGGTGGGCGTGTTTTATGTAAATAAAGCATGACCCCACGCAATATTTAAGCGTATCTCAGTTTGAGAATACGCTTAAATATACAATGGCGCAGATTCGGAGTTACGACGGCGTATCTACTGATACACCGGTGTATCTCTACCTGAACCTGGCTAAAAGTTTTTTGGTTTTTTTTTTCATATCACATGTAACTGGGGATAAGATAAACAGCAATCCCTTAGTATTGTATCCGAAGGTTGTCTTTGTTTATCTTTGACTTTGTATTACAATACCATGTGGTCAATTCACTAAGAGTTAAATAATGGGCAATAAAATGCGATAAAATAGCGCTTGCGGTAAAACAGTTTTGAAAGTGCAATTTACTAAGAATGTTGCATTAAATAACAAATGTAGTGTTTGTTCGATTAAGAGTTAATTACTGCATTATTTAATGCGGTAATTTACAGCGTTGAGCTGTAATGTCACCTGGTCGCCCCACCCCCTTGTGACATTACCGAGCGGTGCATGTTGGGTCAGTGATGTCATAAGGGGTGACTTCACCAGGCAGCCCCGCCCCTCTACCTATTTAAGATCTATCAAATGGCGGAGCCTGCAGTGGGCAATTAGCGTTTGGGGGTTTCGAATCCTGCGGTACCCCTACCCATTCACTTTTACACTTTTTTGGTGAATGGGTAGGGGTACTATGTACCTCATTCTCATACAAATGGGGGGGCGGGATCTGGGGCCCCCTTGTTAAAGGGGGCTTTCAGATTCCTATAAGCCCCCCAAACAAAACCACACAACCAACATCCCATGGTTGTGGGTAAGAGGCTCCTGTCTCCATCAACATGGTGACAAGGTTCACACTGCTGCATGTAATTCGCACCGCACTTCACTGCAAATTACATACGATGTCCGTGCAATGCGAATTCAGCCATACAAATAGTATGGCTGAAGTCACATCGCATTTGGACCAAACTCGCACCGGACACTTTTTTGGGCCCGCAGTAGAATCGGATCGCATTGGTTGTTCACACCCATGTGATCCGATTCCTGTCTGTATTTTCAGATCACACTACGATATGCAAATTGATTTGGGGGTGTCACTATCTTTTAATTGATGCTCCCAGCAGTTTGCATAGGGCACTGTGAACTGCCACCAGGAACCTGCAGTGGATTTGCAGGGTTCCTGCATTACTGCAGTGTGAACCAGCCCTAAGAGCTTACCGCATGGTTTTTGAATGATATTTACCGGCACATTTTTTCAGTTTGCGATAAATACCACATAATCTTTATTTTTTATTTTTTTTAATTGGACTTTGCAAAACTGCCCCAACAAAACCCAAGAAATGCATAAAGGGAACACACAGCACATTAATTCTTGCTGCTGACAGCTTTGTGCTTGTATTCTTGTCCAAGTACAAATCGTCAAGTGTGTAACTTTCCTAACTGTCCCTAAAAAGAAAAGCTAATTCTACTGCTTAACACCATATCCTTTGTCGCCTAAACCTTTAAAGTCCTCAACGCAGTACTTCCATTGTATAAGTTGACGTACATAAGTAGAGGGTGTCCTATGAAGTTTGAGAGGGTTTGGCGGCCCTGGACTGATCCCTCATATGTTGCTAGCCCCTAAGTTGTACGTGGGAGAATTATCCTTGGCGCCTAGGGTGGGCTTCCCCTCCCCCCCTCCTCCCTGCCCTTTAAAGTCCAACTGAAATTCCAGTAGCAAATATGAATAATTGGATCATTTTAAATCTCTTAATGTTATATTTTCTTTAAATTCAGGCCTACCACCAGCAGAACATCTTGAGCTCATGTTCCCTGTTGACTTGAGAGTTGTAATTATTATGACTGAGAAGAGGACCTTGGATCGCTGCAGAGAGACTGCTGCTTTTAGACAAAATCCAGAACAGACTCAAAGAAGTGCTGAGAACTTTTATGCCGCGTACACACGACTATTTTTAATGGTCTAGAAAAAACAAAGTTTTTTTCAACCAGATTCTTGTCAAGCCTGCCTTGCCTACACACGATTGTGAAAAAAAATGCTCGAGCAAAGCGCCGCGACGTACAACACGTACAACGGCAATATAAAGGGGAATAAAACAAGTGAAAGATATCTGCGTTAAAGCCTACACACGACCATTTTTTATGATGTGAAAAACGACAACGTGAAAAACGACGCGAAAAAATGAAAAATGCTCTGGAGCCCACACACAATAGTTTTTAATGACATTAAAAAAAAAGTAATTTTTCACGTCATGAAAAACGGTCGTGTGTACGCAGCATTAAACTTCCACATGTAGTCAGATGAAGGAAAACTTCAAACAAGCTCAACAGCTCTGTTGAGGCAGCTCCCACACAGAAACATTTCCCTCAATGGGCTCCCAACAGTACCACAAACCACTTAAATATAAAAAGGAGCACCAGACCAAATCTGTATGAAAGGGTCTAAGGTAAATTTTGGTAAAAAAAAAAAAAAAGGTTATATAACCGTTTTTAGGGCGACACCACTCCCCCTTCAATAAGGCTGTATTAGAACCAGTATTGAACTCTCCTCATGGAGTAAGAACTTGGCAGCAGTTGTATACTGTAAATCCTTAGGGTAAACAAAAAGTTACCTGTTGTGATTAAGTGTAAAATACAGTGGAACCTCGGATTGTGAGTAACGCGGTTAACGAGTGTTTCGCAATATGCACACTGTATTGTAAAAAATCGGTTTGCTAGTGTTGTTTCGCAAAATGAGCGCGATTCAGGCCAAAGCGGTGTGCAGTACTGCGCTTGGCCTGAGGTGGGGGGGTGCTGGAGCCGAACAGCGCAGTTCCGAAATGCTTGGAAAGACCTGAGGACAGTGCGGTTGACCTTGGCAAATCTCGGGAACAGAGTCTTTCCAAGGTCTGCTGAGGTATCCTCGGCTGTTTCCGAGGCTCTCCGGTGCCCCCACCTCTGGCCACATGCGGTATTGCAGGCTATTGAAGTCAAAGCGGAACTAATTATTTTCATTTCCATTGACTTCAGTGGGGAAACTCACTTTGATATGCGAGTACTTTGGATTACGAGCATTCTCCTGGAACGGATTATGCCCGTAATCCGAGGTTCCACTGTATTCCGTTTAATTTGGAATTACTGTAAAATGTATTTATTAGTATACCCCAGATATTTTAACCAGCAGTGTGCTTCCAGCAAATTAAACTAGTGTGGTACCATTCTAATTAATAAATAAATATGAAAATACAAAAAGTGCACTGTGCTATAAAATGTCTACTAAAATATTCAGATTATTAAAAAAATACAGTATGTGTAAATACCAACTGAAAATACAAAAAGTGCACCGTGCCTTAAAATGCCTACTAAAATATTCAGATTATTAAAATAATACAGTATGTGTAAATACCCACTGAAAATACAAAAAGTGCACTGTGTCTTAAACCTCATAAATAAATATCATGCTCAAAAACATATGAATCACTCCAAATAACACCACTAGTGCTTACTTTTATGATGCACAATAATATTGTAATAAGCATAAAGGTCCCTACGAAATAAAAAATAAAAAGGTCCATAAGCATAAAAAGTCCGCTATGTGCAAGTCAAAGTGACCGATGCACAAACTTCATAATATTCAGTGTTCATTGGTGAAAACACTCCTTGCACCCCCCCCTTTTTCACTACAGTCACTGGAATATGATGACCCATTTAAAAATGGGTCACATTATGGCAAAGTGTTATTTCTTCAGTGTTGTCACATGAAAAGGTGTGTACTTACTTTTGTGAGATAGGCCTCGTACACACGACCGAGGAACTCGTCGTAAATGAAACATCGTTTTCCTCGACGAGTTCCTTGTTAGGCTTGACAAGCTTTCTTTGCGTACACACTGTCAAGACAAAATCTCGTCGTTCTCAAACGCGGTGACGTACAACACGTACGACGGCACTATAAAGGGGAAGTTTGATTCCACTGGCACAACCCTTGGGGCTGCTTTTGCTAATCTCATGTTACTGCGTGTTAGTAAAAGTTTGGTGAGAGACGATTCGTGCTTTTCAGTCTGTTACAGCGTGACGAATGTGCTATCTCCATTACAAACCCTAAATTTTCCGAAGGTGTGCTCCCATCTCATACTTTATTCTGAGCATGTGCGGGTTTCTAAGCATACACACGAACGTGTTTCTCGTCGTAAACCAGCCCGACGAGAAACACGACGAGGAAATTGAGACTCCCGACGAGGAAAAAAATAACTTGTTCTCTTTTTTTCTCGTCAAGTTCCACGACAGTTTCCTCGACGAAAAACATACACACGACCGTTTTCCTCGGCAAAAAAGCTCTGCCACCAAGTTTCTTGATGGATTCTGTCGAGGAAAACGGTCGTGTGTACGAGGCCATACTGTATATGGCATGCTAAGGAGTAGCCACATTGAAGTCACATTATTTTTTTACACATTGCCTTATTTGCTCTACTGCTAGAAGCAAGTGCCCCAACGGACAGCAATGTTTTTCATTAAAGGGTTGTTATTCTCAAACTGCCTTGGGATTTTGTTTTGACTAGTTTACATGCTTAGTGTTTAAATTAATTTTATTATAAAACATCTCTTCTTTAAAAAAAAAAAAAACATTGCCCCTGACGTAGACATATATGAATCTCACTTGTTTTCCATTTCTTGCTAAAAACTGAAGTCATTTCACACAAAGGGTCAGCTAGGGTCCTGACTTGTGGTTACAGATGAAAATAACACAAAATAACACAAAATTTACTGTCTCATGAATAATAGTTCTGTATAGAACACACAAGCTAATATATTTTAAAGCAGGCTTACAATGAACAACTAAAACCGCTATCATTAATATTTACAGAGTAAAATTGTGAAGTACTATATATTTACAATCACACCCATCTTTCAGAAGTATCAGCCGTAAAAAAGATGAAATGGTATTCAGTTTCCACAAATGGGTAATATAATGTGTCCTGATGTCCTAAAATTAACTTTAATTAAAAAAATGTGCAATGCTACTGGCATGTGCAGTGCCATGCCCGTGCGTAAACATTTGTGTACTGGCGCACATTCATGTGCCTCTACCTGGCAGGATGGGCACTTGCGGGATCGTACCTGTGCATGTGCATTTGTGCATCAGCTGCGCTATGGCCAGCACATCCCTAGCATAACCACAGATCTTCTGTGGATGTGGGCTGCCTTAAATCCTTCTGTCTCTTAATGTAATCCTAGACAAAAGTGATAGTGTTGAGATCAGGGCTCTGTGGGGGCCAAACCATCGCTTCCAGGACTCCCTGTTCTTTTTTTCTGCTGAAGATAGTTCATAACCACCTCGCAGCCTTTTCAGAGTTCTAAATGCTGGGAGGCAGAGGCAGGCATTCCAGTCACGTGACGTGAGTGAGTGAAAAACGTATATAGCGCTGCACATGCAAACTAAATCGCCTCTGGGCGCTTGTTTGTCCATTTCTCCTTTGAACTCAAAAGAGATAGGTTTTGATCATTCTCCTAAAGGTCAAGTGATTCTCCTCCAACCGAATGCTGGTTGGTAAAGCGTTCCATAGTCTGGGGCCCTGGAGCGCAAATCTTCGTTCTCCCTTGGACTTGTATATGGTTTTTGGTATTTGGAGTAGATTTTGATTGGTGGATCGCAAAACACGATTGGAGTTGTGAGCTTTTACAGTAGTTTTTCGCATAGATATTGGGGGGCATTTCCTTGAACACATTTGTGCGTCAGACAGAGTGCTTTGAAAGTAATTCTGTCTTTTACTGGCAACCAATGAAGGGTTCTCAGTGAAGGAGAGATTGATTCCCATGTTTTTTTCCCAGTCACCAGTCTAGCAGCCGTATTTTGAACGACTTGAAGACGGGTGATTTGGTACTTTGGGAGTCCGAGGTAGAGGGCATTTGCATAGTCCAGCCTGGAGTTAACAATTGTTCCCACCACGACTGTCCTCTTTAGGAATAAATGGAATGAGTCTGCGTAGTAAGCGCAGCTGATGGTGCGATCCGCTGACTACTGACCCTATTTGTGCATCCATTGTCATGTAGGTGTCAAAGATGACTCCGAGACTTTTGACTTTGGTGCTAGGGGTGATGATTTGGCCCAGAATGGGTGGGGGTGTCCAAGTTGTTGCAAGTTGATTCTTTCGATTGGCGGGAAACAGGATGAGTTCTGTTTTCAATCCGTTGAGTTTAAGATAACTCTTTGTCATCCAGTTTTCTATTAAAGAGAGGGATTTCTCCCGATCACAAAAAAGGCATAGAGGTAAATAGGCTTTCTGGTTCCCGCCGGTAACTGTGCTGGGAGCATGCATGACACATGCTCTCAGCACACAATTGTTTACATTTGAGCCACATATACAGTGCCTTGAAAAAGTATTCATACCCCTTAAAATTTTCCACATTTTGTCATGTTACAACCAAAAACATAAATGTATTTTATTGGGATTTTATGTGATAGACCAACACCAAGTGGCACGTAATTGTGAAGTGGAAGGAAAATGATAAATGGTTTTCAACATTTTTTACAAATAAATATGTGAAAAGTGTTTCGTGCATTTATATTCAGCCCTCCCCTGAGTGAATACTTTGTAAAACCACCTTTCGCTGCAATTACAGCAATTGCAGATTTTTGGGGATGTCTCTACCAGCTTTGCACATCTAGAGAGTGACATTTTTGCAGATTCTTCTCTGCAAAATAACTCAAGCTCTGTCAGATTGGATGGAAAGCGTCTGTGAACAACAATATTCAATTTTCAACTGCCACAAATTCTCAATTGGATTTAGGTCTGAACTTTGACTGGGCCAGTCTACAGGCCCATACACACGATCAGACTTTTTGACAACAACGGTCTGACCGATTTTTTTTTTATTGGACAATCGACCGTCTATATGCTCCATCGGACAATTATTTTCGTTTTTTCAATAGACAAATGTTCGCTGTGAATGCTCTCAATCTTTCCGACAACAAATGTCTGATGAAGATCATCTGATCGTGTGTACACAAGTCCATCGGACTAAAATCCAAAGTTTAAAACGAGCCTGCTCAGAACCAGAAAAAGTCAGATGGAAGTCAGATTGTGTGTATGAGGCTTAACACATGAATATGCTTTGACCTAAACCATTCCATTGTAGCACTGGCTACTGTATATGTTTAGGGTCGTTGTCCTTTTGGAAGGTGAACCTCTGCCCCATTCTCATGTCTTTTGTGGACTCTACCAGGTTTTCTTCTAAGATTGCCCTGTATTTGGCTCCATCCATCTTCTCATCAACTCAGCTTCCTTGCCCCTACTGAAGAAAAGCATCCCCACAAAATGATGCTGCCACCACCATGTTTCATGGTGTGTTCAGGGTGATGTGCAGTGTTAGTTTTCTGCCACACATACAGTAGCGTTTTTCTTTTAGGCCAGAAAGTTAAATTTTGGTCTTATCTGACCAGAGCTTCTTCCACATATTTGCTGTGTCCCCCACATGGCTTCTCGCAAACTGCAAACAGGACTTCTTATGGCTTTCTTTCAACAATGGCTTCTTGCCACTCTCCCATAAAGTTCAGATTTGTGGAGTGCACGACTAATGATGATCTGTGGACAGATTCTCCCACCTGAGCTGTGGATCTATGCAGCTCCTACAGAGTTACCATGGGGCCTATTGGCTGCTTCTTTAAATGCTCTCCGTGTCCGGCCTGTCAGTTTAGGTAGATGGCCATGTCTTGGTAAGTTTGCAGTTGTGCCACACTTTTTTTCATTTTCGGATGATGGATTGAACAGTGCCCCCTGAGAAGTTCAAAGCTTGGGATATTTTTTATACCTAACCCTGCTTTAAACTTCTCCACAACTTTATCCCTGGCTCGTCTGTTGTGTTCCTTTCTCTTTATGATGCTGTTTGTTAACTAAGGTTCTCTAACAAACCTCTGAAAGCTTCATAGAAAAACTGTATTTCTACAACAATTACACACAGGTGGACTCTGAAGGCAATTGGTTCAATTATATTTTAGTTAGGGGTAGCAGAGTAAAGGGGGCTGAATACAAATACATGTTGCACTTTTCAGATATTTAATTAGTAAAACATTTAAAAAACCTTTTATCATTTTCATTTCACTTCACAGTAGTGTGCCACTTTGTGTTCTATCACATAAAATCCCAATAAAATAGATTTATATTTTTGGTTGTAACATGACAAAATGTGGAAACTTTCAAGGGGTATGAATACTTTTTCAGGGCACTGTATGCAGCCTCTCGGCATTAGAGCCCAACCGCTGAGAGGCCGCATATTTACGTAAAGCTGGCGGGAACCAGTTAATGACACTGGCTGTATATTTGGGGCCATTGTCCTGCTGCAGAATACATTTGGAGCTAATCACACACCTCTCTGATGCTTTGGCATGATGGATAAGTATCTGCCTGTATTTCTAATAACTGTGCAATTAAATGTTATGTATCACAACAGAGAACAGTTAACAAGAGTGTACCTACTAAGTAGCCCAGTACACTGCAATTCACTGTACTATACTGTACTATATAAAGCACAGGTTAGCTTTGTAAAACAGCAACCATTTCTCCCTGCAAATAGTCTGTTAGCTGTCCCCATCTACTCTAATGCCGCGTACACACCATCACTTTATGTGATGAAAAAAAACAACGTTTTTAAAAACGTCAATTTAAATGACCGTGTGTGGGGGAAAACGTTGTTTTATGTCTTGTGAAAAACGACAAAAAAAATTGAAGCATGCTTACATTTTTTGTGTCGTTTTTCAAAACGTTGTTTTTTGTTTCACAAAAATTGACCGTGTGTAGCAAAAAACATCGTTTAAAACAACGTTTTTAAACCCGCGCATGCCCAGAAGCTAGTTATGAAGCAAGCTTCAATGGAAAAAAGTGGTGAACGTAACCTAGCTTTGCTAGAGCATTGTGAAAAAACGATGGTGTGTAGGCAACGTCGTTTTTGAAAATTGAAGTTGCAAAAACTTCGTTTTTTACTTCACAGAAAATGTCGTTTTTTTCCATCACATAAAGTGATGGTGTGTACGCGGCATTAGTTTCCACACACTAGCAAAATGCTATTGGGAAGCCTGACTTATAGTGAAGGGGCTAACACCTAAGAAAATCCCCATTAATGGTTCTTATAAGCCCACTGACTACAGAGGGCTAGAACTGCATGATTCGTAATCGAATGCTATAGGGGTGAGTGAGTGAGTGAGTGAGTGAGTTAGTGAAGAACTTATATAGCGCAGCACATGCAAACTAAATCGCCTCTGGGCGCTCGCTGTTCCTGTCTCTTTTGATATCAAAAGAGATGAGTTTTGATCTTTCTTCTAAAGGTCAAGTGATTCTCCTCCAACCGAATGCTGGTTGGTAACGCATTCCATAGTCTGGGACCCTGGAGCGCAAATCTTCGCTCTCCTTTGAACTTGTATTTGGCTTTGGGTATCTGGAGCAGATTTTGGTTAGTGGATCGCAGAACGCGATTGGGGTTGTGAGCTTTTATTTTTTCGCATAGATATTGGGGGGCCTTCCCATGGACGCACTTATGTATCAGACAGAGTGCTTTAAACGCAATTCTATCTTTTACTGGCAACCAGTGAAGGGTTCTCAGTGAAGGTGAGATTGATTCCCAGGATTTTTTCCCAGTCACCAGTCTGGCGGCCGAGTTTTGAACGACTTGCAGACGAGTGATTAGGTACTTTGGGAGTCTGAGGTAAAGGGAATTTGCATAGTCCAGTCTGGAGTTCACAATTGTTCCCACTACGACCGCTAAGTCTTCGTTGGGAATGAATGGGATAAGTCTGCGTAGTAGGCGCAGCAGATGTTGAGATCCGATGACTACTGACCCTATTTGTGCATCCATTGTCATGTGGGTGTCAAAGATGACCCCGAGACTTTTGACTTTGGTGCTAGGGGTGATGGTTTGGCCCAGAATGGGCGGAGGAGTCCAGAGTGTTGCTGGTTGATTCTTATGCCCCGTACACACCATCACTTTATGTGATGAAAAAAAACGACATTTTCTGTGAAGTAAAAAATGACGTTTTTGAAACTTCAATTTTCAAAGACGAAGTTGCCTACACACCATCGTTTTTCTCACAATGTTCTAGCAAAGCGAGGTTACGTTCCACCACGTTTTTCCATTGAAGCTTGCTTCATAAGTAGCTTCTGGGCATGCGCGGATGAAAAAACGTCGTTTTAAACGACGTTTTTGCTACACACGGTCAATTTCTGTGAAGTAAAAGTTGACGTTTTGAAAAACGACACATAAAATTAAAGCATGCTTCAATTTTTTTTGGTCGTTTTTTAGAAGACATAAAACGACGTTTTCCCCCACACACGGTCAATTAAAGTGACGTTTTTAAAAACGTTGTTTTTTTTCATCACATAAAGTGATGGTGTGTACGCGGCATAACGATTGGCATGAAACAGAAGAAGTTCTGTTTTCGCCCCGTTGAGTTTAAGATAACTCTTTGTCATCCAGTTTTCTATCTCTAGACCGAGATGATGATCCTTTTTGTTGCAGATGCGAAAATACAGTTGTGTATCATCTGCATAGGAGTGATAAAGTAGTTTTTGGGTGCTGATGATTTCAAAGAGGGGCCGAAGATAGATGTTGAACAGTACCGGCGATAGGGGGGATCCTTGAGGGACCCCGCATGACACCGTGCGTTTTTCAGAAGTGAAAGGACCAAGTTTCACTGTTTGTGATCGGTTTTCCAGAAAGGAGGAGAACCAAGAAAAATCACCTTCCGTGACTCTGGCTACTTCAACTAGCTGAGTCAGTAAGAGTTTGTGGTCTACTGTGTCAAATGCTGCGCTTAGGTCCAACAGAACCAGAAGACAAGATTCTCCTTCGTCTGCAGCCTCGAGAGCATCGTCCCATATTTTGAGCAGTGCTGTCTCCGTCCCGTGCCCGGGACGGAAACCCGATTGAAAAGGATCGAGCAAATTATGGGTATCTAGATGCTGTTGCAGCTGTTGTATCACTGCTTTCTCCATTACCTTTGAGAGGACGTTCAGGCCTGTTATGGGACGACGATGTTCAGGGGCCTTGGGGTCGAGGGTGGGTTTCTTCAAGATAGTCTTGATTGTGCCCTGTTTCAACAGGGTGGGTACCAAGCCTTCCTTAAATGATTGATTTATAAGCTGCTTGATAGGTGGTGCCAGAATATTGGTGCATTCCTTCAGCAGTTTGGTGGGGATAATGTCATTAGGCGCCGTGCTATTACGCAAAAAGTCAATGATATTTTTGGTAGTTTCAATGGAGATGGGTTTTAGGACAAACCTCGTTGACTGTGGCCAACTTGTGTGAGAGTTGGGTGTGGGTCTAGGGGGAAGATTGAGGGGGGGAATGTTTTGCTGAATGCTTTCACGGATCCTTTCAATTTTGTTAATGAAATAATCCGATAATTCACTGCAAAATTCTTGGGTGTCAGAGTTGGGGGCTTCCAAACAGACCGGATTCATGGTCTGGGTGACAAGCTTGAACAGCTCGCGGGGGCGGTTGAGGGCATTAGTGATGATGTAGGAGAAGTGATTTTTTTTGGCCTTGAAAATTTCTTTGTGGTATTTTTTTTGTTACTATCTTATAGGTGGTGTGGTTTTCATCTGAGGCGCTTCTTTTCCAAGCTGCTTCTGCTCTTCTGCGCTCTTGCTTTATCAACGGCGTTGTTTTTCCGGATGCAAGTTTTGCGTTTAGGTGCTACTACGTCGGCTGACTGTAGTAACGCTGCGTTTATGGCATCCAGGGTTTCAGTGGCTGATTGATGAGATTGGATTGTTTTTATTTTGTTTCCTAATGTTGTTTTGAAGAGTTTCGAATGGAGCTTCTTCTGAGATCGAGTCCAGTGCGTAGTCACTGGTTTTGATGTTTTTGTTGAAGGGGCGTTTTTAATAATTATGAATTTGATTATATGGTGGTCTGTCCATTGTAGCGGCTCATTTTTCAGGATTTTTACTTCCAGCTCTTGTTTGAAAATAAGATCAAGGGTGTGACCTGAGGTATGCGTGGGCCCACACACTAGCTGCTGCAGCCCTAGTCCTTCCAAGTGGTCAATGCAGGCGTCAGCAACGGGATCCTGTGGGGAGTTGGCCCAGAGGTTAAAGTCTCCCAGCAGCAAGAGATGTTTGCTGTTTAGGGTATAAGTGGAGATGAACTCTGTTAAAGACGAAAGAAGCTGCGATTTTGGACCCGGAGGTCTAATGATAACATTCATTTGCTATCTTCCTCACCTGAACTATTTTGAATATATAAGGTAGTGCAGCGCTAAATTCAAACATAATATTAAAGTGACAGTGCAGAAATTAAAGGACCGTAGATCTTAATGCAAATTAATATTCATATAAATATAAAAAGAAAACCAAAATGATTATATGCAATAATACCAAAAAGAGTCCCAGAGTGGCGGACATCTTGGTATGTTTGGCCGTTTTGTTTGACATTATCTCCACGTGGATTGTATGCTACATGTTTTATTTTATTCAAAATAAATACTATACTTTGATACTGCTTCTGGGCTCCTTGTGGTGAACTCCTTTTCATTTAGGACAAGTTGTCCACCTACATCTGACTGACTTATGCAAGTTCAGTGTCACAAACAAGATTGAAGCTCTGGGTAGTGTCCTACTACTAACAGGTGAATCATTCTTTGCTCCGGTGAGTGCATTGTGGTGGTGGTGCACAGCACTGTGTGCAAGCACTTTAAGTAATTATGTGGCACCATTGGCACTTGATTGTTTTGGATGCAGCCATCACAGTGATCCATTACCAGTATTTGGACTTTCTTTGAAATAACTGGTTTTGGTTTTCTTTTTATATTTATATTAATATTATTTTTACATTTATATGAATATTATTTGCATTAGGAACTATGGTCATTTAATTTTTTTTATGATTTGTGAACTATTTGAGTTTGGGTCAACTCATGGTCAACCCAAAGCTGATCCCTAATCAGCACTAACTATGAGTCAACTAGTGGGGATCCAGGAGAAGGAGGGATCTGGGTATCACCAATATTTTGTGGGAACCAGTGATTGTAGTGAATTAATGTAAACTTGTTCACCTTTAATATGTTAGATATTAGGGCTCCTGTGAGTGCATGCAAAGTTGGTGATGGTGTTGGGTTACCTTATTTTGCTCTGTTTAAGGCCAGGTACTAACGAGCAAACATGTACGATGAAACAGGTCCGTCGGACCGTTTTCACCGTACATGTCTGCCAGAGGGCTTCTGTACGATGGCTGTACTAACCATCGTACAGAAGTCCGCGTGTAAACAATACGCAGGGCGTGTCCGCGTCGTCGCCGCGACGATGACGCAGCGATGGCGCGGCGACGTGGGCGGGCCTGCCATTTAAAGGCTTCCACGCATGCGTCAAAGTCATTCGACGCATGCGAGGGATGGCGGGCGCTCGGACATGTACGGTAGGTCTGTACTGACGACCGTACATGTCCGAGCGGGCAGGATTCCAGCGGACGGTTTTAAAACACGTCCAGGAATATTTGTCTGCTGGGAAAAGGCCCGGCGGGCAAATGTTTGCTGGAATTCGGCCCGCTCGCGCCTACACACGACCGAACATGTATGCTGAAACTGGTCCGCGGACCAGTTTCAGCATACATGTTTGGTCGTGTGCACGGGGCCTAAGACAAAGATCTCTCCTGTCAGGGGTCTTCAAACTTTTGAAAAGGGCCAATTTACTGTTCTTTACACTTTAGGGGGGCCGAGAAGGAGTAAATATTACCTAATCTTTGGTAATAAGCGGAGAAATAGTTGGTGTCGTTGGGAGGAATAGTGCCCCATTTTTTTTGTCAGTGGAAGGAATTATGCACCATCATTGGTATCAAAGTTTGAAGATCACTGTCTTGTATGAATGTGGCAAATACCAGAGAAATGGTAGGTGGCTTAGTCAAATAAAGTAAACAAAGGAGATGCACTGGGATCACCATTCTTCCTGTTTGTCAGATTACAAAAGTTAATTTGATCAATTAGTGCTTATTAATAGTCCCTTATGCTAGGGAAACTCTGTAAAAGGATGTTTTAGGAAGTCCAGTGAGCATGCCAGTTAATGGGGTGTTCACACTACCAAAGGTATTCATTGATATAAACATCTGCCTGGCAAATATGGGTGCTCCAGAACATAAACATGATTGCAAGTATGTAAAACATCAGGACAGAAGGTGAGTATCTAATATAACAGTTATTACACATTTGTGATGCATAGTAAGTGTAAACCATGTTTGTTTTCTTATTTGTATTAGGTCTCATTTTAATGTGCTCCCGAATACAACAGACTTTCTTTAACAATAGTATGTCGGGTGGAGAACAAAGCCATTCCAACAAAACACACCTAAGGCAAATATGGAATGCAGAGCCTAGATACAATGCTTATTGCATTGTGTGCTGATTGACTCTGGAATCAGTAAAACAAATATGCCAGTCTCTGGTGTCAGTAATGTACAGTGCCAACCTTTTGATGCTTGGAATTTGACTCTGGAACATCTAAAAAAAAATATTGCCAGCACTAGCATCAATAAATATATATTTACAGCACCTTGCATTTGCAAAGTGCAGTGCCTCCCTGCAGTATCAGGCAATGTATATTTGTGTCTTACAATCTACAATCAACATGTGTTGAAAAGAGCATTACAAGCTTAAAGTGTTATTAAACGTAAAAGCCAAAAATGTAATTGTAGTGGGCAGCTATTTTCTTTGATGGCCCTGCTTTAAATTTAGGAGTTAGTCAGAGGACTTGCTACCTCTGACCTATTTTGTGTTAAAATTTTGACCTCTGTTTCAGCCGTGGCTGTACTGCAGGTGACCAGTAGTTGTCTGTGGTGTCAGTTTCACCCCAGGCCAAGGGTGGCAGCAGTCAGATCCAGGTGTGTTGGGTATTCTTCCTCAGCGGCCAATCAGTGGGGGTTTATCGCCTCGCTGTGCGTGCCGAGGAAGAGTATTTAAGGGACAGACGTCACGGGTGCTGGGTCATCGTCGTCCGCCCTGGGCAGTCGTCCCACCACCCCTGTGTGTGGCCCTCCTGGCCGGGGGTGCGTGTTCAAAGTTACCTGGCTCCGGGAAGTCGTGTCCTGCTGAGCAGGCCCAGTAGTCAGACTACGTCTGCATTGCTAAAGTGGTCCTGTGCTATCTGTCCTAGAGGGAGGAAGCCGTCGAATGAAGTACCTGTCTGGAGAGCACCCAGCACAAGGCTGGTACACTCAGGGCAGTGATCGCCCATCAGTTGCCTGATTTCACAAGTTACTACTTTAAGAAGAGATCCGGGTGCTTAGTCCTAAAGTGAGAGGATTCTGGACCGATTGTATCTCCACCGTTGGGGAGGGCAGTGGCAGAGACTGTACCAAGGTACCGCCCTGGCTGCTAGGACTAGTGAGAGAGGCCTATCCAGGGGCACAATACCCACTCTGGCTATAGTGGCGACGAGAGTTTATGTCTGGAAGCAGGAGTGCTTCCTATCAAGTTCTACACCTGAAACTATTACGCTATACCCTATTTCACCTCTTCAACCTATTGTTCGTTCTTTTATCACGTTCGGTAAATAAAGCAGAGAAAAAGGAACGCAACATGTGGACATTGACTTTGTTTCAGCTCTCCAGTACCCTAGAGGGCGGAGAAATAGAGGTAACGTGCCACCCAAAACAAATCAGCAGCTCCTTCAGGGTAGTGCTACACGTGAGGGATCGTCCTGGATTGGCTGTTACCTCTGGCAACGGAACTGAGATTTTATTTCACCATTGAGAGTCTGAAATTGTTGAGGTGTTGGACTGTGCTTGGATAAAAGGGGTTAAGGTCAGGTGTTGGCTAAAGGCGTTGGCCGCACGTGCAACGGAGTGATAAGTTTAAGCAATGTGCCCGAAAAAGAACTCAAAATGGGAGGGGTTACCCACCCCTGCGTGAGACGTAGGTACGTTTGGCGCCAAAGAGTCAGTGTGATTTGCCCGTCCTAGAAGAGAGTACCGTGTGCAACTATGTTGGCGTATCCAACGCCATCTGAGAGGCCGAGGCCTATCTTGTCTTTCGCTGATGCCATCGCAATTCCCATCCCAACCTGAGGCTCATTAACGGACACTGGAATTTGCATGAAGCCGCGCGGGCGGTTTGTGTTATACACGAGGGGCAGCGTGGAGGCGCTCGGCGTGTCTTGCCCCAGATTTATGGAGCTAACGATCCGGATCCAGCCATTTATCCGATGTGTGAGGTGCTGTGAGTACCTCTTTCAGGTGAATCAACCCACCGAGTCACAATTTCTGTCCCCTCAAAATAACTCAACACAGTATTCCAACATGATAATGACCCCAAACACACCTCCAAGATGACCTCTTCCTTGCTAAAGAAGCTAAGGGTAAAGGTGATGGACTGGCCAAGCATGTCTCCAGACCAAAACCTATTGAGCATCAAACAGAAGGTGGAGGAGCCCAAGGTCTCTATCATCCACCAGCTCCGTGATGTCATCATGGAGGAGTGGAAGAGGACTCCAGTGGGAACCTGTAAAGCTCTGGTGAACTCCATGACCAAGAGGATTAAGGCAGTGCTGGAAAATAATGGTGGCCACACAAAATATTGACACTTTGAGCCCAATTTGGACACTTTCACTTAGGGGTGTACTCACTTTTGTTGCCAGCGGTTTAGACATTTATGTGTGTTGAGTTATTTTGAGGGAACAAGCTGTACACTCACTACTTTACATTGCAGCAACGTGTAATTTCTTCAGTGTTGTCACATGAAAAAATATAATAAAATATTTTCAAAAATGTGAGGGGTGTACTCACTCTTGTGAGATACTGTACATAGTAAAAAGGAAAATTTAAAGGGGCAGCTAAATTTTCTTGTTGCATTTCACTTTTTTCTTGCGCCATACACTGGTATTTTTTTTTTAACTATTCACAAATATAATACATTTTTCCTTTTGGAATGTTGCAATTTAACACTCCGCTTCCTGTAAATATGAAAGGCTTGTTCCCAGTGTGGGTGAAGATATGATATCCACGCTCTTCTTAAAAAAACAATAAAACCCTCTTGCAAAAAGGTTCCTCAGTTACCTTGCTTGCTTAATTTTGGTCATCTACATAGGCAAGCTAGAGCAATAGGCAAGCAGCAGCAACGAGGAAAGAAAAACAACAGGAAGCACATCAGAAATGGCAAGAATGTTCCAAGGCAGCTAAACGCAGCCGCATGTAAAGGCACATAAACGCTGCTAATCGCAATGTACAACTTCAAGTGATTGCTGTTCCTAGAGCAGGGGTCTTCAAACTGTGGCCCTCCAGTTGTTCAGGAACTACAATTCCCATCATGCCTGGTCATGTCTGTGAATTTCAGAGTTTTACTATGCCTCATGGGATGTATAGTTTCGCAACAGCTGGAGGGCCGTAGTTTGAGGATCCCTGTCCTAGAGTCTTGGAATTTCAAAATAACAAAGCATGCTTTTAACAGCGGCAGAACAGCCACCTGTGTGAAAGGGGCCTAATATGTCCACATGTCCTTTAAAAAAAAAGATCTGGAAAACACAACTTGTTAGTGGTGGAGTGGAGGACTAGTTTTAGAGACACCACAGTCAGCAAGCAGTGATCAGCAGTAAATAAAGTGTTGTTTGCTGGGTTTTTCTGGCTTTGCTGTATATTGCCTTTAGCCTCTCTGCATTTCAGTTAGCCCAAATGGAAATCTGGTACTTTGTATTCAAGCTCGATTTCAATTTTGCATGTGATGGGTAAAGGTTGCTTCTTGCTTCTGATGTCACAACCAGTTAATATCCATGACTAATAAAACCCTGTCATATTATTATTATTTTTATTATTATACAGGATTTATATAGCACCAACAGTTTTCACAGTACAATTACAGTAGGAATTGGAGGGCCCTGCTTATGGAACTTAAAATCGAAAGGACTCCGATTATGCCATACCCCATCAACCTCCACATACATCACACATTTCAAAAGCTGGATTTTAATAAGCATTTAAGACACGTGACAGCATTAATATGAGTTGTACACTGCTGTTGTTACTTAGTTGCCCAACCTATTTGAACATCCCATATTCATTTTCAATAACGGCCTATTTGCCCTTTTCTGTCTTTGACGTTTATTACTGTAGTATCCAGCATGACACAAGGCTTTAGTGTGACGCATGCAACAGTGATCCCTTTGTAACAAACGCTACAAAGACATAATTATTTTACTGAATGAACTATTGTTGAATTTATTCATTTCTACGGTTGTGTTTTGTTAAAATATCATGATTATCATCTTTGTATGATTATCTAGCCAAATAATAGGTCAAAGTGTTTCATTAGCAACAAGTACAATATACTACACTTTCACACCAGAAACATGAAGACTTCTATTCACAAAAATAATTTCATTGTTAAGTTTATGTATGTCAGAGCTATTGAGATATATACATTTGTGCATTAGAAAGTTTAACTATCTCCATTCAAACTATATTACAAAGCATCAGAAAGTTTTGGAAATAATAAGACACCCATAGCCTATTATCCTCCAGCAGTAGAAGGGTATAAAGCCACCTATACATATAAATCACAGTCCCCTATACCAATCAAGACAACGGAGTGCTTATCTCTTTTCTATGAATCTCTATTTTTTCGGGGGCGGGCAAACAAACCAGCATCCACCCAGTCGATTCCGCCCAGCAGCCCCAGACTTACCCCATCTAGTTCGCGGGCAACTTCGGCTCCTTCCTGCAGCTTTCCGGCTGCTTCCCCTGCTTCTCCTCCTCCTCGGCGACCAATGCGGTCGCTTCTCCTCTCGCCAAATCGGGTCTTATGACCCGCTTCCTGATTGGCTGGGAGGAGAATCAGGAAGACAATAGCGAAGACAACTGGGTGAGCTCAGGGTGCAGTGCTCTGCTCCCCTAGCCCACCCTTTTTAGAAGACAATTAGTGCTCTAATCATGTGCTTCCCAAAAAAAAATTAAATTTTTTAATCCATGCGTCCCGCGCCCTGCAAGTAGATGAGAGGCTGGGCACATGGATTGGGGGGGGGGGCGGACCGCCACTGAATCTCACTCATGACAGCCAGCTGGTTTCAGTGACATCAATCAATTGGCCAGGTTAGAAAACCTGCCCCTGTTGACAAAGTTTCCTCAGTCATAAGCAACACAAGCAGCATTTACACCACTCTCCTTACCAATCCTCAGTCAACTGACAAAACATTTGGCTGAACCAAAGGTTCATGTTTACATGGGACACACACAAATCTAGGTGCTAGGCTGTGGTTGGCAGTGCTCACAACATCATTCCATTACCATTAATAATTTTCTGATGGGGGAAAAAAATTAAATATGCAAAAGACAATGGGCTAGATTCAGCAAGCAGATACGGCGGCGTATCTCCAGATATGCCGCCGTAATTTCAAATCTGCGACGTTATATCTTTACGCCGATTCTCGAAGGCAGATATGTTCAAAAAATAGGCTTCCTCCGCCGACGTAAAATACGGCGGCGTATAATTGTGTGCAATTTTACGCTGGCCGCTAGGGCTGCTTCCGTTGTTTTCGGCGTAGAATATGCAAATGACCTAGATACGCCGATTCACAAACAAACGTACGCCCGGCGCAATGTAGTTACGTCGTTTACGTTAGGCTTTTTCGGCGTAAGGTTACTCCTGCTATTAGGAGGCGCAGCCAATGTTAAGTATGGACGTCGTTCCCGCTTAGAATTTTGAATTTTTTTACGTCGTTTGCGTAAGTCGTTCGCGAATAGGGCTGGACGTAATTTACGTTCACGTCAAAACCAATACGTCATTGCGGCGTACTTGGGAGCAATGCACACTGGGATATGTACACGGACGGCGCATGCGCCGTTCGTAAAAAACGTCAATCACGTCAGGTCATCATACATTAACATAAAACACGCACTCTCGTCCACATTTGAATTACGCGTGCTTACGCCGGCCCCATTTAAGCTACGCCGCCGTAACTTAGAAGGCAAGTGCTTTGTGAATACAGCACTTGCCTCTCTAACTTACGGTGGCGTATCGTAAATACGATACGCTGCGCCGCCGTAACTATGCGCGCCCCTACCTGAATCTAGCCCAATGGTGCTAGTAAGGGGAATGCCTGGACAAAATAAAAAAAACACATATTTAGTACATCTTTATGTAGTGCCCTGCTGTAGTTAGGTTACATTTTGTTTTTTTGGCTCTGCGGAATGGCAATCTATTTCCTAGTTCTGCCCAGGTTTCACTTGGTGGTTGATCGCACCTGTCTGCCTGTGGAAGACACTTCCAGAGATAGAGCAGGAGAGTCATCCACTGAAGTTATGAATATTTATCTGACCTCAGCCAATCCCTGGGAGGGGGCACCCAAAAGGTGGCTTGGGAGAAGATTATTTGGGAGGCATAATAAGGTCAATCTCCTGGGGCACTACCTATGAAGCTGGGCTGAAGAAGGATCCTTTTATCGCTAAAGAGTGTTGTTTGGAAGCTGGTGGGTGACAGCTGTTCTTGGACATTGTAAGTAGGATCTTTGCCCGGATTTTAGGTGTTCATGTGCTTTGGGGATTATACCAGACGTTTGCTTAAAGTACTGCTCATACAGTAAAAGGTCTCGGATTAACTGGCTTTACCCTCTACCTCCCACGAAGACAGCTGCTAAAGGACTTGTACCGGAGTATCTGCCCTCCTTCACCTATTTTGGAGTATCCAAAACCCTTATTCCTCTCTACTGCAAAAAAATCTACAAAAAGATATTCCCTAGACGTAGCATGTGCTTGTTTGTGTGCTTGGAGCTGGTGTCCAAACTTGGCAGACTCTGAACAGGTCAAAGAGACCTGGGCATCTTCTGAGTGGCCCCTTAGAGGGAGAGCACTACATTCACAATACATGCACACTAGCCAATGTTTTGTCTCTTTAAAAATGCTGCACATACAGAAAAATACCTGTTGAGTTCATAACTTTTAGTAGCAAGCTGACAACATTACCTCTTCTGCACTAAAATCCCAAACTGTTTCCAGCCATACCTCAGTTCCCTTCTGTTGGACAACAGAACACTTCTCTTTTGTGTTGTGGAGATTATGGAGTCTTCTGTAGTCCAAAAGAATAGAACTATGCAGGGTTAACAACACTGCTTATAATGTCAGTGCTGCAGAGGCACTGTGTTGCTTGAAATTTTTGTGCAGCTGAGGCATTGTGTTCTCAACCCAAATAGGAATTTAAAGTGGTTGTAAACCCCTTTTTAGAACTTGTACCTATAGGTACGCCTAGAATAAGGCTTACCAATAGGTGCTGTAAATATCTCCTGTATGGCTTTGTTTAGGAGATATTTACCTTGTAGTGCATTGATGCTGTCATCGGCGCATGCGCTGTGAAGAACGGCCCTCTGGCGCCTGTGCGCGGAAGTGACGTCATGCGGCCCCAGCTATCAGTGTTTACTTCCTCTTTAAGTTCACACTTGATTTCAGGCAGATTAACAGGTATGTTTCTGGACTTACAACTTTTGTAATGTGATAAAACACAGGTAAATGTTCACGTATTGCAGAGATGTTCTAAATATAATTTTTTGTTTTGCCTAGACATACACTTTAATAGGAAACTGATGCGCATACAATTATTAGTAGACCTACAAAATGATCATTAGTAGCAAAAAAACAGGAGAAATCACAGCTTTATGCCGCGTACACACAGTCGTTTTTGTCTTGAAAAAAACGTTTTTTTATCATGAAAAAAAACCGGCGTTTTTCAAACTTCATTTTTAAAAACGACGTTGCCCACACACCATCGTTTTCTGAAAATGCTCTTGCAAAGCGCGGTTACGTACAACACGTACGACGGCACTCTGTTTCATTCAAGCTTGCGTCATAACTTGCTTCTGAGTATGCGCGGGTTTAAAAACGTTGTTTTAAACGTCGTTTTAATCCACACACGATCATTTTTTATGACATAAAAAACTACATTTTGAAAAACGACATAAAAAAATTGTATAAACAGCCATCAATGCATGAATGCCCGATTGCATGAAAATTGTACATTATTTTAGGCTGCTACCTTGCATCCATAAGTAGCTTAACTAGCATACACAGTGCACATCGAATAAATGTATCCCCAAAGGGAAAATAACGTTTGTGTTCCAGCTAAGGTTCAGTTTTTTAACTAATGCTACATATTCCTATACAGGTATTTCATCTTTCTTAAAGTAAATACATAATGGTTTAAAGCGGTGACAAAAATCGCAATAAAAACTAACTTAAAGCAGATCTCCTCTTCCACATTTACATTTTATTTATTTTTTTTGGGGGGGGGGGGTGGTACCTAGTTTTGACAGATGCCCACAGTTAAAATGCGGGGGAAGACAGGTGAAGAAACCGGCTCGCATGAGGACAGCGCTGGATCCCTGGACAGGTGAGTTTCTGTTTATTAAAAATCAGCAGCTACAATTTTTGTAGCTGCTTACTTTTAATTTGTACACATATGACTGAAACTCTTCTTTTAAAATGTATATTTAATTAAAAATACACACAACTGTTTGGAAACCAGTTATACCTAGTTAAAGGATTACGGCATTTAAATCCAGTTATGTAAAGCAGTACTTGAGACAAACTAAGTCACACCAGGAAGTAATTGTTAAATGCTGTTTTAAAGGGGTACATCATTTAGTGAGAATGAAAAAAACTGAGCTAATTAAAAGGCAATGAAAATATTTATCATATTAATGCAAAAAGAAAACTGGAATGCTTGATTACAGAAATCTGTTTAATTACATGTGCATACAGCGGCCAAGCAAGCGCTTGTGAAAACCTAGAAAAATCAAGCATCATATTTTCTAAATTCATGGCAATACAAACTAATAAATTAACAAAGATTCATGCTATATGACTCCAGAAACAACACTCTTTGCCTGCAGATTTTGGCTGCTCAACCTGTTTCCCTAAATTGAGTAGGGTACACCTTTTTGAAATGACTGCTGAGGTCCTACCTGCCTTTCACCTGTACATTAACCAGGTTAAGGACCTTGCCCCTTTTCGCGATTCGGCACTGCGTCGCTTTAACTGACAATTGCAAGGTCGTGCGCCGTGACACCCAAACAAAATTGGCATCCTTTTTTTCCCACAAATAGAGCTTTCTTTTGGTGGTATTTGATCACCTCTGCGGTTTTTATTTTTTGCGCTATAAACAAAAAGCAAATTTTTTTTTAAAAATTCAATATTTTTTACTTTTTGCTATAATAAATATCCCCAAAAAAGATATAAAAAAACGTTTTTTTTCCTCAGTTTAGGTCGATACGTATTCTTCTACCTATTTTTGGTAAAAAATATCGCAAAAAGCGTTTATCGATTGGTTTGCGCAAAATTTATAGCGTTTACAAAATAGGAGATAGTTTTATGGCATTTTTATTAATATTTTTTTTTTTACTACTAATGGTGGCAATCTGCGATTTTCTTTGTGATTGCGACATCATGGCGGACACATCAGACAATTTTGACACATTTTTGGGACCATTGTCATTGTCACAGCGAAAAGTGCTATAAAAATGCACTGATTACTGTGAAAATTATAATGGCAGTGAAGTGGTTAACCACTAGGTGGCGCTAATGGGTTAAGTGTGCCCTAAGAGAGTGATTCTTACTGTAGGGGGGTGTGGCTGTAGGCGTGACGTCACTGATCATCGTTCCCTATATCAGGGAACAGAAGATCAGTGTCACTGCCACAGTCAAGAACGGGGAAGGTGTGTGTACACACACCTCTCCCAGTTCTTCAGCTCCGGTGACCGTTCGCGGGACATCGACGGTGATCGGGTCCACGGGTCCCGTGGGCACAGTCACGGAGCTTTGGACCGGGTCGCGCTCGACCCACGGCTGGGCTCTTAAAGGCAACGTACAGGTACGTGCCTGTGCCCAGCCGTGCCATTCTACCAACGTAAATGTGCAGAAGGTGGTCCTTAAGTGGTAAACGTCACTCTCCACCTCTCTTTCTCCATCTTTTCTCCAACTTTCCAACTCTACCTAACTCTTGTACAGGGGTGGACTGACAACTCATGGGGCCCTCGGGCAATAGGAGTTTATGGGGCACCCAGGCAACAGATTATGGGGCACGCAGTACTGTATACACACACAGTATACATACACACACTGAGAAGGTACTGGAGAGGCGGGGCAGCTATAATCTTGGTATTTTCAGACCAAAAGATAGTCTGTAAGGGACATTTCAGGGACAGATGTAAAAAAACACATACTGTCCCTGGTTTTACTGAGGCTGGCAACCCTGATGGGGCCCCCTAGTGGCATGGGGCCCTCAGGCAGTGCCCGAATGCCCGAATACTCAGTCCGCCCCTGCTCTTATGTATCACTACCCTTGATACAACTCTGGTGTTCCTGGCACTAAGCTATCCCCACATCTACCCTTTATTAACTTCCAGGCATTCTCACTTGTTATATATTCCCCTCATGCTTTCTTAACTATGTTTACACCTTATCAATTCCCTCTCCCCAAGTCCTCACTCCCACCACCTACCACTTACACTCATTTTCCTGTGCTAGTACATTATAGATCATTTATATGTTTTCGTATTCGCCCCAATTACTCTGATGATTGGGAATTTAGGGCTAAGGCCCAAGATCTAAAATTAGATTACAGCAATGTTGATTTAGCAGTAATATACTTCAAAAGGTCTATAATCGAGTGCAGAAAAAATCCAGACATGAACTGTTGTTCAGACCTAGGACAGATAATTGCAAACCCATATTACACATTACTCCTGCCAGCATGAAGAGGTACATGAAATCTTGCAAAAATATTTAACAACATATTTTGTAATATTATGTGTACATCTTTTATCTTTTTTCTATTTCTGGATCTATGTCCACATTGCAGAAATCAGCATGTTGTTTATACCCTAATGAAGGCTCATTGGAGTTGAAATGCATCAGGGCCTTCATGTTTGGTTGCTGATTTTCATATTTAATGGTCTGTTCTTAAAAAAAAAAAAAAAAAAATATGTCACTTTGTATGATATGGTTTTGTTTTTAAATGTTTTGTAATAATAAAATTTGAATTTTTTTTATTGTTTTGTTATGTTTGGTGCCTAAAAAAAATCTCATTAAAAAAATATTTTCCAAGAATATTTAATATTACTAGGGATGCGGTGCCATCCTCTCCAAGTCTAGCATGAGCTTTTACTTTTTGAAATATTGGTAATCTAATTGCTAGCAAACCTATAGGGATCAATTGGTTCACAGTTACTGTATAACAGAAAGAAGGGGGTGAACAAGATACCATATAAGGCACTCATAAATTCAGGTAATGTTAACAATGTCCATGGGTAAAAAGTGGTGGAATATGTATTTTACCAGACAGATCCACCACTGACCCCACACCACTATGTGACATGTGACACTTGATCAGATTTACTTAGAGACATGTACATGTAAATGTCAGTTGAGATGCAGAATATACTATCATGCAATATTGGATTCCATTGTACCTTTATTGTATGTGTATGCGTCTGGGCCATCAAGGAGTGTATTAAAAAAAAAAAATTCATATCCCTTGAGATTTTCCAAATGTTGTCATGTTACAACCAAAAACGTAAATGCATTTTATTGGGATTTTATGAGATAGACCAACACAAAGTAACACATAATTGTGAAGTGGAAGAAAAATGATAAATGGTTTTAATATTTTTTTTACAAATAAATATCTGAAAAGTGTGGCGTGCATTTGTATTCTGCCGCCTTTACTCTGATACCATTAGTTAAAATCTAGTGGAACCAATTGCCTTCAGAAGTCACCTAATTAGTAAATAGAGTCCACCTGTGTGTAATTTAATCTCAGTATAAATGTTGCTGTTCTGTGAAGCCCTCAGAGGTTTGTTAGTGAACAAACAGCACCACGAAGGCCAAGGAACACATCAGACAGGTCAGAGATAGAGTTGTGAAGAAGTTTGAAGAAGGATTAGGTTATAAAAAAATATCCCAGGCTTTGAACATCTCACGGAGCACTGTTCAATCCATCCACCGAAAATGGAAAGAGTATGGCACAACTGCAAACCTACCAAGACATGGCCTTTCACCTAATTTTACAGGCCAGGCAAGGAGAACATTAATCAGAGAAACAGCCAAGAGGCTCATGGTAACTCTGGAAGAGCGTGGGGGGGGGGGGGGATCAGTCTACAGGACAACTATTATTCGTGCACTCCACAAATTTTACCTTTATGGAAGATTGGCAAGAGGAAAGCCATTGTTGAAAGACAGCCATAAGAAGTCACGTTTGCAAGAAGTTATGTGGGGGACACAGCAAACATGTGGAAGAAGGTGCTCTGGTCAGATGAGACCAAACTTTTTGGCCTAAAATCAAAACTCTATGGGCCTGATTTACTAAGCTATGTGCGCTGCGCTGGTTCATGCATTAATTAGTACTCCGGGTGGAGGCTTAATTGGGCGCATGAACCAGCGTAGCAGCCGGCGCATTGAAACTAATATGTAAAGCCGCGCCGAACTCCCTATAGAAGTCTATGGGAGAAATCAAAAGTGTTCATTTTAAAGGCTAATCTGCAAGTTTTGTCCTAAAAAGTGTTTGGGGACCTCAGTCCTGTCCCAGGGAACATGTATCAATGCTTTTTTTATTTTTTAAAACGGCCGTTTTTTCGGGAGCAGTGAAATTAATAATTCTTAAAGTGAAACAATAAAAGTGAAATATTCCTTTAAATTTCGTACCTAGGGGGGGTGTAATGTCAGCATGTGAAATAGCGCATTTTTCCCGCACTTAGAACTCCCCCTGCACAAAGTGACATTCAGAAGGAAAAAAGTCATTTAAAAATTCACACGCGGCTATAATGAATTGTCGGCTCTGACAATTCTAAAGGGATTCATTCATAAAACAAACAAAAAAATGTGTAGGGGTTCCCCCAAATTAAATTACCAGGCCCTTCAGGTCTGGAATGGATATTAAGGGGAACCCCGCCGTAAAAACCAAAAAAAAAAAAGACGTGCGGTTCCCGGCAAATATCCATTCCAGACCCTTCAGGTCTGGTGTGGATTTTAAGGGGAACTCCACCCCAAATTGAAAAAAAAATGGCGTGGAGTCCCCCTAAAAATCCACACCAGACCCTTATCCGAGCACGTTGACCTGGCCGGCCGCAGAAAAGAGGGGGGGACAGAGTGCGGCCCCCCCTCTCTCCTGAACCGCACCAGGCCACATGCCCTCAACATGGGGAGGATGTCCCCATGTTGATGGGGACAAGGGTCTCATCCCCACAACCCTTGCCCGGTGGTTGTGGGGGTATGCGGGCGGGAGGTTTATCAGAATCTGGAAGACCCCTTTAACAAAGGGGACCCCCAGATCCTGACCCCCCCCCTGTGTGAAATGGTAATGGGGTACATTGTACCTCTACCATTTCACCCCAAAAAAAATGTCAAAGTGTTAAAAATGACAGTAGCCGGTTTTTGACAAATCTTTTAATAAAATCTTCTTTTCTTCTTTCCTTCGGGTTTCTTCCGCTGCTTCTTTCTTCTCGTTCACATCTTGCCCGACGTGTTCTTCTATCTTCTCCGTCCGTCCTTCAGCCTTCTGGTCCCGCATCTTGCCCGTTGTCTTGTCCTGTCTCCTCCTCGTCCGCATCTTGGGTCTTCTGCGGTGTTCTTCTAGTCCCCGGACCCAGCGTTTGAATTTGATTTGGCCGCCGTTTTCCCGCTCCTGGGACCCGCCCCCCTCTGTCGCCACAAGTAAACTCCTTAGAAGGTCATGTGCGTCAGAGGGGGGCGGGGTCGCAGAGCGTCACACAGCGGGGGAATTCAATTTCAATCGCGCCGCCCGGAGAAGAAGTTCCCGCCGTGTCAAACTCATGTGACCCCGCCCCCCTCTGACGCCACAAGTAAACTCCTTAGAAGGTCATGTGCGTCAGAGGGGGGCGGGGTCGCAGAGCGTCACACAGCGGGGGAATTCAATTTCAATCGCGCCGCCCGGAGAAGAAGTTCCCGCCGTGTCACACTCATGTGACCCCGCCCCCCTCTGACGCACATGACCTTCTAAGGAGTTTACTTGTGGCGTCAGAGGGGGGCGGGTCACAGGAGCGGGAAAACGGCGGCCAAATCAAATTCAAACGCTGGGTCCGGGGACTAGAAGAACACCGCAGAAGACCCAAGATGCGGACGAGGAGGCGGACGGAGAAGAAGACAGGACAAGACAACGGGCAAGATGCGGGACCAGAAGGCTGAAGGACGGACGGAGAAGATAGAAGAACACGTCGGGCAAGATGTGAACGAGAAGAAAGAAGCAGCGGAAGAAACCCGAAGGAAAGAAGAAAAGAAGATTTTATTAAAAGATTTGTCAAAAACCGGCTACTGTCATTTTTAACACTTTGACATTTTTTTTGGGGTGAAATGGTAGAGGTACAATGTACCCCATTACCATTTCACATAGGGGGGGGGGCCAGGATCTGGGGGTCCCCTTTGTTAAAGGGGTCTTCCAGATTCTGATAAGCCCCCCGCCCGCATACCCCCACAACCACCAGGCAAGGGTTGTGGGGATGAGACCCTTGTCCCCATCAACATGGGGACATCCTCCCCATGTTGAGGGCATGTGGCCTGGTGCGGTTCAGGAGAGAGGGGGGGCCGCACTCTGTCCCCCCCTCTTTTCTGCGGCCGGCCAGGTCAACGTGCTCGGATAAGGGTCTGGTGTGGATTTTTAGGGGGACTCCACGCCATTTTTTTTTCAATTTGGGGTGGAGTTCCCCTTAAAATCCACACCAGACCTGAAGGGTCTGGTATGGATATTTGGGGGGACCCCACGCCATTTTTTGGGGGGGTTTTTACGGCGGGGTTCCCCTTAATATCCATTCCAGACCTGAAGGGCCTGGTAATTTAATTTGGAGGGACCCCCTTTTTTTTTTTTTTTTTTTAATGAGCAATGACTCTATTCTTTATAGCCATGAGTACTTTAACCACTTGCCCACCGGGTTAATTCTGGCACTTCTCTCCTTCATGTGAAAATCACAATTTTTTGGCTAGAAAATTAATCAGAACCCCCAAACATTATATATTTTTTTTTGCAGACATCCTAGGGAATAAAATGGCAGTCATTGCAATACTTTTTGTCACACCGTATTTGCGCAGCGGTCTTACAAGCGCACTTTTTTTGGATAAAAATCACTTTTTTGAATTAAAAAATAAGACAACAATACATTTTGCCCAATTTTTTTATATATTGTGAAAGATAATGTTACGCCGAGTAAAATGATACCCAACATGTCACGCTTAAAAATTGCGCCCGCTCGTGGCATGGCATCAAACTTTTACCCTTTAAAAATCTCGATAGGCGACGTTTAAAAAATTCTACAGGTTGCATTTTTTGAGTTGCAGAGTAGGTCTAGGGCTAGAATTATTGCTCTCACTCTAACGATCGCGGCGATACCTCACTTGTGTGGTTTGAATACCGTTTTCATATGCGGGCGCTACTCGCGTATGCGTTTGCTTCTGTGCGCGAGCTCGTCGGGACGGGGCGCTTTAAAAAATTTTTTTGGGGTTTTCTTATTTATTTTTATTTCGTTTTATAATGTTTTACACTGAAATAAAAAAATAAAAAAAAAATGATCAGTTTTCTTCCTATTACAAGGAATGTAAACATCCCTTGTAATAGGACTAGTGTGTGACAGGTCCTCTTTATGGAGAGAGGCGGGGTCAATAAGGCTGGAAAGCATGGTATTGAAAAAAAAAAAAAAAGTTCTCATGCTTTCAGCTGCAATCATGTTCGTTCACCACAGTGGTGTAGTGTATAGCACTTTGACCTAGCAGCAAAAGAGTCGTTGGTTCGAATCCCGCCCGTGACAGCATCTGCATGGAGTTTGCATGTTCTCCCTGTGCCTGCGTGGGTTTCCTCCCACAATATAAAAACACGCTGTAAATCGGTTCCGGTCTAAATAAGCCCTAATATGCAGTAGTATATTTAGGTTTGGTTCTGCCCTAGGCCTGACTACATATCTGCACCTCCTAATAGAAAAATGACCCACCCCTTCCTGTCAAGGTCACACCCTGTTTTTGTATAACCCCGCCCAGTAATTTTCAGGGGACCCACACACTAGTTCTGGGGGGGCACTGGATTCCCTTAACCACTTCCATACCAGGCACTTACGCACCTTCCCGCCAAGCCAATTTTCAGCTTTCAACACTGTCGCACTTTGAATGGCAATTGCGCGGTCATACAACACTGTACCCAAACAAAATTGGCGTCCTTTTTCCCCCACAAATAGAGCTTTCTTTTGTTGTTATTTGATCACCTCTGCGTTTTTTTTTTTTGCGCAACAACTAAAAAAAGACTGCAAATTTTGAAACAAAAAAAAGTTTTTATTTTTTTAGGTTAATTTTTTTGTAAATAAGTTTTTCTCTTTCAATTACGGGCACTGATATGGCGGCACTGATGGGCACCGATGAGATGGCACTGATGGACATCGATGAGGTAGTACTGACGGCACAGATGAGGTGGCATTGATTGGCGGCGCTGCTATGCGGCACTGATGGGCACTCATGGGCGGCACAGATGGGCGGCACTTATGGGTGGCACTGATGGATACTTATGGGTGGCACAGGTGGGCACTGATAGGTGGGCACTGTGGGGTGGCACTGATGGACACTGTGGGGTGGCACTGATTTTCCGAGTCAGTGCCCATTTGTGGGCACTGATTGGCATCTTTTTTCTTATTTTTTATTGCTTTCTGTTTTTTTGTTCTATATTTTTTTTGTTTTTGCACACCCTGGCATCCCTGGTGGTCCAGTGTGGTGATCCGAGGGGGGGCTGCGCTGATAAACAATCAGCGCGAACGCCCCCTGTCAGGAGAGCCGCCGATCGGCTCTCCTATACTCGCGTCTGTCAGACGCGAGTGAGGAAGAGCCATCGATGGCTCTTCCTGTTTACATTGTGATCAGCCGTGATTGGACACGGCTGATCACGTGGTAAAGAGTCTCCGTCTCCGTGAGAGACTCTTTACCGAGATCGGAGATGCAGGGTGTCAGACTGACACCCCGCATCACCGATCGCCGCGCTGCGTGCCCCCACAGGCGCGTGCGGCATGAAATCCTGCAGGACGTCCTGTCAGGATTGTGTAACCACTTCCCGGACGTAAATCGGCCATAGGCTGGGCGGGAAGTGGTTAATTTGCATAGTTTTTCTCTCACTTCCTGTTTGGCTATGGGGCAGGAAGTGAAGGCAAATCTCCCCAATTGGACACAGATAATACAAAATAAACTGACAGGGCCTATAACCCTCCCTCACTCTATCCAAAATTAAAGAAAAGAAAACTGGTTGATTATAGTTCTTGTCAGGGGCGGACTGACCATTGAGTCACTCGGGCACTGCCCAAGGGCCCCATGCCACTAGGGGGCCCCATCCGGGTTGCCAGGCTCAGTAAAACCAGGGACAGTATGTAAAAATCTGTGTTTTTTTTAGATCTGTCCCTGATATGTCCGAAAATGACATGCTTTTAATGTGAATATCCCAAGATTTTAGCTGCCCGCCTCTGCACTACCTCCTGGCGTGGTGGTCATCTGTAAGCCAGAGGGGCCCCATAATCTTCTATTGCCCAGGGGCCACATGAGTTGTCAGTCCGCCCCTGGTTCTAGTTTAAGCACAAATTTCATAGAGTTTTATTGAGAGCCCCAAAAAATATAACCATGCCAATAGGCCAGGATAGAGCGTTGCTAATATGTAGGAATGTGTGCGTTAGAGCACCCCACCCAATGTTAACTAAAAAATGATTATTTTGCAAATAAGTATTATCTGCTCATTTTTTGGGGATGTCTGCACCCCTGATAGTGACAACATTTGTGAGGTGTCTTCACCCTTTCTAATTCATTCACTTCCTGTCACATAGCCAAACAGGAAGTGAGGGTAAAACCTTACTAATATCTTTTCTTGGGGACACAGAGATCAAGCTAAATAGTTTCCCATTATGTAAATTGCACTCTAGCATTTTGCTGTGTACACCCCAAATTATTAGGGATCTTGGACTTTGGGGTCCATTGACTAAAGGCAAATCCACTTTGCACTACAAGTGCAAAGCAAGGAAGAAAGAAAACAAAACAACTTTGCTTCTACAGGATTGGATGTTAAAACCATCAGTGCTTCCTCTCTGATTTTCAGCAACTATGCTTGTACTGCAGAGTGGCTTTGCCTTTACTAAACCCCAAACTAAATAATCATTTGGGGCAGGGATCCTCAAACTACGGCCCTCCAGCTGTTTTAGAACTACACATCCCATGAGGCCTTGTAATGCACTGACATTCACAGACATGACTAGGCATGATGGGAATTGTAGTTCCTGAACAACTGGAGGGCCGTAGTTTGAAGACCCATGATTTGGGGTGTACACAGCAGTGCTGGAGTGCAATTTGCTTAATGGGGACACTAGTTAGATTGACCTGTGTCCCCAAGAAATGACACTGGTAGGGTTTTAACCTCACTTCCTGTTCAGCTGTGTGACAGGAAGTGAAGCCAATTTTAAGAAAAGGGACACAAAGCTCAACACAAAAATAAAAAAACACAAAGCAGGGGTTCTAACACTCACTTGGCTTCCCTCAAACACCCACAATTTGAATAGGATTGCCTTGCGCTAGATTTAAGCACAGTGCTGTAAATCAGCACGTCAAGCCTGTCCACCAATAGCAAACCCCCCCCACAGGCCATGTTTGCAGGTTTTCCTTCATCTTGCACATGTGCTTTAAAATACAGTCTGGACAGCAATTCTTGATAAGAGAAATCCACAAAACATGTCCTGTCGGGGGTACTTGAGGGCTGAGGACCACTGCAGAAAAAATAAAATACTTACCAGTTTTTGTCTTTAAAGTCATGGGGAATAAACATGGCAAACATTTCATGATTACACACCAGGAAAGAAGCTTAGACACACATAATTTGTTAGGCCCAAACCGATTTCAGCTGCAGCTGTCAACATATGTAGCATGAAAAAGTAACAAAAGACAAACTTAACAATTTTAAAGTAATTTTTATTGGTCAACAAAACAAGGAAAGCGAAAAAAGAACACAAACAAAAATACATTTCAAAATTCTAAACAACCATAGCTTCACACATTTTTCATAAAATAAGGCCACATAGACAAATACATCAAAGTGAACATCATTTAAAAATAAACCAAAACCATTGGCAAAATAAAACAAAACCCATGCAACAAACCACATTTGTGTTTAGCAACAGCATTTCTGCCAGCCTGCCCCTTCTGAGGGCAGCTGAGGACTGATCGATCCAAGCTTTTTATAACAGTGCTAGTAATGAAGCAATTGAAATCACATGAACAAATTGCAGTCTCTAGTTTGGGTGAGCTTGTAATTGGGCACACCTGCAATTAACCCAAACCACGCTCTATGAGCATCCAAGGAGTGTTTTTCACCTTTTAAAAAGAAAGGATAATTTTTTTCTAAGTGTTTGAGCATGCTCAGTTCATCACACATGTAGGAACCAAGCTGCAATGGAATGAGAGCTTTTTTTTTTTTTTGTTTCCCCTGATCTGATGCTTTCCAGCCTGAAGGGGAGGTGTTAAAGACAGAAGTAAACACGCACATTTAATAATCTATTTGTGGGAAAAAAAAGGTTGCCAATTTTGTTTGGGAGCCACGTCGCACGACTGCGCAATTGTCAGTTAAAGCGACGCCGTGCTGAATCCCAAAAACTTGCCCGGTCATTGACCAGAAATATGGTCCGGGCTCAAGTGGTTAAAAATTAACAAAACACAAAAGTGAGCCCAATTTTTGGGGATAATGTGAAAGATGATGTTACACTGAGTAAATAGATACCTTACATGTCACGCTTTACTATTGGAAACACTCCTGCAATGGGGCCAAAATGAATTCCGTGAATATCCCCATAGGCGACCTTTTATTTTTTTTTCCAGGTTACCAGTTTATAGTTACAAAGAAGGTCTAGTGGTAAAAGTATTGCTCTCGCTCTAAGGCACGCGTCAATACCTCACATGTGTGGTTTGAACGATGTTTATATATGTGGGCGGGACTTGCGTAAGTCCCGCCCACATATGTAAAAATTATTTTTACTTTTTGCTATAATAAATATCCCCAAAAATATATATTGTAAAAAATAAAAAAACCCTCAGTTTAGGCCGATACGTATTCTACATCTTTTTGGTTACAAAAAATCCCAAATAGCGTTTAGTGTTTGGTTTTTGCAAAAGTTATAGCGTCTACAAAATATTTTTTTTTTTGTTTTAACTAGTTATTGGGGCGATCAGCGATTTTTATCGGTACTGCGACATTATGGCGGACACATCGAACACTTTTTTGGAACCATTGGCATTTTTCTAGCGATCAGTGCTGTAAAAAATGCATTGCTTACTCTAAAAATGCCACTGGCAGGGAAGGGGTTAACACTAGGTGCGAGGGAGGGGTTAAATATGTTCCCTGGGTGTGTTCTAACTGTAGGGGGGGGTGGGACTGACATGTGTAAATGACAGATCGCTGTTCATGAAGGGGAACTCCAGACCCCAAAAAAAAAAAATAAGGTGGGTTCCCTCCAGGTGCATACCAGGCTCTTAGGCTTGGTCTGGAACATAAGGGGTTAAACCCGCGCAAAAAAAAATAGCTTGGGGTCCCCCCCAAGATCCAAACCAAGCCATTATCCCAGGCACGCAGTCTGGTCAGACAGGAATGGGGGTGGGGACGAGCGAGCGCCCCCCTCCCTCCTGAGCCATACCAGACCACATGCCCTCAACATGGGGGAGTGTGTGCTGTGGGGGAGGGGGGCACTGCCCCCCCACCCCAAAGCACTCTTGTCCCCATGTCGATAGGGACAAGAGCCTCTTCCCGACAACCCTGGCCGTTGGTTGTCGGGGTATGCGGGCGGAGGGCTTATCAGAATCTGAGATACCCCTTTAATAAAGGGGTCCCCAGATTCCGGCCCCCCACCCTATGTGAATGAGTATGGGGGTACATTGTACCCCTACCCATTCACCTGGGGAAAAAAATGGAAAAAAATAATACACCACACATGAATAAATTAATTTATTAGTCAGCCGGGGGTCTTCTGCCGGGGCCCCCCACCACCACCCCATTAGGCCCCGGGCTTCGCCATCTTCTGCCGGAACCCCCTTCACCAGTGAGGCTCCTGCCTTTGGGGGAGGGTCCCGGGCTACTACGACGGTTTCTGCGACGTAATTCACCGGGACCCCCTTCACCAGGGAGGCTCCTGCCTTTGGGGGAGGGTCCCGGGCTTCCACGACGGTTTCTGCGGGGGGGGGTGCACTGGCACCCCTCCCCCGTCTTCAGCGACGTAATTCACCGGGACCCCCTTCACCAGGGAGGCTCCTGCCTTTGGGGGAGGGTCCCGGGCTTCCACGACGGTTTCTGCGGGGGGGGGTGCACTGGCCCCCCTCCCCCGTCTTCAGCGACGTAATTCACCGGGACCCCCTTCACCAGGGAGGCTCCTGCCTTTGGGGGAGGGTCCCGGGCTTCCACGACGGTTTCTGCGGGGGGGGGGTGCACTGGCACCCCACCCCCGTCTTCAGCGACGTAATTCACCGGGACCCCCTTCACCAGGGAGGCTCCTGCCTTTGGGGGAGGGTCCCGGGCTTCCACGACGGTTTCTGCGGGGGGGGGTGCACTGGCACCCCACCCCCGTCTTCAGCTACGTAATTCACCGGGACCCCCTTCACCAGGGAGGCTCCTGCCTTTGGGGGAGGGTCCCGGGCTTGTACGGTGTCTTCCGCCGGAGGGCGCCACTCTCCGGGCTTCTGCGATGCCTTCCGCTTCTGCCTGTCTCCTCCGCGGAGCACAGGGCTTGTCTCCGCTGTCTTCTCCCTTCTCTTCCATTCGATGTTGACACGACGAGGTCCGGCGCTGGAATGCCGTCTGAGCAGTGGGCATGGACTTATATAGGGCAATGCCACCATGTGACCTCAACCCATGTGACATCACATTCCCATCATGCCCAGGGAATGTGATGTCACATGGGTTGAGGTCACATGGTGGCATTACCCTATATAAGTCCATGCCCGCCGCTGACACGGCATGTCAGCGCGGAACCTCGTTGTGTCAACATCCAATGGAAGAGAAGGGAGAGGACAGCGCAGACAAGCCCTGTGCTCCCGGAGGAGACAGGCAGAAGAAGGAAGAGAGAAGAAAGAAGACAGAAGAAAGCCCTGGCTCCGCGGGGGAGCCAGGCAGAAGAGGGAGCAGAGAAAAGACCGGGGAGTTGGCGCACCCCCGGCAGAAGACCAGGAAGACCGGAACCCTGGCGGAAGGCACCGGAAAGACCGGGGGATAGGCGCCATCCCCCGGCAGAAGACCCCGAAGTCCGGATGCCCCTCCCTAATGAAAAAGAGCTTAAATGGGGTGGGGGCATCCGGCGGAAGGCTCCGGAGAGGACCGAGGGATGGCGCCCTCCCCCGGCAGAAATCACCGAAGCCCAGGGTCCCGGCAGAAGATCGGGAGAGAAGAAACCCCCCCTTCTAAGAGAGCTAAAGAAGAAAGGGGGGGCTCCGGAGCAGATTAATAAAATATTTTATTGTGTGGTGTTTTATTTTACTTTACTTTTCCCCCATGTGAATGGGTAGAGGTACGATGTACCCCATACTCATTCACATAGGGTGGGGGGCTGGCATCTGGGGGCCCCCTTATTAAAGGGAGCTCGCAGATTCCGATTAGCCCCGCCCGCAAACCCCGACAACCAATGGCAAGGGTTGTCGGGAAGAGGCTCTTGTCCCTATCGACATGGGGGCAAGAGTGCTGTGGGGTGGGGGGGCAGTGCCCCCCTCCCCCACAGCACACACTCCCCCATGTTGAGGGCATGCGGTCTGGTACGGCTCAGGAGGGGGGGGCGCTCGCTCGTCCCCGCCCCCATTCCTGTCCGGGCCAGACTGCATGCTTGGGATGAGGGCTTGGTTTGGATCTGGGGGGGACCCCCGCGCCGAATCGGCGCGGGTTTAACCGCCCACGTTCCGGACCAAGCCTAAGAGCCTAATGTAGCCCTGAAGGGGGACCCGCGCCGATTTCAAGTTTGAAATTTGGCGCGGAGTTCCCCTTCAGGGCTGAAAACAGCTCGGAGATTCCCGTGCGCCGCGTCACGCAGCGCATTCACGGGTACGCCGCTTGGTATTTACCAAGATTTTCACGGCGTACTGACAAGGCGCACGGGAATCCCTGACTTTTCTCTCTGCGCATGCCCAGTATGCAAATGAACCTCCCGAGGTTCAGGCGCACTGTGCAAGCGTACGGGGATCTGTTTTCAAAAAACACTTTCCCTTTCAATTCGGCCCGCCAAACACTTCAAAACACATGTCACTTCACTTCCCCTGCATCCCCCCACCTCCCCCCCTAATAAACTCCCGCCCAAACCCCCCCAATTTACAGTTTAATGTGCCGTGCGCCAGGTCTGTACTGGTGCACAATGCACCCTCTCCTGGGCGCACGGAGCACATTAGTAACTAGGGAAATACACTGCACTAGCAGCGTATTTCTTTAGTAAATGGCAAAACGGCTGCTACTCCTGCTTTTACTCCATGAGTCATGGAGTAAAGGCTTGGTAAATCAGCCCCTATGTGTGGTGGAAAACTAACACTGCACTTCACCCTGAACACACTATCCCCACCGTGAAATATGGTGGTGTCAGGATCATGTTGTTGGGATGTTTTTCTTCAGCAAGGACAGGGAAGATGGTCAGAGTTGATGAGAATTTTGAATGAAGCGTGCAACCACAGAAAATAGCATAGCATTAAACTATAATAATGTCTGGTGATAGGGCCATCACCATTTCTCCAAGATGCCAGGGATGGAGGTACATCTAGTTGGCCTCATCAAAATGTCCCACAATTTTTATTTTTATTTTATTTTTCAAGAGTTGATGAGAAGATGGATGGCGCCAAATACAGAAAAACTACCCCAAACATACATCCAGAGCTACAATGGAATGGTTTTGATCAAAGCATACTAATTTGTTAGAATGGCCCAGTAAAAAGTCCAAACCTAAATCCAACTAAGAATCTGTGGCAAGATTTGAAAATTGCTGTTCACAGATGCTCTCGGTCCAATTTGACAGAGCTTGAGCTATTTTGCAAAGAAGATTGGGCAAAAAATGTCACTCTTTTTAGATGTGCAAAGTTGACATATACATACCCAAAAAGACTTGCAGCTGTAATTGCAGCAAAAGGTGGTTCTACAAAGTATTGAATACAAATGTATGACAGATATTTATTTCTAAAAAAAAAACATAAAAAAAAACATAAAAAAACATTTATCATTTTCCTTCCACTTCAAAAATATGTGCCACTTTGTGTTAGTCCATCACAAAAAAATCCCAATAAAATACATTTAAATTTTTGGTTGTAACATGACAACATTTTAAAAATGTCAAGGGAAATATTCACCTCGTACTTGTTTTGCTGTGTGACAGTTGCCTTCCTGGAGCTATGCATTGGTCAACCTCTCAAAAAAATCAGTCCTTGCTTAAAGGGTAGGAAATTGACATGGGTAAGTATGTGGAGATGCACCTTTGTTTTGGAGCATTATCACTTGTCCTGTTTTACAGCCCTGACAATTAAGGATCAAAAGTCTCCCTTAGGCTCAAAGACAACAAGACGTGATGAAAGTAACCAGTCCAGAGCTACCTCAAGCGGCATCAATGTGCATCAAGTTTGGGACAAAGTCAGCATACAGTAAGTCATACCCACTAGGCGTGCTGAAAAATAAGCCTTCTAGGTAAATCCATTTATGAGGCTTGTTTGATGGAAGCTGCCAGGACTATGGATTCAGATAACCAACACATTTTTACTTTAAGGTGGGTAAAGAATCTTAAAGGATTTCAGGATTTTTCTTGGCCCTTGGCCTCTTCTTAGGCACCTCATCCTCAGAGAGTTCCCAGCCGACTGAAATTATCTCTAGGGCAGTGGTCTCCAAACTCCAGCCTGGGGGCCAGATGCAGCTCTTTGCTTGCTTTTATGCGGCCCTTGGGGCACTATTTTCATCCACTAATATCAACAATGGGACATAATACCCCCCACTGACAAAGATGAATGGGCACAATTCCCCCAGGACCTTTAGATGTTGGTATCCATCGTGGCTCTGTTGCACTCAATGGATATAAGAATTCATCATTATTTTGGTGGTATTCTGTTCCTAACCCATTTCCCAGAAGAACTTATGGGGACAAAGGAACATAACTATGCAAGTCCTCACCAGCTTCAGTTGGTTGACAAATGTTGAAAAAGTCAGTTGCAGTCAATGCAGGTCTTGGTCTACCTCAGAACAAGAAAAGACATAAAAGTGGACACCATCTTGCTTCCTGCAGAGAAGGTGTCTGTTTTTAGTAGCAGAGTTTGGGGAGCCGTGGTGGCCTCCCATCTGAAAGCTTTTCAATGCCTCAGAATTATAGGAACAATGGTGTCTGCTATTATCATAGTCAAATGATCTTAATGGCATAGTCACCCTTTTCAGGCAAGGTGTCCAACAAAATGGTATACTATAGACATGAACCAGCCGTCAAATCAGCCGTTCAAAGTCTGTCATCTGAAACTGCCAAGGAGATCCCCCTTTCCTAAGTAGGACCTACCACTGGTGCTCCACTTTTTGGCTCCCCCTCAATTTTAGAAAAACCAAGTTAGTTCTTTGTGGGTAATAACCTTGAAGACCACTTCCATATCACTGAAAAAATAGTCCAGCACACCTATGAGAATGAAGGGCAAGGAGAAACTCATGCCATGGACCTGGGCCAAACCTTGAGACAATACATTCAGGCAACGGAGCTCATTGAGAACACTATTTGTAATCCCTACAGGAAAAAAATGAGGGGGAAAGATAAAGAAGCTGTGTCCAGGCTCATTGTGAATTTGATAGTCTGGGTGATATGCGATTCTATAAAGAACAGGGCTTGTTGGCTTCATATAAGGGTGGCCACACACTCAAACAGAAGTTTGTCGACTTCTTGGGCCTCAGCGGCTGAAGTTTCAATGGATGTGATCTGCAAGGCAGCCTCCTGGTCGACTCCTCACACCCTCCTTACACATTATAGGGTAAAATCAGCCACCTTAACAACTGTAAATTTTGGCCATTCAGTTTTTGTGTCCACCACTGTATCTACTAAATATTAATTGACTGGCGCCCTCCCATGTTGTTAGTTATTTTCAACTTGTATGCTGTCATGGAGTGCTCAGGAATAAGGAAAATTTTGATCTAATACTTACCATATCTTTCCTTTCCTGATGGACTCCACGGCAGAAAACACTCAAGAGTCCAAGTGCAGAAAACTGAGATATAATCATAATGTAATCGAAGTTCGGCAATACACAGGATGTAACAGTGATGAGTGGTAGCAGCAGGTCTCAGGTATGCCGACAGCCTGTCCCGAATGCGGCCTGGCCAGTCTGTACCCAAATGGGGTGGCTTCCGGGAAGAATGGTGTGTCCCTTCACTTTCTCTACTCATCTGGAACCTTTCCCTGATGCTAAGCACTGTCCCTGACAAGCGGATGACCTGTCCCTACTCTAGCCACACATGAAATATGCACCAAGCCCAGGAACCAGGGACTCTGCCTGACTCAAGATGGCTGTCAGAGTCACATGGGGCACCAGCATTGAATCGGATACCTGCCCCCTGTGACCTACAAAACCATAGAATAACTACCTAAGTTCCTCTTGACTTCCTTTCCCTCTGCAGTGTCAACGTGGTTGAGCATTACCTACAGGGAATAATGCAGACTGCTCCTGCCTACAAGCATATACATGTCTTTTAAATCTTACCAAAAGCTGTGTAATACAGTATATTGTGTTTTTTTTGTGTACACTAGAATTACCTGTAGTGTATTTTGTACTGAAAATGTAGATGTGATACACAATTGTCTTGCAACTTTTTTATTCTTCAGGGTCTATGCTCTGGGGAAAATAAATAATATTTGGGGGTTTTGGCTAATCATAAGGCCTAAAATGTGCATTTTAACATGTGCAAGAAAAGACAAAATGGCCTAGGCAGCTAGAGGGTTAAAGTGTCTGTAACTCAAAAAAAAAAGAAGAGAGAGATCCCGTTTCCTCATAGCAGGTTAAACAGCACAGTGCTTGTTCCGTTTAACCTTTCCCACTGGAAGCTGTAAAAAACCTGGCTGATCCTGCCTGGTTCTGCCCTCTCCCCTGTAAAGTGATCACGGTTTATCATGGCTGCTAAACCCTGATCTCCCTGTGGTCTAATTAAATGACTCCGTCATCTGCAGCGCTCCTCTGTTCTCCTCTCCCCCTCCATGCCTGTGAGCTTCTGTGTCTTCTGGGTGAGCTGTCTTTGCCTCCCCACTCTTTTAAGTAGCCATAACGTACTATATACGTTTTTGTTAAAAACAACGCCTCTAAATACCCTTTTGCCTTTATCTTCAGGCCAGTCATGTGACTCCCGGCCGCTGTACACCTCCAATCCAGGGCTACCGCAAGAGGGGCTGAGAGGCCACGTGACCTCCGTGGCTGATGCCAGAGGGAGATCTCGGCCTCTCTTGCTGTAGCCCTGGATCGGATTTTTAGAGCAGCCAGGAGTCACATGACCGGTCTGAAGATACATGCAAAAAGGTATTTAGAGGCATTGTTTTTAACAAAAAGGTATACAGTTCATTATGGCTGCATACAAGTAAGGGTCTGGAAGTGAATGAAAGAGTGATGCCCTGTACACACGATCGGTCCATCCGATGAAAACGGTCTGATGGATTTTTCCATCAGTTATCCGATGAAGCTGACTGATGATCAGTCGTGCCTACACACCATCGGTTAAAAAAACGATCGTGTCAGAACGCGGTCACGTAAACCACTTACGACGGCACTATAAAGGGGAAGTTCAAATCCAATGGTGCCACCCTTGGGGCTGCTTTAGCTGATTTCGTGTTAGTAAAAGACGATTTGCGCTTTTCTGTCTGTTACAGCGTGATGAATGTGCTATCTCCATAACGAACGCTAGTTTTACCAGAACGAGCGCTCCCGTCCCCTAATTTAGTCTGAGCATGCGTGGATTTTTAACCGATGGACGTGCCTACAGACGATCGTTTTTTTTCTATTGGTTAGTTAACCATCAGATAATTTTAAAACAAGTTCCTATTTTTTTAACCAATGGTTAAAAAACCGATGGGGCCCACACACGATCGGTTAGTCCAGGGATCCTCAAACTACGGCCCTCCAGCTGTTGCGGAACTACACATCCCATGAGGCATTGTAAAACTCTGACATTCACAGACATGACTAGGCATTATGGGAATTGTAGTTCCTGAACAACTGGAGGGCCGTAGTTTGAAGACCCCTGGGTTAGTCTGATGAAAACGGTCCATTAGACCGTTTTTGATCAGACAAACCGATCGTGTGTACGTGGCATTAGTGTTACAAACACTTTAAGGGTGTGTCAGCTGAGCATAACAAAGTCTCTCCAGCACACTTACCATCCACCCATCCAGAGCATCCTGGTGTTTTTCCAGCGGAAATGAGTTTGGGTGTCCTCCAAACTCATCCTTATCTGAACTTGACATTGAATAAATATGGGCATGTGTCCATATAGGGCACTGACATCACATACATCCCTTCCCCAATTGTTTACGTGCCTTGCAGGGCAGCAAATGTCCTGGATGGCAGCTAATTGGACTAGAAAAAAGCGCAAAGTTGGAATTCAGATAGAGATAAGTTCTGAGAATGCCCAAGCTCGTTCTTTATTGTCCAGTATGCCTGTGTATGCCAAAAGTAGAACACAATCATTGCACAAAGCAAATAAACGACATAAACCGTTTTGCAACAGATCATTATAAATTAAACTATCATTATGAGTTGCAGCAAAATATGTTGCCAAACACAGGTTAATATATCCTATTTCTAATGAATGTAAGAGTGTGTGTGTTTACATTGCAGAACAGAAAATTACTAACATGTGGAAAGAAATTCCTCCTTTATCCTTAAAAAACAGCTCCTGACAGAATAGGCAGACTTAACTGCTGCAATTAACGTCACAGCTTGTTTATTGTGTATAATATTTATGTCAAGTGCTCAGCACACCCCCTGTTCTGTGTCCCTGTTGTGCAATGGGAGGCGTGTTCCCTCGTCTATATCCTCAGCTACTGTGAGCTATAAATGTATACAATGATTCACAGCAGTACTTTGCTGACCCTAACGAATAGGGCCTTTCCACCAAACTGTCTGTGTTTTCCTCTTACAAAATATTCATGTTTTCCACTTATAGAAGTAAACACGGCAGCTTCCATTTATTATTTTACAAAAATAACACGGTAACATCTTTTGAGTCTTTTTCAAAACTTAACATATATTTTACTGGAAGAATGCACTTGCCTATCTGTTAATTATAAAACTGATCTGGAATAATAGAACCTACGCTGAGTTGGGTAAAATCCAGCAGGGGACTAGGGTTGCCACCTGTCCAGGATTCACTGGGACAGTTCGGGTTTGGGATCTTGTGTCCGGGTTTCAGTCTGCCTGAAACCAGCACACATTATTTAGACTGGGCTGTGGCTCCCCAAGTAACTGAGGTAGTCACACAAAAATCTGTTGCCATTCGGGAGATGCGGGCTTGTCTGATGCGGAGATGTCTTGCAAGGGCGTCCATTGGCGGCCTTGTCCGGTCCGGCGTCCTTCGTGGTGTCCGTGGTGTCCTCCCGCGCTGTCTCCGAGTCGAATCCCCGCTTCCCGTGCTGTGTTTGAACCACTCCGTCGACATATACCGAGCGCAGTACACTCGGGTATAGTCGGGCAGGCTCGGCTCCTCTCGCGTAAAGGACGTACAGGACGCACAGGACAGGATAAGCTATGACTAAGCATTGATATCCAATGCGAAACGCGTCAGCTGTTTTTCCCACTGTGTGCTGATACCTGTAGTGCATTTTTCCTTTACCCAATAAAGGGCACGTCTTTTTAAGAAATTGGAGTGCGGCTGTCCATATCTTTTCTCTTTTGCACGCACAGGACGTGACCACGAGAGGAGCCAAGCCTGCCCGAGTATACCCGAGTGTACAGCGCTCGGTATATGTCGGCGCAGTGGTTCAAACACGGCGCGGGTATCGGCCTATATCGCGCACCCACGATTTTGCCCTGATTTTAAGGGCAAAAAAGTGTGCGGTATACGCCGATAAATACGGCATACATAGGGTAACGTAGGGTTAGACAATTTTGTATCCCTTAGTTCTGTGCTACAGATGACACATGTTTTATTATAAAAATATATGTCATTGGACAGACGTCTATAATTTTACCAGCCAGGTTCATTGTTTTTCTAGTTAACACTCCCATAACCTTTAAGGCCTCGTACACACGATAGGTTAACCAGAGGACAACGGTCTGAGAGACCGTTGTCTTAGGTTAACCGATGAAGCTGACTGATGGTCTGATGTGCCTACACACCATCAGTTAAAAAAACGATCGTGTCAGAACGCGGTGACGTAAAACACAATGACGTGCTGAAAAAAACAAAGTTCAATGCTTCCAAGCATGTGTCAACTTGATTCTGAGCATGCACGGGTTTTAAACCGATGCTTTTGCATACTAACGATCGGTTTTGACCTATCGGTTAGGAATCCATCGGTTCAATTTTAAAGCAAGTTCCTATTTTTTTAACCGAAGGTTAACTAACCTATGGGGCCCACACACGATTGGCTTTGACAGATGAAAACGGTCCTTCAGACCGTTCTCCTCTGGCTATCCTATCGTGTGTACGAGGCCTTAGGATGACAAATCACTCAGGAAACCTATAAAATCACAGCTCTATATAAGCCCAGATTATAAGAGTCATAGCAATTGATAGATTTATTCACTCATCTGTAGTATGTCCTACATTTCTAAACATATTGTCACGTTCCTCCAAATTTAGTTTTTGTTCTCTCCACATTTCATTATTATTATTTTTATTATTTATTTATTTTTACATTTTTTGTAAAAATGTTGCAATTTTCTTTGTAAATGATGTTTTATTGAACAACACGGTCCTTTCAGTCACACACTAAAATGTGAATGAGGTTGTCCTTCAGGTTTTATAATGAGCTCAAAATCCGTTTAAAAACCCTTTTGAAAAATATCTAGTTAGTAGATACATTATTCCCCTTTTTTTGCTACAGAGCCACATGTTAACTCTTTGGCTTCAGGGCTGCACTGTTCAACATTAAGGGCCAGTTCACACCAGACGCAGTTCTGTACAGTTCTGTGTGCATTTTTTCTGCACTAAAAATGCATGCACAGTGTTTTCCATGTACTCCAGTGACTATAGTTAGCTCTAGTTCACACCATGCAGTCAGTTTCCGATCAGTTTCCGGTGCAGAAACTGACCGGAAACTGACTGCATGGTGTGAACTAGAGCCAACTATAGTCATTGGAATACATGGGTAACACTGTGCATGCATTTTGTGCATAAAAAAAGCACACAGAACTGTACAGAACTGCGTCTGGTGTGAACTGGCCCTAAAGGAAACCTTTGCTAATTGTAATATAGAGGCTATTATTAATAAAACTGCTAGTTGCCTGGCCACCACACTGTTTACTGTGTCTGGCTTGCAGACTTTCAAGTCTTTGAACCCTATAGCTGGCTATACACTGAACGAATTTCCAGCAGGGGGATCAAAATGGGAAAGTTATTCTACCATCCAAAAGGCCTAGATCCGGAAAGACCAAAGAAGTGGAATTCTATACATTTGTAAAAGAAAAGCCTAAGTTGTTAGCAGTACAATGTTGGACAAAGGAAATAATGGTGGATGGGGGCTGTCCCATATGACGATGATATCTTCAATATAACCACTGTAAAAAACAATATTAGCTGGAAGGAATTATTACTCCAAATGCAGGACTCCTCCCACCAACCCATGAGTTAACATTTTTGCGCCCATGGCTGCGTCTTGCATTTGAATGTAACAATCCTCCTGAAATTTGAAATAGTTGTGCTTAAGACAAAAGCGATGAACCCTCCAGAATGAACTGTGGCTGGATATGGTGCAAATTAGGTTCTTCTAGCAAAAAGAATTACCCCAGAGGCATGAGGCCAACCTCATTGAGGATGGAGCTGTAAAGTGATTTAACATCTAAACGATAACCAATGATTAGACTGTTTCAGGTATAGTTCTTTAGAGTGTCCATAAGTGCAAGGAGTCTCGAATATACAGTATCTCCCAAAAGTGAGTACACCCCTCACATTTTTGTAGATATTTTATTATATCTTTTCATGTGACAACACTGAAGAAATTACACTTTGCTACAATGTAAAGTACTGTATTTGCCAGCGTATAAGGCGACTGGGCGTATAAGACCACCCCCTAATTTTCCAGCTAAAAATTTGGTTTTGGGATATACTCGCCCTCCTTCCGACACACCTCACTGTGCTCATTGCATACCTCACTGTGCTTATTGCATACCTCACTGTGTCCATTGCATACCTCACTGTGCTTATTGCATACCTCACTGTGTTTATTGCATACCTCACTCTGCCCATTGCCTACCTCACTGTGCTTATTGCATACCTCACTGTGCTTATTGCATACCTCACTGTGTCCATTGCATACCTCACTCTGCCCATTGCCTACCTCACTGTGCTTATTGCATACCTCACTGTGTCCATTGCATACCTCACTCTGCCCATTGCCTACCTCACTGTGCTTATTGCATACCTCACTGTGTCCATTGCATACCTCACTCTGCCCATTGCCTACCTCACTGTGCTTATTGCATACCTCACTGTGTCCATTGCATACCTCACTCTGCCCATTGCCTACCTCACTGTGCTTATTGCATACCACACTGTTTCCATTGCATACCTCACTCTGCCCATTGCCTACCTCACTGTGCTTATTGCATACCTCACTGTGTCCATTGCATACCTCACTCTGCCCATTGCCTACCTCACTGTGCTTATTGCATACCTCACTGTGTCCATTGCATACCTCACTCTGCCCATTGCCTACCTCACTGTGCTTATTGCATACCTCACTGTGTCCATTGCATACCTCACTCTGCCCATTGCCTACCTCACTGTGCTTATTGCATACCTCACTGTGCTTATTGCATACCTCACTGTGTCCATTGCATACCTCACTCTGCCCATTGCCTACCTCACTGTGCTTATTGCATACCTCACTGTGTCCATTGCATACCTCACTCTGCCCATTGCTTACCTTACTGTGCCGATCTCCAGATCTCCATGCCTTATCCCTGTATGCACAGTCAGACTTTGGGTGTCCATTGTTCAAAAGCCACGCCGCCTCCTCATCCTGTTCCGTGATAGGCGGAACACTCAGTTTCCCAGTAGAGCCTGTGTTCGGTGTTCCGCCTATCACGAAGGTCCTCTTGTCCGAGGCCAAGGATGAGAGGACCTCCGTGATAGGCGCAATCTGACTGACTGCATACAGGTACCGGCGTATAAGACGATCCCGGACTTTGGGGGATATATTTAGGTAAAAAAGGTTGTCTTATATGCCGGAAAATATGGTAGTAAGTGTACAGCTTGTATAACCGTGTAAATTTGCTGTCCCCTCAAAATAACTCAACACACAGTCATAAATGTCTAAACCACTGGAGACCAAAGTGAGTGCCCCCCTAGGTGAAAATGTCCAAATTGAGACAGCTCACTAGTTACACTCTCTATTGAGGTAATGATGGCCCTGTCAGGGAGATTGGTACGCAGTGTCAAAGATGCCAAACTGTGCCCCCCCCCCCCCACCCTCCCTTACGGTTAGCAGTGATGTTGCTGTTACTACTCCTGTCAGCCTTGTAGCAGAAGCAATTGCCACAAAATGCCCACATCCTTGCAAAAAAACATTCCACCCAGAGCAGCCATCCCTCCTGCCCACCCGTTGTCCCGGCCATGTTGGTACGGTTCCAGGTCAGTAACTCAAAAGACTCCAGGGACAAAGAATCAGCATTTTTAGAAGAAGAGAATCAGAAATTGCAAGGCCCCTAGGTTTTATAAATACACATGTTTTAAATATTGTAATGTATATATAGCATTCTGTAGAGTAGAATAAGGAAAGTAAAATAGGTTCAGTTTCTAAATTAGATCGTTACCTCTATCTATAAGCTCTTTGGGGAAATATGGTCCTGATGAGACAACCAGAGCATGGGCTGTGAGCCGATGATACCAGAATGTTAGTGAATATTCCATAGGAATATACTAAGAATGCACTCCGGGAAAGACATCCAGGAAATGTATCCAAAAGCAGAACACTGGCTGGCACCGTGAGAACAGGAGCAGGATCCAGCCAAGATCATAAACAAGAATAAGAGCTAGGCATTATAAAACCCTGGTTCACTCAAGGTTTGAGTGGAGATCCACTTTAATCGCCTATAAATATTCTTTGGTAACAACATTGAATAATTTTGTTTTGGTTCTTTGGAGCTTTGTTGTTTTCATTTTTTTTTTTTGTTCTAGGAAAATATAAACATAGACTTAAAGGGGAGTTCCACCCACAATTTCACTTTTTAAAAATAAATACCCCTGTAATACACAAGCTTAATGTATTCTAGTAAAGTTAGTCTGTAAACTAAGGTCCGTTCTGTTAGGTTGTTACAGCATTTAGATAGTTTATAATCTAGAAATAGACCGTGCCCATCTCAAGTGTGGGCATCATGAAGCCAGACTGTATGACTTCCTGGATTTCAGCTTTGCATATCTCGCACATGCTCAGTGCTGCACAAGCAATGTAATAGGTTTCAGTCAGGTTTCAGTCAGGTTTGCAAGGACTACTGGGAAACATGATGCCTATCCCAGAAACCCTTGCAAATAGCCTTGTGACTTAATAGCCTAGGCTAATAAGGAGGAGGAAGTAATGAAGGATTACAAAATAAAGGTATTTACAAGCAACAAATTAAATAAAAATTGTCCATTCTGAACACTATAAGATTAGGGCATGCAGCACAGACAAACATAAAAAAATGGGTGGAACTCCACTTTAATTTGAAACAGTTATAAAACCTACACATGTTATTGAGAAAGTGTATTTGCATTTTTTTTTTCTTTTAAGGTAAATAACCACTATATCACTACCCCTGTTTTTACAGTTTTCTCGTTTCAGTGCATATATTCTAAATCTTGAACATACACATAATGTATAGGCCCCCAAACCTGACTTGGCCTATGGCAACTATTCAAATGTCATATAAACTGTTTTAATGGTTGAATCTACAGCTTTTATTCAGAAGCAGGGCTACTGTTAGAAATCTGGGGGCCCCATACAACCTACATGACAGCCCTCCTAGCCAAAAGTGTCTGAGGACATACATTTTCAGTCCCTTTCTCTACAGCCTCAGCTGCATAGATGAATGAATAGGAAGTGCACTGAAGCTTCCTGCTCATTCACAAACTGAAGCATTGTAAACGCAGTTTACCATGCTTCCGTGATCAATGGACACAGGAGTGATTGGTATCGATCTAACACTGTGTTCATTTTGGAAAGGAAGTGGCCAGTAAATGACATCCCTGTGTGCCTGCAGCAGCTGCTGGCGGAAGAGGGGGGAAGCCTGCTGAGGAAAAGGGCACACAGGGGGGCCTGGACAGCAGATGGTAGGGGCACATGTACTAGAACCATAAGCTCAATAATAATGTACTAGATCATAAGCTCAATAATGACATGCAATGCCAAGCTGCGGTTTCCAAAGCGAGCAAAGTCCTTTCTTGTATTAAGAGAGGTATGGACTCCAGAGACAGAGATATAATTTTGCCCCTTTACAAATCATTAGTAAGACCTCATCTGGAATATGCAGTTCAGTTTTGGGCTCCAGTTCTCAAAAAGGATATCGGAGAACTGGAGAAAGTGCAGAGAAGGGCAACCAAACTGATAAGAGGCATGGAGGAGCTCAGCTATGAGGAAAGATTAGAACTAAATGTATTCACTCTTGAGAAGAGGAGATTAAGGGGGGATATGATCAACATGTACAAATATATAAGAGGTCCATACAGTGAACTTGGTGTTGAGTTATTCACTTTAGGGTCAACACTGAGGACAAGGGGGCACTCTTTACGTCTAGAGGAAAAGAGATTTCACCTCCAAATACGGAAAGGTTTCTTCACAGTAAGAGCTGTGAAAATGTGGAACAGACTCCCTCCAGAGGTGGTTCTGGCCAGCTCAGTAGATTGCTTTAAGAAAGGCCTGGATACTTTCCTAAATGTACATAAAATAACTGAGTACTAAGATTTGTAGGTAAAGTTGATCCAGGGTAAATCCGATTGCCTCTCGGGGGATCAGGAAGGAATTTTTTCCCCTGCTGTAGCAAATTGGATCATGCTCTGCTGGGGTTTTTTGCCTTCCTCTGGATCAACTGTGGGTATGGAGTTGGGTGCATGGGATTGTACTGTGTTTTTTATTTTGTTTGTTTATTTTTTGTGGTTGAACTGGATGGACTGGTGTCTTTTTTCAACCTGACTAACTATGTAACTATGTAACTATGTAACCAATCCCCTTGCAGTGCGGCCGGAGGGAGGGAGAGGAGGAGAAGCTGGCAGAGCTGCAGTAGGATCAGTGTCTGCAATAAGACAGTACAGCCGGCCCTCCTGCTCAACAGGTGCCTGGACCCCCCTTTTGAACTGATGGGGCCTGGGCCCATTACAGGAGGGCAGGCTGTACCTTATTAGTGGCCTTGTTTAGAATATATCTGATGATTCTGCTATATTATAAAGGCATCCTGGTATACCGTGCAAACATAAGGGTATATATAAGAGCATAATAAATAAGTAGAAAGGAGGTATAGTAATACTATGGCCTCCAAGGTGAGCAGCCAGTAAAGCTAAGGCCTAGAGATCATAGAGAGTCCAGGTCCTCCATTGTCGCTGTGCCTGCAAAGCAACTGGGAGACCTTTTGCAAAAGCCACAAGACACATAGGGGTCTGTTTATAATTTTGTTCAGGTATAAGTCACATAACATTCAGCATTTCATTGGATACCAAGTGAAAAAGAAATTGTTCTGTTTTGGAATGGAAATGTTAGTAAACAAAATGATAGGAAATAGAGTATTTTGGCAGAAAAGACTTTACATAAAAACCCTTGCATTAATGCAAAAGCAGCAGACCTACAAATAAAAGGTATAATTACATATCTTGCCCCTTCACCAGCATATGACTGAGTAAGCAAAAGCAGCACACTGATAAGCTCATCTCTCTGTCACTCTGCTCTCTCCTCCTGCCAGCATGCTACTTCTTAACATGTGAGCCCAACTGATTGGCACTTTGTGCTGCTTCTCCATCTTCCAGTATGAGCTCTGCTGTACAGTTGCTGCAACAAGCTGATCATAAAAATCAGATATTTGCACTGCTTGCATTAAAAAAAATGAAGGATGTACTATTAACTACAGATCAGCATTTTTATGAGTCATTTATAAATGCTTGGTGTTCAGCTTTAGCCCCTAAACTTTTAACCTGAACTATCAGCTTTTCTTTCCTTGCTATCAGCGGCCAAAGTTAAAGGTCAGCTTCAGGAAACCTAACAATTAATTTAGGTCTAGGGGACTCGTTAAAGAAGATTTACTTACCCAATCCTCCGCTCTACTACACCGGTCTCTGCAGCATCTTCTCCCCGATGCTCTGGTGGATCAAGGTCCTGATGCCCTCAAGATCAATGCAGGGTCCATAGCTCTGCAGGGAACATGATGACGCCAAGGAACAGTTGACTACTGGAGTGTAGGGGAGCGCCACCTGCAGAGGCAGTGGAAATAAGGTAAGTTAAAGTGCTTCTCCTATCCCGTAGACTTTGGGCCAGATCCACGTAGCGCGGCGCATTGTTACGTCCGGCGTAGCGTATCTCAGATACACCACGCCGCCGTAACTTACAGCGTATTTTCCGTATTCTCAAAGAATTTGTGCCGTAATTTACAGCGGCGTGGTGTAACTGTGTCGGCGTAAGGGCGCGCAATTCAAATGGATGAGATGGGGGCGTGTTTTATGTTAATACGTGTTCACCCAACGTAAATGACGTTTTTTCTGAACGGCGCATGCGCCCTCTGTGGGGGTATCCCAGTGCGCATGCTCCAAATTAACCCGCAACAAGCCAATGCTTTCGACGTGAACGTAATTCTACGCAAAGCCCTATTCGCGAACGACTTACACAAACAACGTAAAATTTTCAAAATTCGACGCGGAAACGACGTCCATACTTAACATTGGTACGCCGCACCTACGCATATAGCAGGGGTAATTTTACGCCGGGAAAAGCCTAAAGTAAACGGTGTATCTGTACTGCGTCGGCCGGGCGTACGTTCGTGAATTCTCGTATCTAGCTGATTTACATATTTCTAGGCGTAAATCAGCGTACACGCCCCTAGCGGCCAGCGTAAATATGCAGTTAAGATACGACGGCGTAAGAGACTTACGCCGGTCGGATCTAATACAAATCTATGCGTAACTGATTTTAAGAATCAGGCGCCAAGATACGACGGCTCGGACTCAGAGTTACGACGGCGTATCTGGAGATACGCCGGCGTAACTCGTTTGAGAATCCGGGCCTAAGTGAGCAGTCACCCCTTGCAGTGTGGGTGCAGCCCCACTGCAAGGGAGAATTTCCAGATTTCCCAGAGCTGAGCTTTAACCATCCCATGCCATGTAATACCTGTGCCACTAGTTATAAATAAATAAAGTATTCCCAAGTGCCAGTTGAAGAAGTGTGGTGTGAAGATGTCCTAACATGGCTCCTATATTTAGGTTTCATTCATCTATAACATCTTTTTTCCTAAGAAAATGGTCAAAGTGCTTTTAAAGAAAATACGTTTCTTGCAATAACTTTATCCACTTAGCAATGGGAACAAACCAGAGTAAACATTGTTTGTAGGGACTGGATGTGCAAGTCAAACACTTTCCTATGATTTTTTTTTTTTTTTATATTTACACACTTCTTGCCAAGTCCAAATGCTAGGCAAATTTGAATTTCGCAACACTTCCTCAAAACCTTTATGCAACTGTCTTTTTGTGTAATTTCAAACGTTGAGAATATGAGTTTCAGTCAAAGTAGCAGGTTGAGAAGGAGCAAAATCTTTTGGAAGTACTTCTGTTTTCTTATGTTTCCCTGTTTTAAAGGTACAACATTTAGCCCTGGTTCACACTGGTGCGTTTTGACATGCGAATTGACATGTCAAATCGCATGTCAAAGCGGCGGCATTTGCACCGATTTCAAAAAGTACTACTTTTGCAATTTCGGCCCGTGATTTACATTGACATCTGTGCAGATGTCCCTGTAATCGCGGCCGAATATGGAACTGCCAGCGGGAGTGAAATCATGCGCGTTCAGGTGAACTTGCACGGCTTCACTCCCGCAGCCCAGTGTGAACCTGGGCTTAAAGTGGTTGTAAACCTCAGACATGAAATATGAACAAAGCATATCCTATAGTGTTTCTCAACTCCAGTCCTCAAGGCGCCCCCAACAGGTCATGATTTCAGGCTTTCCATTTTTTTGCACAGGTGATTTGATCAGTTTCACTGCCTTAGTAATTACCACAGCCGTTTCATCCTAAATCCTGAAAACATGACCTGTTGTGGTGCTTTGAAGACTGTAGTTGACAAACACTGCTGTACTTGTCTCAATTAGGAGCACTAGGTGTAATTTCTGTCTGCTGCTTTGTTCCTCTGCTATCAGCATGAATCATCACTTCTGGCAAGTTGTCCTGACACCAAGAGAAAAATGGTGATGGGGAGGGACCTCCAGCTGATTGACAGCCTCAGTTCCATTCCTGTGTGCTGTGTGAAGGGGGGGGTGTCCCTTTCCCCCAATCAGCTATCAGAGCTCTCCATACTGAGCTCTGTAGAGTGTAATTTTAGCTCTCCGTCCCTTTTTTTCTGAACTTTGACAAGCTTATAAATTCAGCACTTTGAACTAATGTAAAGAAGAAAATACTGCAGATAGACAGATACAACTTATGTTTCATCTCAGTGTATCACCTGAGGGTAGTCCCTTCACTGGATATATGAAAAGGTTTACAACCACTTTAACGTAAACTAGTCACAAGCATAGTAAAGTGAATTAAACTTCTGCTTTTATGTATCTGCCAAGTGTTGACCCTATACCATTTTAAAAGGAGGGGGGTAAGGACAGTTGCTGAGGCTATCTTCCTACAAAAACAGGGAAAATGTACTATCTCAGTACCAATGAGCACAAATAGACTTTGAATAAAAAATATTATTTATTACATACAAACAAAACACATATCATTACAAAAAAAAACAATACATAAAAGAAGAAAGTCAATACATAAGAAGGCCAGTATGGTGGCCTGAGTTTATGGGAGGAGCCCGGAGGGTATTTAAGCAGCCCACTCACACATGCTCTTTGTCGGTTCAGTGTGCGGTACTACACGTCACTGGGCCGACTCTTTCCAGCTCACCTCATGTCCGTGAGTCTGCGCATTCAATCGCATTCGACATCGCAAGCGCTTTGCGGGTTCTCCCTTCATGGTCTTCGCCGGCGGTTCCCGCTTACTGTCGCAGGTAGGATTTAAACCTTTTAAATAAATAAAAAAATATAAAAAAAAAAAAGAAAAAAAAACGCCAAAAAAAAACGCAAAAAAAAACGCAAAAAAAAAACGCAAAAAGAAATATAAAAGTGCAAAAAAAAAAAAAAAAAATTGCCACCACACAATCTCAGCCCCACAACCTGACACCTGTTGAGACCGTTGCAAGCACACAAAATTGTCTCAGCAGCCTGACACCCTTGTTAAGACCCTTGCAAACGCAATACCGTCTCAGCAGCCCCACACTCATGGAGACTCTTGCAAGCACAAAATTGTCTCAGCAGCCTGACACCCTTGTTAAGACCCTTGCAAACGCAATACCGTCTCAGCAGCCCCACACTCATGGAGACTCTTGCAAGCACACAAAATTGTCTCAGCAGCCTGACACCCTTGTTAAGACCCTTGCAACACATGACCCTTACAAAACGCAAACAAAACAAAAAAAAAGCAAAAAGAAATATAAAAAGTGCAGGAAAAAAAAAAAAGAAAATTGTCACCACACAATCTCGGCCCAGCAACCTGACACCTGTTGAGACCATTGCAACCATGCAAAATCGTCTCAGCAGCCTCACACCATTGTTGAGACCCTTGCAAACGCAATACCGTCTCAGCAGCCCTACACTCATCAAGACTCTTGCAACCACGCAATACCATCTCAGTAGCCTCACACCATTGTTGAGACCCATGCAAACGCAATACCATCTCAGCAGCCCTACACTCATCAAGAACCTTGCAACCACGCGATACCGTCTCAGCAGCCTCACACCATTGTTGAGACCCTTGCAAACGCAATACCGTCTCAGCAGCCCTAGACTCATCAAGACTCTTGCAACCACGCAATACCATCTCAGTAGCCTCACACCATTGTTGAGACCCATGCAAACGCAATACCATCTCAGCAGCCCTACACTCATCAAGAACCTTGCAACCACGCAATACCGTCTCAGCAGCCTCACACCATAGTTCAGACCCTTGCAAATGCAATACCGTCTCAGCAGCCCCACACTCATCAAGACTCTTGCAACCACGCAATACTGTCTCAGCAGCCTCACACCGTAGTTCAGACCCTTGCAAATGCAATACCGTCTCAGCAGCGCCACACTCATCGAGACCTTTTGCAACCACGCAATATCGTCTCAGCAAACCAGACTGAGACCCTTGCAACCACGCAATATCGTCTCAGCAGCCTCACACCATTGTTGAGACCCTTGCGAACGCAATACCGTCTCAGCAGCCCCACACTCATCGAGACCCTTGCAACCACGCAATACCGTCTCAGCAGCCTCACACCATAGTTCAGACCCTTGCAAATGCAATACCGTCTCAGCAGCCCCACACTCATCAAGACTCTTGCAACCACGCAATACCGTCTCAGCAGCCTCACACCATTGTTGAGACCCTTGCAAACGCAATACCGTCTCAGCAGCCCCACACTCATCGAGACCCTTGCAACCACGCAATACCGTCTCAGCAGCCTCACACCGTAGTTCAGACCCTTGGAAATGCAATACCGTCTCAGCAGCGCCACACTCATCGAGACCTTTTGCAACCACGCAATATCGTCTCAGCAAACCAGACTGAGACCCTTGCAACCACGCAATATCGTCTCAGCAAACCAGACTGAGACCCTTGCAACCATGCAATGCCGTCTCAAAACAAACCTTCATACTCAAGGCCCCTGCAACCACACAATATCATCCCAGCAACCTGACACTCACTGACACCCTTGCAACTGCACAATATTGTCTGCAGTAGTATAAAACACTTTGCGGCAGGCACCTACGTGCAAACCCGAATGCAAACTAAACTTGCAAACACACCTCAGTGACAAACGATCAGCCACACAGACACACAGTGGCGCCCAGTTGGCCGTTCGTCTTCAGTGGCGCGCGGGCCGCTCATCTTTTCTCTGTTTTTTCCCTGCGGTTGGTTCAGGTTTTCATCCAGCACCAGCGAGTGCACATTGGCCTGTGAGTGCACGTTGGCCTGCGAGTGCATGTATATCGTCTTGTTGAGCACCTGTGTATTGTCTTGATTTTCTCACACCAATGCAAGTCCAGTCCAAGTTCTCAAACTAGACCAAGCATCAGTAGCAGACTTAGCTTTGTGGGACAACTTCCCCACCTGATAGAACAGCATTTCAATCTTCATCCTGGCAGTGTCAGCCGAGCCACCAAAGGCTTTTGCAGCCATTTTTAGGCCGCCACTGGTTCTCCAAAACTTGGCCCCCAGAAATTCTCTTAAATCACACCTCGTGCTGCACCCCATCGTGGCAGCTGCCCAGGTCTGGGACCACACTTGAACAGGACAGACACTGTTCTTCACCACAGACAATCAGGCCACAGCCGACATCATCAATTAAGGTAGATCTAAGTCCCTCCCCATCACTTCCTGCGCAGGCTCGCGCAGCTGTCACTCCATCACCAGTTAATATCTTATGTAGACCTTTTTCCAGGCAAATGCAAAAAGCAGCTGATGCGCTTTCCTATTCCAACCTTGGAATGGATGTTTTTTCCAGCAAGAGCCTGGAGCCGACCCAACAACTATTCCTGTCCCACCATGGACATTGCTGACGATGGACTGAAGTCACATCTCACCAACGCAATCCAACTTATTAACCACTCCTTGGCACTCAACACACTGAAGGCCTATCGCACTGCTTGAAACACTAATCGCAAATTTTTGGCCCCTTGCCCCGAAGCAGCAGTTGGACACATCCTAGCCTTCATATCGTATTGCCACATGCAGCTGACCATTTCTCAATACTATCACGCCATATCTAGATGGCATCCAGCATTTCCTGTCCCTGCAGGACCCCAGTAAACCGTCAGTATTCTCGAGCCCATGCAGTCAAGTCCCTCCGACAGGGCATACAGAAGCACCAACCTGTAGTCAGTGGCAAGCGCCTACCTTTCAAGAGTCCCATCTTTAGGGACATGTCTAAAATCCTTACTCGTTCCCTGTTTAGGGCTTTGCCCAGACTAGTCACCCGAACAGCCATCTACCAGGCCTTCTACGGTTCCCTACAACCTAGTGAATTTAGTCAGCGGCTCCGGCAGTCACACACTGCTCCGACGCCACCCGACTCGCTTTCGAACCACTACACTCTCACAGTCTGCAAACGCAACAAACCAGCCCCTGGGGTTGACATCAACCTGTTTCAGACTGACAACGCCTGATGCCCAGTGACGGTGCTCGACCCACTACTGCTCCATCTACCCAGCCAATCTGATGGTAGCTCGTTGCTGCCCTTTCTAAACCAGCTCCCTGAGTGTCAGCCAGTGTGTCAAGCATGTCAGAATCCTCCTAAGTAACTTGGGCTTCAAACCCCAGTCAGTTCTCTGGACATTCTTTGGAGCAGCCTCAGTTGCCTCCCAACAGGGAGCACCAGACTACGTAATCAAGATACCAGGCTGATGGATGTCTCCTTGTTTTGCCACATACATCCCAAATCCTCATGAAGGAATGGCACAAGCCTTTACCAAGCTGGCTAAATAAATACAAGAAATCAATATAAACTGAGTCTTTTGCCCCCTTTTCTTGGCATACTGACCAGACCACCAAGGCACACTTCAGGTCTATTTATGTTGTAAGTCTTGTCGCGTGTTTATGTGATCCACATCTCTCTCGGTCAGAGGGTAACGACCATAAATAAGAAGGCCAGTATGGTGGCCTGAGTTTATGGGAGGAGCCCGGAGGGTATTTAAGCAGCCCACTCACACATGCTCTTTGTCGGTTCAGTGTGCGGTACTACACGTCACTGGGCCGACTCTTTCCAGCTCACCTCATGTCCGTGAGTCTGCGCATTCAATCGCATTCGACACCCTCCCGCCCTTCCCTTTTTCAGGGCACTTCTCAGCATATCCTTCTTCAATTAACTACCCATTACTTACCTTGGGTATGCCCCCTTTTCTTGGCATACTGACCAGACCACCAAGGCACACTTCAGGTCTATTTATGTTGTAAGTCTTGTCGCGTGTTTATGTGATCCACATCTCTCTCGGTCAGAGGGTAACGACCATAAATTATATATATACACACTTGTAGACTTCCAGGTGAATTTCTGGTTATGGAAATTCCTCACAGATTATGTAATCCTCTACCAGTTTCGCGATCAAAGGACTGCTTCGTCAGGAGGATAAATTTATAAGGTAAATGACATTTGAAAACCTGTACAGAACACAACAACACAATATAGAAAAGATACATTTACACTAGGATTGTATCAAGGAAAATATATAGAAGAATGAAACAGCATTGGCCCAGGTACAGTCGCCAGGGCCGATCTTAGGGTCACAGGCGCCTGGGTGCAGAAATATTTCTGGCGCCCCCTCATGGGCGTCGTCATGTTACTAACTCCTCCCCTTTACAAATGTTTCTATGGCAACGACTCAACCACAGAGATGCTCCCCCACGAAGTCTTCATTAACCTGGGATCCTTACATGATCTCTTAACAATAAACAAAATACAGGAAGAGGACACAGAGAGGGCTTCTGTTAGAGAGTCTGTTAGATGTTTGGCGCCCCCACCTCTGCAGGCGCCTGGGTGCAATGCACCCTGTGCACCCTGCCTAGGATCGGCCCTGACAGTCGCTTACCTAGGATTCCAAGGCCAGGGGCATACTTCAATCACCGCAGGATCCTGAACTCCTATTCAGGAGGACAAAGGTACCCTATCGTACCTTAAAATGACATGGTGGCCAGATGAAGTGGTAAGAATGCACCCCTGTCCCATTTGTCAGGCAATACTGCTCCTGAACGCAACCCTAATAGTCGAGCCAAGTCAAATACTTGGCTTAATCTTGCGCCCTGGTATTCCCATTCAAAAACCCTATCCGGCTTCAAAAAGAAATACAGGCATTCGGGAGGCAGCAGCATTGCTTCCTGAATGCCTGTCAGACGCTTTTGTATCGCTCTTTGAAAAACAATATGTTGCAAATGACTTTTCAGAGACCAGTGCTAGGGTAATGAGCCCTGACTCCTTATACAGGTTATAAAGTTGTAACTGAATACGTAACACATATATGCAGCAGCAAGAAAGTGTATTTTAGGTTCATTCATGGCGGCAGGAGGTTGTGTGCAATAACTCATGGTCAAGGATTCTGATTGTGAGCCAACAGAGTAGGCTCCCAGTCATGTGACTGCTGTGAGAGCTGTTAAGGCATAGGTGCTCAACGTGCGGCCCTCCAGCTGTTGCAAAACTACAAGTCCCATCATGCCTCTGCCTTTGGTAGCCCTGCTTGTAACTGTCGGCGGCTTGCAATGCCTCATGGGATTTGTAGTTCCACAAAAGTTGAAGGGCCAGAAGTTGACCACCTATATGTTAAGGGGTTAAAACAGGTAGGAATTCCATGTAATTTGTGTACTTGTATGGCCTCCTCTGCATGTTATTAAAGGGTAAGAATGCCCTGACCTTACATTCACTTTTAAATGTGTACTGAAAAACAAGATCCACTTAAAGAAAAAAATGACTAACGTTTCTTTTCCCAGACCTCAGCCTTGAGTGCTGTAAATGTTAAACTAAGACCTCTCTAAAGCCAAAATAAAGTATAAACATAGGAAATAAACACTATGACTGTATATTGTTATCTAAGGTAGAACGATCACAACACAAGCACATGTGATGACAGTTATCCTCCCCGTGCATACGAGGTAATGAGCAAGCCTTCTGAAAGCAAGCCCTGGGTCAAATGAGGTGAATACGTGCACTGCAGACTTTCCTATAAGGTTCTTTACTTTCTTCTGTTTCTGCTTTGAATTATTACATTTGAGCCTGGAAAAGCCAGGCTGAAATATTACTGGATTTTATTAGATGGGAAACGTATTCATAAAAAAGCCTCTTGCCAACTCAAACTGAGCAGTTTAGGTAAGAGCATTAAGTCTGTAGCATGTGAATAGACTTTTATTATTCAGACTTTAACATTGTAAATATACATAAAGCGATTTACTGTATTTAGTGAAAGAGTGGTTTAGGAATAAAGTAAACACATATAGCCGGATTCAGAGAGCACTTACGCCAACGTATCTTCTGATACGCCGCGTAGGTGCACTGATGCGCCGTCGTATCTATGCGCCTGATTCTTGAAATAAGATATGCCTGAATTTTGGCTCCGACCGACGTAAGTCTCCTATGCGTCGTATCTTGGGCGCATATTTACACTGGCCGCAAGGGGCGCTTCCATTGATTTACGCGTCGAATATGCAAATGAGCGAGATACGCCGATTCACGAACGTATTTGCGCCCGTCGCAGTAGTATATGCCGTTTACGTAAGGCGTACGTCCGGCATTAAAGTTATTCCACCTATAGGAGGTGCATCCCATGCAAAGGTATGGACGACGGAACAGCCGTCGGATTTTACGTCGTTTACATAAGTCGTACGTGAATGGGGCTGGGCGTAGGTTACGTTCACGTCGTAGGCATTGAGCCGTCGTATCTTAGGGAGTATATGCAACGTGATTCTAAGCATGCGCGCGCATGCGCCGTTCGTTTGGCCCTTGATTTACATGGGGTCACGGTTAATTTAAATGTATCATGCCCACCACCTTCCTACTTTGAATTAGGTGGGCTTACGCCGGCCAATTTACGTTACGCTGGCGCAACGTACGGAGCGAGTGCTTTGTGAATACTGCTCTTCCCTCTCAGAGTTACGTCGGCGTAGCGCATATGAGATGCACTACGCCGGCACAAAGTGCAGTACTCATCACAGTGCAGGAGGCAGTGCTGATTACAGTGTAAGGAAGCAGTGCTCATCACAGTGCAGGAAGCAGTGCTGATTACAGTGTAAGGGAGCAGTGCTCATCACAGTGCTGAAGGACAGTTCTCAGCACAGTACTGGAGGGCAATGCCGCAGTGGTCATCATAGTGTTCATTACAGTGCTGGGGGGCAATGCTCATTACAATGCTGGGAACCTGGGGAGGGGATTCTGTGTGACTTACTGTACTGTGGGTAAAAGTGAGAGAGAATAACAGAAAAGGTGTTATTGTTTAAATGGGGCGCTTGGGCGGATACTGGGGGTGTATAGGGGGAAACGGTGCTGGGGGTAATTGGATGAGAGAACATTCTGGACAGTCGCACCAAAAATAAGCCTTTATTCATGGAAAATTTGATCAAAAATACTTGCCACAGCAGAACACAGGACAGAAGATCTGACGCATTTCACACTATCAAACAGTGCTCACAGCTATGATTAAGCACTGTTTGATAGTGTGAAACGCGTCAGTTCTTATGTCCTGTGTTCTGCTGTGGCATGTATTTTTAATACAATTTTCTATGAATAAATGCAAATTTTTGGAGTGCGGCTGTCCAGAATTTTCTCTCATCCAATTGCTATATGCATTGCCAGCATCTGTTGCTTCAACTTTGAGGAGAGGTTTATTTCCACTGATCTACCTGGAGCGGTAATCCCCCTTCTCCAGTGCTAGGGGTACCTGGAGTGTAGATGGGTCACAGCACTGTTGGTATCAGGGATGAAGTAAGGTTAAAATATTGGAGTTATCTGGAGTGCTTAGGGTAACAACGCTGGGGGTATTAAAAAGTGGAGCAGGGGTACCAGTGCTGGGGTTATCTGAGATATAGAAAAGTCAGAGTGCTGTTTTCATTGCTTCAGACTTTAGGTGATCATTAGCATACAGGTTGGGTAGGGCCTTGCTTATAACCTGACTGCCAAACTCTTTGGACATGGCAGGGGTAACATCTCATGTACCTGGATAGCAATAAGCTATACTGTTGATCCCACCTACACCTATCACTCATTGCAAAGGTTGCAACCAAGCAAACATTCTCACTGTCACCACCTGTGAACTAACCTTTGTGGTATCGATGGCACTACCATTCAGCCTGATCTCTATCATCTGCACATCTCTACATGATCTAATGCCGCGTACACACCATCACTTTATGCGATCTAAAAAATCGACGTTTTCTGTGATGTAAAAAAACAACGTTTTTGAAACTTCAATTTGAACAACGACGTAGCATACACACCATCGCTTTTTCCAAACGCTCTAGCAAAGCGCAGTTCCGTAAAGTACGTACGACGTCCCTATAAAGGGTCGTTTCCATGCGGAAGACGGCCTCTTTTGCTGATATCGTGTTGCTGCGTGTTAGTAAAAGTTTGGTGAGAGACGATTCGCGCTTTTCAGTGTTTGTGCTTTAAATTTCGTTTTCTGTTGTACAGTTTGTGAATTTGTCGTCTGATCTGTGATACAGTGCTTGTATTCAAGACATATTTGTTTTGGCATTGCGTTTTTGTGTGCACGGTGCTGTTTAGCAGGTCGTTCTTCAGAGGCTATTCTGTACTTCAGGGCGTAATTTTTAGTCTGATCTGATTTGACGACCGTTTTCTAGCCATGTTGCGGGTACGAACTCGTCGCCGAGATCGTGCTGTGCTTGTTGTTAGGATGTGTGCTGCATCCCGGCAACGGTCCATGAACAGGGTGAGGAGGAGGTTGTGGACCAAGAACTGGTTGCTACGCAGGGACCAGTTCTCTCATATGCCTCTGCTGCGGGAGATCCGAGAAAATAACCCTGATGATTTCAGGAATTTTCTTAGGATGTCTGACCCTGTATTTCAGCAGCTTTTGTCTTCGGTGTCGCCATATATCACCAGGCAGGACACTGTTATGCGGGAAGCCATCACTGCTGAGCAGAGGCTAGTTGCACTACCTTGCAACAGGGAGAAGTCTGCAGGACTTGAAGTTCTCGACGGGCATCTCCCCCCAGGCTCTGGGCCTCATAATCCCGGAGACCTGTTCAGGTTCTTCAGGTTCTTCAGGAGGACTATGTTAAGGTAAGTGGTGTCCTTTCAATGCCCAAACTATGCCCAAACTATGCCCCAAAACACTCAATAATTAACCTGTTTGTAATATGCTGAGAATGTTCACTTTGTCTCCATGTATGCTGGTTTTCAAACTTTTTTAAGCCCTACATGTTTATTTTAGTTAGCCAACCTGTCCAGCATTCTATTTTGTGGCCAAACCCACCTAGCCTAGTGCCTATATCCCCCTTTATATGTGGCCTCCATTGTAGTGCTGCATTTTGTGTATCCCTATATCCCCCTTTATTTGTGGCCTCCATTGTAGTGCTGCATTTTGTGTGTCCCTATATCCCCCTTTATTTGTGGCCTCCATTGTAGTGCTGCATTTTGTGTGTCCCTATATCCCCCTTTATTTGTGGCCTCCATTGTAGAAACCCCCCCCCCCACACATTTTTTTTGATTACATTTTAATATTTTGACAAAATATATTTTAAGGTTATTATTTTTGGGGGTTGTTTGTCAGGTCACAAACTCATCTTGGGCCCCCCCTCCCCCTATTTTTTTTTATTGCACATCAGAGGGGGTGATTAATATGCTTATTGATCCCTTATTATTTTGTAATATTAACAGAATTTTTTTTTTTTTTTTTTGGGTATCCCTTGAATGTTTTGAGATATTCTGTTCACAATGTTTGTTTGAATGTATTTTTTCTTATATTTCTATACAGTTCCCCACCACGCCACAGGAATGGCAGACTGTGGCAGCGGACTTTTCCCAGCGTTGGAACTTTCCGAACTGCGGAGGAGCCATTGATGGCAAGCACGTCCGCATCGTGCCCCCACCCCATTGTGGATCCCATTTTTACAACTACAAGGGGTTCCACAGCGTTGTTTTGATGGCGGTGGTGTCTGCCAACTATGATTTCTTGTACGTGGGGAAAAATGTTGGGAAAAATGGTCGGATGTCGGACGGCGGTGTCTTTGCGGAGACGGAGTTCGCCCAACGGCTTCAGTCGGAGGACCTAGGATTGCCACCTGCGGAGGAGAACGAAGAGGGTCTGCCCTTCGTGTTTATTGCAGATGAGGCTTTTGGTTTGGGTCCCCACCTCATGAGGCCATTTCCCCAACGCACCCTCACCCCTGAGAGGAGTGTTTTTAATTATCGGCTGGCCAGGGCAAGACGTGTGGTAGAGAATGCCTTTGGAATCATGGCCAGCCGATTCAGATTGTTTTTAACAGCAATCAACCTTGCGGAATACAAATGGAATCATATCATATTATGTTGTTGCATTCTACACAATTATTTAAGAAGACATTCGCCAAATTACCTAACGGTATTGCCTGATGAGGCAGATGTTGTGGCTCCGGAGCGGGGCCGTGAGGCTAGCCATACAGGCTTGGCCCCCCAAACTGCACGTGCAGTGCGTCAATCCTATGTGGATTTTTTTATGGGGAGGGGGGCCATTGCAATGCCCGATCTTGTGTAAAAAATAAATAACCTTTTTTTCTGGAATAAACAGTGTAATTATTTAGATTATAATTGGTTTTTCTAATTTTGGGGAATGGTTATTTTTCGTAGGTTCTCATCGAGCCATGTGTTTGGGATGTACAAAATTCCCATCAGTGTCAATCTTAACAAACAAAATATACCTGAGTTATTTAATGAGTCAGCATTGATACAAATAACTAGCCACACATTTTTTAGAGTACAAATATGTTTATTTTTTTTCCAAAATTATGGCAAAATATAATCACTTTTTTGTTATTTTTTTGTTATTTTTTTTCATTATGACAAAATATAATCACTTTTTTTTTGTTTTGTTATTTTTTTCATTATGACAAAATATAATCATTTTTTTTTTTTTTTATTTTTTTTTTCATTATGACAAAATATAATCACTTTTTTTTTATTTTTTTGTTATTTTTTTCATTATGACAAAATATAATCAATTTTAATAATTTCTTTTTTGTTTTTTTCATTATGACAAAATATAATCAATTTTTTTTTATTTTTTTCGTTATTTTTTTCATTATGACAAAATATAATCAATTTTAATATATATATATTTTTTTTTCATTATGACAAAATATAATTTTTTTGTTTTTTTTGTTTTTTTAATTATAAAATCACGTTTTTTGACAAAAAAAAAAAGGCCCACAAGAAAATTAAACCCTCCCTAAAACATTGATAACATTTTTCAGCTGGCGTTCCAGCGTTTTGGCTTTGTGCCGAATTTCGCGGCAGGCAAGACCGATGTCCTCGACTTGGGCCCTGCATGACAAGACCTCTGCGATGAGGAGCTGGGCACTATAGGTGTCCCTCACCAGCCCGATTTCTTCCTGAAATGTGGGACCAAAACATGTATTAAAATTATGTAGGCCTACATCTACATTACCTGAAGCTGTGGTATATGTTACTTTACCCGATGTTGTGGCAGGTTCCCCTTCATCTACATCCCTCGGGGGTGTGGCTTGGTTTGCTTGTGCCTCCTGCCTTGCTGCTTCATTGTGCCCTACGAGATTAAAGAAAGGGAAAACATGAGCTTAAAACATTATAGCGGCCTGAAAGTCAAAGAACATATATTTGGAAAAATAAAAGATGGCAATATTGTTGTTTTTAAAAACCATTCAAATAAGATAGACCAGTATTTTATCCATTCACAAAGTAATTCAAAATCTTGGTACATTTGGTCTCGTTTTCTACATGGAAGCTAACCAAGTATCCACTGGATCTGCTCACCCCTGTGTGACACCCGACATAGGTTGTGATTGTGACAAACAATTGTGCTACTGAGTCCACATGTGTAATAAAGAACTGCTGAGCAAACCCTCCTTTTTCTGTATATTAAGGTATTTTTTATTCCAAAAATCTAGTTAGAAACACATCTACATCAAAACCACAATTGATGACACCTCAAACCAAAAAGATGTCACAACTTTCATGTTTCTGGGTCGAATAATTGGTCCTAGGAGTCGTCGTTCATTCGCCCCAAATTACTAAAATTACGCTCTTTTTGTCTGATACAGTGATTCAACTCCCCTTTGCACATGCAAAATAGGCATGATGCCATTTCTCACAAATATGGTATTTTAATGATTGAAAGTCAGCGAATGAACGACGACTCCGACGACATAATCATGCGCCCACAATCATAAGAACAATTCTGGTCAACCTGAAAGAAAAACCACATGGCACAAAGAACACACCCAAGTAATTAATACACATGAAAAATACTTACTTCTTCTTCGAATCACCCTATTTATTTTTGCTAGTTGCTGGGGTTCTCTCTTCTTCAAGTCTGACCACCTTTTGCGCACTTGCTCTCTGCTCCTGCGTTTTCCAAACTTTCGCTGGAGCCTCCAGATAACCTTCTCCATTATTGTGGCCTTTACTTTGTTAGGATGCCTGTAGGGGCCATGCTTGGCATCATAGTCCTCCCTCCTGAAAATGGTGACCATCTCCACCATTTCGTTGAAGGACATGTTGGAGGCTCTGCACCTGTATCTTCTGTGTGGTTGGGCCTGGCCTGCCTCCTGGCTTGAGCTTGAATTGTCATCCATGTCGTCCATCATTTCTCCCTCACAAAAGGACAGAGAAGGGGCGGGGAAAGGACGATTCCGAACGTCAGGGGCGGGGTGTCGTGCGGAGCGTCACGCGTGCGTAGTGTAAAAAGGGATCAGAAGTGTTTGTAAGCGGCGTGCAGAGTCTGGTGAAGAAGGCGAAAGTCACGATCTTTGCAAACGACGGTACGTAACTTAATTTTTTGACTTTATTATAGTGAACAGGGAATGAGTTTGTGGGCTATATATGGTAAGAAAGCTAGTGGCTTTACTGACATTTTAGGTTTTTGATTATATGTTTCATTTGCAGAAATCATGGATCCCTTTAAGGATGCGGAGTTCATGACTGAATTCATTCAGAAATGGAAGGAACATCCTGTTCTGTGGCAAACCAAAAAAACAATCAATAAAAACAAAGATGCCAGGGAAAAAGCAAAGGAGAGCATGCTGGAGTTTGTTAAAACAAGGGTCCCCCACGCCACAAGAGACACAGTCAAGAACAAAATAAATTCCATCAGGGGCACCTACAGGGCCCAACGGGTCCAAGTCCTGGCCTCAATGAGGTCTGGGGCTGCAGCTGACTCCATCTACAAACCTAGCCTGTGGTACTACAGTCAGCTGCAGTTCCTGGACGACCATATTGAGACCAGGGCATCCCTGTCTACCCTTACCCCAAGAGTGAGCTCACAGCTTCCCAGCAGCCAATCCTCCAGTCTTCCCTGCAGACAAGAGCAGGCAAGCTCGGAGGAAGATCCTGGAGGACCCCAATTGTGACCCATGGAGCCAGGTATGTAATTTGTATAGGAAATTTGTATATGACAAGTATAATAATGATGTCAAATTGAGGTTACTAGTGTTCTAAATTCAAAGGGAATGTTAATTTTTTTTGTTTAAATAGCAATAGACAGTAGTGTCAAAACAGGATGTGGACAAGATAGAAAAATGAACAGGTCAGAATGATTGTGTGTCATTTTCTGGTAGGCCAGTAGGGGGGGGGGTAACGCAATACACATGCAAGGGGTCCCAGATGACAAACACACTTTTTGGGTAAAATCTAGTTGACACCAAATATACTAGTTTGCTTTTTGGTGTAAAGGCACCCTAATTCAAAATGCCAGCCTGCAACAACCCCCACAACTCCAGGGGGACCATGTCTGAAGGTGTGTAAGGGGCCACATAATTAGGGATGGCGACCCTGTGGGTAATATATATTGGCATTCAATTTGCATCTCTCATGATTGTAAAAATTTGTGTGCTTAATGAAAAAGAAACCTAAACTATGTCCCTTTTTTGGATACACAGGCAGAGCAAAGCCAGGAGGAGGCAGGCCCCACAGGGAGCCAGGCAGAGCCAGGCCCCACAGGGAGCCAGGGGGAGCCAGGGCCCACAGGGAGCCAGGGGGAGCCAGGGCCAACTGCAAGGCAGGAGGTGGCAGAACCCACCGGGAGCCAGGAGGTGGCAGGCCCCAGTGGGACCCAGGAGGCACGCCGGCGGGATACCATCTCCCAGATCCCTCCACTCCGCACTCCCGCAAAAAGGCACAGAAGTCTGAGAGAAATGGAGGAGGAGACCCAGGCCTTGCTTCGCCAAGCTACTGCGGCCATCCGAGAGCCACCCAGTGAAGTAGAGGGGTTCGCAGCGCTCATTGCAGCCAAGCTCCATAATCTGGAGCAGAGCCAGCGCGTGCGCTGCGAACTCCTCATCTTCAAAGCCATAAGCATGGCATCCCTGGGGCAGCTCGATGATGACACCGGATTGCTCCTCCTGTCCTTGCTGCTCCTCCTGCTCCTGCTCCTGCTCCTCCTCTTCCTGAGGCTGCTCTGGCTCCTGGCACTACATCGCCTCCAGGAACCCAGCCCACAAGGACTCGGGCTGCAGGGAAGACTGCAGGGAAGACTGCAGGGAAGGCTGCTGGGAAGAGAAAGCCCAAAAAATGACACGGTGCCCCTGATGGAATTTATATTTGACTCACAGCCTGGATTGGTGGCTTGGGGGACACTTGTTTTAATTAAGTTCAAGCACGCTCTCTAGTGCTGGCTTCCTTGGCATCTTTGTTTTTAGGAAGTTGTGTTTTTGGTTTGCCACCATTTTATTATTTAATATTTATGCATAATAAATGCAATTTTGATTTATCAGCCAAATTTGAACATGTGTATTTTTTAGGAAGTTGAGAGATCATTAGTGAGTGGGCAGACCCATTTGCCCAAAATTGAAGAAAAAATTTACAAGGTTGAAAAACCTCCTTGTGGGTAACTTAAAAAACAAATATGTTGTTGCAGCCACTTCACACACTCCAAAATCCAAAAAATAAAAATATTTCACCAAAAGTTTAGGCCAAAAGAAAAACACACAAATAAAATGTTGGCCAATATATATATTTTAAATTTATAAGATGGAACATACACCTAAATAACACAACACAAACCAAAACATTATCTAACAAGAAATAATGAAGTTAAAAGCTTGACATAACTATGTAACAAGATCAGCCGCAAAAAACGACAATTTTTTTGTAGCATTTAAAAGCAGGGTGTAAAGAAACGCATTCTTTTCTTCTTTACAAGTCTAAAACGACCTAACGAATGTGCTTAATCCATTCTGAACAGTAGTTTTACCAGAACGAGCGCCGACGTCTCCTAACTTGCTTCTGAGCATGCGCGGGCCAAAAACTATGTTTTTACCTACACACGGTCAATGTTTTGGACACAAAAAACGACGTTGGGCAAAAACGACACATAAAATTGAAGCATGCTTCAATTTTTTTCTGTCGTTTTTTACAAGACATAAAGCGACGTTTTCTCCCACACACGGTCAATGAAATTGAAGTTTTTAAAAACGTAGTTTTTTTACATCGCATAAAACGACCGTGTGTACGCGGCATAAGGCTACCGAGGCAGCACAGCGGCTTAATGGTTAGCACTTCTGTCGGCAGCAGATTCGTTGATTTGAATCCCAACCACGACACTACCTGAATAGAGTTTACATGTACTCCCTGTGGCTGCATGAGTTTCCTCTGGGTACTTCAGTTTTCCCCCATACTCCAAAGACATGCTTTAAGGTTAATTGGTTCCTGTCTAAATTAGCCCTAGTTTGGAATATGAATTATGGTAATTATATTGTAAATACCTTGAGGGCAAGGACTGATGTGATTGTACAATATACACTATGTAAAGCACTGTGTAAATTGTCAGTGCTATATAAATACCTGTAATAAATAGAGTTCTTACTGAGTTTACAGGTTTCCCTGACTAATTGCTTTGCGACCTTTGTCCTCCCACCTTGGGTACCTCAGGACCTTTTGAAGGTATTGTTCAGCCCCTTAACATGTACTTGAATTCCACCACACCAGAAGCTAAATCCTACTGGTCCCCCTGCACGATGAGAAGACCACATTTCTTTAATACATGTTTCAGAAACATTTATGAGAATTTTCAGAAACTTGGAGCACAAATTGCTTTTATTCAAGAAACTAAAATAACCAATTATGAATTCCCCAGAGCAGTCCATGCCCCTCACATGCTATATTTTCAATTTAGCCCAATTCTCTTTAGAAGAGGACTTAGATACACTTAAAATACAACTAAAGGCAAATCTTTTTTTTTGGTTTTCGAAAGAGGGGAGATGGATTAGAACACCTGACAATTCTTACCGCTGTCTGTGTTCCCATTAAGGATTCCCTTAATTTGCATGGATTTCTTCTCACTTCCTGTTTTGGATTTGGATCAAAAAGTGAATGAAATCTCCCCAATGGGAGTGGCAAAATAAAACACTGTCAGGACAGGACTGGCAGTTATAACCCATCCTTGCTCTAGCCAAAAATGGTCCATTTAATTTGGAAAGTATGAGTCAAACTCTAGAGCTTTGCATCGTGAACTATAAAACCGGGGGGGTTATTTCAATGTTCCCATAGTTCTAGCGCTAATCACGTCTTCGGTTACATCACATCATCATCTCTTTTCACAGCTTTCCTCTCTATGCCTACTTGACATTTGGTTCTTTTTACACTCAGATGTCGGGAAGAGTGTCGCGCTGACGTTATCGCGCTCAGGTCCCAAAAGGACGGGTGATCGCTAGCCGGCCGACTTTTTACAAATGATGCTTATATTTTACGCTCTTGATGTAAGTGCAATTTTTATCTGAATTAAAGGGGTTGTAAAGATAAAAAAAAATCCACCTTAATGCATCTTATGCATTAAGGTGAAAAAACTTCAGACAATACCGCCCCCCCCCCCCCCCGTTATACTTACCTGGCCCCTCAAAAAGTCCCACGCTTGGCACCGACATCCTCTTCGCCGCTCTGCCTGGCAGTTGATTAGGTAGAGCGGATGGATTGAAAGTAGCCCAGCCATTGGCTATAGCCGCTCGCTGTATCACGAGAGCATGCCCGCAAGGACTCCACACCATGCGGGGAGGACCAGAGACAGCCGCAGAGGGACCCCAGAAGACGTGGATCGGGGCCTCTCTGTGCAAAACTAGCTGCACAGTGGAGGTAAGTATAACATGTTTGTTATTTAAAAAAAAAAAAAATGTTTGTTTACAACCCCTTTAAATCTGTGCGTTACATATTACACTATGGTGAGTTTTCTTTTATTGAGTATAACTGCCTTGTCTATGGCAAATGGATAACAGAGTCAGTTGCCTTAGCCCTGGTTGGTGGGTGTCCTGTCTAATACACACTAAGGAACCATTGTGTGTCAGCAATTTACATGCCCTGGATAAAGGCCCTGGCTGGGTTGAAAGCACAAGCACGATTAAGCTTGCCCTTTGGTAAGCACGCAATTTATGTGGTGGCGGTTCACAAGTCTGTAGTGGTGTTTGGGTACTGTCTTAATCAGTAAAAATACAGGATATGCACATTTACCTGTGGTTGATGGACTTTATTATGTATAACCTTTAATTGTAGATTCTGAGTTGTGGTTGATTCACGTATTGTTAATCACTTTATGTATGTTACTTATTAGCACGGCTTCATTTTTCTTTTTTATATACAGTATATGATTTTACCCCTTGGGACAGATACTCCAGACTCAAGCATTTTTTCCTGGCTCAACAAGATTTACCTAGTCTATGCATTGCAACCATTAAACTAACAATACTATCGGACCATATGCTGACTAAGAAAACCCATTCCCCAAATACTTCTATATGAAATTATGGAAAACAATACTGGAAAGAGAGCTACAACTAACATTTTAGACAACGTTATAGGTCTGAGCCCACAAAAGTTTGTTTTTGCACTGTATATAAGAAAAATATTCACAAAATATTGATGTGGTATTGATATTGGTATTAGCATATGGAGAATCATATTAAACTCCAGAAAAACCTTCATGTGATCCACCCCTCTTATCACAATATGTGCTGAAGATGCAAACCTAAGGTTGGGGATCTAGCTATCATATCTTGTAGTTCAGCCCAGGTGAGAACTTCCTATCCAAGATCTCGAACTACCCAATAAAACAATACTCACTAACTCATCTCTAAGGTCAATCAGCCATAGGATAGTAATCATGTCTGTGACACACGCTACATCATTTAAGTCTGCCCTCTGTCAGGGAAGAGGTGAAAAGGAGGGCCCCGTGACAGGCCTAAAGACATTAGAAAAAGGTAAGTAGAAACAGAAGCGAAAAATAAATGTCAGTGGCCCCTGGGAGAAGAACTAGGTGAGCAGGATGCCAGAAAGGAAGCTAGGTTTCAGGGACAATGTAGCTTTTGTGTGCACATGAACAGGAGTTATGTCATCAGTGCCCGCCAAAGAGTCATGGAAAAAGCAACAGAGAAAGATGGCAGTCGGTGGGAAACTGTGAGACTGGATATGTCAGTGCTGTAGAAGGGAACCCTTGTATGTAAGGTATGCTATGCTTATTTGCACATTGTTTATTACAAGTGGCAACAATTTTACACATCACTTTACATATATTGTACATTCATATCAGTCCCTGCCCTTAAGGAGCTTAACATCTAAGTTTTTTACCTCACATGCACCAACTTACCGGCATGTCTTTGGAGTGTATGAGGATACCCACGCAACCTCAGGAATAACATGCAAACTCCATGGAGGCAGTAGCATAGTTGGGTTTCCAACTGATGACCCTAGTGTTGAATGGCAGGAGTCTCATAACCTATTAACCATAACCATATTTGTTTCTCAAGCATTTATACATTGACATCCCTGTAGTGAGGATCTACAAAGAGCCTAATTATAAAGTGAAAATTTGTTTTGCATATGTAATAAACAAATATGGCTGCCCAAACACACATATACTATATTTTTACAGCAAAGCATTTTTTAAATTACAACTAAAACGTCCATTTACATTAAACTTAGCACATTTACATACTGTCTATAAAAAAAATATAAAACTGCCATGATTTTCCTTTAAAAACAAATACCTTTTGAAACTTTAGAGAAAGTTTACTAAAAACTATAGTTGATGGGAACAAAAACTAGAAGCTCTCTGTTTCTGCAGCTGTTGCTTGTAAAATATCCAGGGGATCAGAAAATAACAATTATGATGTAATTAATAGGTTGCAAGGCTTAGAGCTCTTTAAAGCATATTTAAGCCCAAAAGCAAAAAACTAATATTGTAGCTCACCAGTCCTTAGCTTACCAACCCAACAGATATGGTGGCTGCATAAGTTTTCTTTTTCAGGCATTGTTTGTTATTTTTTATCTGGTAAATCTCTGAAAAAAAATCTCACTGTATTTAAAGTGGTTCTAAAGTCTGTTTTTTTTTTTACCTTAATGAATTCCCTGCATTAAGTTAAAAAAAACACCCCACTATTCCCCTCCTTTTCCTCTAAGTACTTACCTGAGCAGTGATCCAGCACTGTCTCGGCTTTAGGTCTTCTCTCCCCTCTCTTCCTTTTGTCACATGGACTTGGGCAGCAGTGGGAGCCATTGGCTCTGTCAATCAAGTCCTATGAGCAGAGAGCGTGGGGCGAGTCAAGTCGCTCTGTTTGTGTCTTAAGATGCACCAAGCTCGGCTTGGGAGCAAGCCTGCAGGTGCACCCCTTAGGAAGTGGATTCCTATGGTGGCGCACTGAAAACAGGAGGGGCCTAGAGTGCTGATAATGGACGCCAGAAGAGGAGATCGGAACAGCCCTGTGAAAAACCATTGCACAGAGCTGGTAAGTAGAACATGTTTGCTATTTTAATTAAAAAATTTGCAGCCTTTACAATTACTTTAGGGGGGAGCCACTAAATCTTACAGCGTCTCCACCCAGGACAGGGCCTATGTGAACACGGAGGATTCTCTTCCTGGGAAATTATTGCGTAATCTAAACAAAGCAATTGGGAGCAGAGGAACTACTGCATTCAGCATATAACATTAACCATAAGTATATAAATGCACACCAGTATGGAAATAATACAAGATTTATATAAGAAAAGATCAATAATATTACATACAGCCAATACTGTATACAGGTATCAGCAGAGGGCTCAATAGGCATCCTGATGAAATCATGATCATATACCCGGGTAATATGCTGTATAGTTATTAAGAAATACCGCCAGATAAAGTCCAGTTGTGGGGCCCCTGAAGATGACCAGATGTGGCATCTGTCTTTGTGTTGGAGACCTGAAGACAAGATCTGTGGTGATGGGGAGATCCTGTAACTGTTCTCCAACCACCCTGGAACACAGTTTTTCATATGCAGAAATCGTGGTGTGACACTAGAACTCAAAGTCAGCCTATCCATTGTGCACTTTAGTCCCTCCCAAGTAGTTTCTAATCAGACATGCAACCAGACCTCTAACTACCAGAAGTGATCATTGGATGCTTAATCTAGTCTATCGAGCCCTAAGCTAAAACTAGCTATAGAATCCCAGACCAGGAGAGACAGAGTTAACTAAAATAACATGAGCTGCTTTTAAATTCTTTTTAAATAACAGGTTCACCTACTAGGAGAATAATTGTTTTCCTATCATCTATATCTTAAACAGCACCACATCCCCTTAAGAGCACATTCACACAGGGGAGGCACGACTTTTGGGGCGACTCGGCAAGGCGACCTGAAGACGACTTCAGAGACGACTTGCAAAGTCGCCCCGAGTCGCCCCCAAAGACCAAGACAATACACATTGTCATGACTTTGCTCCGGGAAGACCCATAGTATTAGGAGAATTAAGGTTAAGGGAATGTAACGAGACCCTTGCTCGCTCGCTCGCTTCCGCTCTCCCGACACTCCTCTGCTACTAGTGAGTCAGCTTGCAGATCGCAACGTCTGATGGTTCGGTCATCCAAGGCTCCGGGATCCGAACTACAGCTATGTGCCGTTCGTAATCCATTAGAACAAACACCAGGCAGGCTGTATGTAAGTTCAAACAGGAAGACCTTTATTGGAAGTACACAACACACTTTTATACAGAATTTGGAACATCCGGCCCCCAACAACCGCTTTCCTATTGGTCAATTGTAAAGTACATGGAGTTCTCCTTCAGGTCCTCCTTAGCCATGCAAATGAGGACTTGAAAATGAGTCAGCAGGGATTGGTCCAATAGCTTGATTAGAAGGACTGTTATGTGTAGAGGAGACAGAAGCCCCAGGGAGCAATCAATGTACACAATAGCCAGACACAGAACAATGGAGCCGTCTGGAGCCTTAAGACAGGGCAGAAGACCCTCCACTGTGTAACAGATTTCAAGGAGGAACACTTCTGCATTCCATAGTCCATGACAGGGATCAACAGTTAGGCCCCATACTCACGAGCAAACATGTCTGCTGAAACTGGCCCGCAGGCCAGTTTCAGCAGACATGTTTGCTCGTGTGTGGGCGCGAGCGGGCCGAATTCCAGCAAACATTTGCCCGCCGGGCCTTTTCCCAGCAGACAAATATTCCTGGACTTGTTTTAAAACAGTCCGCTGGAATTCTGCCCGCTCGGACATGTACGGTCGTCAGTACAGACCTACCGTACATGTCCAGGCGCCCGCCGTCCCTCGCATGCGTCGAATGACTTCGACGCATGCGTGGAAGCATTTTAAAGGCGGGCCGCCCACGTCGCCGCGTCATTGTCGCGGCGACACCGCGTCATCGACGCGGCGACACCGCGGACACGCCCCGCGTATTGTTTACGCGCGGACTTCTGTACGATGGTGTGTACAACCATCGTACAGAAGCCCTCTGGCAGACATGTATGGTGAAAACGGTCCGACGGACCGCTTTCACCATACATGTTTGGTCGTGAGTACCCGGCCTTAAGGGTTAATTTTAAATTGGGGTTTTAATCTAAAGGCTGAGGTAAGTATATATATTAAAGAAAGAGAAAGAAAAGCAGCACTCTCTAAGCGTAGTAATCCAGTTAATTTATTAACAAGAAGGTATTCATATAAAAGTATCACTCACAAAGGGGTTAAAAACATAAGGCTTATCTGTAGTTGTTTAGAGTTCTTTCATCCGCTCTGTGTCCGGTGTGGTGGTGCTCTGTTGATTAGGAGTGATTGTGAGTGATACTTTTATATGAATATCTTCTTGTTAATAAATTAACTGGATTACTACGCTTAGAGGATGCTGCTTTTCTTTCTCTTTTTTACTATTTCAGATCCTTCTTCAACCTGCAAGCTGGCAGCCTTCCCTGCGCTAAGTATAGTACAATATTTTCTTTTATGGGCTGTTTACAGTGGACTAATGGACTAATATATACAGTCACATTACCGTTTCCCTAAGACCCTGGTTCCACCCTCCCCCTTCCCCCATTTTCTCCCCCCCCCCCCCCCATCTTCCTATGTCTTGTCAGTTGTTTACAGCCTCATCCGGGGAGCGCTTGATTAACCCTTGGTTTTTGTAAGTATATATATTTAAAGGTTAAATCCACATATAAAAAATAAGCCCATATCATTTTTTTTAAAAGAGAAGTATGGACTTTTTTTTTTGCAGATTCATACTTACCTAGGTGGATGCAGCATCTGTCCCCTGCCGGCTCTAACACTGAGAACCAAGCAATCAAACAACAAAAATTGCTCGGTTCTCAGAGCTCCCTGAGCTTCAGTCACCAGCTCTTTGCTCTACTTCTCCCCTGTGGATGGGGTGGGAGCAGCCGGCTCAGGCTCTCAGAGGCTCACTGAGAGGCTGAGCCAGGTGTCGGGTCTAGGCATGTCGGTGGATACCGACTTCATTGTCATGATCTAGCTTGAGCCTAGGCCGGCTCTGTGATGTCAGCCCACAGCGGGCTCCAGCCCACTGTCAGCTGAAAATGGGTCATGGGAGTGCAGAATGAACTACACTACTGCGATCCATAGGAGAAGTACAGCTAAATGAGCTTTGGCTTTACTTCTCCTTTAATGTATGTATGTATGTATGTAGTTTAATATAATTTAAAATTATCTTCCCTTTTCAATCTGCTGCTGTAATTTTCTGTAAAATTCAATGCAATATGGCAACCATATACAGTTGGTGTACAGAACTTCCCCCCAGAAATGTAATTTCCTACTTGTGTGATTGTCTCACTGATTTTCCCAGTAGTCTGCACTAAGTTACAAGTCAGATTTTAGGCATCCTCTGCAGTAGGCATTATACTTTTAGTATAATACTCTCTATGTGTTAATTATTTTTAAAGGGATGCAGACATTTTAAATGTCATAATTACAACACATTAAAGGGGTTGTAAACCTTCATGTTTTTTCACCTTGCTTCCTATTGTCAAAATTGACATAACACTGTTCTCTTCTCAAATTTGCTGGTTGGCAGTGAACCAGTGTACAAGGTTAACAAGGTCCTCTATTATCGTAAAGTTTGTAATTAAATCTGATATTTTTTTAGTAGTAAAGATTATACAGTGGAACCTCGGATTACGAGCATAATCTGTTCCAGGAGAATGCTCGTAATCCAAAGTACTCGCAGATCAAAGTAAGTTTCCCCATTGAAGTCAATGGAGACGAAAATAATTAGTTCCGCATTGACTTTAATGGCATGCAATACCGCATATGGCCAGAGGCAGGGGGCATTGGAGAGCCTCGGAAATGGGCGGAAAGGCCCGAGGACAGTTCTGCTGACCTCCTCAAACCTCGGAAAGACTCCGTTCACGAGCCTTTCTGAGGTCAGCTGAGCTGTCCTCGTGCCTTTCCGTGCATTTCAGAACCGCGCTGATCGGCTGCGATCGGCGCCATTTGGCTCCAGCGCCCCCCCACCTCAGGCCAAACTTGGTACTGCACACCGCTTTGGCCTGAATCCTGCTTGTTTTGCGAGACAACACTTTTTAGAAATACAGTGCTCGTATTGGGAAACGCTTGTTAACCGCATTACTCGCAATCTGAGGCTTAACTGTACTGTAGTATCAAAAAGAGATGCTGGGTACATACATGCTTTGAGAAGCAGAAAGTCACAAGTAAGGATGAGCCGAACACCCCCCTGTTCGGTTCGCACCAGAACCTGACAGACCAAAGGTTTGTGTGAACTTTAGAACCCCATTAAAGTCTATGGGACTTGAACGTTTGAAATCTAAAGTGCTCATTTTAAAGGCTAATATGCAAGTTATTGTCCTAAAAAGTGTCTGGGGACCTGGGTCCTGCCCCTGGGGACATGTATCAATGCAAAAAAAAGTTTTAAAGACAGCAGTGTTTTCGGGAGCAGTGATTTTAAATGACTTTTTATCCTTCAGAAATGACACTTTGTGCAGGGACAGTTCTAAGCACGGGAAACAAGCGCTGCTTTACAGGCATACTTTACGCACCCCCTAGGTACAAAATTTAAAAAAATATATCACTTTTATTGTTTCACTTTAAGCATTTCTAAAATCACTGCTCCCGAAAAAACAGATTTTTTTTTTTAACTTTTTTTGCATTGATACTTCTCCCCTGGGGCAGGACCCAGGTCCCCAAACACTTTTTATGACAATAACTTGCATATAAGCCTTTAAAATTAGCACTTTAGATTTCTCCCATAGACTTTTCCCAAATGGTTCGCTGTTCGGCGAACAGGCAATGTTCGAGTTGAACATGAGTTCGATTCGAACTCGAAGCTCATCCCTAGCCACAAGATGGACTGTACTGTGTGGGAAGGGGAGCAAAAGGGGAAATTGTCCTGGGCCCCCCTGACAGAAAGGGCCCCCTCTATACAAAATAATAGAATATATATATATATATATATATATATATATATATATATATATATATATATATATATATAAAATAATACAAATATATTATAATAACATAATATAAAATTTATAATAAGAAACACATTTTCTTTTATTAAATGTATCTTGGGAAGTAACATTTTGCTGACCATCATCTGTAAAACTCTGGACTGGTTTGTTGTATCATTTTTCAAAAATGTATTTTACCAGCTCAAGCAAAGCACACATAGAGCACTATGAGTGCACGTGTGTGAGTATGCATGACCTCGGAATGACATTGTGACATGCATTTTAAAAATATGTGACTGTCATTCATGTAAACCAACTCTGTTTATAAGGAGCCCCCCAAACCTGAAGTGCCCCATGCCTTCCAAGGTCTAAACTTGGCTCTGAAGAGAAGATTAGTAGGACTAGAGAGGAAACAGCATTGTAGGAAATGGCAGGGTGTGCAGACACTTAAAGCGGATCTCCTACGCAAATACGATTTTTTTTTTTAGTGGCAATTAAATAGTTAATAGCACTGCTTAAATAAACTCACGTATTTGGTGTCCAACGTCCGCTGTCTTACACTTATATTCCGCTCTTGGTGCCATTGCCATTTTAACTGTGGGCATTAGAAGCCCACAAGCAGGCACTTCCTTGTTGCGGTGATGCTGATGTCCCAGTCCTGGTTCGGAAATCGCGCAAGATTTCGTATCACAGCTCCGCGACACTGGGAGCTATAAGAGAAGCTCCCAGAAGACACTGCGTGGTACGGGAAGTGACACAATGCCCGAAGAATACCCGCAGTTGTGCAAACCGGAAGCCTCATCTAATTTAAGGTACCGTACACATATGAAAAATAAAAACACCCGTTTTAGACATTTTTAATGTTGGCAGTACAATTAGTCTAATGTTGCAATTAGGGTGCAGATCCACTTTAAACCCCTTCTTTCCTGCTGGGTGCTGTGCATGTGTTCTGCTGTAGGGGACATTAGAGCTTGTATTGTTGTTTATAGGAAATATGTTGTTTAATAGAACAGCATTTTCTTTTGCAATCTTTTGCACATTAATATTGCTCAATACATACTGATTTCCATGACTGGCACACCAATCATTGCTGTATAGATGGCTCTAACTGGTTTCTTTAACTGATCACTGCACTCTTTACGCTGGCCTTTGCACTCTGTATGCTTGGCTGTATATGATTTATTCATACCCATGCACTCTGTACGCTGGATTGTATATGACATAGTCCAGATCTCAGCACACAGTATGCTATAGTGTACAACTGTTGCTGATTGCCAAGTAGTCACTGAATATGTAAATATGTGCAGAAAAACACACATTTACCAGCCACTTTATTAGGTACACCTGTTCAATTGCTTGGTAACACAAATTGCTAATCAGCCAATCACATGGCAGCAACTCAATGCATTTAGGCATCTGGAGAAGACGACTTGCTGAAGTTCAAGCCAAGCATCAGAATGGGGAAGAAAGGGGATCTAAGTAACTTTGAACATGACATGGTTGTTGGTGCCAGACGGGCTGGTCTGAGGATTTCAAAAACTGCTGATCTACTGGGATTTACATGCATAACCATCTCTAGGGTTTACAGAGAATGGTCCGAAAAAGAGAAAATATCCAGTGATTGGAAGTTGTGTGGACAAAAACGCCTTGCTGATGTCAGAGGAGAATGGGCAGACTGGTTTGAGATGATAGAAAGGGAACAGTAACTCAAACAACCACTCGTTACAACCAAGGTATGCAGAATACCATCTCTGAACGCACAACACATCAGACCTTGAAGCAGGTTACAGCAGCAGAAGACCACACCGGGTACTACTCCTGTCAGCAAAGAATAGGAAACTTAAGCCCTGTACACATGATCAGTTTGTCCGCTGAAAACCAACCAATGGACTGTTTTCATCGGACAAACCGATCGTGTGTGGGCCCCATCGGTTTTATTTCCATCGGTGTAAAAAAATAGAATATGTTTTAAATTTTTCCTATGGATAAAAAATCCAATCATCTGTATGGAACTCCATCGGTCAAAAATCTACGCATGCTCAGAATGAAGTCGACGCATGCTCGGAAGCATTGAACTTCATTTTTTTCGGCTCGTCGTAGTGTTGTACGTCACCGCATTTGGACACGATCGGATTTTTGACTGATGGTGTGTAGGCAAGACTGATAAAAGTCAGCTTCATCGGATATCCGACGAAAAAATCCATCGGATTAGATTCCATCAGATATCAGAACGTGTGTACAGGGCTTTAGGCTCCAATTCACACAGGCTCACCAAAATTGGACAATAGAAGATTGAAAAAACTTTTCCTGGTCTGATTAGTCTCGATTTCAGCTGCCACATTTAGATGGTAGGGTCAGAATTTGGTGTAAACTCTTTTCCTACTCCTGCACATATTTGTGGGAGTGAGGTCCCCCATAAGTGACGGTTATTATGTCTGATAGTGGAAAGTGCCTTAGTTATCATACAACATAGGTCGGGGGGCTCTATCCCCACCTAGACCAATTTACAGTGGTTATGCTTTTTGTTTTGATCTCATGGTCCTTATATTTTGTATAAATATGATTTTCTAGGTGGTTAGTTAAATGGCAGCCTCTCAAAGTTTATGATGTCCTTGCACTTTATATGCAGTTTATAGTCAGTCCTTCCTTTCTCTACAAGTTTATGTATCTCCATGGGGCAGGGACGGACTGACCATTGAGTCACTCGGGCACTGCCTGAGAGCCCCATGCCACTAGGGGGCCCCATCAGGGTTGCCAGGCTCAATAAAACCAGGGACAGTATGTAAAAATCTATGTTTTTTTTAGATCTGTCCCTGATATGTCCGAAACCGACATGCTTTTGATGTGAAAATCCAGAGATTTTAGCTGCACTGCCTCCTGGCGTGGTGGCCATCTGTAAGCCCAGGGGCCCCATAATCTTCTATTGCCCGGGGGCCCCATGAGTTGTCAGTCCACCCCTGCCATGGGGCATCATGTTATGGTCTTCTTCCGTTCCTTATCCCCTTCATATTTGTGTGACATTTTTATTACATGTACGAAGTATGTGAGAATTGTTTGCTGCTCTGCTAGGTAATCTTTTTTCTTTTCAAAATAACTAATAAAAAGGATTGAAGCAGAATGTGGCGTAAGCAACATGAAAGCATGGATCCATCCTTGTATCAACGGTTCAGGCTTTTTAGTGGTGGCGTAATGATGTGGGGGAATAACTTTTGCCACACATTGGGCCCCCAAGTACCAATTGAGCATTGTTTTAATGCCACGGCCTACCTGAGTATTGTTGCTGTCCATGTCCATCCCTTTATGACTACAGTGTACCCATCTTCTGATGGCTCCTTCCAGCAGGATAATGCACCATGTCACAGGAAGAGATCTGTTACTATATAAAAAAAATATATAAAAAAAAGTTATATCTCATAGTTGGTCTGATATGAAGTGTGTTATGAGTTCAGGCTAGTAGTCATGACAACTCACCTGTGATCAATTACTCATCTAGAAAACCTTACAAACCAGACAGGAGGAAGAACTCAGGAAAAAAAAAAGAGGTTTAATCAGGTAAACTCCCTTCTCTTCCTGGAACATAGATTTCTGTCTAACTTCACTTTAACTGCTTAGTGAAGTTAATGACTGCAACCATGCTCATTATGGTGTCTTGGTAACATAACTATTAAAGAATTATCATGCTTTTAGCTACAATAAAGCATTTGCAACACTTTTCCAGCAGCATGGTGCCTGCATCTAATTCATGAAATCTCGCAACAGTTTTGTTGAGGCTATATTCACACCTGAGCTTCACGTTTTCAATTGTTTTTTCAGGCGTTTTTTGGAGCAGAATTGCATGTTTTTGCAGCTTTTGTCAGGTGGTTTTTACGGCGTTTGGTTTTTAGGTGTGCAGTGCTGCTAAAAAATTTAAAGAGAGCAGCTGTTTGAGCTGAAAACGCTTAAAAAAAAGAGCTGCTGTCAATCAAAGTCAGGCAGCCAATGAGGAGAGAAAGGGCAGCAGCTCCGTGTCTGAATGGATACACAAAGCTGAAGCTTGGCTCAGGTGCCCTTATAACAAGCTACTTGCTGTGGGGGCACTCGACAGTAGTGTTGCTCACGAATATTCGCATTGCGAATATTCGACTCGAATATAGCATATTCGAGAAATCGCGCTATATTTCGAATTTCGCGGTGAATATTCGCAATTCCGAATATTCGATTTTTTACAATTTTTTTTTTAAAACAGATCACATCCTAGATATCTCCATCGACGTCTAAAAGCATTGCTGGTATCATTAGAGACCCTGGGCCGAGTAGCTGAAGCGTTCATTGAATTTTCCCGAAAAATCGCAATGCGATTATTCGGCAAACGCAATATCGCGCGATTATTTTCCTCGCCCCCTATCTTCCGCATCAGAGCGATTTTTACAGTTTCATTTTGGAACCTTGGGCCGAGTAGCTGAAGCGATCATTTTATATTGCCGAATATTCGCAATGCGAATATTCGGCAATAGGAATATTGCGCGATTATTTTCTCCGCCCTTTTGCATCAGAGCCAATCAGAGTTCTCCTTCCACACTCGTCAGAGGTTAGCAACCAATAGGAACCCGCCTGCATGGACATTATATAAGCTCACTCCCAGCACCATTTCATTGCAGATTCAGAAGCTGGCTAGAGAGTGTGGAGGCTGTTTCTGTGTTCCTGTGTCTTTGTTCCTGATTGATTTATATCATCACCAGCATAGTGCTGCATTGCTATTTAGTGATTCCAGTGCATCTTTTCCAGTATATCAACTGCTTTTTTCAAAGCAATAGACCCAAGAGCTTTTTTCAAAGCTACGTTTTGTGCTGTTTTGTGCTGTTTTGTTCATTTGTGTTACTGTTTGATCCTGCATCTTCGCTGTTCAGTGATATTTGCTAGAGATTTCAGTGCACATTTTGCTGAGCTTTCTAAAAGAGCTTTTCTAAAAGCTAAGTTTTGTTCATCTTGTGTTACTGTTAGATCTTGCAGGTTCGCTGTTCAGTGATATTTGCTAGGCATTTCAGTGCACATTTTGCTTAGTTTTTCCTAAAGAGCTTTTCTAAAAGCTAAGTTTTGTGTTCAGTTTAGTTAAATTTTGTGTAGTAAGTGTACACACTGTTAGTGTACATTTATTTCATCTAGCTTAGCTTAGTGTGTGTTTAGTGTCTGTGTTTTGTGTTTAAAAAAAAAAAAAAAAAAAAAAAAAGTTAGTGTTTGTTTAGTGCTTTTTTTTTTTCTTTAATTTTGTAGTCCTTGTCTTTGGTGTACTACTTTTCTTATAGTTTAGTAGCTGTCTGTGTACGTCTTTGTCTGCGTGCCTGTCTTGTAAAAAAAACACAAAAACACATTTTGTTCACATTCCCCCCCCCAATAAAGTTTACCCCCCCCCCCACACACATATCAGCAATAATGAGCGGCATCCGTGGCAGCAGGGGTAGGGGAGTTACTCCCAGTGCTGGATCGCTGCCAGCACGGGGTACCTCTCGTGCCCCTACTAGTGGTAGAGGATCGGGTGCAAGGGGAGTACGCCTGATCCGGGAGTTCTTCCCATCGGGCAGCCGCCCGATATTGCCATCTCAGGCTGAAGTAGTGGTGGACTACATGGGGCACAGCAGTGCCACTGAGTCGTCGGTCCCGACTCACAGTAGTACCACCATTACACCGGTGCCTGTAGTACCCCCCCCAGCCCCCAAGAGTCCAGCATCTTACTGTTCGACAGCGACAGTGATAGGGATATCTTGGGGGAGGCCATGCATCAGGCAGACCTTCAGCTCTGTCCTGATGGTCAGGACCTTTTTGAAGGGATGGATGAGGAGGATGGGATACCTGCTGGCAGTATCCCAGAGACATCCCTTCAAACTGGTGCTGCTGTTTTGGTGCAGGAAACAGCAGCACCTAGTCAGACCCAGGCGTGGGTGAGGGGACAGCGGAGCCAGGCTAGAGGCTCCATGTCAGTTGGTTTCCTCAGACCAACACATTTCAGCCCTTGGTCTGACATCTCTGGGGGCGAAGAGGGTGACCCATCATGGTTGCCATCTGACGCGTCGGCTCACTACGTCAGTGACGACGGGGAAGGTAGGCACCCTGGTGAAACGGTGCGCCAGGTCACCACCAGGGAGACCATCGTCAGGGTCTCCACTGGTGATGGCAGCAGGAGGTGTCAGGAGGAGGAGCAGCAGCAGCAGCAGCAGCAGCAGGCAGCTCCACCTGTGCGCACCGAGTCCCAGCAGGTGCAAGTAAGCGTCACCCCATCTGACAGGAGGGCGGTGCTGAAGTCACCTGTCTGGAATTACTTTACCCTGGTGGCAGACAACCCTACCGTGGCCATCTGCCGGATTTGTAAAGTGAGGGTGAAGAGAGGGAAGTGTTTGGCTCGGGTGGGTACCACAGCCCTGAACCAGCACCTGAGGATAAACCACTGGGCGGTGTTTGACGAGATGAAGCGTGGTGGTGGTAGCAGCGCCACCACCACAAGTGAGCAGGGTACAGCAGCCCCTGCCACATCTTCATCTCTTTCCAGCAGGTCATGCCCCCCCGCTCCCTCGAGTAGAGGTACTGGTACCGGCAGCCAGACCTCTACTTCCACAGCACCCTCCACGTCTGTGTCCCGCACTGCTGTCCGGCGCCAGGCGTCGATTTCAGACGCCTTTGACCGCACCACTCCCTTCCCCCCTGGAGACCGACGTGTGCGTTCCCTCAATGGGCTCCTGGCAAGGGTTATTGCCCAACATCTGCTGCCCTTCAACATAGTTGACAGCAACCCCTTCAGGCAGATGTTGGAGCAGGCCCAACCCCAATGGCGTGTCCCCAGCCGCCATTTCTTTGCCAGGACTGGTGTCCCTGCCCTACACCAGCACATTGTGCAGAATGTAACCCTGTCGCTGGATCACGCTGTCAGCCACAGTGTTCATCTGACAATGGATGGCTGGACCAGCAGGCATGGGCAGGGGCGCTACATCAGCTTCACGGCCCATTGGGTTTCCCTCCGAGGCGTCGGTGAGGGATCGGCGGCAACCGATCTTGTGGTGCCGCCCCGGGGTGTCCAGGGGAGAACTGCTGGTCTCCCTCAAGCCACTGTCTCCGCAGCTGCTGAGCCTCCCAGCAAGCGCCCCCGTAGCTACTCAAGTGTGGGGCACGTGCGCTGTCAGGCCGTGCTCCAGCTTGTTAGTTTAGGGGACCGGAGACACACTGGAGAAGAAGTGCTGAAAGCACTTCAGGCTCAGGTCCAGAAGTGGCTGACACCCCGAAGGCTCCAGGCAGGTATGGTTGTCTGCGATAACGGCAGCAACCTACTCGCTGCCCTTAGTGCTGGCAGTCTGACCCACGTGCCCTGTCTGGCACATGTCCTCAACCTGGTGGTGCAGAAGTTCCTGCGCACTTATCCAGGGTTGAGTGACATTGTGGCAAAGGCGCGTAGGATTGCCAGCCACTTCAGGCGCTCCCCAACCGCTACCGCGTCCCTGTCCAAGTTGCAGCGGAAGTACAGTCTGCCCCTTCACAGGCTGATTGTGGACAGTGTGACGCGGTGGAACTCCACCCTCCACATGCTGAAGAGGTTGTGGGAGCAGCAAAGGGCGGTGAGGGAGTACCTGATGGAACTAGGCACTGAGAGGGCTTCACCACAACTCCCTTTCATCGCCTGTGCGGAGTGGGGGCAGATAAAGCAGGTCTGCCAAGTGTTGTCCTCCTTCGAGCAGGCGACCAAGATGGTCAGCAGTGAGCACATCGGCCTCAATAGCGTGCTGCCAATAGTGTTCATGCTGGAGAGGACACTAGATCGCCTGCTCGAAGCTGGGGAGAGTGCCTTGGTGGAGCAGGAGGAGTCAGCAATGCTCCACCGAGACCAGGGCCAGGACGAGGAGGAGGAGGAGGATGATGATGATGAGGAGGAGGTGGTTGCTGGTGTCGTCCCGGAGTCAGGGCCTGGTCAGGAGGGAGAGCCGGTGTTGGGGGCACCGATAGTCCGGGGGTTGGGCATCTCTGAGCGTGACCAGCAGCGCCTCAGGGATGAAGAGTCGGACCTCATTCACCTGGCCAGCAGTGAGGAGTCACAGCGGGCTGTGCTCTTCCCCATGGCTGCCCACATGCTGAGATGCCTCAGGAGGGACCCCCGGGTTAAGGCGAGGGATGATTTCTGGATACAAAAAAGAAAACAAAAGGCGCCTCCAGGTTAAAACGTTAATGCAGCTTTTAATACACAAATGTCAGTGTGAACTTACATTTTAAAATCTTAAAATCCGGTGAGGAAAGAGCTGGATCAGATGCTGAGGGAGGAGGGTGAGAGGGACGTCCGTCCGGGCTAGTTGTTTGTGCTGATTTTCTCCGAGGACACTCCTATACCTGTCGGTTGTTGTGCTGTGAGACAGCTGGTCCGGAGGGATAGTGAAAACGAGGCCCGGAGCGCAGCGTATGCCGCGGTGACGTCACCAGGTGCGACGACGTTTCGAAGCTGGCGCCGTCGGATGACTAAACGCGCTTCTTTCTCAAGCATGGGGAAGGACGTGGAGAAAGTCTATTTGTAAGTATTTAGACATGCGCCATCTTGTGGAGAAAAATAGGAACTGATCCTCATTTTAAGAGAAAACCACATAAAAAGATAGACATTGGGAGTTGGTATATGGGCTTGTTTCCAGTAACTAAACTTTGTGTAATAGATATAAAGGGAATACATATACTAGATATATCTCTGGAATACCTTGGGGAATACAGGAATACCATTGATAAATATATAAGTAAAACATTTCTCTTTAAAGAGGTATGCTTATGTGTAAATGATTAATATGTTGAGAGAAAATAAAATAAAACTATGTAACTTTAAAAAAGATAAAAGAGAATATGTATGTATACCAAGGCTGGTGAAGGTATGTATCTACATCTGAAGGTCAATCTATTATTTAGATGAAACATTTTTGTATCAAAAAAAGTGTTAATATTGTGATTGATTCTGTAACTATTAATATCTGCGATTAAAAGGATTATATGGGTGGACTTTTTGGGCGGATTAAAGGAGAGTGGAGATTTCCAACATTTCATTTATACCACCTGGCGAGAGGGTTTCTAAAATGTATATCCAGTATGTCTCGCGTTCGCATAATTTAAAAAACCTTTCAGCTTCAGTAAGGTTTTTGGGGATTTGTTCCAAGATCCATACTTCTAGTTTATCAGTACAACTATTGTGGAATTTGGCAAAATGTTGGGGGACACTATGTTTATCTGTCCCGCCTTCTATCTTTCTACGGTGTTGACCGAACCTTTGCCTAAGTGGGCGTATCGTGCGGCCCACATAGAGCAAATGGCAGGGGCAACGAAGGCAGTACACGACGTGGTCAGAAGAGCAATTATAAAATTCAGTGAAAGTGTACATTTTTCCTTTATCGGTAAAGTTTTTTTGGCCATGTTTTACAAAACTACACATTTTGCACAGAGCTTTTTTGCATTGAAACATGCCTATCAAAGGTATCAGATAGGACTGATGTAATTGATTAGGGTTAATAGATTTTAATTTACTTGGGGCTATTTTGTTTTTTATGTTGGGTGCTCTCCTATATGTTATTTTAGGCAATTTTGGTAGTATGGTTTTGAGATGTATATCCTCTAAGAGGATGGGCCAGTGTTTTTTTAGGATTAGTTCCATCTTTTTATGTTCTCGGTGGAACCTGGTGATGAAACGAGCCGAATGGTCAAAATTCAAAGACTTTTTTCTTTCTTTGGGATGGTCTTGTGTGTATTTAGTATATGCTTCTTTTATTAGTGATTCGGGATACCCCTTTTCTCGTAATTTCTTAGTCAGTATTTCACTTTGTTCAGCATAATCTGTGGTAGTGGTGCAGTTTCGCCGTAACCGGCAAAATTGACCTCTCGGTATATTGTTTTTCCACTTCAAATAGTGGCAACTTTTGAAGTGCAAAAGCGAGTTGCCTGCAGTGGGTTTGGAATAATTTCTAGCATGAATGACATTGTCTAGATGGTATACCATCTAGACAATGTCATTCATGTCATTCATGCTAGAAATTATTCCAAACCCACTGCAGGCAACTCGCTTTTGCACTTCAAAAGTTGCCACTATTTGAAGTGGAAAAACAATATACCGAGAGGTCAATTTTGCCGGTTACGGCGAAACTGCACCACTACCACAGATTATGCTGAACAAAGTGAAATACTGACTAAGAAATTACGAGAAAAGGGGTATCCCGAATCACTAATAAAAGAAGCATATACTAAATACACACAAGACCATCCCAAAGAAAGAAAAAAGTCTTTGAATTTTGACCATTCGGCTCGTTTCATCACCAGGTTCCACCGAGAACATAAAAAGATGGAACTAATCCTAAAAAAACACTGGCCCATCCTCTTAGAGGATATACATCTCAAAACCATACTACCAAAATTGCCTAAAATAACATATAGGAGAGCACCCAACATAAAAAACAAAATAGCCCCAAGTAAATTAAAATCTATTAACCCTAATCAATTACATCAGTCCTATCTGATACCTTTGATAGGCATGTTTCAATGCAAAAAAGCTCTGTGCAAAATGTGTAGTTTTGTAAAACATGGCCAAAAAAACTTTACTGATAAAGGAAAAATGTACACTTTCACTGAATTTTATAATTGCTCTTCTGACCACGTCGTGTACTGCCTTCGTTGCCCCTGCCATTTGCTCTATGTGGGCCGCACGATACGCCCACTTAGGCAAAGGTTCGGTCAACACCGTAGAAAGATAGAAGGCGGGACAGATAAACATAGTGTCCCCCAACATTTTGCCAAATTCCACAATAGTTGTACTGATAAACTAGAAGTATGGATCTTGGAACAAATCCCCAAAAACCTTACTGAAGCTGAAAGGTTTTTTAAATTATGCGAACGCGAGACATACTGGATATACATTTTAGAAACCCTCTCGCCAGGTGGTATAAATGAAATGTTGGAAATCTCCACTCTCCTTTAATCCGCCCAAAAAGTCCACCCATATAATCCTTTTAATCGCAGATATTAATAGTTACAGAATCAATCACAATATTAACACTTTTTTTGATACAAAAATGTTTCATCTAAATAATAGATTGACCTTCAGATGTAGATACATACCTTCACCAGCCTTGGTATACATACATATTCTCTTTTATCTTTTTTAAAGTTACATAGTTTTATTTTATTTTCTCTCAACATATTAATCATTTACACATAAGCATACCTCTTTAAAGAGAAATGTTTTACTTATATATTTATCAATGGTATTCCTGTATTCCCCAAGGTATTCCAGAGATATATCTAGTATATGTATTCCCTTTATATCTATTACACAAAGTTTAGTTACTGGAAACAAGCCCATATACCAACTCCCAATGTCTATCTTTTTATGTGGTTTTCTCTTAAAATGAGGATCAGTTCCTATTTTTCTCCACAAGATGGCGCATGTCTAAATACTTACAAATAGACTTTCTCCACGTCCTTCCCCATGCTTGAGAAAGAAGCGCGTTTAGTCATCCGACGGCGCCAGCTTCGAAACGTCGTCGCACCTGGTGACGTCACCGCGGCATACGCTGCGCTCCGGGCCTCGTTTTCACTATCCCTCCGGACCAGCTGTCTCACAGCACAACAACCGACAGGTATAGGAGTGTCCTCGGAGAAAATCAGCACAAACAACTAGCCCGGACGGACGTCCCTCTCACCCTCCTCCCTCAGCATCTGATCCAGCTCTTTCCTCACCGGATTTTAAGATTTTAAAATGTAAGTTCACACTGACATTTGTGTATTAAAAGCTGCATTAACGTTTTAACCTGGAGGCGCCTTTTGTTTTCTTTTTTGTACACATGTTTGGAGTCCCTGCTCTGGTCTCCCCTGCTTGAAAGGCTTGCCCTGGGATAACGTTTTTGGGACAATCAGCTCCACACAGAACAGTGTCCCTTCCTCTATGACTCACTGCATCACCAACCAATCCCAGGTTTTACCATATTTATTTTTATCTACTTTTTTATCCTCATTTTTTAAATTTTGTTCAAATATATACATGTTTTTTAAATAATTGTTTATTTTGTAATAAGGATTTATCTCCTATCCAGCGGACTTTATTCTACCCCTGTGTCATTTATTTTGCAGCGCCACAATTTTCTCCGTTGATGATTTCTGGATGGCCACCCTTTTGGATCCCAGGTGCAAGGGGAAACTGGAGCAGTTCATCCCAGCCAGCCGGAGGCAGCACCGGATGGAGGAACTGCAGGCAGGCATTGTCAGCCGGTTGGAGCAGGCAACTCCCCGGCCTCCAGTTGTCCCCCCTCATCTCACCCAGCAGGTGGCTGCACCCAGCAGCAGCCGAGCAGGGGACCTAATGGATGAGATGAGGATGTTCTTCCAAACCGAGCGACCCAGTACCAGCACCAGCAGCAGCAGCAGTCACCACCAGCGGCTGGCCCACATGGTGGCAGACTACATGGCGTCCGTCGGTGCTTCTGACAGTATGAGCACCGACGACCCCATGGAGTACTGGGTTGCCAGATTGGACACCTGCCGCGAGCTCGCTCAGTATGCGCTGGAGTTATTGTCTTGCCCCCCCTCCAGCGTACTATCTGAGCGGACATTCAGCGCGGCAGGTGGGGTGGTCACGGACAAGAGGACCCGTCTGTCCACAGACTGCGTGGACAGACTCACATTCATAAAGATGAATGAGTCCTGGATCGGCGGTGACTTTCTGGCACCCGTCGTCGGTTCAGGGCGCTGAAGGGTCCCTTGTCATGAATTCCCTGATGGAGCTCCGGACCTGATGTATTTACAGTGCTGAATATAACTATTTTAACATCTGAGAAAATCAATGTTAATATTTGGTACAGTAGGCTTTCTTTGCAATTACAGCGGTCAAACCTTTCTTGTAGTTTTACACCAGCTTTGCACACACTGGAGGAGGGATTTTGGCCCACTCCTCCACACAGATCTTCTCTACATCAGTCAGGTTTCTGGGCTCTCGCTGAGAAACACGGAGTTTGAGCTCCCTCCAAAGATTCTCTATTGGGTTTAGGTCTGGAGACTGGCTAGGCCACGCCAGAACCTTGATATGCTCCTTACAGAGCCAATCCTTGGTTATCCTGGCTGTGTGCTTTGGGTCATTGTCATGTTGGAAGACCCAGCCTCGACCCATCTTCAAAGCTCTAACTCAGGGAAGGAGGTTGTTGCCCAAAATCTCGCAATACATGGCCACGGTCATCCTCTCCTTAATACAGTGCAGTCACCCTGTCCCATGTGCAGAAAAACACCACCAAAGCATGATGCTACCACCCCCATGCTTCACATTAGGGATGGCGTTCTTGGCATGGTACTCATCATTATTCTTCCTCCGAACACGGTTAGTGAAATTATGATCAAAAAGTTATATTATGGTCTCATCTGACCACATGATTTTCTCCCATGACTCCTCTGGATCAGTCAAGACACCTATGTCAGCAGTTATTTCACACCCTATATACTCTTATTAACACTGCTGTTCATCATGGCACCTCCTGCCCAAGTGATATGACTCTGTATCAACTACTACTGTTAATACTACTACTGCTGCTTCTGCTGCTGCTGCCCAGTCAAGACACCTATGTCAGCAGTTATTTCACACTCTATATACTCCTATTCCTACTGCTGTTCATCATGGCACCTCCTGCCCATGTGATATGACTCTGTATCAACTACTACTGGTAATACTACTACTGCTGTTTCTGCTGCCCAGTCAAGACACCTATGTCAGCAGTTATTTCACACCCTATATACTCTTATTAACACTGCTGTTCATCATGGCACCTCCTGCCCAAGTGATATGACTCTGTGTCAACTACTACTGTTAATACTACTACTGCTGCTTCTGCTGCTGCTGCCGCCCAGTCAATACACCTATGTCAGCAGTTATTTCACACGCTATATACTCCTATTCCTACTGCTGTTCATCATGGCACCTCCTGCCCATGTGATATGACTCTGTATCAACTACTACTGTTAATACTACTACTGCTGCTTCTGCTGCTGCTGCCGCCCAGTCAATACACCTATGTCAGCAGTTATTTCACACTCTATATACTCCTATTCCTACTGCTGTTCATCATGGCACCTCCTGCCCATGTGATATGACTCTGTATCAACTACTACTGGTAATACTACTACTGCTGTTTCTGCTGCCCAGTCAAGACACCTATGTCAGCAGTTATTTCACACCCTATATACTCTTATTAACACTGCTGTTCATCATGGCACCTCCTGCCCAAGTGATATGACTCTGTGTCAACTACTACTGTTAATACTACTACTGCTGCTTCTGCTGCTGCTGCCGCCCAGTCAATACACCTATGTCAGCAGTTATTTCACACTCTATATACTCCTATTCCTACTGCTGTTCATCATGGCACCTCCTGCCCATGTGATATGACTCTGTATCAACTACTACTGTTAATACTACTACTGCTGCTTCTGCTGCTGCTGCCGCCCAGTCAATACACCTATGTCAGCAGTTATTTCACACTCTATATACTCCTATTCCTACTGCTGTTCATCATGGCACCTCCTGCCCATGTGATATGACTCTGTATCAACTACTACTGTTAATACTACTACTGCTGCTTCTGCTGCTGCTGCCGCCCAGTCAATACACCTATGTCAGCAGTTATTTCACACTCTATATACTCCTATTCCTACTGCTGTTCATCATGGCACCTCCTGCCCATGTGATATGACTCTGTATCAACTACTACTGGTAATACTACTACTGCTGTTTCTGCTGCCCAGTCAAGACACCTATGTCAGCAGTTATTTCACACCCTATATACTCTTATTAACACTGCTGTTCATCATGGCACCTCCTGCCCAAGTGATATGACTCTGTGTCAACTACTACTGTTAATACTACTACTGCTGCTTCTGCTGCTGCTGCCGCCCAGTCAATACACCTATGTCAGCAGTTATTTCACACTCTATATACTCCTATTCCTACTGCTGTTCATCATGGCACCTCCTGCCCATGTGATATGACTCTGTATCAACTACTACTGTTAATACTACTACTGCTGCTTCTGCTGCTGCTGCCGCCCAGTCAATACACCTATGTCAGCAGTTATTTCACACTCTATATACTCCTATTCCTACTGCTGTTCATCATGGCACCTCCTGCCCATGTGATATGACTCTGTATCAACTACTACTGTTAATACTACTACTGCTGCTTCTGCTGCTGCTGCCGCCCAGTCAATACACCTATGTCAGCAGTTATTTCACACTCTATATACTCCTATTCCTACTGCTGTTCATCATGGCACCTCCTGCCCATGTGATATGACTCTGTATCAACTACTACTGTTAATACTACTACTGCTGCTTCTGCTGCTGCTGCCGCCCGGTCAATACACCTATGTCAGCAGTTATTTCACACTCTATGTACTCCTATTCCTACTGCTGTTCATCATGGCACCTCCTGCCCATGTGATATGACTCTGTATCAACTACTACTGTTAATACTACTACTGCTGCTTCTGCTGCTGCTGCCGCCCAGTCAATACACCTATGTCAGCAGTTATTTCACACTCTATATACTCCTATTCCTACTGCTGTTCATCATGGCACCTCCTGCCCATGTGATATGACTCTGTATCAACTACTACTGCTAATACTACTACTGCTGCTTCTGCTGCCCAGTCAAGACACCTATGTCAGCAGTTATTTCACACCCTATATACTCTTATTAAGACTGCTGTTCATCATGGCACCTCCTGCCCAAGTGATATGACTCTGTATCAACTACTACTGCTAATACTACTACTGCTGCTTCTGCTGCTCAGTCAATACACCTATGTCATCAGTTAATTCACACTCTATATACTCCTATTACCACTGCTGTTCATCATGGCACCTCCTGCCCAAGTGATATGACTCTGTATTGTCAATGTCTACTACTACTACTCCTGATCAATCAAGACACCTATGTCACTAGTTATTTGCCACTCTATACTACTATTACCACTACTGATGCTGCTGCTGCTGTTCATCATGGCACCTCTTGCCCGAGTGATTTGACACTGTATTGTCAATGTCTACTACTACTATTACAGCTCAGTCAAGACACCTGTGTCCCAATTTTTTGGTACACTATTGACTACTATGACCACTACTGATGCTGTAAAGTATTCCCCAAGTGTTTTTATGCTATCTATTACTATTACCACTACTGCTTGTAAATCATGCCTGTGTGATACTTAGTGGGAATGCTTTAATAAGCATTCCCAGTATGGATACCCGTAAATGTATTAATCTTAATTAGTGTGAATGCTTTAATAAACATTTCCAGTATTGATATACGTAAATTTAGTAATCTTATTATTCCTTACGTTTTTTGGTTCTGCGTAACTTCGGCATACTTTCAGCTATTGAGACCATTCAACTGTAAAAATGTTCGTCTCGTTCAGCTAATGATGGGACTTCTTCAAGTTTTTTTCTACTTTTTACACTTTTATAAATTTTAAGCTTTTAGACCCTTTTTTTTAACATTGAAGTCAATGAGAACATCCTTTTCCCCTTTGAATTCACATGCCCTGCCAAAAGTTTCAGCTACTTCATACTTTCACTTACAGACACTGAAAAAACTTTAAAGCGGTCACAAAATATTTAGCTATCCGGCTATGACTTTTCAGATCGTTATCGTTTACAATTTTTTGGTGAAAACGCAATTTACGTTTTGCGAATTTTTCACAAAAATGCAATCGGTTATAATGTAATCCTATGGAGGGGATTTAGAGTCTGTCATGTGACCTTAACATTGGAGATCTTTGTAATTAAAAATATCTTTAGAAAAAGGGGAAACAAATTGGTCTCACGCCCACAAGATCTACTTTTCATACACAATTTTTATATCAAAACGTAGCTATGCTTGTCTGGTTTATGGCAATGTGATCAATTCTGCGATACGTATTTTAGTTTTAGTTATTGGAGCAACAGCCAGAAATTATGTCTCATAGACTCTCATGTTAAATTATCTAAAAAATGTTGCTGCAGAACTCACAAAGACGCTCTTTTCTAAATCGCAGACATGGCCACATTTTTAAGTTTATCAACATAAATTTCATATCGATGCGTTTACAAGGGCCGTGTATTTCAAACGGTGTAGTCGTTGTATCAATCGCATGTACGGTTGAGGATTTATTAAGCTTTGTTTGGAGGCTTAAATCATGTATTAGATCTGTGAATTAAAAGCGTTTGTAATGTTATTTCTTTCCATAAATAACTTTCCTGACCTCAGTGCAATATTCCTCCTCACTGACCTGGGGGGGAGGGGAAACCTATTGAGGGGGAGGGGCGACCAGGAAGTCAGCATACTCTATACTTTGCAGATAGAGAAAGAAGCTGTGTGTCCTAAAGATAGTGTAGTGGTTATGGTGAATGTCTTTGGCAAGGGGCTCACCAATTAAGCTATTCAGCATTCCCACTCGCATTTTCCTCAGGAAATGCATTGTCTAGTTATATTATATTTTAATACTCCTGCTGCTGCCTCCATGCTGAGTAAAGCTTCATGACCTCTCTGGCACAGCGGATCCACCAACAGCCTCCGCTACAAGCTACCAGACCGGATCTAAACAGCAAGTGTAACTATAACAATGAACCTTATGTTAAACCCTGTTTTGCAGCATTTATACTGCAACCATTGGGCTGTCTGCAAGAGCTCATCTGCATTCTCTCTCTTTCTTGCTCTCCCTCTCTCTCTCTTTGTATATATATATATATTGTTGCTTTTGTTATGTTCATTTTTCAACAGTTTATTTTGTGTTCGTCGTGTCTGTGTCGTGTGCTTTAGTTTGTCCTAGGTTACTGTTAAATAAAATAATAGTATAAAATGTTTTTGCTTATTATGAAGTTAAATGTGTTGATGTTGATTTGTTTGATGTGAAGTTAGATGTGTTGAAAAACCTACAACTCTATCTCAAAAAGAAATGAAACATTTCCAAAAAATAAGATTTTTTAATACAAAAATAAATTCAAATGTAACTATCAATGCGTTTCTGAATGCGTTCCAGTTCCGCAATATGATCCGATAGCTGCTGCTCTAGCAGAGCATTTTGTTGTGTTAGGTAGCGGATCTTCCGCTGGTTTTGCAGGATCCTCTGGTGGGTCTTTTTGATGAGTCTGTTCTGACTTCTCAGATCTCTTGATGCTGTTAGGATATAATAAAAAAAACATTTGGATTTCAAAGAACGTTACCAAATAAATAAAATATTTTTTTTGCTTATTAATCAATCATTATCATGTGTATACACTTGTTATGTGTCTAACACATCCCGGGAGTGCAGAATTATTAGGCAAATGAGTATTTGGACCACATCATCCTCTTTATGCATGTTGTCTTACTCCAAGCTGTATAGGCTCGAAAGCCTACTACCGATTAGGCATATTAGGTAATGTACATCTCTGTAATGAGAAGGTGTGTGGTCTAATGACATCAACACTCTATATCAGGTGTGCATAATTATTAGTCAATTTCCTTTTCTTTGGCAAAATGGGCCAAAAGAAGGACTTGACAGACTCTGAAAAGTCCAAAATAGAGAGATATCTAGCAGAGGGATGCAGCACTCTTAAAATTGCAAAGCTTCTGAAGCGTGATCATCAAACAAAAGAAGCGTGTGGAAAAACAAAGGTGCAAAATAACTGCCCATGAACTGAGAAAAGTTAAGCGTGCAGCTGCCAAGATGCCACTTGCCACCAGATTGGCCATATTTCAGAGCTGCAACATCACTGGGGTGCCCAAAAGCACAAGGTGTGCAATACCCAGAGACATGGCCAAGGTAAGAAAGGCTGAAAGACGACGACCACTGAACAAGACACACAAGCTGCAACGTCAAGACTGTGCCAATAAATATCTCAAGAAAGATTTTTCTAAGGTTTTATGGACTGCTGAAATGAGAGTGAGTCTTGATGGGCCAGATGGAAGAGCCCGTGGCTGGATTGGTAAAGGGCAGGGAGCTCCAGTCCGACTCAGACGCCAGCAAGGTGGTGGTGGAGTACTGGTTTGGGCTGGTATCATCAAAGATGAGCTTGTGGGGCCTTTTCGGATTGAGGATGGAGTCAAGCTCAACTCCCAGTCCTACTGCCAGATTATGGAAGAGACCTTCTTCAAGCAGTGGTACAGGAAGAAGTCACCATCCTTCAAGAAAAACATGATTTTCATGCAGGACAATGCTCCATCACACGTGTCAAAGTACTCCACAGCGTGGCTGGCAAGAAAGGGTATTAAATAAAAAAAAGTAATGACATGGCCTCCTTGTTCACCTGATCTGAACCCCATTGAGAACCTGTGGTCCATCATCAAATGTGGGATTTACAAGGAGGGAAAACAGTACACCTCTCTGAACAGTGTCTGGGAGGCTGTGGTTGCTGCTGCACGCAATGTTGATGGTGAACAGATCAAAACACTGACAGAATCCATGGATGTCAGGCTTTTGAGTGTCCTTGCAAAGAAAGGTGGCTATATTGGTCACTGATTTGTTTTTGTTTTGTTTTTAAATGTCAGAAATGTGTATTTGTGAATGTTGAGATGTTATATTGGTTTCACTGTTAAAAATAAATCATTGAAATGGGTATCTATTTATTTTTTGGTTAAGTTGCCTAATAATTCTGCACAGTAATAGTAGTCACCTGCACACACAGATATCCCCCGAAAATAACTAACACTAAAAACAAACTAAAAACTACTTCCAAAAAAATTCAGCTTTGATATTAATGAGTTTTTGGGGTTCATTGAGAACATGGTTGTTGTTCAATAATAAAATGAATCCTCAAAAATACAACTTGCCTAATAATTATGCACTACCTGTATACTTCTAGCATCAATACCATATTATGGTTCTACAATCTGACAGGTGCGCTTTATATGTTGTCCATTTTTATATCTACATTTTATTGTTGAAATGTTATTAATCATTGTGCACATATTTACCTTCCTGAACGAGGCTCACAGGACCGCTGTCTTCCTCCTGCTCTTCTGCTTGAGAAGTTGGGGTGGTGGGGGGGGAAGCTCCTCAGCTTGCTCCTCAACAGGAGCTGGGGTTGGGGAGTGGGAGGGCCCTGGCTGCTCCTCCTCATCCATCTCCTCCTCTGCCGCATCCTCCTCTGCCGCATCCTCCTCCTCCTCCTCATCGGCCTGGCGCCTTCTGCGCTTGGCGCGCACAGCTGGTATTGGAGCACCTATAATAACACAATGTTCATATATTATAAAAATGTTTTCTAATGACGTATGCAAATTCTGTGTACTCTGCTGTATTGTATATGAATACAAATTGATTTATATAGACAGTTAACCAATGGGACAATGTTATATTAAAGGGTCTTGTGGGCACTACAGGGGACTGAGCGTGAGCTGGGATGCCACCATGTTAAAATGAGCTGTTTTTGTCTCCTTTGTTTTGTTCAGACGATCTCATGTTAAAAAAAGGGCCTGATGGAGCACACGGGATTACTATAACAACCCCACGCCTAACACAGGAATTTAGTGGGAATCTATATATATAAAACTCAACGTGTGTGTGCATGTATGTATGTATGTATGTATGTATGTTCCAGCATCACGTACAAACGGCTAAAGACATTTATATGAAACTTGGCACACAGGTTACTTATATGTCAGCCACAAACATAGGATAGGTGGTTTAAACCTTACCCACCCCCATTTGCCATGGTCGGGGTTTTTCTTTAAAGTCCCATGCAAAGCAATGGGAAAAGTATGTTCCCACATAACTTCTGTGTTCCTGTCTGCTGTCCCATGTCTTTTTTCAACAGTACTATGAATACCTTGGCTGGTGGTGATATATGTTAGCACAACATGGCATCTTGGTTAACAACATCTGACCTTACATGAATTACATATGACCTTACATAACTGTCACCAAAGGAGCTGCGGTGGCTCCACGCGATTGCCACTGCGCTGACAAGTGATTCACCTCTGCAGCTAGGGGTTCGGATCCCGCTCTCAGCTACATGTGAATTGAGTTTGGTGGTCTCAGCCCCGCCCCCGGTGGGTGTGCTATGCGAGGTTGGGTTGGGAGGACCCCCTCACACCCGCCATTGCCAACCGGGGCATGGAGAAAGGTGGCAGATTGCCTCTGGGGGAGGCCTCCCAACTCCTGCAGGCCGGCTCCTCTCTCTTTCGAGTTCACGCACAAAATACACTTTTGAAAAAAAAAACATAACTGTCAACAATAACTTACCTGGATGATATCTAGCCCGAAGACGTCTGACCTGATCCATTTGGCGCCTCTTCAGGTCAGACCACTTCTTCACAATCGCCTTGTGGTCGTGTTGGCCGCCAAAGTCAGTGATTAGGGCGCTGACCACAGCCCTTTTCTCTGGCTGCCTGCGGAGCAGGTCGTATCCTGTTTCCAGGAACTTCTGCAAGATGAAGAACAAAGTATATTGTAATACTTCTGTTGACAGCCTTATGGATATATGACGTAAATGTATGCTATTCAACAATTGGAAGCATTCTCGCCTTATTAATCAATGACAGGGGTAACATGACAGATTTTATATCCTGCCATTTCGGTCGCCACCTTTTTTGCATAAATATAGCAGCCATTATCATTTGCATAATTATGAATATATTATTAACAACACAGGATACACGTATAGGGGAGATATGCGTTGCTAACTCTTTTCCCTGTCAGGAGCCTAACGCCCCGGGGGGTCAGAGACGGGACCTTTTCGGAGGACCACTGACGTATGTACCCGTCACAGTTTTTTGTGATGTCACTCTTTAGGTGTGTGCACATTTTTCACTGCATCCGGGTGGAGTTTTTGGGTTGTGTTTTGCACGCTACAGGCTTTTCAACAGAAAAAAACCAGCTGGAGGCAGAATGGTTGCAAAACACTACGGGTTTGTTACCTAACTCTGGGTTTCAAGACCAGTCCACCTCCAGCTGTTGCAAAACTACTACTCCCATTAGCCACGGTCTGTCAGTGCATGTTAAGAATTTTACTTTTGCTGCATCTAGGGTGCCACAGTTTAGAGACCCGTGCATAAAGGCCTGAAAAATGGGGGCCTGCAGAACTTACAATACTAGAAGTGCCAGCATTCCCAGGCATGTTGGAAGTTGTAGTTCTGCAACATCTAAAGGGCAATATGTATTCGAACGTCCTTGGGCCTTGAGGACACTGAAGTCAGGACGTTCGCATACGTCCTATGTCCAAAAAAATGTTAAATTCATTATGCTAAATAACAAGGAAAAGTGCCTAAATACACATTTGCCAACCAGGGTGTCTGCAGCTGTCCAGGCATGCTGGGACTTGTAGTTTTGTAAAAGCAGGAGACACATTTTTTGTGAAATACTAATATCTGATCATATATACTAACTTTTAAACTAGACTAAAATGCAGTTGAAGATAATGAAATAACAGTGGTCAAAATACTTACACAAATCAGCAACTTTTCCTCAGATACAGTGAAATTACTTCCAACCATCTTGCTCTGCGATTGCGTTGCGATCATAAAGTTGGAAACTGGCAAGGGTCCAGGAAATGGTCGCGTGTTGTTCGCGTGTTGATTGCGCTGCTTGGACCGAGATGGGTCCATATGGCTTCGGCTGTATGGACCACAGTAACTCTTTTCCCTGTCAGGAGCCTAACGCCCCGGGGGGTCAGAGACGGGACCTTTTCGGAGGACCACTGACGTATGCAACCGTCGCAGTTTTTTGTGATGTCACTCTTTAGGTGTGTGCAAATTTTTCGTTCCACCGGGTGGAGTTTTTGGGTTGTGTTTTGCACGCCACAGGCTTTTCAACAGAAAAAAACCAGCTGGAGGCAGAATGGTTGCAAAACACTACGGGTTTGTTACCTAACTCTGGGTTTCAAGACCAGTCCACCTCCAGCTGTTGCAAAACTACTACTCCCATCAGCCACGGTCTGTCAGTGCATGCTAAGAATTTTACTTTTGCTGCATCTAGGGTGCCACAGTTTAGAGACCCGTGCATAAAGGCCTGAAAAATGGGGGCCTGCAGAACTTACAATACTAGAAGTGCCAGCATTCCCAGGCATGCTGGAAGTTGTAGTTCTGCAACATCTAAAGGGCAATATGTATTCGAACGTCCTTGGGCCTTGAGGACACTGAAGTCAGGATGTTCGCATACGTCCTATGTCCAAAAAAATGTTAAATTCATTATGCTAAATAACAAGGAAAAGTGCCTAAATACACATTTGCCAACCAGGGTGTCTGCAGCTGTCCAGGCATGCTGGGACTTGTAGTTTTGTAAAAGCAGGAGACACATTTTTTGTGAAATACTAATATCTGATCATATATACTAACTTTTAAACTAGACTAAAATGCAGTTGAAGATGATGAAATAACAGTGGTCAAAATACTTACACAAATCAGCATCTTTTCCTCAGATTTAGTGAAATTGCTTCCAACCATGTTGCTGTGTGATTGCGCTGCGATCATAAGTTGGAAACTGGCAAGGCTCCAGGAAATGGTCGCGTGTTGTTCGCGCAATTGCGCATGCGCGATCGAAAAATCGCAATCGCAATATGTTTTTTGGTTAAAATATCATAAATATTCGATTTCAGAGTGCTGCTACAGCAGTTTTCGAAATATCTGCAATCAATTTCGCATTCGCATTTTGTGAAATTGCGTTAAAATATCTCGAATATTCGATTTCAGAGTGAGCCAATCAGAGCGCTCCTCCAGCATATCTCGAAATTGCGCAATAAATATCGCATTCGCATGTTGCGATATTTCGATAAAATATCAGGAATATTCTGAGCCAATCAGAGCGCTCCTCCAGCATATCTCGAAATTGCGCAATAAATATCGCATTCGCATGTTGCGATATTTCGATAAAATATCAGGAATATTCTGAGCCAATCAGAGCGCTCCTCCAGCATATCTCGAAATTGCGCAATAAATATCGCATTCGCATGTTGCGATATTTCGATAAAATATCACGAATATTCTGAGCCAATCAGAGCGCTCCTACCGCAGTTATAAAAAAATCGCAATTATTTTCGCATTCGCAATAGCGAAAAATCGCAATCAATTAATTTCGATAAAATATCACGAATATTCGAATTTAGCGAATATATCTCGAATATTCGAATATATATTCGAGATATATCGCGAAATCGAATATGGCATATTCTGCTCAACACTACTCGACAGGAGGGAGGGGCCAGGAGCACCGAAGAGGGACCTGAGAAATGGAGGATTGGGGGTGCTTTGTGTAAATCCACTGCACAGGGCAGATAAGTATAACGTGTTTATTATTTTTAACATAAAATAAAAATTAGACTTTACAATAACTTTAACTCCAGTTAGTAGATAAGAAAATTTTGGGAAATTTAGACCAACTCTATGATCATATACAGAGACAGGCCAGAGTGCTCAGAGAGGAGCCATAGTGTATATACATCTTTACATGCACCAACTTTTCCATCTACTTCTCCTCCCTATGCATACCACCACTGGTTGCTAGGATGCTGTTGGCTACACAATGTCACTGGTTACTAGGATGCTGTTGGCTACCCAGCATTGCTGGTTGTTAAGATGCTCTCAGCTCGGTCTGAGATATGCTACTTGCCCATTGTGTCAGCATGATCAGGAAAGGAGGATTGATGCTGAAATGGCCCTTTGAAAATAATTTAGCAGGCAAGAGAAACCTTTTGTTTGATGCATTTTTATTTTATTAATGAGCAAATACTGTCTCATGTACATCAAGAGTAAATTATAGTTTTTCTATTAGAGATATGTACTAAAATGCAAACAAAACATGTTCTAATAAAACATTTATAAAATCTCAATGTCCTCAATAAATTTAGAATTGCTAGACTAGGAGCAATGTAGCTCCATCTAGCATTTACTATTGTTATCTACTTTGTTTAGGTACATGTGTTCTGTCCCAACTATGTTTTTTAGCATTGAACTCTTTTGCAGAGGTGGGGGTCGCTAGATTAGTAGGAAGGGCCCTGAAAATAGCTGCATGAGCCCTTGGATGGGGTCAGGAGAGCCCTTCATGGTTCCTTGCACTGGGGCCCTGCAGGTTCAAGTTATACATCTAAAACACAGTACTGTGTACAGTACAGTATATACTGTATACACATACACAGTACTGTGCAACAGTTTTGGGCAAGTTTGAAAAAATGATGTAAATTAAAGCGGAGTTCCACCCAAAAGTGGAACTTCCGCTTTAAGAACTCCTGACCCCCTGACATGCCACTGTAGCGGTACCCACATAGGGGCTGCTGAAAGTTGTGGCCCACATGTCACCCTGCCCAGCTCGGCATTCACTTCCCAATCACTTTGGAGACAATGAATAGTACAAATGTTTGTTTTGTTATTTTATTGAGGGATTTGAACTTGGATAGGGATAGGAGTATATGGGATGCCCAATAGACTGAACAATTGATTGATTGAATTTTCAATCTGTTGAGACACTATATACACTTTACAGCCTCAGCCTCCTCAAGCACAACATTTTCTTGCAGACTGTTTCTCTCTCTTTCTCCTGCACAACACTTCACTCCAGGTACAGCTAGCACATGGTTCGGCCCAACACTGAGTCAAACCCTAGAAATTGCCATTTGCAGGCAGAGACAGTGGGTCCCCTTGATGTAGCAAATAAATAGGAAGTCTTTGTGTGCTAGCTGGACCTATGCTGGGCTCCCAGTAATCCCTCTTCAGGCCCTGCCAGCCCTCCTGGCTGCAGCTGCCTGACTCCACTGCCCATGACATTGCAATCCTTACTAGCGCCACACCAAGCTCTGACTGTTTCCTCCCAGTCATCTCTGGCATGCCTCTCCAGTCCTTCCCATAGCACATGTTACTCCTGGCTGCACAAATCAGTGGCTCACTCCTGAAGACTTGCCCAGCAGTACTAGTTCCGGCTGTCCTCTCTCTGACTCCTCTCTGTGCCTCCTGTTCAGATCCTTCATGCATTCTTGAAGGAATCCATCCTGCACCCGAGTCCCAGGCCCAAGGTCACCCCCCACCAGAATGGGGAGCGCCCTCGAAGGCCCCTGACAGCCTAGCACTCTATCCTTAGTTCTACTACCTGGCAACTCCTCCCCAGCTGGGCTGACTCAGCAAGAGGGAGGTAACCTTGAAGTGATGCTGTCTGTGAGTCACAAGCCTACTCAGGGCCACTCCCAGCCCACACAGATCAAAACAGACCTGCTTAAATTTACCTACTCTCACGAAAATCCTAACTCTAGCACCTACCTAAGTAGGGGGTGCTACACCACACCAGCTCCCACTTCCAGAAGTTCTCCTCGCCCCTCCCTCCCTTCAAATTTCTGGGACACGTCACAGGTCCCAGAAGATTCCCCGGCCATTTAGGATGTGCAGTGCGACTCGCTCATGTGCAGTGTGCACCCGACTGTGAAGCCGAAAGTTGTCACAGCAGGGTGCCCAGACTTGCAATGCTTTGCAATGCTTTTTGCGCTATAAACAAAAAAAGCACAATATTTTGTACTGTTTGCTGTGATAAATAGCCCAATTTTTTTTTTAAAAAGCTAATTTTTTCCTTAGTTTAGGCCGATATGTATTCTTCTACTTATTTTTGGTAATAAAAATCACAAACGGCATAAATTGATTGGTTTGCGCAAAAGTTATAATGTCTACAAAATAGGGGATAGATTTACAGCATTTTTATTATTTTTTTACTAGTAATGGTGGTGAGCTACAATTTTTATCAGGACTGCAACGTTATGGCAGACATATCGGACACTTTTGACACATTTTTGGGACCACTGGAATTTATACAGCGATTAGTGCAAAAAAAATGCACTGATTACTGTATAAATGTCACTGGCAGGGAAGGGGTTAACACCAGGGGTGATCAAAGGGTTAACTGTGTTCCCTAATGTGTGTTCTAACTGTGAGGGGGTGGGACTCACTATAGGAGATGACAGATTGTGGTTCCCAGCTTGTAGGAACTCACAATCTGCATCTTCTCTCAGAACAGAACAGGGAAGTGTGTGTTCTGCCTCTCGAACTCACGATCGCTCGTGGTCACGGTCATCTCGACCACCGGTCACAAGTATCGGCACCCCGGCGCGCTGTGCAAACCCTGCTTAAAGGGACCGACGTACAGCTACGATGGTCCGCGGGAACAAGTCGACCTGCCGCAGTAAAATGATGGCGGCTGGTCGGCAAGCGGTTAAAACAGCAAGGGCAGAACATTTGATAGGTGGAAAGTTGAAAAAAATTACTGAAGGTCCGCTTTAAAGTACCAGTGCCAAAAAGCAAAAAATGGTCTAATCATGAAGGGGGGTAAATCTTACAGAGGTCAAGTGGTTAATGACATTGGCTGTGTGTTTAAGGTCATTGTCCAGAATAAATTTGGGGCCAATCACATGCCTCCCTGATGGTAAGGCATGATAAATAAGTATCTTCCTGTATTTCTCAGAATTAAGGACCCCACTGTTGGGCAACATTGAGGACCGCAAGTGCAGTGCTCACCCAAGGAAACTTAACGCAGCAGGCTCTACTAAAAGCTCTAAACCCACCTGTATAGTCAGTGTGATAGTTGTCTGGGCCCAGGTTTGGAGACTTCAACCATCCCAAATCTCTAAAAAATCTCTGTACTCCAGATCCCAAACCGAAGAGGAAACTGAAAAAACATTCTCCTCTGAATCAAATAAGTAGTGTTGAGCAGAATATGCCATATTCGATTTCGCGATATATCTCGAATATATATTCGAATATTCGAGATATATTCGCTAAATTCGAATATTCGTGATATTTTATCGAAATTAAATGATTGCGATTTTTCGCTATTGCGAATGCGAAAATAATTGCGATTTTTTGATAACTGCGGTAGGAGCACTCTGATTGGCTCAGAATATTCGTGATATTTTATCGAAATATCGCAACATGCGAATGCGATATTTATTGCGCAATTTCGAGAAATGCTGGAGGAGCGCTCTGATTGGCTCAGAATATTCGTGATATTTTATCGAAATATCGCAACATGCGAATGCGATATTTATTGCGCAATTTCGACAAATGCTGTAGGAGCACTCTGATTGGCTCAGAATATTCGTGATATTTTACAATACAAAATAATTGCGAATATTCGGCAAATGCGGAAGGAGCACTCTGATTGGCTCAGAATATTCTTGATATTTTACAATACAAAATAATTGCGAATATTCGGCAAATGCAGAAGGAGCACTCTGATTGGCTCAGAATATTCTTGATATTTTACAATACAAAATAATTGCGAATATTCGGCAAATGCGGAAGGAGCACTCTGATTGGCTCAGAATATTCGTGATATTTTACAATAGAAAATAAAAAGTGTTTTGCATTGGTGGTGATTCTTTACTCTATCCATCTGTCACAGCCATTTGTCAATCAAACACCTTGAAGATTGAACACATTCATGCTGCATGCTTTGGACTTTTTTTCACTTCACATATCAAAGACATTTTTATGAAAGATTATTTTTCTATTATTGGGACTATATTTCTTTATATATTTGTTTCACTGTGTATTTCACAAGTTATTTGCGCTTGCTTATTTTATAATTTGCCCACATGTCTTGTCACTAGACATATTTTTTATTCTTGTAGAGCGACTCCATTTTCTGTCTTGTATTAATTTATGTTGGATAACATTTTTGAGTTGCTGCTGTATTCTCCCCTTTTTTAAGGTATGCGCAATTTTTTCCTTCTTACAAAAAATAATAATATCAAACATACAAATATTCATAACAGAAACATACACAAAGCCCCCCCCTTTTGCATCAGAGACAATCAGAGTTCTCCTACCACAGTTATCGAAAATTCGCAATAATTTTCGCATTCGCAATAGCGAAAAATCGCAATTTTTTTTTTTTCAATTTGGCAACATAAAAGGATCGCCTCAGCTTAGCTACTCGGCCCAGGGTCTCTAATCATACCAGCAATGCTTTTAGACGTCGATAGGATGTGATCTGTTTAAAAATCAAATTGAAAAAATGCGAATATTCGGAATTGCGAATATTCACCGCGAAATTCGAAATATAGCGCGATTTCTCGAATATGCTATATTCGAGTCGAATATTCGCAATGCGAATATTCGTGAGCAACACTACAAATAAGTACCCTGGAGGACCTCAACCTGCCTGGATGAGAACCCTGGGTGATACAAAAAACCTTTCTGTGCAGTCACAGAGCTAAGATTCCAAGAACTAAGTATCATTGGCAGAATAGTTTCCAACAATCACACAATTCTCAGAAGGTAATCTTAAAACAACGACTTGAACTTTGCCCTCTGACAATCATTATTGCTGTTGCACAGATAACATGTTTTAGACTAGGAAAATAATTTGTGACTAATGTTCCCCAAAATTATATGCACAAGGCAACTTACAGCATATGGCAAATGGCTAACAGCATTAATGGCATACTTTTATATGTTTCAAGAACAATTTCTGCCTCTGATTTATAGTTGAAGCAATTTTCAATGCATGCCAACTATTTTACATCACCTGAGAAAAAGACCAGGCAATTACACCAAGCCTTAAATCTTTTTACATCATGCCAAGCTTAAAAAACAGCCTAAAACTGTTTAAAAGGAATGCTCAGCTATAGTACTTTTAAGCGCATTACACTAAACTGCCTATAAATATTGTGATCACACACTTTTCAAACATAAAAATTGAGAAATTGAAACACTGTCTGGTTAGGGCTTATGTGATCTTTTCACATATCAAGGCCTCTCACTGTAGGTCAGGGGTGCCCAACCAGTGACCCGGGGGCCAAATGTGGCCCGTGGAGCCCTCTGATGTGGCCCGCAACCTCCTGCTCTGGGATGGTGGGTTGACAAGCCCAGATTGTGGGTTGCTGACCCGCCATCCCAGAGCATCAGTGTATCAACTACCTCACTGCTCTTTATTACAAAATGGATCAAAGTCACCTGTATGAGCCAAGCTAATTTCCTGCCCTGGTAACCAGACATTTCTCCCTGCTGTTGATTTTCTTGGACACTAGTCTCCTCTATCGCTCTATCTCAAAAATTTAAACAAAGTGGATTTTTTATATGAAATCTTATGTGCCGTATGGTCTCAATGTTGACTGGGACATTAACTGTTTTTTAAACAACGCTTAGGTTATAAGCATTGCTTGTAACCCTCTAACGATATGTTGTTTTCATTTATTTTTATTATTTTTAATTTATTTACTCATATAGTTATTGTATTTTATTATGGTTGTTGCACTACATATTGAGGTTATTGTACTGTAAGTGTCAAACTTGTTTATACTCATCTTGCGGCCTTTCCTCCAACTTTCTCTTGCTCTGCAGTTCTGGCCGTGCATTTTTTTTATACATATATGAAATTATTTATATATATACCTTTTCATTTTCTTTTCCTACCACAAGATGGCAGTCGTCTCCATATACCAGGCATACGTTTGTCTTAGGGCGTCCCTTAGTTAAAATGGTGACGTCTGAGAGTTCTAGTCCAGCCCTTCCGCTTTTTGCCCTCATTCAAGATGGAGGTACGGCGGTATTTAAGGGCATGCGTGATATCGTGAACGCAGCAGCCAATCCCAGATGACGTCCACTAGTGACGAAACGCGTAGGGTGTGGCCTGCGTTCCCGACGACATTACGTTTCTCTATACGGAGACCCAGCGAAACGGCAGACAAACTGAGCGGAGGAGACCTGGAGGAGATGCCGCGAGATACTGCACTTATATTTTATACACTGCGCATATCTACCATCCATTTGTAAGTGCAATACCACTTTTTTATTAAATAATTTATCGCAGTATACACTATGGAATTCACTCTGTTTTCATTTTCCTGAGATATCATTGAGTGCCTGATCAACTGCTCACAACCAGCTTCAGTTACGAGTCTTTAGGGAGACTTTAATACCATGGGCTTTTATTGACCACCGTGATTGTGGTCACATCTGATGGTAAGGAGACTGCATCATTAGCACTTGGGTGTTCCCCTTGGTGGAAGGAAGTTTGCTTTCTTGTTTTTCCACAAAGTTTTGCTTATCCAAAGAAAGAAGTTCCAGGATCCATGCACCCATTTGTGATTTATGGGACTCACTCACTATATTAGAGCCCTTTCACACTGGAAACGCGTTTTTACCATGATTTTACCACGATTTTACTGCGTTTTACCGTGATTTTACCGCGTTTTTACCGTGATTTTTACACATTTTTACAGCGTTTTCAATTCATTTTAATGGAGAGGGGTGTTTTTGGAGTGTTTTTTTCATCGCTCAAAAGCTGCTCCAAAGATGCTGCTTGCAGGACTTTTCTCAACGCTCCTCCAGCGCAACGCCTCAGTGTGAAAGGGTCCATTGAGATGCATGGGGAGCGTTTTATGAGCAAAATGGGCACAAAAACGCACCAGTGTGAAAGGGCTCTTATAGTAGATTGTTATATTCATTTATGTTTCTATTATTTTATATTCACTTTATTGTAATTATGCACATGTTTTTTTTCCTAAGCATTGGTATTCTTATACTATTGCTCTGATATATGCATGTTATTTATCTTTAACTCTTTATTGGAGTTTTTATAATATAATTTTTTTAGCGCTGTACCTTATATCATAACACGTTTTTAATTTTGTATCCACATTTTTTGGTACTGGCAGCTTTTCTCTAAGTCACTTTGTATGGTTTAGCGCAGTGTTTTTCCATTTTTTTTTTTTTTTTTTTTTTTTAACTATAGTCTCCTCACTGCCTCCATCAGTTATGCTTCCTCTGGAGCCTATGAAAGAGGACCCAACCACTGAAAGTACTGCCTATACCAGTGGTCTCCAAACTGCGGCCCTGGTTGCCTTTATCCGGCCCTTGAGGCATTATTTCTGCCACTGACAATAACATTGGGGCCTAATTCCTGCCACTGACACCAACAATAGGGTACCATTCCTTCCACTGACACCAATGATGAGGCATAATTCCTTCCACTGACAAAAAAAATGGGACACTATGGGACACTATTCCTCCCACTGACACCAACTACAGTATTTCAATCCTAATATAGGGTGACCAGACATCCCCAGTTTCAGGGGACAGTCCCCTGATTAGAATTGCACACCCCCGCTCCGCCGTGCCTACTAGCATAGGGGGGTTGTATTTTTCCCATTATTTTTCCCATTATCTGTGCCCCTTATCATATGCTGGTCGGAGCGGAGGGAATATTTCTTCAGTTTCGGGCGCATGCCCATTCAGCTCCACTCGCATGTTCTTCTGCCTTGGCTCAAATCCTGGCCAGTCTCCTGCCTATCTCCTTGCCTTCCCTGGCATTGTGATCTTCCTCCGCTCCCATCCAGTAGTAGCCGGGGCCCAAAGAGTAAGACTTGAGAGGCTGTGAGGTGGGCGGCAATGGGCAGAGAGTCGCTGATTGTTGCCATTACTAGTAAAGAAAAAATATGTCCCTGGATTTCATTTTAAAAATTATGGTTACCTTATCCTAATACCAATGATCAGGCATTGTTTACTCCCACTGGGCACAGTCTGGCCCCTCTAAAATCTGAAGGACAGTAAACGGGTCCTTTCTTTAGAAAGTTTGGAGACCCCTAGCCTATGCCTATGCCAAAAGTAAACAGACTAAAAGGATTGTCGTGACCACAGCTTCAGGAAAGTAAGATGGGCATTTGGAAAGTTTTCTTTATACCTGCCGTTAGTTAGAGGGGGTGGGATTTGGGCTTTAAAGATGAACTCCAGACATTGACACTTTTTTTTTAACTATATTCATCAATCGCCAATTTGCAAACCCAGATATTACAATATAAAAGTAGCCAGGGGCGGACTGACAACTCATGGGGCCCTCGGACAATTGGAGATTATGGGGCCCCGGGCAATAGGAGATTATGGGGCCCCCGGGCAATAGATTATGGGGCCACACAGTACTGTATACACATACACAGTATACATACACACAGAATACACACACACACATTATACATACACACACTATGGGGTAGATTCAGGTAGGGAGCGCGTAACTCTATGCGGGCGTAGCGTATCCTATTTACGCTATGCCTCCGCAACTTTGACAGGCAAGTGCATTATTCACAAAGCACTTGCTCCGTAAGTTGCGGCGGCGTAGCGTAAATTGGCCGGCGTAAGCCCGCCTAATTCAAATCTGTAAGATGTGGGCGTGTTTTATGCAAAATCATCGTGACCCCACGTAAATGACGCTTTTTACAAACGGCGCATGTGTCGTCCGTGAAAGTATCCCAGTGCGCATGCTCCAAATTAACCCGCAAAAAGCCAATGCTTTCGACGTGAACGTAAATTACGCCCAGCCCTATTCGCGAACGACTTACGCAAACGACGAAAAATTTGACGCTGGCCCGACGTCCATACTTAACATTGGCTGCGCCTCATATAGCAGCGGTAACTTTACGCCGGAAAAAGCCTTACGTAAACGGCGTATCTGTACTGCGACGGCCGGGCGTATGTTCATAAATAGGCGTATCTAGCTGATTTACATATTCTAGGCTCAGTAGATTGCTTTAAGAAAGGCCTGGATTCTTTCCTAAATGTACAGAATATAACTGAGTACTAAGATTTGTAGGTAAAGTTGATCCAGGGTAAATCCGATTGCCTCTCGGGGGATCAGGAAGGAATTTTTTCCCCTGCTGTAGCAAATTGGATCACGCTCTGCTGGGGTTTTTTGCCTTCCTCTGTATCAACTGTGGGTATGGAGTTGGGTGTATGGGATTGTACTGTGTTTTTTATTTTGTTTTTTATTTTTTGTGGTTGAACTGGATGGACTTGTGTCTTTTTTCAACCTGACTAACTATGTAACTATGTAACTATGTAGGCGTAAATCTGCGTACACGCCCCTAGCGGCCAGCGTAAATATGCAGTTAAGATACGACGGCGTAGGAGGCTTACGCTGGTCGTATCTCAGACAAATTCTGGCGTATCTGATTCTTTGAATCAGGCGCCAAGATACGACACCTCACACTCAGAGATACGACGGCGTATCCAGAGATACGCCGTCATATCTCCTACCTGAATCTGGCCCTTAGAAGGTACTGGAGAGGCGGGCAGCTATAATCTTGGGATTTTTAGTCCAAAAGGATGTTGGTAAGGGACATTTCAGAAAAAACACAGATTTTTACATACTGTCCCTGGTTTTACTGAGGCTGGCAACCCTGGTGGGGCCCCCTAGTGGCATGGGGCCCTCGGGCAATGCACGAGTGCCCGAATGGTCAGTCCGCCCCTGAAAGTAGCAGTGACAGAGAACAGAGCTGTGGGAGGAATCCTGCCACAACAGGCTTCCTGTTGAAGACTATAGGAGTGGGTGTGGACAAGACCGGTCAATGCTACTCTCTCTGCTTGTGCTTGAAGACTGGTCTTGTCAACACCCCCTGCTGTAGCTTTCTGTAGTGGGTGAGCCTGCTGGGTTTCTTTATAATAAATGAAAACTGTCACACTGGATAATTGGACAGATCAGGAAGTAGTAGGCAAAACACACCAAGATCCAAGATTACATATGGCTCTTATTTTTGTATGTACAGTACGTATCCCGCAGTTCAGCGGGATTCAGATTCAGGTTGAATCCCTTGTAAATCTGTAAACAATAAGTACAGAAGGGAAAAGCCTTGCAAATATTAGCAGCACGCACAAAAAAGTACATTCTATCCCTTCGTGCTAACATACACCTGCTGCTCACACACCCCCTTCAGTACATGAGAAGTGATAAGCGCTGTATTCATTCTGAGAAGTCTTGTGACTAATGTTTTTTCTTAGCACGCTGCAGCTGTTATTAGTACAGGGAAAAGTGAAGAAGGGAGGGAGAGGGGACTTAGAATCAACAGGAGGATAAACATGCAGAGGAGGCAGACAACATTTCCTGAAGCCTTTCCATTATGCAGCACGCCCACCATTAAAGTACATAGAAAAGTACATAGAGTCCTTTCCCCGATCACCCTACCCTTTATTACCAGAACAGGCAGTGGGTCGTGTTCTCACTATCCACGCACGTGGATCCCTCCCACATCGCCCTCCTCTGCTCACACCCTCTCCTCTGACTGTGCGTGACTGACTACCCACTCCTTCCTGCCTCTTAATGCAAACAATGAAACAGCAGAAATACACAAGGCTCTGGGTCATTCTTTTTCCGGAAAATGAACAGCAGGCTATTTTTGCAAAGGGCATACTAAGCAACAGGCATAGCATTTCTCGGTAACTGTCACGTCACTGAAAGGAGGAAGTGTACTTTAAATTTGTGTCTAGATGTCCAGTTTTCCTCTAGATGATGAAATGTATTGTGCTGTTATTCTCCAAGAAAGTACAGAGACACACTGTACTGTTGGCTCTGGAAATCAATCAATGTTCATGGAACACAGCAGAAATTGGATGGGAACATGCAGATTATGTGCGCTCTGATCAAAAGCTCATTGAGTCAGGAGAGAAAGTCAAAAACGGTGTATACTATTAGGCATTTTTAAGTTCGGGGCCTGTCAAAGCCTGCACTGGGAATATTACCTGTATTGATCTACTTCGAACTGTCTGCCTCAAAGTAATCAATCGCATTCAAATGTTCATTCTTTATCTGTTATTTTCCAGGTTAGGTTATAATTTGATTGGTAGACCCAGAACAACTCAGTTTTCAATTATGATTCTTTCATATATAAGGAATATTTCTATCATTCACTGTGTTGTGATATTTAGAAATTCCTAAATATTCATGGTATTATACATTGCTACATATGAGAATTTTAACACGGAATGATTGTAAAACTATAGAGCAAATCGGGTTTAGGCCGGATTCACACTTGTGCGGTGTGAATTTCAGCTCTCTTATCTCTGCAGAGAGATAAGAGAACTGTCCAGCAGATCAGCTCCGTTTTAGATGCAAATTTGGAGACCTGGAAGAGGGGAAGTGAGTAGAATGAGAGAAATCCTGAAGAGAAATGAACACATCTGCGAATCAGATGCGTGCCCATAGAAGATAATGGGCTTGAATCCGCACCTGAGCCGCACTGCAATGCCTAGAAAACGCACGCGTTTTTTCGGCAATGCGCAGTGCGAATGCATCGCACATGTGTGAACCAGCCTCGTTGAAATTAATGTATTTAGAAATGTTCTGCGAATGCGGTTTAAGCCGTTATTAATTCGCATAGGTGTGAACTCGGCCTTAATGTTTTAAAATTTAAAGTTATGCACTCTAGGGCTAAAAACATGTTGCACACATCATGCATACCAGAAGGAGAATAGCTAGGGGAGTGATTTGTTGAGAAGGATCTGGGTGTTTTTTGGTAGATCATAGCCTTAAAGTATAACTAAAGACAATACTTTTTTTTTGTTTTGGATAGAGTTGACATGGATTAGAACCCCTGTTAGTTTTTATTGTTGTCTGTGCCCCCGTTGGGGAGATTCAACCTCTATATGTGTCCTGTTTACCATTATCATTGAAAGTGAAAGTAAACAAAAATCCCAAATTTGTCCCAGAAAAGTAATGGGGACATTAGTTCTAGTTCCCAAGGAATTTCCTTCATTTGCAGGGATTTCCTCTAACTTCCTGTGTGATTATGGGACAGGAAGTTAAGGTAAATCTTCGCAATTGTACACAGATTGCAAAAAAAAACAAAGTTTAGAAATCTCTTTTACTCTATCCAAAATAAAGATTTTTTTTTGCCCATAGTTCCACTTTAATACTAGTGTAGCGCCCCCTTACTTTCAGTATGGGCACTACACTAAAGTTAGTGGGGAATGGGAGAGTTACTTTGCTCCCATTCTGAATTTGTTAAAATTGGGACTTCTGTCACTCCAGAAACGTCCACTGGGTCAGTCTGTGCTCCAGGGATGCAATACCATCCCTGGCCGGCAGTTGCCGCCCGAGGGGTTCTGGCAGAGCAACTTTCCCCAGCAGCCAATCAGAGAAGTTTCTCCCTCACAAGGCATGCTGGGGAGGGGTATATCTGTGACAGGTGTCATGTGCTAACCAAGTTTCGTGGGGTCCTGGTTCTAGGTGCGGCATCCACCTTCAGGGTGCGCGCATCCATGGACCCCGCCAGCGAGGCCCACCAGGCCAAAATTGCAGTCTACATAAACCCTCATCCTGAGGTAAAGAGGGACTCCAGTGACTTACTGGATTCCTGGTTCTATTGAAAGGATCCCAGGCTGGGGGCCGTTCGATTGGGGAGCCGGCTTGAGGGGAACCCAGAGGCAGGTTGTCCAACAGGGCTTGAGCGAGCCAATCGGGATCTAGTGACCGGAATGGTGACAGGTACGTGCTGCTGTCATTCGGTGACCTATGTTACAAACCTACTGGGAGGATTTGCTCAATCTATCCATCTAGCTCATCTAAAAGTAATTGGCCTGTGGCAGAGGCCCTAGAGCCGGGTCTGTGAGAGAGATCTGTTCCTCCCAGTACACATTGGCCACACACCAGTCACACCGTAGCAATGACATCACCGGGCAAACCCTGCCCCTGCAAACCGGTGTCCAGTCACCATAGACACTTCTGCACTCCTGACTGTGTGCTGTGACATCCGTGAAAATGAAAATAAAAATTTGGACCTTGCCATTGTCCGCCATGGCAAGCCCTTACAGGTGCACGGCACATGCCTCTGTGCACGTCACCGAACAAAAAATTACTCAGACTCTGAGCTGCACTCGTGGTGCCATTGTCCTCGGGAGAGTCACTTGCCCTCTCGCGGTCCATGCCTCGTGCCCAGGGTTCTGCTCCGCAGTTGTCGTGGCGATGACTCGGGTGGGGCATCTCGTGGCGGTTCATCCCCTGGGCTGACGCTCCTGGAGATGGTTTGAGATGTTGCCTGCATCCCCTCCAAGGCAATGGCAATGCGGGTCAGCACGCCATTTGTTTCAGCCTGCAACTGCCTCTGACTGGCATTGTGTTGGCGCTGCATGTGCCTGTTCTGGCGTCCCTCGAACTGTATGGCGGCAGTGTTGGCCTGCACGATCACGCCCAGGCTCCTAACCTCCGCCACAATCCCTGCTGCTGTTGCTTGCAGTTCTTCTCTAGTAATGGTGTTACGTTCCTGGGTCGCCTGCATGTCCAATCCCTGGTCCCCAGATGTTTCCGGACCCCCTGCTACCATGTGCTGGTACATGCCATCCAGGGTCTGTGACTGGTCACACGGGCATGTGGCCATGGCTGCACAATTGGCATTGACCTCCTGCAGGCAGTCACAGATGGCCATGGTGTTCGGCCTGCTGGTTGAGGCACTGCTGCTTTGTGGCTGCTGTACCCTGCACAGCCAGCGTGCACTCAGCCTGTGACTTCGCCGAGGACCCCACGAAAGAAGGCTAGGCTGTCAGCCACACGGTGGAGGTCGATGGCAATGTCTGCCATGTGCCGTGTCTGACGGGCCTGTTCCCTCTCGAGCCCTTCTTGGATGGATCCGGCTGCACCCCTGGTCTTGCTCAGGGCCTTCCTGGGAGTTGCAGTTGCCCTAATGGGCATCAATGTCGTTGGGAGGTATGCGACTTCCACCGTCTCGGAGGGTCTGGCGCAGATGGTCTCCTCATCATCAAGGTACAAGCAGTCCTCCTGTTGGATGTCCACTGGCTCCTCCACAGCGACCTCCAATGCACATGTGTGTGCACTCCCCTCCACCGTTGCTGCAGCCACAGCATGTTGAGAAGCTTCGTGGCTTCCCAGGGGGTCAGACTGAGGAACATGTTGGTTGCCTGGCGTGGGTCGTCCAGAGGCAGATGATGGCATAGCTCCCTCCAGCACATCTGTAGATGACACACAGCATTCACATGTTGGTGGACCCATACACTTGTCACATCTTCCCTTGCACCCCCTCACATGCTTCACACCGGATGGGGGATGAAACACACTTACCTCTCCTCAAGTCCTGTTCGCTGGAGTCAAATCCCTCTAGGCCCTCCACCTGCTCATGCTCCAGGCAGCTGGCTATGACCTCCTCTTCAGCTGTCAGCTTTTTTTTTTTACAAGAAAAATTCAGCTGTCAGCTTTAAAGTAGTAGCTGATCCGCCTCCCGTTGCCCTGAGGTGCCTCTTCATCTTTGCCAGCTTTTCCCTGACACGACAACGCATGTCATTTATTTTTTTCTGGACCTCCTTCCATGTCCTGGTTTCGTGGCCGAGGGTGTTCAGCTCCAGGGTCACCTTCTGCAAGATTTCCAGTTTCCTGGCCTTGCTTGTTCTCCCGCTCTGTGCTCCATGGAGGTACAGTAGGTGTCATACTTGGCAATGGCCGTGGTCAGGATCGCCCTCTCATCCACGGAGAAGTTTTTCTTCATCTTCTCCTTCTCAATGTCACTGTCTGACATTATGGCCCAGATTCAAAAAGCACGTCTGCACCAGGGAACACGTCTGCACCAGGGAACACAAGCTGGCGTACTTTTGCGTCGGACTTGCGTCTGGCTGGGCGTACGTTATGTATGCGGTGATCCGGCGTAGCTTAGGCGGTTGTGCCAGCATTGTTGTGAGCAGGCGCAGGGGGGTCCTGTGCATGCGTCCACGTCACGGCGCACGCGCAGTTCGTGATACGCCGGGCGTAAAACACTGTGCCACGCCGACATACATCATTTGCATGGGGTCACGCCTCATTTGCATGGGTTCACGCCCACTTCCACCTATGCCGACGTGCGCCTTCGAAACCCACGCCACTCTGGCGCAGTTTTGGGAGCACTGGCTTGCTGAATGCAATGCTTGCCTCTCTGCGCTGCGTTGGCGTAGCGTACAATGTTTGCTCTACGGCAGCGTAATGTGCACCTTGCTCTCTGTGAATCTGGGCCAATGAGTGTATAAATACGTATAAATACGTAAGTGATCCTTATAGTAAACTTGGTGGAAAAGTTTACATTTGCCAAAAAGCACACTGTGATGTCTCATATGGTTATAGTAGCATAGTATGCTAAACCTTCCTTCCAGCCAGGGCTTACTTTCAGTTCAAAGAATGTAGGCCAAATCTGCATTCAAAAGAAGCCTTCTTAAATATTCTGCAGTCTGTAATGGCTCTATTCTGAGTTATTGAAGCTACTCTTCCATTCCCTTTTGCGGTGTCAACATAAAGTGCAGCTTTCTCTGCAAAGTTTATCAACATTACCTGTATTCCAGGAGGCTTCCTGTCCACTTGCATGCTGACCAAACGTATGTTTCAGTGGGAATATACGTGCATCCCCATTGGTTGAGCTCTTTTAACAAGGGCAACTTGCCCCGCTCTCAAGCCAGGAAACCCCACATTGGCGAGTTTATCAAAAACCCTTGGGTGCAACACTTTTCTATTTTTCAGTTTTAGCAGTGTTACCCTGATAGGAATGCAGACTCGGACTCAACACACCATGGTTCGCCCGAGTTCCAACATGGGCCTGAACTGGTAACGCCACCTACAGGCAACAAGGGAAAACTTCTACCGAGCACAACCACAGCCAGAACAGAGGCAAATTTATACAGAATTAACAGTCTGAGCCCAACTATGGCTTAGACGCCCACTAAATTTATAGTAGCGCCCTTGTCATTGGGAGCACGGCACTACACCCGCTTTGTTTTTGTCCTTGTTTGTACCAACCTCACTTGAACTCCTTCTGCCCTGACTTTGGAGATCCCTGTTTGTTCACCTCTCTACCATTGACACATGACTCTGATTACCTATGAATCCGCTGAGCACAATCCTTCTGCCCTGTCCCCTGGCAATGTCTTTGGTTGATTGATTATGACCCCCTCTAGCTTATTCACTATTGTCTTTGAAACTCCTGGATCAGTTGTGCTGCCCATTTTAATCCCTGAATTGTATACCACCACCCACCTTATAGGCAGCCAACCTGGCCAGGCACTGTAATCTGCCGCCTAAATTCCTGAGGGTACCACAGTACCAATGCATAAATGAACAGTAGGCAGCAGTGGTTAAAGTGCCTCAAGCTTCTAAGCACCTCTTTAATCCTCATTAAACATTTAGGTAGATTCAGAGAGAATGGTGTAAGCTTGCGGCGGCGTAGCTTAGTGTGTTTAGGCTACGCCACCGTAAGTTAGCGAGGCAAGTACTTGATTCTCAAAGTACTTGCCTGCTAAGTTACGGCAGCGTAGCCTAAAGCGGGCGGGCGTAAGGGCGCCTAATTCAAATTTGTCTGAGGGGGCGTGTTTAATGGTAATGAGGCTTGACCCGACGTGATTGACTTTTTCTTCAACTGCGAATGCGCCGGGCGCCTACATTTCCCAGTGTGCATTGCGGCTAAGTACGCCACACGGGCCTATTGATTTCGTCGTGGACGTAAACGACGTAAATCCCTATTCATGGACGACTTACGCAAACTACGTAAAAATTTCGAATTTCGAAGCGGGAACGGCGGCCATACTTTAACATTACTATTCCATTTATTATATGGAATAACTTTAGGCCTGATAATGCCTTACGGAAACGGCATAAATGTACTGCGGCGGCCGGGCGGGCGTACGTTCGTGAATCGGCGTATCTACTAATTTACATATTCTACGCCGACCGCAATGGAAGCGCCACCTATCGGCCAGCCTCAATATTGCAAGCCGTTGTATCTTAGATATGTTTAAGCATATCTCTGTTTGAGAATACACTTAAACATAAGTCGGCGTAGATTCTGAGTTAGCTCGGCTTATCTACTGATAAGCCGGCCTAACTCTTTCTGAATCTACCTAATTGTCTATGAATTAGCAATCTATGGTACTTTATGTAGAGATAATAATGAGTTTCAAAGCCAGGTCTCCATTGCTAGAAATCTCTAAAATATAGCATAATATATTTTTTCCAAACAAGATGTCAGCTACATTTATATATTATCTTCTAATGCTACAGTTTATAGCAATGCCCCTTTTCTCTCCTGACCACAAACATAAACATTAATACTTGTTCTCAGACCTCCTAATAAATTGTGCACATGGGCTGGGTAACGTGAACCTTGAAAGCTTAGTACTAGGTGGGAAGACCGAATGTCTAATATTGGCAGTCAACATGTGTATTTTGGCACACAGTGGATTTAATTTTTAAACTGCAGTTGAAGAAACCCAAACTTCTATATTAACATATCTGTGAGTGCAATTTAAATAGAAAGATAACAGCATTTATATATGATCCAGGTTTAACTACATGTTAATACAGATGGTTAATGCTTATACTACTTTATTATGCATCATTATTTAAAAGATGCACCTTCTATTTTTTTTTTTAAATTACAGAAGTTTAAGTGAAGAAAGATAAAATTGGATGAAAATAAATACACCAAATAATGCAGATATGTAATACCGTAATTAAAACCATTCATAGTATTTTATGAATGCAAATACTGTTAGTAAATATTATTTTATTATTATAATTATTCAGGATTTATATAGCGCCAACAGTTTGTGCAGCACTTTACAACAGGGCAAACAGTACAGTTACAATACAATTCAATACAGGAGGAATCAGCCCTGCTCGTTAGAGCTTACAAAAGAGAGAGTCCAGTGATAGAAGGTAATAACTGTGGGGGATGGAGGAATGTTGTTAGGTGGAGGCAGCACAGGATTTCTCTGAAGAGAAAGGTTTTCAGGGATCGCCTACAAGTGGACAGAGTAGGAGATAGTCGGACATATTGGGGTAGGGAATTCCACAGGATGGGAGAAGCTCAAGAAAAGTCCTGGAGGGGAGCATAGAAGGAGGTGACAAGGGAACTAGAGAGCTTGGGAGGAATGAATGGAACGAATTTGTTGGTATTTTGAGACTAGGTTAGTAACGTAGCGGGGGGGCCGAGTTGTGGATAGCTTAGTAAGTTGTTGATAGTATTTTGAATGTACTTTGTTGGGTGAGTGGCAGTGTTGCCAACCCCCTTAAAGTGAAATTTACTGGCAAGACGTCAAAAAGTACGAACGGCACCAATTTTTTACTGACACTTCAAAAAAGTACCTTGAGAGCCGGTTCACACTGGGGCGGCACGACTTCGGGGGCGACTCGGCAAGGCGTCCTGAAGATGACTTCAGAGGCGACTTGCAAAATGACTTCCCTGAATTCCCAGGCCTTCTGCCTGGGGAGGAAACATGACTTTTGAAGATAGGCCCAAGGCTGGGGCCTGAAGTTTACACTGCCTGGCCAGAGGTGTTTGCCAAGGAGAAGTGAAGCTGAACTCTGGATGAGAGCACTTGGGAGAAATTCGGCTGCTGGAGGTACCAAGAGAAGCTGAAAATAGTTTAGATCTTGTAAAAAGTCTGGTGACTATAATAAATAATAAGTGCTCATACCTAGAAGAATCCAGAATTCTGGTCCAGTTTATTTTTCTTGAATGGCTGTACATAGGGGTTATACTGCCATTCAGCTTGCATTCCTTGCATTAGGGTAAAAAAATGTTTTATGGATTTCTGTCCTCCCCATTTCCTGTGCAAACGGGAAAAGAGGGGAGAAGAGATTCAGTGCTGTGCACGGCTGCATCTCTTTTGCCCTCTCTTGCTCTTCACACAGGGACTCGAACAGCAACAGGAGCCATTGGCTCCTACTCCTGTCAATCAAATGCAGTGAAGAGGAAGTGGGGTGGGACTAAGTCCTGCTGTGTGTGTCTAGGGAGCATGGCTCCCTAGAAACACAGCTCGGTAGCAGGCAGACACCGGGTGCCCCCCATAGCAAACAGGTAAAAGAGGAAGAAGTGGAAAAGCCAAGATTGCTGGAGAACCCAAGAAAAAGAGGAGAGGGGCCGCTCTATGCAATTACTATTGCACAGTGCAAGTTAGTATAACAATTTTATTGTTTTTAATTTTTTTTATTTTTATTGACTTTAGTAACACTCTAAAGGTCATTTCTGATAGTATTTTTGAGACTGTGCTGTATTTTTAGGGTATCCTATGGCCCCAACCTTCTTTCCCTAAAATTTATTAGCCTGAATAATCTCTCTTAACTGTTCTAAAGTGACAGGTACCAAGCTCAGAAGCAAGTTATGAGACGGGAGCGCTTGTTCTGGTAAAACTACCGTTCGTAATGGAGTAAGCACATTCATCACGCTGTAACAGACAGAAAATCGCAAATCGTCTTTTACTAACACAAAATCAGCTAAAGCAGCCCAAAGGGTGGCGCCATCTGAATGAAACTTCCCCTTTATAGTGCCGTCGCACATGTTGTATGTCACCACGCTTTGCTAGAGCATTTTTTTTTCACTTTTCACGATCGTGTGTAGGCAAGGCCATTTTAATGATCAAGTTGGAAAAACTTTGTTTTTTCTAGAGCCTGAAAAACGTAGTTTTTTACAACCCGAAAAATTATCGTGTGTACGCGGCATTACACCGGATTTGTGACAAATTTTTGCTTGAAAATGCCTAAAATACAATTCTCTTTCAGTGAAAATGCTAATTCGAACCCCCTTAACACACACACACACACACACTCTGGTGCTCTGTACTGACATGGATAAGAACAGCTACATATTACAAGTTTTCTCACACAAACACGTATTGCCGGGAAGGAGAAGGGTGTGTCAGACCAGATCTATTACTCAGTTCTGATTACTGGGTGCACTGGGTCTAACCTTGGTGCCTTTTGGACTACACCATTATAAAAAGACACACTAGGGAATAACTGTAACAGGAAACAGTGGGTAAAAATATAAAGATGAAGGTTTTTTGTTTATTGTGCATCTGACTGGATATCTATTTAGGTAACGTCATTTGGGCGTTAAAGAAAATGTCCTAAAACAGAAACAACCAATATAAAATTCTGCTATGTTAAAGAGCCTGCCTGGTTAAGGAGATTGCCAGGTTAGAGACTGCCATGTTACATAGACTGATATGTTGCAGAGACTGCCCTATTAGGTTTTTCAATCTTAAAAAGGCAGTTCTACTTAAGATACCGCCAACTGCCATTCAAAGAAGTGTCTGAACAGTTGCAAGAAAATATATCATCTTTTCGCTCAGGAGAAATGATAATGTATTCCATACAATCCAGAGCAATAGGGGACACATAAGAACATTTCTCTATGTTCAGTGTCAAGCAGCAGGTGCTCTCTGCATCCAGTGGCATTGGTAAAGTGCTACACTCTGTAACCAATAGGCAGCCTTTCAACTGACCCTACTGGAATCAGATCTTGAAACAGTGGGCATGTACATAGATGACACTATTTTTTACCTGAAGAAATCAGGGCCTTCCCTTGTTTCCGCTCCTAATGGTATCAATCAACTGGGTGCCCATTCTGGTCTACAAATCAACTGGGATAAATCCCAAATCCTCACTTTCCACCATTCGAAGTTCAGACCCATCTTCCCCTAGCCCGGATGGCCTCATTTCAATATCTCAGGGTGCATATCTCCCCATCTCTCAAGGATTATGTCCCATTGACTACTGACCCCCTGTTTACATTAATTAGGCAGAAAACTAAATTTAGGGTGAAACTTACCCTAGGAGTCATGGGCAGATACAATTTAATTAAAATTATTCTATTACCCAAAATATTGTATATCCTTTGGAAATGCCCTGTTTATTTTCCCCTGAAACTATTTAAGACCATAGACTCTATTCTAAACACTTTCGTCTGGAGCAATGGTGGGCACAAATTACATTGGTTAATTCTAAAAAATCTGACTGCTATGGGGGACGCAGCCTTACCCAACTTCAATCTATGCTACCTTGTGGCCCAGCAATCTCATATATATATATATATATATCACTTAAAAAAAAACATCTAGGAATCAGATCTTAGCCCCCATTCATATCGGTGCTGCTTTAAAATTGTGCTACTTCAGCGTGATTATTATTATATGTGGAATCATGAATATAAATTAACAATCATCAAAACTGGGTCACCGGAAGCCATAGCATTCTGTAACATGTCAACTTTCATTTTCTAAATTGTACAAGAATATTTCCATACTATGGGCCAGATTCAGGTAGCTCGTCGTATCGTTGAGCGGGCGTAGCGCATCTCGTATGCGCTACGCCCACGTAACTCTGAGAGGCAAGAGCAGTATTCACAAAGCACTCGCTCCCTACGTTACGGCGGCGTAGCGTAAATGGGCCGGCGTAAGCCCGCCTAATTCAAATTTGGAAGGTAGTAGGCGTGTTGTATTAAAATTAACCGTGACCCCATGTAAATGAATGGCCGAAAGGACAACGCATTCGCGCACATGCTCAGAATCACGTTGCATATACTCCCTAAGAAACGACGGCTCAATGCGTACGACGTGAACGTAACCTACGCCCAGCCTCATTCACGTAAGACTTATGCAAACGACGTAAAATCCGACGACTGTTCCGACGTCCATACCCTAACATGACTTACCCCTGCTTTATGAGGGATAACTATACGCCGGACGTACGCCTTACGTAGACGGTGTAGCTTACTGCGACGGGCGCAAGTGCGTTCGTGAATTGGCGTATCTAGGTAATTTACATATTCAACGCGTAATTCAATAGAAGCGCCCCTAGCGGCCAGCGTAAATATGCACCCAAGATACGATGGCGTAGGAGACTTACGTCGGTCGGATGGAGCCAGAATTCAGGCGTATCTGGTTTCAAGAATACGGCGCATACCGTGTTTCCCCGAAAATAAGACACCGTCTTATATTTATTTTTCCTCCAGAAATCACACTATGGCTTATTTTCGGGGGATGTCTTATTTTTTTTACCGGCAAGTATGGTACAACAGTATGGTACAACAATCTACATTTATTCAACTATACCCTGGTGTTTGTGTGGGGTGAGAGACTGTTGCTGGCCAGTGCTGGGGAGAAGCTTTACTTCTTCCCCTGAGTACAGAGCGTCCTTCTCCTCACTTCACTGAGGAGACTTTTTACTTTCACTTTCACCTGACAGGGGGAGACGACCTTACCGTATTTATGGGGCTGCCGACACCTCTCCGGTCACTTAGAGATACGGTGGAGCAGATAAGAAGGGCTGCACGACTTCTTTACAGCTCCTGAGCTCCGCACCAGTACAGTACGCCTATCACGTCTTGTTTTCCCGCCCGCGCCGCTACGCATACGACATGCCATCACTACGTCTTATTTTCGGGGATTCGAAATGCCCTCGCTACGTCTTAATTTCGGGGGGATGTCTTATTTATCGATCTTGCGTCGAAATCCCGCTACGGCTTATTTTCGGAGTACGTCTTATTTTCGAGGAAACACGGTAGATACGACGGCGCATCCTAGAACTCACGCGGCGTATCAACAGATACGTCGGCGTAAGTTCTCTATGAATCTGGCCCTATATCTGTATTTGCTGAGCATTATAAATGTACCTTTCTCAGCATACCAGCCTCATTATTTGTCCATGTGGGACAGTTATTTATTTAGTTATTTTGTGTAATCCACCCTATATCCTTGTCAACCAGATGCCGTCTGTTTGAATCACCCATCAGCTTATTCTTTCCATAACTCCATAGGCCAGATTTCTGCACTGGATTTCCTAGCTCTGCCAATCTCTCGTATCTGTTTTAAAGCAATTTCACACTCACAACTTGAAGTTCCCTTGATTTTATATAAGGTTAGGTGCAGAATAAGGAGTGATTCTGCCCTACATGGCTTCATCATTTTAAAGGAAAACATGCAAAGCTGGGAACTGAACACTAAAGTCTCTGTAATGACAAGGGCCTGCGTTGACAGGTTTTTGATTGCTTCAAGCAGGTTTTGCATCCCCAAAAAGTCTACGGAAATGCAAATACCACTAGAAGCAGTTTAAAAGGAGGTCAAATGCACTTGTCAAAGTATCCTTGTTTTGTTATAGGCCCTGGATCTGGTTTGTTTGTACAGGACAAAATATCATAACAAAATACTGTAATCCCTTCCAGAAGCACTATGAAAAGCTGTTTAGCTCACCGTCATGGGGATCAGGATGGTTGCCTCCCACCTACAGGATCCCCTTGGTGGCAAGCTAGCCAGGAGGGACCAAGAGCATATTTTCCTGGGCAACAAGCAGAAGCCATCTCTGGAGGGGTTTCTTGTGTTAGGAGTTGCAGATTAAAATTACAATTAAATGGCTGAAAGATTATTATTGGAAAAGCTACACACATTGTTCTGTTTCTGTTCATTTCTATGGCAGTAACATTATCCTTTAAATTGTACACACTAACAATATGTTTCTCTTATTTGCTCCCTTTTGGTTGAAATTTTAGTATATCTGTTCCACAAATGCAAAAAAAAACCTGTTCATTCAGCCATAAATGTTGTTAGCTGATAACTTCCTTCTGCGTTCTATTAGATATCATTGTTCCCACCTACCTACCGTATGTAGTCCTAACATCGTGCTATGTAGTCCCGACACACTCCCTGTCCTAAGGTGACAATGTTGCAAAACTATTGCAACCACCGCATCTAAATACCAGTAAGCTGCAATACTATCAATTTTTGTTACTAGTTTTAGATGCTTTAAGACCTTTATGAAACCACTCCTTCTTCTCTAAATCTCATTGAAAATGAGGTTTAATTGGTAACTGAAAAAGTTCAGTTCCCCTAAATAAATACAAATCAGCTATTAGGGTGCATTGGAAGAGGACAGGCACAGATAAAGTACATTAATCTCCTATCTCTTAGGTAGGGATGAGCCAAACCCCCCCCCCCCCTTCGGTTCTCAGCAGAACATGCGAACAGGCAAAAAATTTGTTCGAACACGTGAACACCGTTAAAGTCTATGGGAAACTAACATGAAAAATCAAAAGTGCTAATTTTAAAGGTTAATATGCAAGTTATTGTCATAAAAAGTGTTTGGGGACCTGGGTCCTGCCCCAGGGGACATGTATCAATGCAAAAACAAGTTTTAAAAACAGCAGTTTTTTTCGGGGGGCAGTGATTTTAATAATGCCAAAAGTGAAGCAATAAAAGTATGGGGGTGTCTATAGTATGCCTGTTAAGTAGCGCATGTTTCCCGTGTTTATAACAGTCCCTGCACAGAATGACATTTCAAAAGGAAATCCCACGTTGCTTCAGAGGGGGGCAGGGTCACCCGTACATGTCACTGGGTAACCCCGTCCTTTCCCCATTGCGTCAGAGGGGGCGGGGTCACCCGCACACTGACGGGTGGCCCCGCCCTCAGCTATATAAGAGCTGTCAGGCTGGAGCGCATTCGTCGGGTGCCTCCTGTGGAGGCAGGATAGTGTCAGAGGTGTATCCTATGTATTACATCGCTGGAATTTTTTTATTTTTAATAAATAACTTGTCCCAAGTTGTGTACTGTGTTTTTTTTTACATTTTTTAAATTTTTTCCAGATTCCGTTTAGCCCCCCACCCACAGACCCCCACAACCACCAGACAAGGGTTGTGTGGATGAGGCCCTTGTCCCAATCAACATGGGGACATCCTCATCCCATGTTGAGGGCATGTGGCCTGGTACGGTTCAGGAGGGGGGGCACTCTCTCGTCCCCCCTCTTTTATTTCGGCCAACCAGGTTGCATGCTTGGATAAGGGTCTGGTATGGATTTTGAGGGTGACCCCTTTGCCATTTTTTTTATTTGGCGCAGTGTTTCCCTTAATATCCATACCAGACCTGAAGGGCCTGATATGGAATTTGGGGGGACCCCCACACATTTTTTTCTTCTATTTAATAAAGAACTTGTCCCAAGCTGTGTACTGGGGGGAACCCCATGCCATTTTTTTTGAGCGTTGGATTCCCCTTAAAATCCATACCAGACCCTTATCCGAGCATGCAAAAATGTAAAAAATTTTAAAAACCACAGTACACAGCTTGGGACAAGGGATATGGATTTTGAGGTGGACCCCTACGCCATTTTTTTTTCATTTCATTTGTCACAGGGTTCCCCTTAACCTGAAGGGCCTGATATGGAATTTGGGGGGACTCCCACACATTTTTTTTATTTTAGTTCGGGGTTCCCCCTAATATTTATACCAGACCCTGTTGCAAATTAAATGAAAGAAAAATGGTGTATGGGGTCCACCTCAAAATCCATATCCCTTGTCCCAATGTTCGAGTCGAACTTAAAGCTCATCCCTACTCTGGTAAATATACAACAAATACATAACACATTAAAAAAATTGCTTATATAATACTTAAGTGCTACCCAAGGTAAAATGTAAATGGATTCAAGCCAGTCTCTTATAAACTGCTATTATAAAGTTCCATAAAGTCCCAAAATTAACATTTGCAGCCTCCACTCTTCTCCATCATAATGTTCATAAAAAGTTCCCAAAGTGTATAAGTCACTCCACTTCTTCACCAGTAGTGTGCAAAACCTCCACCTCCTTTATGCACTTACAAGATGGCTGAAATACAGTGGCATGTATAGTAACTAATCCTGTCTCATCAGGTAATCCTCATGCAGCAGCATCGATCTCCTAAGTGGGAAAGCTCACACCATGGAGCCCAGAGATTGAGTATATAGTGCAGTAATTTATTGCAAGTAAAAATGGCCACAACATATAAAATACCACATGTAATAAAGTACAACAAACAATCCAGACTTATTCTGACTTATTCTGAGGGCCGCTGATCCGGCTTGCGGAAATGGCAATTTGACCTCAGCATGTAAAGGCCCCTCCCAACTTATTTCATGGTGGATCCCCTGAGCATGTGCATGCACATGAAATGTGTTGGGTTGAGCCTTTATGTGCTGACATCATCACTAGGCCTTTGTTCTTGTTTATGCAATCTGGACAGATTATGGCTTTACGAGGAGCCAGCAGGGTGCTTAACATAGCTTTCTGAAAACATCACAGCTCCCTGCCTCAGTACTCCTACCAAGGGCCCTCAGTCCTGATGCAAGCAGTAGGCTGGTTCTTGAGAGGAGTTATGCAAATATGGGGGCAGCACAGTGGCTAAGTGGTTAGCGTCTCTGCCTGGTGGCACTAGGGCCATTGGTTCGAGTCCCAGCCATGATTGGAGTTTACATGTTGCCTGTTCCCTGTGCCTGCTTAGGTTTCCTCTGGTTTATTCCCACACTCCAAATACATGTTGGTAGGTTCATTGGCTCTAGTACGTGTAAGTATGAATGTGAGTTAGGGATCTTAGATCATAAGCCCCTTTGAGGTCAAGGACTGACGTGAATGTACAATATACACTATACTGTCAAAAGTATTGGGACACCTGCCTTTACACGCACATGATCTTTAATGGCATCCATGTTTTAGTTTGTAGGGTTCAATATTGGGTTGGCCCACCCTTTGCAGCTATAACAGCTTCAACCCTTCTGGGAAGGCTGTCCACAAGGTTTAGGAGTGTGTCTATGGGAATGTTTGACCATTCTACCAGAAGTGCATTTGTGAGGTCAGGCACTGATGTGAACCAGAAAGCCTGGCTCACATTCTTTGCTCTAATTCATCCCAAAGGTGTTCTATTGGGTTAAGGTCAGGGCTCTGTGAAGGCCAGTCAAGTTCCTCCATCCCAAACTCACTCATCCATGTCTTTATGAACCTTGCTCAGTGCACTGGTCCACTGGGGACCTCCGTGCAGTATTCTGGTTGGGCTTGGGGCCACACCGTACCTCCAAACGCGCCACCTCCTGCAGTGATGATTTTGTCTCTGTTTGAACAATTGCACTTTCATGCATTGCACCATTCATCTTATGTTGGTAGGTGCTTTCTGAACATGGGAGTGGTAATTCAATATGCTGGTTATTGTATGTCTATATCACAACATTTTTTTTTTCTTCCTACTTATTAGACAAGTTATTGAATGTAGATTCTCCTGAAACGCATTGGGTATCGAAGATTTTCTTGCATTCATGGAGAATAACAAACAATATATGTACAACATGTTTTGTAATGTTTGCCACGATTTTGCTATTTGCTCTTGCTCTGTTTTATAGATCATCACATGTGTGATTGATCATATTTTAGATGTCTCAATAAATATTGGTTTTACATAATTGTGGTAGGGCTGTTGCCATTTAAAATCCCACCCTGGGGGGAATCCCCACATTTCTATTATTTAGGGATGTGGCAAACACCTACCATGTTTTGATATAGTGGAAACATTTATGTAGCGCCTGGGTACTTTATGGTACCGGTGCTAGTTAAATTTAAGGGAGATCAGAGTGTATTTAAACTCTGATCCAAACTGTTAAGTGCAAAACAGGGTCTCTGTCTCATCTTGGCTGTGCTGTAGACTATTCTGTTGCATTGGGGTGTTCTTCCAACCCTGGTGCTGCAGCTGGCAGCAGTGTAGTCAAGGTTTGGGTGCTCTTTCCCAGTGGCCAATATGGAGGGTTTGGCCTCGCTGTGCATGCTGGGAGGGGTATTTATGAGGCAGACGCCATTAGTTCTGGGTCTTCTTCTTCGAGTGTGGCGCCCACATTTAGGGTGCCCACATCACGGCGCCCCGGCGATATGGCCTACCTGGCCGGGGTGTGCGTGCCACGCGGTGTTCCTGGTTCCGAGACCATGCTGACCCGGAGCATCTGAACAGCGACGAGAACCCAGCAGCGACTGGGTTCCCACCTTTGAGGATCCCAAGCTGTATTGCTGTTCGGTGGGGAGTCCGTCTGAGGAGCGCCATTGAGAGGCTGGTGATCCAATAGGGCCTCGGCAAACCACCAGGGATCAAGGTAGCCGGACACTGAAGGATTGATCACCTGTCAGTCGGTACCTGTTTATCTAAGGAGGATTGCCTCCATAACTACAAGTCAGAGAGGGCCTGTGGCAGAGGTGTCTCCCTGAAGTTCACCAAGGAGGGTCTGTGACAGAGACTTTTCCTCAAGTTCAAGTTCACCAAGGAGGGTCTGTGGCAGAGACTTTATCCTACAAATGTTCGAGTGATACTCCGGCTGCCAGGTCAGTGAGAGTGGCGCAGAGAAGTGTTACGCTTGGGAGCAGGACTCTTTCCCTATTATCATGCTTGAATCTGCTGGTCTCCTTTTCTTCTTCAACTTTACTTTCCTCACCACAAGTTTATTGTTTTTACCCGACTGGGTAATAAAGAGCACAGCAAAGAGCACCTGTTGCGGACATTCCTTTTACTTCTACCAAATGCAATACGCATCATTCACCCCTAGGAATTCGGGGGAGCCATGAGGTAAATGTGCCACCCAAAATAACCAGCAGCTCCTCTGGGGGTAGTGTTACATTTAAAATAAAAAATAATAAAATGATCCAAATCATTTGGTGGAGGGAGGATTATGGTGTGGGTTTGTCTTTCAGGGGTTGGGCTTGGCCCCTTAGTTCCAGTGAAGAGAGCTCTTAAAGTGGAGTTCCACCCATAAAAATAACATTACATCAGTAGTTTTAAAAAAATGTCATTAGTCCTTTACGAATTTATTTTTTATTTTTAGATGTCTTCAAAGTGTTGTTGCTAGGCAAAATAGTTAATCTTCCCACTTCCTGCACCTAGGTGCTTAATGAACCACACAGACTCCTGTGAATGTAGTGGGTGTAACTTTCCAGGAGTCTGTGCACTCCCCAGTCTCAAAGAATCATGTGACTTGGACAGCACAGGTGCTGAAACCTGATATGACACTGCTTGTGCAGCACTGAGCATGTGCGAGATCTGCAAGGCTGAAATCCAGGAAGTCATACAGTCTGGCTTCATGATGCCCACACTTAAGATGGCCCCAGTCAATTTCTATTTTATAAAGTGTCTAAATGCTGTAACAACCTAACAAAACGGACCTTAGTTTACAGACTAACTTTACTAGAATACATTAAGCTTGTGTATTACAGGGGTATTTATATTTAAAAAGTGAAATTGTGGCCGGAACTCCGCTTTAAGGTGGCAGCATACCAAGACATTTTGGACAATTTCATGCTCCAAACTTTGTGGGAACAGTTTAGGGATGGCACCTTCCTGTTCCAACATGACTGCACACAAGTGCACAAAGCAAGGTCCATAAAGACATGGATGAGCAAGTTTAGGGTGGAGGGACTTGACAAAGGCTAGGGAGGAAAATGCTTGATGATGCTGGATTATGTCCTCCAGACAGAAAACGAGGTTGACCCTGACTTGCTGCAGCTTCTAATGCACATTGTGAGAAGCTCACAGTGTGCACTGAAATCAGGGTAAACAGTACCACTGTATAGAACAGAAGGTAAGGTTGGAGTTAATAATATGCTCAAACATAGGGATAACACTAAAAAGTATACCTCTGATTAGAGGCTAATAATATTCTGTTTCAGACATGTGTGCTTGAATAGAGAAAACTGTAGCAAACAGAATCCCAGACCTGCAAACTAGTTTGACAAAGTAATTATGAACGTCAGCGCATTTAACCATTCCAGTCCTGTTGAGTTAAAACACTCCTTGGTTACAGTGTTATTGTTTTAAAAAAAAAGCCAAGCAGAGAATATTATTTTTTATAGCTAGGGAGAGAATGACTCTATAAAAAAATGATGACTTCCCCTGAAAATGGAAGCTAATAAAGAGCTTTGCACTAAGCTTATTATTCTGGCAAGGGGGAAGACGTTATCCTTTTTTTGTGAAAATATTTTTGCAGCAGTTTTTACCTGCATGCGAGAAGCCCCGTCGATAAGGTGCCATAAACTAGCCCTACCTAGTGCTTGGGCATTTATCTCAAAGCAAATCAGTAGGTGGCACACTGCTGCATGAAGAATGTTCTTTGTGTCTGACTCGAGAAATCCATTCTAACATCCCTTACTAATCAGCAGCTGCAGAGGCTGCTTCCATTTTTATCTGGAGCTCTTTTCAGCACCTCCTCCAGCTCACATCATCATCCTCATCCTCAGCTTCTCACTTGGCTTTCATGAAATATCCCAGCAGAATCTAAAGAAGGCAAATGCTGGAGAGACAGCTAGCGTTTTGCCACTTTGGCTGGCAGCCATGTGTTTACTCCAGTTAACGTCTGTTGTCATTAAACAGAACTGGGCATGACCCCTCATTTTTCTTCTGTATTTTCTGCTAGCTTGCCCCCCCCCCCCCCTGCACCCATGATATTTTATGCAGACATCGTCTTTTTAATTTTATGCAGAGATTTTACGTGCAATAATCCTACTTCAGCAGTGAATAAATTATCATCGCTACCGTTTATGCGGAAGACATTCATCGTGTTTTAACGGAACGGTACGACCATTAAGGTCACCACGGTCAAGGCAGTACAAGGGGGGCCATTAAGCCCCCCTGTGTTTTTTTTTTGTTATGAAATAGAAATTTGAACTTGAAAAACTGTTTTGATTGCCAAACATAACGTAAATAGGCATCATGAAACTGACAGTTGAACTGAGTGATCTGTAATAACAAAAAAGGCGATCTCATGAAACAAAGGCTTTTTCTTTTTTTTATGATCACATTGTCAGCTCCCCGATTTTGTCCCTGTACAGTTTAGGGCGGGATGCAGTTTGAAATCCAGGGCAGTGTGTTCATGTGCAGCAGCGAACTGCATGTTCCAGCAGAGGGGATTTCTGAGAACTGAATCTGTGTCCTCAGATGAACTTCCCTGCTGCTTGCTGCGGTACAATTTCTTAAAGCGGCGCTGTCACAGCTCATCTTGTAAACAAGGCATGTTCTCAATGAGACATCAGACACACTTTTTTTTTCTTTTTTTTCTGATGAATCAGGAAAGTTCATGGGAATTCTTTTAATGCAGGCACAGATGCAAGAGGAGAAGCAGACTGTTTTATAAATAATATTTAAAATATGCAGTTGCATGGTTTTGTGCAAGACTGGGGAAGCCGAGAGGCTGCAAACAGTTAATCGGGGGGGAAAAGCACGTCTACTCATGTCGCCTGAGCTGACTTTATCCAGTTTTTAATTATATGCATAAGAAATAAGCTAAATTTAGTATTTCCTTCAGGCTTTTTTTTTTTTCTGAGGATCCTTTTTGGTCACTCAGCAAAAGCTCCCTATCCTATTATTGCAATGTAAATTCAGAGACCATCAGCTGGGAGAAGGGTAACAAAACATGGTATTGTTCTCTATCACAGAGGGTTGTGGTGCTAGAACCACAATACTTTTTGTTAAAAGGCAAATGAGCTTTAGAATATTGTAACAATAGAGGGTACTAAAAGATAGTGAAAAGGAAAAGATGGCGTTGCCCACAGTGATCAAATATTTTAACACGTTTGCTACATTCTGTTTCAGAATGATTGTTATAAAGCGCTGCGAAAACTGTTCTCGCTATATAAATCCTGCATTATAATAAAAAAGTCATGATTGTAAGATTTGATGACTACATACTTAGTTCACAGCCATTTTCTTTCCCTCTGATTTAAATTTTATTAATGGCCTTACAGTAAAGATGCCTATTGACCTTTAAGGTGCCTTATACATGTTGAATCCAACCATCAAACATTTTCAAAGTGGCTTTTCCTATTTCTGTGCTTTATCGATAGGAGGGCTCAGATGACCTATCCCCCATCTTCTTCGAAGTTCAGTTAACTACAGTGGCGGCCAGTCCCCCCCATCCATGCATCTGGCGCCCTAATCTACATGCGGGGCACCGGACGCATGGATTCCAATGTTTTTTTTTTGAGCATGTGATTAGAGCCTGACGCTCTAATAGGCTTCAAAAAATTGTGGGCTCGGGGCACTGAGCCCACCCAGTTGATGAATGTTCGCTATTGTCACACTGATTTTCCTCCTAGCCAATCAGGAAGTGGGTCCTGAGACCCGTTTTCTGATTGGCCGGAAGGAGAAGCGATCCTATTGGCCTAGGAGGAGGAGGGAGGAGATGCAGGGCCAGAGGAAACGTACGGCTAGAGGTGACGCAGGGGATGTCTGACCGACCCAACAGCCGCCACTGTCTCCAGGGATGGTTTGAACGCAGCGGCTCAGTCACATCCAGCACTCCCCGGCTTGGACAGGGGAGGAAAGGAGATCGGAGTGTCATCCCAGGCAGGACATCTGCCTCTTAAGGTAAGGAGGCCTTCCCACCCATCCATCTTCTGTGGGGAGGGTTCAATCATCTAAAGTACTGCTTCAACCTACCAAACACTGACATTCTTGGATGCCACCTATGGTTTGTTTAGGGCCCCTAGTTGCAAGTAAGAGCCTTTTCTCTCAGTGAGAGCAAGATGTGTTTGGACTTTCAGCATTAACACAGTTAAGAAGCAGTTTGAAGTCTCCTTCTGCTGTCCCTTTCTCAGGACTTAGGAAGTTTCCAGTTTCTCAAGGTAGAAGGATGCCACCCTCCAGCAGACCTCACCCTGCTCCTCAACAGCATTCTCCCTTTCATGACAGGCTATGCTGCAGTCACCTCTGTGCTTAGCCCTTTCTCCAACACAGATTAAGCCATTTATATTCCTTACATTTACAATCCATATGAAACTTAAAATCTCTTAAATCTAAACCTATTTGGTGCCCATACACACTTTCATCACTGGCCAAAGTAATTCAATAGAAGTAGGGTGAATCTCAACCACTGCCATAATCCTTCCCACGTGTCTTACAATTGTGAAACATCTGCTCCACATGGGCTTCTGGAGACAGAAGCACCCCCTCGGGTCTATAAAAACAACTTCCAAATCCCACATTGTCCCAGATTCTAAAGTACATTATAAACTACCTTATGTGGTATTCTATCAGTTCTTTAGCTGGCAGAGGGGAAAGAATTTCTCCTCAAGCAGTTGTACTGGTACTACTATAGTCGGGCCACAACTGCACTAATTGGTGACTCTGGGCCAGCTGCTTGCTTTATATGGCTTATGGAGCAGATAAGAGTTTACAGATTTCTTCACTGGCATTACCACCAGATCTCCACTGCTGGGCCACCACCCCGGACATCTGTAGAAGCCCATTCCTGCTTCCTTATCCTCTGACAGGTGTGGGCCACTTACACTAAAGGTGATGCACAGCTACAGCAGTTATGATATGATATCCCTTCTGTTATCAAACTGCTCAGTCTAAAGCATAACTAAACCCATCGATTTAACTGTTTTCCAAACCAACTGCAAGGCGTGCCATGAATGGTAACTTACACAGTTGCATGTACAGCAACCATAGCAACTGCAAATCAAACTGAGGCTAAGATGGCAGTTTCCTTGCCTCTAAAGTAGTGGTCTCCAAACTGCGGCCCCTTTCTTGCTTTTATCTGGCTCTTGGGGCAATATTTCATCCTCTTACACCAACAATGGGGCACAGTTCCACCCAATGACACCAATGTCACCAGTTCTTTCCAGTGACACCAACAATAGAACATTAATCTCCCCACACAATGACACCAACGATGGTGCACAATTCCACTCACTGACACCAAAGAAGGGGTAATTTCTACTTCCAATGGCCACAGTCCAGCCCACCTAAAGTCTGAGGTACAGTAAACCTGCCCTTTATTTACAACGTTTGGAAACCGCTGCTCTAAAGAATCGGAGGGTTTAGATTCACTTTAATTATTTTTTTTTCACTTAATTATTATTATTTTTTTTCCTCACTTTAATAGGCCCTATCGATGTTTAGGAATAAGATGGCAGAAGCTACTGAAACAGGTATCAAAATATCAGTTACTTCTCAGACCAGTCATTGCTCATATAGCTCAAAACCCCTTCTCAATAATACTGTTCAATGCAATTGCAATGGTACATATGAAGCCTCGTACACATGGCCGAGGAACTCGACGTGCCAAACACATCGAGTTCCTCGGCCAGTTCAGCCCTGAAGCCGCCGAGGAGCTCGGCGGGACGAGAGCTCCCATAGAACAACGAGGAAATAGAGAACATGTTCTCTATTTCCTCGTCGAGCTCCTCGTCGGCTTCCTCGGCCGAAAGTGTACACACGACCAGTTTCCTCGGCAGAATTCAGCCAGAAACTCGGTCGGAAGTTGAATTCTGCCGAGGAAACTGGTCGTGTGTACGGGGCCTGACACGGTCCGTTATAAGTGCTAACCAGGATTTCTTCTTAAATAGCTACCTTAATACCAAATGGTATTCACCCTGGAACTCTTCTTGGTCAGCTCTTTTACTGTCTTCCTATTCTACATCAGTGCCTCCTTCAAGCTTGATGGCACATTCATGATGTATTTGATGGCCTCCTCTACCTTTCTCAAAATGATTGCTTCCTCTTTTAGAGGAAGAAGGTTAATCTGTGTCTGCACAGGTTGTCTGACATGAGAAAGGTTTAATAAATCCCATAACTCCTGGAAGCCTAATGATGTGTAATGATGTCCAGAATTAATGGAAGAAGCTTTCATAAAATTGAACTCAAGAATGCAGATTTTCCTCTAACGTGGACTACTAAAATGTTACAATCACACTTATGAGTGGACAACTTCATTATATGTAGTTAACTTTGTTTAGGTTATTAATAGATGTGATGAATCACTTTATAAAGTAGATTACTCATTAGCGTTGTAGGCAGAGAAAAGATTTGAGAACATGAAAACCAGTTTAAAAATACACGTGTCGTGCCTTATATGAAAAGAAGCAAAACACAACCCTCCAACTCAGCATATGCCATCAAACCAGGGATTACACAGAGATTAGATCATAAACAGAGGGGTAAATCTTTGCAGCAGGTGACATTGCAGTTTGGTGTCATGACAACATACATTATATAAATCCAGCATTTAGGAGAATGAAGAACAGATATTAATTACAGATATTACCCCAATAAATAACATTTTATTGAGACAAAACATCAGAGTAAGCACTATGCTAAAACTGGGCATGTATATACACTTGGAAATTGCAATGCAATCTTGCATGAAAAGGAACCCTAACAAATATCTGCAGTATTCCTTACAAAAGGGAGACTGCCTTCACTTATATATTTACAACTGGAAAAGTTATAGTCTATATACAGTGTATAGTATCTGTTTAGTTCGGTCTGATGAAGACTACATTCACACCTGAGCCTTTTCAGTTCATAAAACGCCTGAAAAAACGCCCAATAAGCAAAATCCTATTCATTTCAATGGCATCCGTTCACATCTGAGCATTTTGTCACCTGAACCAAAAGGCCTGAAGCTCAAAAGGGTACATGAGCTTCTTTTAGGGCAGATTACAGGCGTTTTTCTGCTTTTTACATTGGTGACCTTTTGACCTGTGCAAAAATTTGGCAAAATTGCGGTAAAAACATGCGACTTTCTGCCGAAAAACTAAACACTATTTTAAACAAGGTTAGAATGCAGCCGAAGGGCTTGATGCCTGAAACTGTTGCTAATTTGTTATATGTCTTTTGGATATTGTAATATCAAAATAAACATTAGTTATTTCTGTCCACTATAAATATAATTCAATCCAATATAAGCTTGCTTGACAAATCTCCTTTCATATTGTGAATCCAGTCTGTCTGCTCGCCATCTCCTTCTCCACAACTTCCTGGATTCCCACATGATTTTCAGTTGCCTTTCAATTTCTGAGGACTATATATCCCATGGTACCTTGCTGTCTGCAAGCCATGATTCCTGTACTGACTCCGCCTCCTGCAATGCCTCCTCTCAGCACCTCTGTAGTTCAGAAGGCAGGCTCTGTGAAATGTGTGACACAGCGGTGCCTACTCACAGGACATAGCGAATACCTGTCACAGAGATCAAGGAAATAGATGAGTGGGGATCTTCACAGAGTACGTTTACAAACTTCAATATTATTTAGTGTATTAGGAGTAGGCTATAAATAATTGAAATACAATGGCCCAGATTCAAGAAGCAATTGCGCCCGTGTAACCATAAGTTACACGGCGCAATTGCTTACTTGCTCCGGTGTAACGAGTGCTCCTGATTCAGGAACCTCGTTACACCAACTGCAGCCTAAAATCTGCGCGGCATAAGGCATTTATGCCTCGCAGATTTTAGGCTGCATTCTTGTGCTTGCCGCTAGGGGGCGCTCCCATTGTGATCAGCGTGTAGTATGCAAATTGCATACTACCACTGATTCACAAGCTTGCGCGGCCCCCGCGCAAGCCAGGTACGGAGTTTCCGTACGGCAACTTTAGCGCAAGGTTGCCCCTTCTAATAGTAGGGGCAGCCAATGCTAAAGTATACCCACCGTTCCCGCGTCGCGAAATTTGAATTTCACGTCGTTTGCGTAAGTGATTCGTGAATGGCGCTGGACGCCATTCACGTTCACTTTGAAGCAAATGACGTCCTTGCGACGTCATTTGCCGCAATGCACGTCGGGAAAGTTTTCCGACGGCGCATGCGCTTTACGATCGGCGCGGGAACGCGCCTAATTTAAATGATTCCCGCCCCCTGCGGGATCATTTAAATTGCGCGCGCTTACGCCGGGCAATTTTGCCGGCGCGCCCTCGCAATTTACGGAGCTACTGCTCCGTGAATAGAGGGCAGCGGCGCAAATTTGCGGGGGCGCAGGGCAAAATCGCTGCCCTGTGCCTCCGTAATTTATGCGCAAATCTTACTGAATCCGGGCCAGTGAGATGACTACCCTGCTGTCAGAAAAAAACTGATCAGTAGATTGACTTCTGTTCAACCACAGTGACCATACATGGGCCAAAATGTGTCCGGTTCAGCAGGAATTTAGACCCATCTATGAACAGCTTAAAGTGTAACCTCACCCTAAACAGGAAGTTATGCTTTAAAGAATCCTCCCCTTTCCTCTAACACTATTGGATGTTTACTTTTTTGGGGGGGATGGGAGAGGAGCAGGGCTCAAGTCCTGCGGGAACAGCAGGAACTCAGTTCCCCTTTGCAGGACTAGAGCAGCCGAGCCGCCCGAGCCAATCCTTCACTAAGCGGCGATGCCCAGCTCAAGTCACTGTCAGGGGCAGGCTGTATTTAACGTATCATACAGTTCTAACCTTGTTTAAAAAAGTGTCATATTTTATCATACCAGATTTGATTATTACGTTACAAATTTGGGCTCGATTACACAAGCCACAAGGCTAAAGTCTTTTCGTGAAGTTTTGAGTGTCACGGAGAAAACTGCATTACAAATAAACTTTCCAAAAGATTTGAGCGTGGTTGCTAGTGTAATCAAGCCCATTGTTAGCTTGATAGATGCAATATGTTTTATAGCATAGGCAGACATAAATTATATATCAGACAGGAGGCTCATATCTTATGCATTATCTTCCTTTAATAATGCGCACAGCAGAAATACAACTTTCAGTGAATTTCAATAATAAAAGAACTTTTTATAAACAAACTACAAGTCCCAGCAGTCCTCTGGGTATGCCGACCAATCACACGGCAGACCAGGTAGTATATAAGGGACTGTCTCTTTAAACACCTCCTCTTTCTTTCTGCTCACAGCATGAAATCAGATGAGTATTTTATTCTCAGATATATTTGTCTTGTGATTTGAGAAAGATTCTTTTCATATTGTTATGGGACTTCGTTTGGGATTTATTCCCATTATAGTTCCCAGTGTATTATTATTTGTATTATTTGTATAATATTCTTTTTTGCAGATTATAACATGTCTTATTTTATAGTCTGATGGTACCAGGTAATGTTACATGATTTGGTACCTGTAGCTGCCGCTTTAGCGACAGCGTTTTTCTGCCTACAGAATTCGGTTTCTCTGAGGTGGATTCGATTGTCAGGCGGCGCCATTTTACAGACCTTGGCGCCTTCCTGTCACTTGCTCAGTCACCGCGCGCTCTCCCTCAGAGCGTCCCGTCTCTGAGGGGGCGTCGCGAAGCATTCCCGCGCTCCTCCAAGCAACACGTCACACGCTGCGGGGGGCGGGCTCGGCGAACCTCGGCGCCGTCCTATCACATCGCAGGAAGCGTAATCTCGCGAGATTACGCTCTCCTGAGCGGGGACACGCCTACCGTTCGCCGCTGCTCCAGTGTGGAGAAGCGGCTGTACGGGTAGGACGTCCCTGAGGGCCTTAAGCATTATCAATTATATTCTATATATATTAATAAGAGATAGGGACCAGATCAAGCGGGCATATATTTATATATACATATACTTTGGGAAACTCCAAGTGTCACGGTATTCAGTGATCAGGAGGTAGAATATCTTCCCACCTGCTTATCCCTTTGGCCCTAAATTTATATTAGCTCTGTTAACAGATTGTACTCTCAGTTAGAATTAACATGGCTGATGAAGAGCATAATGAATCCCCTGTCACCCCTAATGGAGGTGACCATTCTCTTCATAGCCCAATGTTCCTGACTGCTGCCCAGATCCAGGAACTTATTAATCAATCAGTACAAGTAGCCATGGCTTCAGCCCCTATGACACACTGGGCTACCCCGGTCATGCCTGGTCCCCCAGGCTGTGGTGAACCGCCCACAAAAAAGGGCAAGGCGACTCACAAGCGCAAACACGTTCCCACATGCGACTCCCCGGCAGGGGAAGTAAATAATGTGCCCCAGGCAGCACCCAACCCGGTCTGCCGACCCACTACCCTCCCAGACTCTCACCGACCCCTGAGCCTCGGGGAGCAGCAAACGCAGGGGCAAAGGTCCGCAAGACGGTCCAAACCTGATTCCTTTGTGGACACGTCTGATTCGTCCGCGGAATCTGAGGCGGCAGACGCCTACGAGTCTGATGGTGATGTTGATGATATTAATTATGAGGGTAGTGGGCATATGGCGCCCACTGACAACGCCACCCCTGTAACCCAGGGCGAAACAATTCTAGACGCTAGGGGAGAACCCTTCTTCGACCCAGAAGGGATTTCTCACCCACGCTCTGGAGAATGGGCCCCTCTTCCGGAGGTTGCCCAATATATCCAATACTGGGCCCGCAGGTCCGTGGATAAAAACAACCGCAACAAATTGAGAGCGGAGTGTCCTCGCCCATGCATCCCAAAAAAGGCGGTTTGCACCCCCGAGGTGGACCCGGTACTGCTCAGGTACCTTACTAAGCAGGGCAAATATTCTAAAAAAGGTATCGAGCGATCCTTTCGCTCCATCCAGGATCGCATCCTCGACCTGTTTGGTCCTGTCACCAAAATTTTGAACATTGCTGAGCAAGCTTCCTCCTCGGATAATCCGGTGGACTTGGAGCAACTCAGAGGTTGGGCACAAAGAACGGTTTGCCTGTTAGGCAGCGCAAATACCATTTGCTCCACGGAGCGTCGCCGATCCATTTTAATGAGATTGGATCCTCAACTATCCCACCTCGCAGACTCAGAACCTGGCCCGTCAGCCGAAGGGATGCTCTTTGGAGATTCCCTGATCAAAGATATTAATAAAATGGTCGGACTATACACAAGTCTAGACAAGGCCCAATCTTCACTGAAGAAATCAGGGACCGCAAAAATTTTTCCTAGGGCCGGCAGAAACAGGGGCCGTTCTGCCGGTCGCTACTCCGCAAACAGGCAATACTATAGAGCTCCCGCTCAGTACAGCCAGGCTCCACAGTCATATCCGATCCCGGTGGCTCAACCAGCACCATTCTTTCCGCCACGCGGACGTCCCTGGAGGGGACGCGGAGGGAGAGGCTACCCCCGCTCAAGACCTGCTACCGGTGAGTGCCATACACCAGTATTCTTTTCACACCCTCCTAGGGGGAAGATTGAGACATTTTATCCACGCCTGGTCTGCGATTTCGGCAGACCCCTGGATACTCAACACGGTTACGGGATATCAGATAGAACTGTATTCCCTACCAGAACTGAATGTGATACCTCACCCCATCCGGTTCTCAAACCAAAACTCGATACTTATAGACCAAGAGCTCCTAGCTCTTCATTCCAAACAGGCCGTCATAGAGGTGGACCCTCTCTCCCCAGGGTTTCTCAGCAACCTCTTTCTGGTCAGGAAAAAGGATGGCGGATTCCGCCCTGTTATAAATTTAAAAATCCTCAACCAACACGTCGTTTATCGACACTTCAAAATGGAAGGGATTCATCATCTGAGGGACCTCCTGCGTCCCGGGGACTGGTTGGTAAAGGTGGACTTGAAGGACGCCTACCTCACAGTCCCCATTCATCCTTCCTCCCAACACCTTCTACGCTTCGCCTGGAGGGACAAGGTATGGCAATTCACCTGCCTTCCCTTCGGCCTATCCTCCGCCCCATGGTGCTTCACCAAATTGCTGAAACCAGTGGTGGCGGCCCTACGGAGCAGAGGTGTACGATTAATTATCTACCTGGACGACCTACTCATTATGGCTCGGTCCATTCACCTGGCAAACATACATGCCTCCTGGACGGTCAGTTTACTCCAGGAACTAGGCTTTGTCATAAACCGCGAAAAGTCCATCCTGACCCCATCTCAAGAGATGGAATTTTTGGGATTCTTAGTGGACACCAATCACGCTGTCCTTCGCTTGCCCAAGACCAAACTGGCCACTATCCGCAAAGAGATTCGTTCCGTATTGTACAAACGACGAGTGTCCCTACGCGGATTAGCACGAATAGTAGGACTCTTATCTGCCTCTGTACAGGCCATCTTTCCGGCACCCCTTCATTATCGAGCCCTGCAGAGGCTCAAAGCGCTTCACCTACGCCAGGGCCTTCGTTACTCAGACGAGATACCACTGGATGCGGAGGCGGTAGTAGAGTTACGCTGGTGGTTAAAACACGCCATCGATTGGAATGGGAAAACCATTTTCAGTTCCAATCCGGATTACATTATAGAATCGGATGCGAGCCGACACGGCTGGGGTGCTCGCTGCGGACCTTCCACCACAGGAGGGACCTGGTCCGCAGAGGAGTCTATACTACACATCAATGCGTTGGAACTCACGGCGGCCTTTTTCGCCCTCAGGAGTCTCCTGCCGAACGTATCCAATTGCTGTGTCTTACTACGCATGGACAACGTGACCGCAGTCCAATATGTCAACCGCCTAGGCGGCTCCAGATCCAGAACCCTGGCAATTCTAGCAAAGGAGTTTTGGCACTTCTGTCTGGAACGCAACATCGTTCCCCTAGCAGAATACATCCCAGGCACCTCGAATTTGGTGGCGGACTGGAATTCTCGGTATCTCACCGATTCCAGCGACTGGCGACTGGACCGTTTGGTATTCCTATCCCTGCTTCGACTGTGGGGTCCCTTTTCCATGGACCTCTTTGCCTCACGCCTCAACCGGCAACTCCCGCACTTTTTCAGCTGGAGACCGGACCCCGAGGCCCAAGCGATAGACGCCCTTCGCCAGATTTGGCCACAAGGGACGCATTATGCGTTTCCTCCCTTCTCTATGATCCTCAGGGTTCTCCTACATGTGGCAAACCTGGGAGCCTCAGTCGTGTTGATCACTCCCTGGTGGCCAGCACAACCGTGGTTCCCCCTGCTCCTGGGAATGACTGTCGATCTCCCCAGGCTGCTTCCCCGGGTTCCACATCTCCTGTCCAACCCAACAGGGGAACCCCATCCCCTGCTAGTGGGTCACGACCTTCATCTCCTCGCTTGGTTGGTCTCGGGGTCCCAGACTCGAGTAGCAACCTTTCACGAACGGCTAGGGACCTCCTCGCCCTGGCCTGGGCCCCCGGGACTAGATCGGCGTACCGATCAGCCTGGGGAACCTGGGTACGTTGGTGTGATCAACGGCAAATTGATCCCGTTCACGCACCTGTAACAGTGGTAGTTAACTATCTGGCGGATTCATATGAATCCGGGAGATCGTATAGCTCCATCAACGTATATCGATCAGCCATTTCGGCGTACCATTGCCCGGTAGACTCCCTTCCGGTTGGTAAACATCCTTTGGTGTGCCGCCTCTTACGAGGTATTAGGTTCCAACGTCCACCACATCCCAGATATCAGAACACTTGGGACGTGGCATTAGTGTTGAACATGTTTTCTACATGGGAGGACAATGACGCTCTCTCGCTAAAACTACTATCCTTTAAACTTACTGTTCTTTTATGTCTAATCTCCATCAAGCGAGTATCTGATGTCAAAGCCCTAGACATTTCTAGGCGCCAATTTTCACCCCGGGGCGTTCAGTTCTCGGTTGTACGTCGTACAAAAACAAGAATACAATCGGTCTTCTATCCGTCTTTTCCATCACACCCACGCTTATGTGTGGTTCGCTGTTTACAGGCTTATGAGTTACAAACAGCGGCGTTACGATCCCCGTCGTTGTCACAACTTCTCATCTCCTACGTACGCCCACATCTTCCGGTGTCATCGGCCACGCTGGCCCGGTGGGTGAGATTCACCATGGACATGGCCGGGATTGACGTCTCTCTGTTCGGTGCCCATTCTTCAAGGGGTGCCATGGCTACCAAGGTAATCACCTCGGGTGGCTCACTTTCGGATCTTCTGATGGCGGCAGACTGGTCTTCTGAGACCACCTTTCGCCAATTTTACTTTAGACCGGAGGACCACGTATCTATGACAGTTCTGTGATGATGTTATTATTATTATTTTGACTAGTCAAGTTTAACACTGTATGTATATCCATGTATGACTTTGAACTTGCATAAGATATGAGCCTCCTGTCTGATATATAAATTGAGATTTTCCTAGCTTGTGACGGAAAATATTAGTTATATGAAGACAGGAGGCGAGTATCTTCCCACCCGACCCAACCCTATCACGGTTTTATCTCATGTTTTTCCAGGCTACTGATGAACGAAATACACGAGCCATGGGCTGAGAAGTTCCGGAGTGTTCTCCGTGGTTGTCCCCGTTGGGACGTTTACCTGTTCGACTCGCCGGATCCGATTCCTGACGGACGGAAGACTAGTTGCGGTGGAAGTTTTGTTCGGTTTCAAGTCCTTACTGATTTCGCTCCAAGAAAGAGGAGGTGTTTAAAGAGACAGTCCCTTATATACTACCTGGTCTGCCGTGTGATTGGTCGGCATACCCAGAGGACTGCTGGGACTTGTAGTTTGTTTATAAAAAGTTCTTTTATTATTGAAATTCACTGAAAGTTGTATTTCTGCTGTGCGCATTATTAAAGGAAGATAATGCATAAGATACTCGCCTCCTGTCTTCATATAACTAATATTTTCCGTCACAAGCTAGGAAAATCTCAATTTATAGTATAACAATTGATCTTATAATATAAGCAATATGATGATCAGCCAGGATCATCATAGGAGACTTTTGGGCAATTTGGTTATACATTTTTCAAAACACCACAGTTTTATTCTGATAAATTATTTTCAAACTTGTCCCGCATCTGCAAGGAATGCCAGTCCCTGGAAATGGAATTGCCCCATTGCCCCCCCTGGATCCACCCCTGCCTGAAGACCAGTGAAGAACTGGCCCAGGTGAGGACAGCGCTGGGTTCCTGAACAAGCAGGTGTATTATTATTAACCATTTCCATACAGCGCTGTTGCACTTTGAATGACAATTGCGCGGTCATGCTACACTGTACCCAAACTAAATTTGTATAATTTTGTTCCCACAAATAGAGCTTTCTTTTGTTGGTATTTGATCACCTCTGGGGTTTTTATTTTCTGCTAAAAAAAAAAAAAATGACAGAAAATTTGGAAAAACAAATGCTTTTTTTTTGTTTCTGTTACAAAACTTTGTAAATAAGAACGTTTTCTCCTTCACTAATGGGGCTGCACTGATGGGCACTGATAAGGCGGCACTGATGGGCACCGATGAGGTGGAATTAATGGGCACTGATGGGCACTAATATGCAGCACTGATGGGGCACTGATAGGCAGCACGGATGGGCACTGATAGGCGGCACAGATGGGCACTGATAGGCAGGACGGATGAGCACGGATAGGCGACATGGATGGGCACAGATAGGCGGCACGGATGGGCACTGATAGGTGGCACGGATGGGCACTGATAGGTGGCATGGATGGGCACTGATAGGTGGCACGGATGGGCATGGATGGGCACTGATAGGTGGCACGGATGGGCATGGATGTACTGTATTATATTGTACTTATAGTGCCAAACAACAATGCCTGCCAATCAGTGATGCCCATTGTGGGCACTGATTGGCATCAATTGTGGACACTGATTGGCATCCCTGGTGGTCTAGGGTGGCATAACTGGTGGAGGGCATCCCTGGTGGTCTGGTGGCATCCCTGGTGGTCTAGTGGCATCCCTGGTGGTCTAGTGTGGGCATCCTTGGGGGGGGCTGTGCTGATAATCTCCTCTACTCGCGTCTGACAGACGCGAGTTAGGAAAAGCTGATAACCGGCTCCTCTTGTTTACATTGTGATCAGCCGTGATTGGACACGGCTGATCACGTGGTAAAGAGTCTCCGTCAGAGACTCTTTATCTAGATCGATGCTGCGGGGTGTCAGACTGACACCCTGCAACAACGATCGCCGCAATGTGCGCCTCCGGGGGCGCACAGCGACTCAATATCCTGAGGACGTCATATGACGTCCAGTCAGGATATTGAAACCACTTTGCCGAAGTCTTTTTGCGGGCGGCAAGTGGTTAATAAAAGTCCACAGCTATGGTATTTGTAGTTGCTGACTTTTAATTATTTCAATAGTGTCAATACGGGGACTGACAGGGCTTCCATCTTCACCTTGTCTTCCTTCTGGGTTTGCGTGATCCAGCTGTCTGATTGCCTAAACTACGATGACATCACTAGCGCGGGAGTCACAAACTGCGATATGGAGCTTTGAAAGGACAGCATGGGTATGCAATCTCTTCAGAGCACATGCGCTGGTGACATCACTGGCTACATGCAGTGTGAATATCTCTTAAACATTGGTGCTCAATATTTTTGAGGGGGGTGGCAAACCAACGCCAACCCCCCCACGGGAAACGGACGGGAAGTTGTTGATCCCCCATTTCTCCCCCCCCCCGCATTGAAGGCGGACATGGAAGAAGCAATCCTCACCCCCCCTCCCCCTCTTCTGTGGGAGACGGATGGACAGGGGCCTCCTTACATTACCTCACAAGGATACGGGGAAGGGCTGCTGCTCCTCTCTCCTGGGCCGTTGCTTCTCCTCCCAGCCGAACAGGAAGTGGGTCCTGAGACCTGATTGTCCTTAAACTCCCTGGCCAATTGGGTCTCATTACCCGCTTCCTGATAGGCTGGGAGGACAATCAGGAAGACAAAAGCGAGTAGAAATTTGCTATTGTCACACAACTGTGTGGGTTCAGGGCGCAGTGCTCTGTGCCCCGAGCCCACCCTTTTCTTAAGCCAATTAGAGTCTCTGGCTCTAATCACATGCTTCAAAAAAAAAAAAACTATTAAAATCCATGCGTCAGGCAGCCTGCATGTAGATTAGGGGCTGGGTGCATGGATTAATGGGGCGGTGCCCCTAATGGACGGGCTGCCACTGAAATATACAGTATATATTTATGTGTGTGTGTGTGTGTGTGTGATAGGTAGGAGTAATATTATGGAAATATTATGGAAGGTTCAACAAAAGGATAGAGCAGCAGTTCAGAAAACTTTACAAAAACTTGATGGAAACTCTGTGATTGGGGGGGGGGGGTCTGTGATGGGATGGCTTTGTGGTGAAGGGGAATCTGTGATGGGGGGCTTTGTGATGGGAGGGGGCTCTGTAATGGGGAGGAATCTGTAATGAGGGGCTCTGTGATTGGTGGGGGGGGGGGGGCTCTGTGATGGAGAGGAATCTGTGATGGGGGCTCTGTGATGGAAAGGGATGGAGAGGAGTCTGTTATGGAGAGGAATCTGTGATGGGAGCTCTGTGATAAAGATAAATCTATGATGGGGGTGGCCTCTGTGATGGGGGCACTGTGATGGAGAGGAATCTGTGATGGGGGAATATGTGATGGGGGGCTCTGTGATTGGGGGGGGGTCAGTGATGGAGAGGAACCAGTGATGGGGGGTGGGCTGTGATAGAGAGGAGTCTGTGATTAGAGCCAGATACTCTAATTGGCTTAAGAAAGGTCTGATAAGGGTCTCTGTGATTGGGGGGGGGGGGGGTCTGATGAGGGTCTCTGTGATGTGGGGAGTCTGATGGGGGGCTCTGTGATTGGGGGGTCTGTGATGGAGAGGAATCAGTGTTGGGGTGGGGGGGGGGGGTCTGTGATAGAGAGGAATCAGTGATGAAAGGGGAGTCTGATGAGGGGCTCTATGATGTAGGGAGTCTGATGGGAGGCTCTGTGATGGCAAGGTGTCCCCCAAACAGTCTGAGGGACAGTGAACTGGCCCCCCTGTATAAAAAGTTTGAGGACCCCTGCTTTAGCCTGTAAAGTATGTATTAGTGATGTTAGCTGCTTTCTTTGAACACTTAGCAGCACAATCATAATTCCATGAGTCGGCTTGGTGTGAGATCAGGCAAGTGGAAAGGCGAAGCCAGGTGACTGGGTGATGAATAAGAGAACAGATGGCGAAGGATCGCCCTTTTAAGAGCCAGCTGTGTGCCTGTCTGTATGTGTGTGTATGTGCGTCTGGCCGAGTAGCACGCTGGAAACTGTAGAAGGCACCTGATTGGCCGTGACTTAAGTTGTCTCTCCGCCTCTGACCGGGGGGGGGCGCCCTGATTGGGAGAAGCGGCCGGAGGTAAACAGAATAGAATGTCCCCTTCTGATAGAACCTATGGGAGCCGCATCCCATTGTGACGCGTGGGGTTCTGTTAAATTGTTACTGAGGCAGGAGAAATGCCTGAACCCTGAGAGTGGAAGGTGGAGGGGCGGGAGAGGGGGGAGTGAGTGAGTGAGGAGAGAGAGAGAGAAAAAAAAGTGTGTGTCTCATATAGAGCTTTGTCTGAGATTTCATCACAGACTGTGTATGATTGAGGAGGATGCGTGTGGTGGTGGGGACAGTGAAGTAGACAAAGCACCTGGTTGTCCCCTTGTGGGGGGGAGACAATGGCGCGGGTTCAGTAGGTGCCACGTGTGGTGGTGGTGCGGCACTCTCTCTCTCACACACACACACAGAGACAAGTTTTGTGAAAGAAGGTAAAGAAGTGTGGTGCGGCAGGCAGTGAGGCAGACACAGGAGGGGCATTGTGTAGTAGAAGTGGGGAGGTCCCAGACTAGTGCTGTCTGATGAAGATGAGGGGCTGGGTGCTGCTCAGGAGGAGCACACACTCATAGCAGCCTGCCTTCTACGACTTGTCGTTGGATCCTTCTCTATACATTGGCAATGACAGCAGTCGCCTACACGGACTTGGTGGCTGCTCAGTGTCTGGTGTCTATCTCTAACCGTACGAGAGAACCTGAGGTAACGACTGACGAGGAGACCACTACTCTACTAAGTACACCAGCCGCCACAGAACACCTGAGCGAGCAGCACCACCACCTCAGGACAATGGCCGAACCCCTGACTAAGGAGCACCATGACGGGGGACCAGGAGAAGCCTGGAAGGACTACTGCACCTTGCTCACCATAGCTAAGAGCCTACTGGAGTTAAACAAGTACCGGCCCCTGCCCTCCCCGGACTACAGTGACGAGGAGCTCAGCTCGGACAGTGACGTGACCACAGAGTCCGGCCACAGCTACCACAGCAATAGCAGCAGCAGCCGGACGGACTACAGCCCCGAAGCGGGCTCTACACAGCAGCCGCCACGCCCACCCAGCCCGGACACGCCCAGCTCCCCGCCACGCCCCACCGGCTCCACTAGTGAAAAGAGGCACAGGTGTCCCTATGCCGGCTGTGGCAAAGTCTATGGCAAATCTTCCCACCTTAAAGCCCATTACAGAGTGCACACAGGTCAGTACCTTCCACCCTACCCCACACACACCAACCAGACAGGGACTATCTTTCCCTTTAATTTGGGGGGTGGGGTGATGGTACCAATGGCCACCTGTCTAGACAATATGGGTAGAACATCACATGGTGACACCACCTTGAGTCTAGAACCCCTTATACAGATTGGTAAACAAGGACACATTGTTAATGTCAAATGAGGACACAGGCACATCCTGAATATCTGCAGTGGTGGTTTCTTGAGGGTATCTCCAATCCAAGGCAGGTCAGGGTGATGTTTGCAGGTTCAGAATGTGGCTCTTCAAGAAGACAGTGTTATATCAAGGTACTAATGTATAATTTGCCTAATTTAGCACGTGATAGGGTCTGTAGGACACCCTCTTCGGTAGATCTTCACCCAACGTGAGGTTACCAGAAGACTGGTGTCCCTGTTTCCATCTTCTGTTCTCTACTGAGTGCCGGAGAATACTGCAAAAGTGTTGGGAGTCCGAGGATGTCCCATGATTGGCGTCCTCCGATTCCCTTCCCCGGTGGCACCTTGACCCAAGCTAGTCAAACGAAGGAGTTGTGTCTCCTTCCAGTGAAGACATGCATGCTTTTGGCAACGTAGTTGTAGCGACGTGTTGCTGAGGTTGAAGGAGGTGGTTCCCGTGGATTCGGGGGAACACCCTTTGGTGACGCCTATATTTGTAACCCAGCCAACCGGTGGGTAGCCACCACTTACACGTGTATTGCAGCATGACGTCACACTAACAAGCAACCTATACCTGGGTTGGGTGCCATTCACTAAATGTAGAGATCTCCGGGAGGTGCATACCCATTGTCCAGTTGCCACGGAACGAGGCACTCGGCTATGAGTCCCATTCTTTTGGAAATGCCACATTTGTCGTAGCGATCTCAGTACCGGGGCTGTAGGACAGAGTTTAAGGGCATTTATCGGAGTGTTAGGCACCGAGTTCTGGTTAGCTGGTTCGGTTCCTGTAAAGTCTAGTGGTAAATCATTCGGAGACTTTACATAAACAACATGTTCCCAAGCAGAGTCTATTTTTAGATTCAGAAGTTTTTTTTTAAGTATTTCTAGGAGCCTTCCCAGTCTTGTATTTTTCTGTTTTTTTTCCTTGTTTGATTAAGAGCCAGCAGGGGTAAGAGCGAACTGTCTAATCACATTCTTCATTATCTGCTTCCGCACTCCCATACCAAGTAGGTGACCTCATATTACCTCTTCCACTGAGACTGACTGAGGATATTGTGTTTCTGCTGTTCCACCGCCAGCGCTCAGACAGCATCCACTGTATCTCAGACGCTCTATCTCCAACAGCAGCTGAATCATGATGACATTAAATGCTACAGCACTTTATTTACATCATTTCTATACATTATTAGATGTAAATTAATTAAGGATGCTACCAGAAAATCCACGTTTATCTGTATGTGCATGCTGTGTCTGGTTTCTTCCCCCCTTTTGCTGCTGTTCTCAGCACCAGTAAAAAAGGCATGAATAAGAATAACCTTTATGATTCACATTGCAAGATAGAGCTTGATCTATATACCGTCCTATCTTTTGGATTAAGGGTGTGGTGATTCATGGCATGACATAGAGAAAAAAAATAATAATACAAATTGTGCTTTGAGATTAGAAAGCTCCATCTTGTTTGCATTTTAATCAGTTTGGATGACATTGCAGTTACCCTGCTACAACCTGCCAAGTGTACCATAAAGAGACCCGGAGTGAGAGGTGACATCACAGTGCTTTTAGCCTTAACACTTGCCAGTGTAAATTGTAGTTTTTAGGTCTTTTCTAGGCTGATCCCTTTTTTTTGCTTTGTTTTTTTTTGAAGGCATGTGAAATAAAACCAGAATGGCTGATTAGGAAGAATTTCTTATGGAATCCAGTGAAACCCAGAGCAATCATCCTTTGTTTTCATTGACCTAATTGGTTACAGTCAGGAAAGAGTAAAAGCTGGGTGTGTCGGTGGAAAAGTACAGCCTTGCTCACTTCTAACAGCTTCTCTAAAGAAGTTATGAAACAGCTGTGGGTGCAAACAAAGACTTCTCTCCAAAGAATGCATCGTGCACATTCCAATAAGGTTATAGATTTTCAAGTATAAGAGGGATGATTCACTTAAACTGGAGATGGCTAAATCTGGTGCAGCTCTGCATAGAAACCAATTAGCTTCCACGTTTTTTTGTCAAAGCTTGAAATTGAACAAGCTGAACTTAGGAGCTGATTGGCTACCATGCACCAGATTTTACACTCTCCGGTTTTAGTAAATCAACCCCAAGGTTTCTATAAGTGGTCATAAGGGATGGTGAACCTGAACCTAAGCTCTTCTCTAGTGATCCCCAGCATTTACACTAAAGATGTCTAGCCAATCAAACACTTTTTTTTTTTTTTACAATTCTCACGTGGTTTGTTTCAGTATTTTTAATCACCGTTTTTTAACTTCTATTTGCACATTGATATTTTTAACATGTTGTGCATTGGCTTTTTAAAGAACAGGGCTGGCTGTGAAATCTAGTGTTGGGGCTCTTTGATATAGCTGTCTCATTGTATAGTCTTACCAGCTGCTACTTGATGTCATTTGTCCCGGTATTATAGATTGATCTATAAAATGGTGCAGCTGATTGAGCAAAGGAGTGCTAATTATATCATAGGCCCTCATTTCGAAACAGTAATATAATGGTACTGGGTTGCAGTGCTGAGTGAGCTATGGGTCATGTGCAGAGGGAACAAGATTATTGATGAGTCTGGATTTAGTCACGACTGTACAGCACTAGTCATGAACAAATGGAGTGCTTTAAGTGGGTGACTGCTGCATCATGAGATCAGGACAACTGTGGGAATTTATGACTGATCTATAGCAGCGTATATGGAGCTCTGACTAATGTCCACGTGTTCTAAGAAGATAAAAGGGATCCTTTTGTATATACGTAAGGAAGCAACACAAGGCTTTACCATAGCTACTCTGATGTCTTTATTTCCTCTGCCATAGGTATACATTATATTTTGTTGTGGTAAGTTCTAGCATTATAGGGACATACTAAATAACCAAAATGATTTGCCCTTTTTGGCATTTCGAAAGCAGGCCTGTTTTTGCAGTAAGCCATAGCAAACATTCAACAATTAAGGATTTCAGCTTTCAGTTTAAAGCGGATGTCCGCTGAAAAAAAAAATATTAAAAGCCAGCAGCTACACATACTGCAGCTGCTGACTTTTTATATCAGCACACTTACCTGTCCTGGAGTCCAGCACCGTCCACAGCAGAGGACGAGCGATCGCTCGTCACTCTGCTGCCCCCCCCCCCGCCATCCTCGGCGAGGGAACCAGGAAGTGAAGCGCTCTGGCTTCACTGCCCGGTTCCCTACGGCGCATGCGGGAGTTGCGCTGCACCGTCTGACTGGCTCCCGCTGTGTTCTGGGAGCCGAGTGGTCCCAGAACACAACAGGGGGGGGGGGGCGGGAACTGATGTTCTACCCGCAGACTGTGTGGCCGGAAGTGGGTGCAAATACCTGTCTTTAGACAGGTATCTCCACCCCCCTTCCCCCCTGAAAGGTGTCAAATGTGACACCGGAGGGGGGGAGGGTTCCGATCAGCTGGAGTTCCACTTTAGGGTGGAGCTCCGCTTTAAAGTGAATGGTGAAAGCTTATCAGCTGGTGTATAGCTGCATGTCATTGTACTTTGCATCTTATTGATTAGGCCTTACTTTCCATAATTCAAACTTAAAGGGGTTGTAAAGGTAATCCTTTTCTTCCCTAACTAGCTTCCTTTACCTCAGTGCAGTCCTCCTTCACTTACCTCATCCTTCGATTTTGCTTTTAAATGTCCTTATTTTGTCTGAGAAATCCTCACTTCCTGTTCTTCTGTCTGTAACTATACACAGTAATGCAAGGCTTTCTCCCTGGTGTGGAGAAAGCCTCTTGAGGGGGCGAGTAGGAGTGTCAGGACGCCCACTAACACACAGCTCCTTTCTCTATCTGCAAAGTAGAGAGTGTCCTGACCCTCCTGCTCGCCCCCTCCCCCTCAAGAGGCTTTCTCCACACCAGGGAGAAAGCCTTGCATTACGGTGTGTAGTTACAGACAGAAGAACAGGAAGTGAGGATTCTCAGAAGAAATAAGGACATTTAAAAGCAAAATCGAAGGATAAGGTAAGTGAAGGAGGACTGCACTAAGGTAAAGGATCCTATGTAGGGAATTTTTTTTTTTTACCTTTACAACCCCTTTAAGATTTAGTGTTGATGCATATAAATGGAACTTTTAGATTCCAGGGAACATCTCCTAGCTCTCACAGGATCCATCTCAATGGAGCAATATGTACCAATTTATGAAGTAATGCTCTTTCCATGTTATTATAACCTTACTGAAGAAAATATATTTTATATGTGTGTTGCAAAGGGACATTAAATGTAATATTTTGCTATTCCTAGGCCTGACCCTACTGTTTCTGGTCCATTCCACTTAAGCAAAGGGGTATGCTTCTTTTGAACCTTGCCCTAAAATAATAAAATAAGGCAGTGTTTCTCAACTCCACTCCTTACGTACCCCCCCCCCCCCCCAACAGGTCATGTTTTTAGACTTTCCATTATTTTGAACAGGTGATTTGATCAGTTTCACTGCCTTAGTAATTACCACAGCTGTTTCATCTGAGGGTAATTCTAAAAATGACCTGTTGGGGATACTTGAGGACTGGCATCGAGAAACTTTGAAATTGGTGGTTTAGCTATCTCCACTCACACAGGATTTAGATTATTTGTAGCCTGCAACTCTTTATCATTTAAAGGGAGCCAAGGGCTATATAAAGTGTAAGCCCTTCTCTTACACCTGTAAAGAAGGGATCTCCAAACCTCCTAAACAATAGGAAAGTCAACTGTCCTTCAGACATTAGGGAGACTGTACTGTGTCCAGTTGGAGTAGAGAGATGCATGCCAGTGTCAGTGAGAGCAAAGAATGCCTCAGGCTTGGTGGTCAATGGGAGGAGGAATAGCGTTGCATCATTGGTGTCATTGGAAGAAGAAATAGTGCCCCATTGTTGGCATCAGTGGGAGGACTAGCATCCAATTGTTTGTTGTATTAGTGGAAAGAATAGTGCTCCATCTTTGGTGTCAGTGAAAGGAATAGTGTTTCGTCAGTGGAAGGAATCATGCTCCATTGGTGGTCAGTGGAAGGAAGGGCACCTCATCATTGGTGTCAGTGGGGGGAATATTGTTCCTTCTTTGATGTCGGTAAGAGAAGTGTTTCATAATTGGTGTCAGTGGAAGAAATCATGCCCCATCATTGCCAGTGGAAAGATAGGTGCCCCATCATTAGTTCCAGTGGGGGGAATAATGTTCCATTGTTGTTGTCAGTGGAAAGAATAGTGCTCGTATCAGTGGGAGGAATAGTGCTCTAAGGGCCGGATAAAGGCAAGCAAAGGGCCATATCTGTCCCGCAGGCCACAGTTTAGAGACCACTGCTGTAAAGCATGGATGAGGACAAGGTATGTGATGAAGATAATAACCATAGAATAGAAAAGTTATCTGTAGAAAACTAAAGACATTTGTTCTCATAGTGGCTGATGTCAATCAAGGATGTGGAAAAATGGCTACTTTAACATTTATGGGCGGTAAAGTACCTGTATCATAACAAAAAATGATAAAGCAAGCATTGGTCTTAATTCCCACATGCAGGTACCTTCAGAACATTACAAAAGTGCCACAGGACCTTTGAAACTTTTATCTGCTGCTCTAATCTGAAACAATTGATACTTCTTAGGAGGCCATCCCACCATTTTTACACTTTATCCTATTGCCCATTGAAGATTCCTTGTCTGACATAGGACAAGCATGCAGAAGAGGGGGCTATTTAATATTAGGATTTACTATAGGGGTTAGGTCAGATAAAGAGTTATTGTTAACCTTTCAGGTAACAAAAAAAAAAGATAAACCAGTGTCCTTCAGTGCCTGTATTTCTTTTTACCATTTCTTCTGTGCCACATAAAATACCCCCCATATTTTTGCAAAGTCGCAGACAATTGTCAACAAAGCCAAACATTATTATTAGGGTTGTCCCGATACCACTTTTTTAGGACCGAGTACAAGTACCGATACTTTTTTTCATGTACTCGCCGATACCGAATACCGATACTTTTTTTTTTAAATGGGTGCCCAATGCAGCCATGTCCCCCCACATATTGCAGCCATGTCCCCCCACATATATCCAGCCATGTCCCCCCACATGTATCCAGCCATATCCCCCCACATATTGCAGCCATGTCCCCCCACATATTGCAGCCATGTCCCCCCACATATTGCAGCCATGTCCCCCCACATATTGCAGCCATGTCCCCCCACATATTGCAGCCATGTCCCCCCCCATATATTGCAGCCATGTCCCCCCCATATATTGCAGCCATGTCCCCCCCATATATTGCAGCCATGTCCCCCCCATATATTGCAGCCATGTCCCCCCCATATATTGCAGCCATGTCCCCCCACATATATCCAGCCATGTCCCCCCACATATATCCAGCCATGTCCCCCCACATATTGCAGCCATGTCCCCCCACATATTGCAGCCATGTCCCCCCACATATATCCAGCCATATCCCCCCACATATATCCAGCCATGTCCCCCCACATATATCCAGCCATGTCCCCCCACATATTGCAGCCATGTCCCCCCACATATTGCAGCCATGTCCCCCCACATATTGCAGCCATGTCCCCCCACATATTGCAGCCATGTCCCCCCCATATATTGCAGCCATGTCCCCCCCATATATTGCAGCCATGTCCCCCCTATATATTGCAGCCATGTCCCCCCTATATATTGCAGCCATGTCCCCCCTATATATTGCAGCCATGTCCCCCCACATATTGCAGCCATGTCCCCCCACATATTGCAGCCATGTCCCCCCACATATTGCAGCCATGTCCCCCCACATATTGCAGCCATGTCCCCCCACATATTGCAGCCATGTCCCCCCACATATTGCAGCCATGTCCCCCCACATATTGCAGCCATGTCCCCCCACATATTGCAGCCATGTCCCCCCACATATTGCAGCCATGTCCCCCCACATATTGCAGCCATGTCCCCCCACATATTGCAGCCATGTCCCCCCACATATATCCAGCCATGTCCCCCCATATATTGCAGCCATGCCCCCTCACATATTGCAGCCATGTCCCCCCACATATATCCAGCCATGTCCACCTATATATTGCAGCCATGTCCCCCATACCTAGTAGATGATAATGCCGCTGCCGCATTAATCAGCGTGCGGGGAACATTACAGGCAACTTTTTTTTTGAATAGCTGTCCATTCCTTGCCGTGCCGTGTATAGACACTCCCCCTTGCTCGGGATTGGACGGATCTGTCTGAGCAAGGGGGAGTGTCTATACACGGCGCGGCGGGGAATACAGCTATTCAAACGAAAGCTGCCTGTAATGTTCCCCGCGCGCTGATTAACGCGGCAGCGACGGCTTTGCGGTATGCGGCGGCGGCGGGCGCAAGTATTCTATTCAGGCATCGGGGGCATTTGCGGGAGTACAAGTACTCCCGCAAATACTCGGTATCGGTCCCGATACCGATACTGGTATCGGTATCGGGACAACCCTAATTATTATTAATTATACACTAAAGAGTAAACAGGAAGGCAAAGACAGCAAAAAAAGAGAAGTTCTAAGCCTCTCTCTGCTAAAAAAAAAAAAAGTGTAAAGCTAAGAGCTTATCATACGTGTTTAGGCTAAAGTGATCTAAAGCCAAATGGGGGTTAAGAGTACAAGGGACTAATACTGGATGTTAATTTAACGGAGTAGGTAGAAAGAGAGTTACATTTTTGGTACCATTTGTTGTTTAGGGAGCTTGATGGCATTGTACTGTTTTGGTACTCAAAACTCCATGCCAAAAACAAATTTACCAAGTAGTACATTTGGGTGGGGGGAGCCAGTTTTTAGTATTACACAAAAGTAACAACATTTGCAGATTAGTGTTGATGTTTTGGCGGCCCAATGGTCTAATATGTGACATCTCTAATTGCCTGATCCTAATAGCTGTCAGGTGTACGCTAAATCGTCTCATATACCCAGTGATGTGACAAGCCTCGGATGATGCAGAGATTAAACAAATTCTCCTAAATAAGTTGTACCTGTTTATCCGCTGTCTTTTGTTCTCTACCATTCAAAATGCAGAAATTATGAAAGCTAGAGCTGTCAGAAAAAAGGGGGTGGAGAGCTGACGTTGCACTCTACAGAGCTCAGCGAAGAGACCCACCACACAGCACACAGGAATAGAGCTGAGGCTGTTAATCAGCTGGAGATCCCCCCCATCACCTTTTTTTCTCTTGGTGTCAGAATTGGCTCATGCAGATAGCAGAGGAAAGAAGCACACTATAGGAAGGAAGGAAGGAAGTACACACTATAGAGGGATATCCTTTGTTCATTTTTTCATGTCTGAGGTCTACAACCACATTAAAGGGTAAGTTCACCTTTACAGAAAAATCTGTAAGGTGAACTTACACAGGACCCCCAGCCCCACCCCCTGGTCTCACTGACTGACCTGGACCACAGAAATCCCCCGGTATGTCCGCGTCAGGAGTCCGGGGCTTAGAAATCCCCTGAGCTGAATGTCCAAAACGTACCTCTTCAGGAGGGATGTTTCGGAGCATTCTAATTGGTCAGCACCGTCACATGGGCAGCGCTGACCAATCAGCAGGCACATAGCCCGTCCTGTCAGCTATAAAGAAGACGCGTGAATGCAGAGAGGATTTCTAAGTCCTGGACTCCTGACGCGGATATACCGGGGCTCAGAAAGGGAGATTGCCATGCTCCAGGTCAGCAGGACCGGGGGGGATGAGGAGGGGGCCCTATGTAAGTTCACCTTACATATTTCTCTGTAAAGGTAAACCTAGACTTTAAGGCCCAGTGTTGACCAGCTTTTAGCTTGTGTCAAAGGGAAAATGCAGCTTACATTTGACATCAGTTTGATATGAGTCACAATTCATTGACAAGTGCATTTACCTAGTAGTTGACAGCCTCCTGACCTGCATTTGACCTCATTCAAGCTGCTTTTGAATTTCTAACAGCTTGTATGGTAAAGTAATATTGATGCAAATTAAAGTCCGTTGATACAGGCCCGAAAGGTAACCTGTCCCAAAGCAAAACACACGTGTGTATAGACTCTGAAAGACACAACCCATTCCCTTACTCATGTGCTTATGTGTATGCTTTTTTTGGATCCTGATGGATAGAGGGCTGTAACAGTACAGGTCCTCCTATTTTGGTAAGTGAAGTAATTACTTCTTCAGTGAGAAAAAATGCCTCTTCCATGGAGCTTTATCACCTTTAAACTTTATTTAGCTATACACGTTTTCAGGGTACAGAAAAATTAATTCTGCAGCTTGCTTATACTTCTAGTGGGTTTCTGTTTTTTCTCTTTTTTAGGTAATTCTTTTTTTCCCCCATAGGTGAACGTCCTTTTCCATGCACATGGCCAGACTGCCTTAAAAAGTTCTCTCGATCTGATGAGCTGACCCGCCATTACCGAACCCACACAGGCGAGAAGCAATTTCGATGTCCCCTGTGCGAGAAGCGGTTCATGAGGAGTGACCACTTGACCAAGCATGCCCGTCGCCACACAGATTTCCATCCCAGCATGATCAAAAGGTCCAAGAGGTCCAGCTCAGCCTTCATCTGAATACTGCATCTTTGAGTCAACAAAGCTGTTACACGAAAATTTCAGCTGCTGTACATATCATCTTTTTGCATCTTTTCAAAAGAAATGTAGCAGTTTTAAAATCCATGCTTCTGCAGCAGTTATATTAAAGGAAAATGCTGCCCGGTTTCTTTTGGTGGCACACGACTCTAGGTATTTTTTGTAGTGGTGTAATCTGTACCATCACGGTTTTGACTGTAAGATCTTTTGTGCTTGCGCTGGCATGAATATGTGTTTATGAAATAGAACCACAATGGATCAGCTTTACATTTGTGAAAGAAGTATGAGAACACGTGCTTACACATATAAAGGGAATACTTTTTTTGTTTCTTTTTTGATGAAACCGTATGGTATTTGGAACATTATACATCTTATGAAGTGAGCAGGTATAGAGTATACTTGAACCTGGTTTCTTGTGGATTATTGTCTTACAATGTCTTGAAATATGTGTTTTATTGTTGATGGAATACTAGTCTCCCACTATTATGGACCTCATCAGTCACCTAGTTTGACTTGACTTATAAGGTGCACTTTGTAGGACCAGCGCCATCCCTTATTCCTCGGAGCATGGTGAACATAGATGGAACTAAACGACACTAAGGACTGGAAAGCTTAGAGGATGAAAGCCTTGTTGTTTTACCTATCATGTCGTAGGTTGATAAAGCTGTTAATGGGAGATGCAATACTCAGTAATCATACTGTATATAGTTTGCAGTATCTTAAGATAAATGTCCTTTCATGGATGTATTCACACCGTACCAAACTTTTGGGCAGACTGTCTCTATGTCTGCTTTGAGTGCATCTGTTGAAGAATGACACAAAGCTCCACAGAAGACTGAAAGAACTTATATGCCTTTACCCTGCAAGTTTAGAATAATATCAGAGGGTCATTTTATTACACCTGTAGGTTGCTATGCACATTTTATATCTCACATAGCAACGATGAACAGTTTTTGCAAAACCAGAATGTTTGATTCAGCTTTTGACAGAGGCGATGCCATCATTTCAGTGCTTTATGAGACTAAGCACTGGAACACTGGGCAGTGCAAACTTGCAAGGAGTCTTTTCCAGGCAAATGGTCTGTCACTGCATTCACTACAGTACCGCACTTTCTGATTGTGTGACGGCACTCTGCGCGTACAGACTGACAGAAAGTGTCATTCTTTTAAATGCGTCACAATTGTGTCATTTAGGTTCTTGATCTAATTATTCAATTCACGTTTACATAACTTCATTTGGTAGCCAGAAGTACCAAATGGAATGAAGACTTTTTTGCACCTTATGTTTCCTATTTCACATGACGCCTATAGACTTTTTCCATACCGGAGAGGCTGCTTATTGGTGTAGTAGGCCTCTCCAGCTGCGAGGGGGGGATAACTATGCATAATCTAGCCAAACAGGCGGTTTACAAATTTATGTATCTGTACTTAAAAAGTTAGGTTCATTCCATAGTATAAGCACTCCAATCATTCTTTTTTGAAATAGTAGAAAGGACTGTTGTGAGTAACTCCACACTATCAGCTATTTGCCTTATAACTATCCTACTAATTAAATTATAGGGATGCCATGTCACAAGGCATTACTAACAAGGCCAGTCAGGTTTTGTACATGTTTCTGATTCACTTAGCCTTTAAAAGAATTACATATATGCACGGGGATAAAATATTAGCTGTAGTTCTGAACCCCTTCATAAAATATTATAATTACCCTTGGGACAGTTTTATAATCATGCAAGTGCCAAGGGTCTCCCTTTTTATAACATTTTGTACAATTTTCACAGGCCTTTAGTGCCTCCTTTATTTGGTGTCTTTCAGATTTTTTTTCCAGCTGGATCATACATTAGAAGTGCATCTAATGGAGTCTAATGCACACGCAGATAAGTGTAAGTTACTGGTAAAAAAAAAAGTTTCAATTCAGATTTAAAGGTCCAGAAAACCTACAATGCAAGAAGAATCATATAAGACATCTGAATATTAGCCACAGTCAAACAAAATACGGCATATTCTGCAAGGCAGGACAAAGAGCAGGTCTGAATTGCAAATTGCAGTAACCCATTGCAGTAAGTTGTATTACAGTGTACTGAAATTATATTGCTGAATGCTGGGAACATTTTTGTATTTCTTATTGCTCAAAGATGAATTCAGACTGGTACGATGAGGTACTGCACTTTGCTGTTTTGTCAGTCTTATTGAATATGCCTGTATATGCTGACTTCCTGTCCTATAGTCAGCCTATTATCTGCCTGACTTGGATGATAACATTAGAGGCTGCACGGCCTATGCTTGTGCAATGCATAGTATACTCTGTTAAAGTAAGGCTGGGTTCGCATATGCAAATTAGATACGTTTTAAATCACATCCAATTTGCATGACCTGACCTGGAGCCGGTTCACACATGTCCGGGGCAGCCGCTGTGTGGTTTGAAAAAGGGTCCTGTGTGTTTTTGGGTCCAGTTCAGGTGCAAATTCAGGCAATAATTTGCACCTGAATCAATTAACAGAAACGCACCGGACCCCGGATTTCAAACCGCAGCCGCACATATGTGTACCTGGCCTAAGAGGCTTTTATATAGATATTTGTGCATTAATAATACAACCTCTTTAATTTAAGTGTTTAATTCAGGCTTATTTTCCTCATTATCACAATTTAAATATCAATAGTGGCAGTGGGAAGAAAATATTTATTTTGCACTGAAAAGGTGTGGTTTTTATTTTTTAAAGGACACTTCACAAGCAATTAGAGCCATGTTAGATTTGAAAAAGAACAAAATTATCAAATGTAATCTTTTTCGTTTACTCGTGAAACAATTTGAGGTACAGCACAGTAGGCACTTTGGTTTTCTATTTTATTTAATATGTATCCTTTACCAGAAATTATTATTATACCGTGTGCAATTTTTTGTTTGTCATTAGGCCATAAAAAAAAACTGTTGCAAAAAAAAGAAAAAAAAAATTCAACAACAACACTACAGTTCAATAAACTATGAAACCGGAATGTCAGGAAAAAATAACATTATACACTTTCTACCTCTGTTTCAGTTTTTGAAACACCTAATTCTTTATTCCGTATAGCAGAGTAATTCTTCCAGTCAAGGTAGCCAGATTGAAAAAAAAAAAAAAATTGTATGGTTTGGTTTAATGATTTTCTGTTTTACTGCCAGGGGCAGCATGTGGTTTTAGTGGGAGATCTTTAAAAAAGGCTAAATGAGGACAACTGCAAGCATTTCTGGTTTTGCACATTGAGCAGAAAGAAAAGAAAAAAAAAACTTAACGTCATCAACAAGCACAAATTATATACAGTGACTTATGAAAATAAAGAAAGGAAACTTGTGGGGTTTTTTGCATTCATGTTCAAACACAAGCACCCCTTATTCTGTATGTAATTGTTGCAGATAAGATTTGTTTTTCAAGATAAAATGATGTTTGTCTGTTAAGTATTTGACATAAGATCTTTGAGCATTGTATTTACAGCGTCCTGACTTGCTTTAAGGTGTATAGAAATATTACAGGTTTAAATTGGATTTATAGTGGTTAAGTATGACAACTTGTATAAATAGAGCTTCAACATGTTTCAGCTTATAAGTACAAAAAAACATCATCATTATAAGTTTAAGATAAGTGAAATTTAGTCTAAGTGACGTTAAGGAAATGTTTATTTTGTGATTTGAATTACAAAGCATGTGTCTTTACCACTTCTGAAACCAACATTTTTATAACATTTTATAACATTTTGCTGTGGCTTTAAATCGAATGGAGCTGCCTTTGCTCCATAATGTCAGATTCAGGAATTCTAATACATTTTCTCATGCATGTTCCTGTTCTACAGAATTACATCATCATGCTTATTTTTTAACATAAACTGTATGTAATGCTCAGTAGAAGACTGGCAAACAGTAGTAAACATTCCATGAAAGTAAACCAAACCTAGCCCTTTAGTGGCAGAAGAAATCAAACCATACGTATGATTCAACACTTTTTTTGTTAACTACAGTACAGCCTCTAGTCATTATCACTGTAGAAAATTGACTTTGGGCAGTGAATGCCCAAACAGATGTCTTTCTGTATACTTGCATTTTTAAATCCATTGGACTTTTTTTTTTTTCTCAACTTCACATATGGTTTTCTTTTTCTTCTTGTGTTAGCTGCTATAGGCATCAGGCTTGACAGAAAATTTGCGAATTGGAAACTCATGCCTTAAAACCCAACTGAACATTCAGTTTAAATCCGCTAACTACATTCTAGGTGCATTAGAACAAAGGGTGTGCAGAGCCTTACAGCTTTTTTGTGTGCATGCAGCAACCACAGCCTTAGTAAAAAAAGCCTGTCCCCTGCTGGCATGCTGTAGAGTAGGACCCTTGTTCCATGTGTAGAAATGGTAATCAGCAAAAGCTGATGCTCCCTGCTGATTGGAGAGCTCAAGATCTGACTCGGCAGGGTGTGTGTCAGACCTTTGCAGAGAGACTACTGTTTCTACACAGAGAGGTATGGTTCTTTTCTACAACATGTCGGCAGAGGACAGGCTTTCAACTCAAGATGTTGCAAAATTGTAAGACTTCCCACACATTTTTTATTAACGCACCAGGAAAACATTTATTTAATTTAAACTAAAAGTTCAATTGGGTGTTAATTCTTTGGTTGCTTAGACAATAATTAACGTATAAAAGAAAATATGCCTTTAGTATGTAAGGGATATTTTAGATAGAAATAAAATCAATAAGTTGCAGAAGTATTCTTTAAAATAGAAGGCGAGTAGAGGTGTTGTCTATATAAACCTATCATGCATTTAAAATGTTTTTGAGATTAATATAAATAACGATCATTGTTTTGTCTTTCAGGAACCTAGGTGATAAGAAACCTTGAATTCTATTTCTTACTTCCCCATGCACAGGCCCTGAATTACAAACAAAATTGTAATAAGATAACCCATTGATGTCTCCAGAATGATATTGATGATCATCCTGGTTAAAGACCAAGTCTATACGGTAGAGAATGCTAAAAACATCCAATCCTGTTTGTTAATTTTGTTTTTGAATGCTGTGGCCACCACTTCCACTGTAAAGAATACCTTAGTTTATAAGCAGTGATCACTGGCCACTATTATCTGCTGTCTGTACCTAAAATTATTTTTCTGCTTGTATCTACACAAAGGGTGCCTTTATTTAGATCGACAAAATAACTTAATTAGTTAAAAAAAGGTTTGACATGGACAGTTGCTATATAAAAGAGAAACGTATAAATGCTAAAAAGCTGACAAAAAAAAAACTGGCACAGTATAGTTAGAAGAAGTCAACACTGCCTTGAAGGACGTTCTTTTAGGATCTCCCAATACAGAATAATAAGTTTACATCAAGTAAAAGATGGTAAAAATGAATCCTTAAGATTTTAAATACACAAAAAAATCTGGTTGATTGGCTAAATATATCTTTAAAATTGATTTTGCTGGGCGTTTTTTATGTTTTTCAAATATACTTGCCTAAAGCAGCTTTATTAAAATAAATAAAATGTCAAAATTGATGTTACCTGGATTGGGCGATATAGGATCCGACTTTTGAGAGCACAAGTCGCATTGCATGTCAAATTAAATGTTTCCCTATAAGAGCCGTTTTAACTGATCCGACTTTAGAAAAGGTTCTTGCACTAATTTGGTCCGACTTTGATACAACTTTAATGCCATAGAGTGTAAAAAGTCACATTAAGTTGTATTGAAGTTGCAGGGCAAAGTCAGATCGGAAGTCACGCAACTTTCATGTTGGAGCAGTGTGAACCTGGGCTGAAAATAGGAGGCCTTCATTTTGATATATATATATATATATATATATATATATATATATATATATATATATATATATATATATATATATATATATTTTAAATATAGATCTCTTAAACAGGTTTTACTAGAGCTGGATCTCAGACAGCATGGAGGTAAGTGCATTTAAAACATTACACTTACCCCATGCTGTCTGAGATGAAGCTCTACTAAAACTTTGCCCAAATTGCAGTGGTACTGCTAGTTCAGTGCATTCGGTCTACCTACTTCTTGTCCCTCCTTTTTATATGGAATTACTTGCAGCAATAGAAGTCTAAAAGTTACTAACTCCATTTACAAAATAGCAAAGCCCGGAAGTAGAAGGCAACAGAAAAAAAAGTATTGTTTTAAAGGTACTTCTGCAGTTACAGTTTTGGACAGGTTTATCTCAGACAGGACAGTATGAAGGTAAGTGTAATTTACACATAACGCTTCCTTCTGCTTTCCTTTCCAATTCTATTTCCAGGATCACTGCTTTAAACATGTTCAGTGATATCTGATGTTTTTTAAGTGTGTTTTTATGTCCCTTCCCTTCTGTGAAACTATAAATTGAGCACCCCAATAAAGAATTACATATTGGAAATTCCAGTTCTGTTTGATCCAATCATCTTACGTTTAGTCTTCCAGAATAGATGCTGCCCAAGCACCAGTTCTGAAAGAGTGGTAAGATATTACCGAGGTTAAATGCAGATCAATAACTTGCAATTTTCTAGCATAGTCATTTCTGCAACTGTTTAATTTTTACAATGTTTTTGTATAGTTTCATAAGTTATTTCTGCTGTCTTTTTGGTTATGGAAAGCAAATGGAATTGTTTAATGAAATGGTAGAACAACCCTATTTTGTACAAGTGTATATAAATTGTTCCAATAAAAAATGCCATTCAAATATGAATCCGCTTTGTCAAATGTCCTTCTGTTAAAAGAATCATTCATAACAAAGTAGTTAACTTTAAGGTGACACAGGTTGTGTGTGGGCTTTAACGATGTGAAAAAAACGTGCATGCTCAGAAGCAAGTTATGAGATGGGAGCACTCATTCTGATAAAACTAGCATTCGTAATGGAGATGGCACATTCATCACGCTGTAACAGACTGAAAATCGTGAATCGTCTCTTAACAAACTTTTACTAACACAAAATCGGCAAAAGCAGCCCCAAGGGTGGCGACATCCGAATGGAACCTATATACAAGGGACACGCCATCGGTCTCCTCTCCCTGACAGGACGTGGATCTTTGTGTTTACACAGAGATCCACGTCCCTGTCTCTGTGACTGCCGATCGCGGGTGCCTGGCGGACATCGTGGCCGCCAGGCACTCGCATCAGCACCTGAGTGACACGGCGCGCGCGCCCCCCCCCCAGTGGTGGGGGGCCGTATATTAGCCTCCCAGCATTTTAGAGCCACCTTGTGGCTGTAAAAAGTCGACCGGCGGATGGGAAGAGGTTAATTGGGCAACTGTATGTCAAATGAGGTTTGAAAAATTAAAAGTTATGCAATGGGAGCTAAAAAATATGCATGCATCATACTATGGGGAGTAGAACTGGGAAAATTAATGGTGGAGAAGGATCTGGGTGTTCTGGTAGATCATAAGCTTAATAATAGCATGCAATGCCAAGCAGCAGTTTTTAAAGCGAGAAAAGACTTTTCTTGTATTAAAAGAGGTATAGACTGAAGACAGAGAGAGAAATAATTATGCCCTTGTACAAATCATTAGTAAAACCTCATCTGGAATACACAGTTCAGTTTTGGTCACCAGTTCACAGAAAAAAATATTGTGAAACTGGAGAAAGTGCAGAGAACAGCAACCAAACTGGTAAGGGGCATGGAGGAGCTCAGCTACAAGGAAAGTTTAGATGAACAGAATTTATTCTCTCTTGAGAAGAGATAAAGGGGGATATGATCAACATGTTTAAATATCTAAGTGGTCCATATAGTGAACTCAGTGTAGAGCTATTCACTTTAAGGTCATCACAGAGGACAAGGGTGCACTCTTTACGTCTGAAGGAAAAGAGATTTAATCTCCAAATATGAAAAGATAAGAGCTTTGAAATGTGGAATAGACTCCCTCAAGAGCTGGTTCTGGCCAGCTCAGTAGATTGTTTTTAAAAAAGGATGGATTTTTTTCCTAAATTCACATAATATAACTGGATACTAATATTTGTAGGTAAAGTTGATTGAGGGGATACCTGATTGACTGTTGGGGAATCAGGAATGATTCCCCCTCCTCCTGTGTTGTTTTTTTTATGTTGGTTGAACTGGATGGACTTGTGTCTTTTGTTCACCCAGATAAACTGTAACTTCACTTTGGCATGTGGAAAAGAAATATAAGGATCGTAAAATATGCAAAAAGAGGATTTAAAGGATGGTAGGTTCACAAGCCTAAATCAAATTCCTTTGCAAATCAGTCAATAACAAAAAGCCTTCCTTTGGAGGGGCTCCATTTCAATAAAAGTACAACACTTTAAAAAGATTAGGAATACAAAAAAAAAAAAAAATTATGTTTTGTAGGCCACACAACCCCAATTCCAAAAAGTTGTGAGGCTATGCAAAATCTACATAAAAAAGAATGCAATGATTTACAAATCTCATAATCCCATGCGTTATATACAATAGAAAACATATCAAATGTTTAAATTGAAAACATTTACAATTTTAAGGGAAAAAAAAGGGCATTTTGAAATTGATGGCAGCAACACATCTCAAAAAAGTTGTGACAGAGCCGTATTTACCATGGTGTAGCACCCCCCTCTTTTTTTAACAACACTCTGTAAGCTTTCAAGGAAACCAGCTGCTGGCGTTTTGGGAGAGGAATGTTGTCCCATTCTTGCCTGATATAAGATTGTAATCGTGCAACAGTTCTAGGTCTTCTTTGGTGTATTTTATAATATACCAAGATGCATCAGACATTTGCAACTGGTGAAAGGTCTGCACTACAGGCAAGCCAATTAAGCACCCAGACTCTTCTACTATAAAGTCATGCTGCTGTCCTAGACTTAATATGCAGTTTAGTATTAGGCTACTGAAATATGTAAGACCTTGTGCAAAGACGGGGCTGTAAGTTGATTCGAAGGGGTGAGAGGGGCTCCATCTTTCTAACTAAATCCTATGCGAAACCGTGAACCTTGGGTAAAAACACTGACCCAATAGAATGGTTATCTTGGTGGTTTCGGCAACATTGCCTGGATTGGATACACTTCTACCTTACATATATTAACCACTAGAGGCCCACGCTATAGCTGAATGACGGCCACAGCGAAGGACCTGAAAATCTGGGAGGCCGTCAATAGACGTCCTCCCCTTTGCACACACAACATGTGCCCACCGCGCTCTGTGATCACTGAGACTTGGGTGATCATAGATCCGTGTAAGGGGCCGGTCCCGGCCCCTTACCATGTGATCAGCTGTCATTGGCTGACAGCTGATCACATGATGTAAACAAAGGATCGGTAATTGTTTTTTTTGTCCCCTCACGCTGACAGCTTGAGGAGAAAAAAGCCGATCACCGGCTTGTGTACAAGGGACATTGATCCCCAAAGAGGAAGAGGCAATTCTGCCTCATTTGTGCCCACCTGCCATTGCCACCTGCCAGTGTCACCTATCAATGCCCACAAGTGCCACCTATACCCACCAGTGGTGCCAATCAGTGCCTCATCAGTGCCACCTAGTAATGCTTCCTATTAGTGTAACCTACCAGAGCCGATCAGTGCCCATTATTGCCACCCATCACTGCCACCCATCAGTGCCACCTATCAATGACCCTATTAGTGCTACTTCTCAGTGCCACCTATTAATGCCCTTCAGTGCCACCCATCAATGCCACCTATCAGTGCCCACCAGTGCTACCTGTTTGCAAAATTGTATAACAATATATATAAAAATATATATATTTTTTTAAAATCAGTCTTTTTTAATTTTTTTTAACAAAAAAATTAAAACCACAGAGGTGATCAAATACCACCAAAAGAAATCTCTATTTGTGGGAAAAAAATTAAAAATTTCATTTGGGTACAGTGTTGTATGACCGCGCAATTGTCATTTAAAGTACGACAGCGCTGAAAGCTGAAAATTGGTCTGGGCAGGAGGGGGGTTTAAGTGCCCAGTAAGAAAGTGGTTAAAATATTTTAAAGCGTATCTATGGTCAAAATGTAAATACAATTATTTATTTCCACTTTGTATTTCAATTATTTCAAGCCTACTCCTATTAATCTGAACCATCTTAAAGTTTGTAAACTTATTTTCTGAAGATCCCCTAACATTTTGTTTCTTGAATTCTGACAAGCACATTTTCTATGCCCTGTTGATATGCACTGCTGTGTCACATACTTCACAGAGCCTGCCTTCTGAACTACAGAGGTGCTGAGAGGAGGAATTTCAGTAACAGAATTCAGTGCTTGGAGGTAACAAGGTACTGTAAGATATGTAGTCCTTAGAAATTAAAAGTAAACCGCAGAAGAGAAGCTACAAATCATGCTACAAAGCATGCAGAGAATCCAGGAAGATGGAACAAGAGATGTCTAGCAGACAGGAGCACTCATGAAAGGAGATTTTACAAGTACAGTGTCTTAAAGTATTCATACCCCTTAAAATTTTCCACATTTTGTCATGTTACAACCAAAAATGTAGATTTATTTTATTGGGATTTTATGTGATAGACCAACACAAAGTGGCACATAATTGTGAAGTGGAAGGAAAATGATAAATAGTTTTAACTTTTTTTTTTTTACAAATAAATATCTGAAAAGTGTGGCGTGCACTTGTATTCAACTACCTTTTCTCTGATGCCCCTAACTAAATTGCCTTCAGAAGTCACCTACCGTATTTATCGTGCTATAACGCGCCCGGCCTATAGCGCGCACCCCCAAACTTGAAGGAAAATCCTGGAAAAAAAAATACTTACAGTTTGGATGCCCCTCGTCTGTGTCTTGCCCATCGTCCATCACGTCCTGCCCGTCGTCCATCGGCGGCCTCGTCCGGTCCGGCGTCCTTCTGTGGCCATCGTGGTGTCCTCCCCGCTTCCCGCGCTGTGTTTGAACCACTGTGCCGGCATATACCGAGCGCAGTACACTCGGGTATAGTCGGGCAGGCTCGGCTCCTCTCGCGTAAAGGACGTGACCGCGAGAGGAGCCGAGCCTGCCCGACTATACCCGAGTGTACTGCGCTCCGTATATGCCGGCGCAGTGGTTCAAACACAGAGCAGGAAGCGGGTATCGGCGTATATCGCGCACCCACGATTTTGCCCTGATTTTCAGGGCAAAAAAGTGTGCGTTATACACCGATAAATACGGTAATTAATAAATAGAGTCCACCTGTGTGTAATTTAATCTCAGTATAAATACAGCTGTTCTATGAAGCCCTCAGAGGTTTGTTAGTGAACAAACAGCATCATGAAGACCAAGAAACAAACCAGATGGGTCAGGGATAAAGTTGTCCATACCAAGAGCGGTAACCCAGAGCCTTACTCTGGGCTGCATCGCAGTATCCAGGGAAAGTAACTTACGCTGCCCCCAGGATCCTGCGATGTCTCCCCGCTGTGTGCGGCCGCTGTGTCTTCCACCCAATGTACTGTATGCTGGGCTCCATTCCCTGCCAGCAGCGTAACGCACTAGGAAGGAGCGCGGTGGGAAATTCAAAAAGTGAAAAACACATAACACATACAGTAATGTAATCTGTAAGATTACAGTATACTGTATCAAATTATTTCATCCCCCCGTTGTCCCTAGTGCTTTGTCCAGTGCCCTGCATGCAGTTTTATATTATATATACTGTTCTCTCTGCCTGGAAACTGGATAATGTCCACAGCAACCAAAACATGTCCCTTTTACATCAAAAGTGGTTTTAGACCAGCTACAAAACAGCGATAGTAAATTAGAACACTTGCAGAATTGAGCGATAGTGAATAGTGGGAAAATTCATCATCAGATACTGAAAGTGACGACAGCAACAATTCTGCAAAAAAAATGCAGTGTTTTTGAGTTGATTACATTATTAAATACATTTTATTATTATTATAATATTATTTCAAACTTTATCATACCCGGGATGTCTACTAGACTCTTGTTCGGACAGATTTGAGTGAGTTATTCCTAATGCCCCGTACACACCATCACTTTATGTGATGAAAAAAAACGACATTTTCTGTGAAGTAAAAAATGACGTTTTTGAAACTTCAATTTTCAAAGACGAAGTTGCCTACACACCATCGTTTTTCTCACAATGTTCTAGCAAAGCGAGGTTACGTTCACCACGTTTTTCCATTGAAGCTTGCTTCATAAGTAGCTTCTAGGCATGCGCGGGTGAAAAAACGTCGTTTTAAACGACGTTTTTGCTACACACGGTCAATTTCTGTGAAGTAAAAGTTGACGTTTTGAAAAACGACACATAAAATTGAAGCATGCTTCAATTTTTTTTGGTCGTTTTTTAGAAGACATAAAACGACGTTTTCCCCCACACACGGTCAATTAAAGTGACGTTTTTAAAAACGTCATTTTTTTTCATCACATAAAGTGATGGTGTGTACGCGGCATAAGAATTACAAAATAAAATGCCAAATTTCCATGGGAAACATTGTACCGCTTTCAGCATCAAAAACCTGACATAATCATACTGCCAGGGAGGTTAAAGCAGGGTTAGGTTGTAAAAAAAAATATCCCAAGCTTTGAACATCTTACGGAGCACTGTTCAATCTGTCATTCGAAAATGGATGGCACAACTGCAAATCTACCAAGACATGGCCATCCACCTAAACTGACAGTCTGAGCAAGGAAAACGTTAATCAAAAAAGCAGCCAAGAGGCTGATGGTAACTCTGGAGGAGCTGCAGAGATCCACAGCTCAGGTAGAGAATCTGTCCACAGGACAACTATTAGTCGTCCACTTCACAAATCTGGCATTTATGGAAGAGTAGCAAGAAGAAAGCCATAAGAAGTTCCATTTGCAGTTTGCAAGAATCCATGTGGGGGCTCTGGTCAGATGAGACCAAAATGTAACCTTTTGGCGTAAAAGCTAAACGTTATATGTGGCGGAAAACTTACACTGCACATCACCCTGAACACACCATCCCCACCTTGAAACATGGTGGTGGCAGCATAATGTGGGAATGCTTTTCTTTAGCAGAGACAGGGAAGTTGGTCAAAGTTGGTGGGAAGATGGATGGAGCCAAATACAGGGCAATCAGGGTACCCTGTTAGAGTCTGCAAAAGACTTGAGTCTGGGGCGGAGGTTCACCTTCCAGCAGGACAACAACTCTAAACATACAGCCAGAGCTACAATGGAATGGTTTAGATCAAAGCATATTGATGTGTTAGAATGGCCCAGTCAAAGTCTAGACCTAAATCCAATTGAGAATCGGTGGCAAGACTTGAAAATTGCTGTTCACAGACGCTCTCCATCCAATCTTACAGAGCTTGAGCTTTTTTGCAAGATAGAATGGTTAAAAATGTCACTCTCTAAATGTGCAAAGCTGGTAGAGACATCCCCAAAAAGACTTGCAGCTGTAATTGCAGTGAAAAGAGGGTTCTACAAAGTATTGACTCCATGGGGCTGAATACAAATGCACGTCATACTTTTCACATATTTATTTGTAACAAATTTTGAAAACCATTTTATCATTTTCCTTTCGCTACACAATTATGTGCCACTTTGTTAGTCTATCACATAAAATCCCAATAAACTACATTTACGTTTTTGGTTGGGGTATGAATACTTTTTCAAGGCACTGTAAGTTTTATTTTTGACAATCCATGTGCAGTTACAGCAACATTGTTTGTCACACCCCAACATTTTATATTCCCGATAAGTGCCTGTTGAATCATGTAAAAATTATCCTGTTTTCTTTGTATTGTTTCCTTTGTGAGAAATACATAGTGATCCTGCCAGTGCCTTTCCTATTGCAAACTGACCATGCTAGGCATGAGAGCACATCCATCACACCATGGCTAGTTTTCTTCTTTGCATTCTACTTGAGAGCGCAATAGAAAATAAAAGAATCCTTGAATCCACACTCCCTATGAGGATAATCTGAATAATTAATTAAAGTACCGGCCGATTCGCCAAAGCTGGATGGGATACCTGCCAAATAAAGCAAAAAAGCTATATAGAAAAATAGTGTGGAGGGGACAAGGGAGCCCCCAGAAAGCAAAAAATGGTGGGTCAACAACGGCTTAAGGTACAAAAGGTACTAGTGGTACTTGTCAATGAAAAACTGCAGTGGGCGTTTGTAGCTGATTTAATCTCCAAAAAAGAGCAGGTGTTCTGGAAAGTCATTGATTTCAACAAACCGACTTTTTACATAATCCCTAAAGTTGTAAGGCCCCCCTTAGACAAAGACCTCTTGGACCTGCAGGAATCCCCCCCAGTCCAGAGGTATACTGAAAGGGGTCAAACAAGGAATAACAGGAGGAGAAGAGAGTCGAGGAAGAGGCGATCAGCGCACTCAAGGGGACTCAGTAAGATCAGACAGGATGACCACCAGAAGCCAGAGACGCCCCTGCTAACTGAAACTCATTTGCCTAACTTAGTAGAAGACCTAAAAGTCATAAATGTATCTGATTTCAAACTGGAAAAAAGACATATAGACCTACTTAGTAAGGGCCTATCTTTTTTCCCCCACTTCTACCATGGATCACCTTGAGATATACAAGGACCTCTGCCTCTTTTTCAGTTGATTACTACGAGGGGGAGGTACAATGTCTCCTTGGTGATGAATCCACGTATAAAAAACTATCCCAGGACCCCTTTACGTCACTAGTGGTACTTATCAATGAAAAACTTCAGTGGGCGTTTGAAGTTGATTTAATCTCCAAAAAAGAGCAGGTATTCTTGAAAGTCGTTGATTTCAACAAACCAACTTTTTACATAATCCCTAAAGTTCACAAGACCAATTGTCTCAGCCATCCATGGTCCTTTGGAAAGAGTGGGGAAATATATTGACACTCTTATCAAAGATTTGGTCCTGACTATAAGATCATATGTACATGATATGGGCGATGTCTTGAATAAGATCAGAGCTCTACAGTTTCCGGAAGATGACCTCCTCGTGGGGATTGATGTTGAGGCATTATACACTTCTATTCCTGAGTGGGGCATCTCGGCTGTCTATTACTTTCTAGACAAACCTTTCCCTGAAATGGGGACACAAAATTTGTTTATCATTGAGCTCCTAGAGCTTGCTCTAAAACACATCTCCTTTCAATTTTGTGGTACCTTCATGGGAGCACCATGGTCACCTGCATACGCGTGCCTGCACCTGGGCTGGTGGGAGGAGGAGGTGGTCTATGCCTCGTCGATGTACCTTGGCCACGCTTGCTCCTGGCTAAGGTACATCGATGATGTACTGATGGTGTGGGCGGGGACACAGGACCAACTGACGACATTTATGGCCGAGCTTGGTAATAACACCAGAAACATACACCTGACCTACACAGCAGACCCCCACCGCATTTCCTTCCTGGACCTGTCCATTAGACCTGAAGGAGGTAAGCTGGTTACCAACACGTTTAGGAAGGAAACAGCTGCAAATACGCTACTTCAAGCTGATAGCTATCACCCTAGATCCCTGATACATGGCATACCCGTTGGACAGTTTCTGAGAATTCGCAGGAACTGCTCAACAGATGAAGATTACCAACTTGAAGCCTCACAACTTTATCAGAGATTCAGGGAGAGAGAATATCCTCATCGGGTCCTCAAAAGAGCTAAGAGCATTGCGGGTCAGAGGTCGAGATCTGAAGGACCTGCGAGATTCATTACCCCATATGAGGCTCAATGGCACCAGGTGAACACTATCTTGTCCAAACACTGGTCTATACTGAGACGTGCCATTTACTCGGGACAGGCTGTTGGAGTCAAACCTTCAATGGTGGCCAAACGTGCAAAAAACCTTAACGATATGTTGGTACAATCTGAATATGTATGGCTGCCTAATAGAAGCTGGTTAACGGACATGCCTTGAGTCAGCGGCATGTTCCCATGCGGTCACTGCAGTACATGTAAATATGTGGACTGCAGCAAGATGTTTAGAAACTCTGACGGCAGCCAGGAGTTTGAGATCAGGTCATTCATAAATTGTGCTACCACCAGGATACTCTATGTTCTCGAATGCCCGTGCCACAAACTATATGTAAGCAAAACAAAAAGACAGTTACGGCTCAGATTCGGGGAACATCTGAAAAGTATCAGACTGAAAGAGGAAACCCTGATAGCTCAACACTTTTTGAACTTCCATCAGGGTAAGACCTCTGGCCTAATTGTGAAGGATTTTTTCTCCCTCTCCCTGACCGATCGCAGAGGCGATTTTGACATGGTGCTCCTACGTAAAGAAAAGAGCTGGATTTTTAGGCTCAGGACCCTTCAGCCGAAGGGCCGGAACCATGAGATCAGCCATAGTTGGCTCTCTCTCCTCCTCTATGTACTAGAGTGTCCACCATCCCAGTATCCATTTCATCCACCTCCCCTTTTATTTCCACTCCCCCCTCTTCCCCTCTCCTTCTTTCCTCACCTTTCTTCCCCTCCCCTCCCCTCCCCACACTTCCTTTTTTCCTTCCCCTTCATTCCTCACTTCCTTTCTCCCTGCGGTAAGATTTTCTATAACATTTTATCAGCACCCTTTTCTTTCTTTTAATTACTGCATTATCAAATATGACCACAAGATGGCATAGTAATCACTTTAGTGCTGATTGATGTGATTGGATATCTATCCTTATATAAGTAACATACATGCTAACAGTAATTTGTTCTGAAGAAGTGCATGGAGATGCACGAATTGTTAACCTAGCGTATGCAGAGTCAGTAAGCAGGCTTCAAGTTTGCTATCCAACCCAGCAATGCAAAGGACTCACTTGCTGTAATTGATTACATTCAGGGCACCGCTACCCACAGTCCACTTCCGCCCACACTGATCCAACGCTGTGTTCCAGACTTTCCTCCTGTACACCACGAGAGACCTCCCTCTGAGAATTCACTGGAGAATCCAGCAACGTGCTGTCGCTCTGAGGACAGCTTGAAGCCGGCATACAGCCATCCACAAGCCAGCCAAACTGTTCCTGGCAATAAGACTATCGAGCGACTGATTTGGTGAGAGCCCAGTTGGGCAACCGTTTGCTACCTTTTACCTCAAACCCTCTCTCCTACATGCCTGCTCCTTTTTCCTCTATGGAGGTTTAATGGAACGCCTGCTGTCCCAGTGCAGTGTGAAACTCTATTTACTCATTTCGGTCAGGTTTAAGGGCCTGAATGGACCACCTAATATTAACCCCTTAACGCCCGCCGCACGACTATTTACGTCCGCAAAATGGCACGGACAGGCAGAAGGGCGTATATATACATCCTTGCCTTCTAGCGGGTGGGGGGTCCGATCGGGACCCCCTCCGCTGCGTGCGGATTCCCTCGGGGAGCGATCCGGGACGACGGCGCGGCTATTCGTTTATAGCCGCTCCGTCGCGATCGCTCCCCGGAGCTGAAGAACGGGGAGAGCCGTGTGTAAACACGGCTTCCCCGTGCTTCACTGTGGCGGCGTATCGATCGAGTGATCCCTTTTATAGGGAGACTCGATCGATGACATCAGTCCTACAGCCACACCCCCCTACAGTTGTAAACACACACTAGGTGAACCCTAACTTCTACAGCGCCTCCTGTGGTTAACTCCCAAACTGCAACTGTCATTTTCACAATAAACAATGCAATTTAAATGCATTTTTTGCTGTGAAAATGACAATGGTCCCAAAAATGTGTCAAAATTGTCCAAAGTGTCCCCCATAATGTCGCAGTCACGAAAAAAAATCGCTGATCGCCGCCAATAGTAGTAAAAAAAATATAATAAAAATGCAAAAAAACTATCCCCTATTTTGTAAACGCTATAAATTTTGCGCAAACCAATCGATAAACACTTATTGCGATTTTTTTTACCAAAAATAGGTAGAAGAATACGTATCGACCTAAACTGAGGAAAACAAATGTTTTTGGGGGATATTTATTATAGCAAAAAGTAAAAAATATTGCATTTTTTTCAAAATTGTCGCTCTATTTTTGTTTATAGCGCAAAAAATAAAAACCGCAGAGATGATCAAATATCACCAAAAGAAAGCTCTATTTGTGGGGAAAAAAGGACTCCAATTTTGTTTGGGAGCCATGTTGCACGACCGCGCAATTGTCTGTTAAAGCGACGCAGTGCCGAATTGTAAAAACGCCTTTGGGCATTTAGCAGCATATTGGTCCGGGGCTTAAGTGGTTAAGAGTCTGAGAACCTGCTATGCATGCCCCATGATTTGGATGCACCCAGTGTATAGGCAGTTAAATCAACACAAGTGTTCTGAAGGCTGCTGATGATTTAGAGATTTCTGTGGATCTGTGTGTTTGAACTTTGGTTTGGCTTTGATTCACTATTCACATGAGCCACTGAGCCTAATGTTGAGTCACTTCACCAATATAGTGCATCAAATACTCTGGATGTGTATATGTGCGTTTTTGAAAATACCAATATCACCAAAATTCCACACTTATGTAACAGCACGTCATTGACTGTTTTTGCGGTGCCTTTCTTTCCCAGTCTGCAAATTTTTATTAATTTCTATTTGCTGCAGCATGTTTTTTACTTAAATGGTTAGGTATTGTGAGCTATACTGTGTTATATTGGATACATTATTCTCCTCACATATGCTTGATATTTAATGTATATGAAACCCCCACCCCAAATAAAGCCTTTTTCATATTTTTGTACCTTAAGCCGTTGTTGACCCACCATTTTTTGCATTCTGGGGGCTCCCTTGTCCTCTCCACACTATTTTTCTACTTGAGAGCACAGCCTGTCTGTCCTCCAAGACTTGTGTTGACACGCCCCCCTGTACAGCTTTTTACTGGAAAGATCTGATATATATCACCCCTGCAGTCTCCTTCCATCCTCTCTAAGCTCCTTATGCAGCTGAGGTTATGTGATCATAAAAAGAAAAGGTATTTATAACTAGAAAATGCATTTCCTGCAGAAAATGCGTGGGAACCACTACACTATCTTTAGGACATACAAGCATTGTTCCTTCAGTACTTATAAAGCCTCTCTTGGATCATTAAAGGGGTTGTAAAGGTAAACATATTTTCCCTAAATAGCTTCCTTTACCTTAGTGCAGTCCTCTTTCACTTACCTCATCCTTCGATTTTGCTTTTAAATGTCCTTATTTCTTCTGAGAAATCCTCACTTCCTGTTCTTCTGTCTGTAACTCCACACAGTAATGCAAGGCTTTCTCCCTAGGATGCCTAATAACACACAGCTCCTTTCTCTATCTGCAAAGTAGAGAGTGTCCTGACTTGCCTGCTCGCCCCCTCCCCCCTGAAGAGGGTTTTCTCCACACCAGGTAAGTGAAGGAGGACTGCACTGAGGTAAAGGAAGCTATTTAGGGAAAAAAATGTACCTTTACAACCCCTTTAATCCCCACACCGAATGAGTGAGAGAACCCTTCAAACAAGCCTTAATAAATCCACAATAGTACATGCTATCGAAATAGTGTGTACAATCCAGCGGATCTGTTTCCACAGATTTTTATCCCCTGGGATGGATTTCAAGCGGATAAAAATTTGAAGACATGCTTTCAAATCTATCCGCTTGAATCCATCCCAACGGATTGATCCGCTGGTCTGTACAGACTCACCGGATCAATCCGTCCGAAGGGATCCCCCGCATGCGTCGTAATGATTCGACGCATGCATGGAATTCCTTATATGACAGCGTTGCGCTCGTCGCCGTGCCATCATCGCGGCGACAGCGCGTCACGTCATCACGAGGGGATTTCGGCGCGGATTTCGATCCTATGGTGAGTACACTCCATCGGATCCAAATCCGCTGAAATCCTCGAGAGGATTTATCTGCGGAAACGGTCCGCTGGACCGTATCCGCGGATAAATCCTCTCGTGTGTACTAGGCCTTAGAGACACATGGGGGCAGATCCTCAAAGAAATTACGCCGGCGTATCACTTGATACGCCGCGTAATTTCAAATGACCTGCGTTGTATCTTTAGTTTGAATCCTCAAACCAAGATACAACGGCATCTGGGTTAGATCCGACAGGCGTACGGCTTCGTACGCCTTCGGATCTTAGATGCAATACTTCGGCGTCCGCTGGGTGGAGTTCGCGTCGTTTTCCGCGTCGTATGCAAATTAGCGATTTACGATGATCCACGAACGCTGGTCTGTACAGACTCACCGGATCAATCCGTCCGAAGGGATCCCCCGCATGCGTCGTAATGATTCGACGCATGCATGGAATTCCTTATATGACAGCGTTGCGCTCGTCGCCGTGCCATCATCGCGGCGACAGCGCGTCACGTCATCACGAGGGGATTTCGGCGCGGATTTCGATCCTATGGTGAGTACACTCCATCGGATCCAAATCCGCTGAAATCCTCGAGAGGATTTATCTGCGGAAACGGTCCGCTGGACCGTATCCGCGGATAAATCCTCTCGTGTGTACTAGGCCTTAGAGACACATGGGGGCAGATCCTCAAAGAAATTACGCCGGCGTATCACTTGATACGCCGCGTAATTTCAAATGACCTGCGTTGTATCTTTAGTTTGAATCCTCAAACCAAGATACAACGGCATCTGGGTTAGATCCGACAGGCGTACGGCTTCGTACGCCTTCGGATCTTAGATGCAATACTTCGGCGTCCGCTGGGTGGAGTTCGCGTCGTTTTCCGCGTCGTATGCAAATTAGCGATTTACGATGATCCACGAACGTACGCGTGGCCATAGCATTCTGTTACGTCGTCTCTAGTCGGTTTTTTTCCGGCGTATAGTTAAAGCTGGTGTTTTGCGGCGTATAGTTAGAATTGCCATGTTAAGTATGGCCGTCGTTCCCGCTTTTAATTTGAATTTTTTATTTTTTTTGCGTAAGTCGTCCGTGAATCGGAATGTAAGTAAGTCACGTGTAAGTAAAAAAAAAAATGACGTCCTAGCGACGTCATTTAGCACAATGCACGGCGGGAAATTTCGGGACGGCGTATTCGCAGTACATTCGGCACGGGGATGCGCTTCATTTAAATGAAACACGCCCCCTAATCGCCGATTTGAATTCCGCGCCGTTACGTCGCTTGAGATACACTACGCCGCCGTAACTTACGGCGCAAATTCTTTGGGGATTCGAACCAGCAAAAAGTAAGTTACAGCGGCGTAGCGTATCTCACATACGCTGCGCCGATGTATTTGTATGTGGATCTACCCCATGGCCTTTGTGAACGTATTGGTATCAAATTTATGTTGATAAACTTACAAATGTGGGCATGTCAGGGATTTAAAAAAGAAGGTCTCTGTGCGTTTCGCTGGGAAATCTGAAGAATTTTTTACATGACAGTCAATGGAAGAAAGTGTGGAACTCTTGTAATTTGGAAGCTCAACCAGCCAAAAGTAAAAGGCGTATCACAAAACTGCACATTGCCTGAAACTAGATAAAAAATACCTACGTTTTGATGTATAACAAGTAGATCTTGTGGGCGTGAGAGCAATTTGTTCCTTCTCTATAAAGATCATTTATTTAAAGCTCCGTGCTATAGCGATGACATCATCCACTCTAACCAGCTCCATAGAGACTCTGTTTAATCGATAACATTTTCTGAAAAACTCACTAAACTTAAACTGCTTTTTCACAAAAACTATAAAAGATATCAAACTGAAAAGATATAGCCGGATAGCTGAATATTTTGTGAACATTTTAAAGTTTTTGTGTCTGTAGGTGAAAGTATGAAGGAGCTGAAACTTTTGGTAGCGTCTTATTGACTTCAATGTTAAAAAAAAGTGTCTAAAAGCTTGATATTTTAAAAAGTATAAATAGTAGAAAAAAAGTTGAAGAAGTCCCACCATTAGCTGAAAGAACTGAACATTTTAAGGCTGGATTCACACTACTACACTACTTTCATCCTACTTTGCTCTGCTACATTGGTCCTACATCCATCCTACTTTCATGAACAGGATACTACTTTGGTCCGACTTCAATTATATTCAATGGGTTGAAGACGGATCAATGTAGGACCAAAAGTAGTACAGGGAGCATTTTCAAAGTCGGACCGACTTGTGTAGGACGCTACAAGACGCTTTCATAGGGAAACATTGAACACAGAGCAAAGTAGGATGAAAGTAGTGTAGTAGTGTGAACCCAGCCTTAAAGTTGAATGGTCTTTATTTGTATTTTTTGCTTGGAGCTACGACTTCTCAGTGGTCCCGATATGGGACATTAGCCGTTGCTTGTGCGCAACCCCCCCCCCCCATTTTCTTTCTCACTGATGTGTTATTTGTTTGCAGCCTAATGGCCCCGATTTTTTTTTCTTCTTCAACCCCCCCTTTTTTTTGTTCCTTCTTCAACCCCCCCTTTTTTTTGGACATTTTCATATTGATATGCATACTATTATGTTACACCTATAAGCTGTTTATTGTATGGTTTCATGTGTTTTCATGGGCTGAGTTGTGGGACCAGACAATGTACATGTTTGTACCTATATGTGTCTTTACTGCCGGGGGGCGTCTATGCGCTCTCCTTATTTGAAGGACTCTTCTCACTACTAGTTTTTGGTGAAGACTCCTCCGTGCTCTGAGCTTTGGCTCTGAGACACCTCATTTGTTTGTTACTATCCATGGCTTTCTAAATTTTCTTGCCGTGGTATTCGGTGTCGGGGGTTTCCTGGCCCGATTGTTTTTCTGACTTTTTTTTCTCTATTTTTGTTTTAACCTTTTCTGTCATTGTCCTTTTCTGAGGGTTACCTGGAGTTTCTCTTGGCATTCCTGGATCCGGCGGGTCGCGAATTGGTGGGTGAGTTTTTGTTGATACAGTGCCTTGCGAAAGTATTCGGCCCCCTTGAACTTTGCAACCTTTTGCCACATTTCAGGCTTCAAACATAAAGATATAAAACAATTTTTTTTGGAAGAATCAACGACAAGTGGGACACAATCATGAAGTGGAACGAAATTTATTGGATATTTCAAACTTTTTTTAACAAATAAAAAACTGAAAAATTGGGCGTGCAAAATTTTTCAGCCGCCTTAAGTTAATACTTTGTAGCGCCACCTTTTGCTGCGATTACAGCTGTAAGTCGCTTGGGGCATGTCTCCATCAGTTCTGCACATCGAGAGACTGAAATTTTTTCCCATTCCTCTTTGCAAAACAGCTCGAGCTCAGTGAGGTTGGATGGAGAGCGTTTGTGAACAGCAGTTTTCAGTTCTTTCCACAGATTCTCCTTTGGATTCAGGTCTGGACTTTGACTTGGCCATTCTAACACCTGGATATGTTTATTTGTGAACCATTCCATTGTAGATTTTGCTTTATGTTTTGGATCATTGTCTTGTTGGAAGACAAATCTCCGTCCCAGTCTCAGGTCTTTTGCAGACTCCATCAGGTTTTCTTCCAGAATGGTCCTGTATTTGGCTCCATCCATCTTCCCATCAATTTTAACCATCTTCCCTGTCCCTGCTGAAGAAAAGCAGGCCAAAACCATGATGCTGCCACCACCATGTTTGACAGTGGGGATGGTGTGTTCAGGGTGATGAGATGTGTTGCTTTTACGCCAAACATAACGTTTTGCATTGTTGCCAAAAAGTTCGATTTTGGTTTCATCTGACCAGAGCACCTTCTTCCACATGTTTGGTGTGTCTCCCAGGTGGCTTGTGGCAAACTTTAAACGACACTTTTTATGGATATCTTTAAGAAATGGCTTTCTTCTTGCCACTCTTCCATAAAGGCCAGATTTGTGCAGTATACAACTGATTGTTGTCCTATGGACAGAGTCTCCCACCTCAGCTGTAGATCTCTGCAGTTCATCCAGAGTGATCATGGGCCTCTTGACTGCATCTCTGATCAGTCTTCTCCTTGTATGAGCTGAAAGTTTAGAGGGACAACCAGGTCTTTGTAGATTTGCAGTGGTCTGATACTCCTTCCATTTCAATAATATCGCTCCTTGGGATGTTTAACCACTTGCTTACTGGGCACATAAACCCCCTTCGTCCCCAGGCGAAATTTCAGCTTCCGGCACTGCGTCGCTTTAACTGACATTTGCACGGTCGTGCGACGTGGCCCCCAAACAAAATTGACGTCCTTTTTTCCCCACAAATAGAGCTTTATTTTGGTGGTATTTGATCACCTCTGCGGTTTTTATTTTTTTGCGCTATAAACAAAAAAAGAGTGACAATTTTAAAAAAATATATATATTTTTTACTTGTTGCTATAATAAATATCCCGATTTTTTTTTAAAATATATATTTTTTTTCTCAGTTAAGGCCGATACGTATTTTTCGACGTATTTTTGTAAAAAAAAAAATCGCAATAAGCGACTGGTTTGCGCAAAAGTTATAGCGCCTACAAAATGGGGAACAGAATTATGATTTTTTTTTATTCTTTTTTTTTTTTTTACTAGTAATGGCGGCTATCTGCGATTTTTATTGGGACTGCGATATTGCGGCGGACGTATCGGACACTTTTGACACAAATTTGGGACCATTCACATTTATACAGCGATCAGTGCTATAAAAATGCACTAATTACTGTATAAATGTGACTGGCAGGGAAGGGGTTAAATGTGTATCCTGGGTGTGTTCTAACTGTGTGGGGGGAGGGGGGTGACTGGGGGAGGTGACCGATGCTGTGTCCCTATGTACAAGGGACACAGATCGGTCTCCTCTCCTCTGACAGCACGTGGAGCTCTGTGTTTACACACAGAGCTCCACGTACCTGCTGTCACCTGCTGTGACACCGCCGATCGCATGTACCCGGCGGACATCACGGCTGCCAGGTACACGCATTGGCTCTTCAGCGATGCGCCGGGACAGTGTTTACCCGCTGCGCGCCCCCCAGAGGCGTGCACTTTAAAAGACGTCCAAAGACGTCCACTTGGCACCTGAGAGCCGCGCTGACGTCTTTTGTCAATAGCGCGGGTCTCAAGTGGTTAAAGCTTGGGAAATCTTTTTGTATCCAAGTCCGGCTTTAAACTTCTCCACAACAGTATCTCGGACCTGCCTGGTGTGTTCCCTGTTCTTCATGATGCTCTCTGCGCTTTAAACGGACCTCTGAGACTATCACAGTGCAGGTGCATTTATACGGAGACTTGATTACACACAGGTGGATTCTATTTATCATCATTAGTCATTTAGGTCAACATTGGATCATTCAGAGATCCTCACTGAACTTCTGGAGAGAGTTTGCTGCACTGAAAGTAAAGGGGCTGAATAATTTTGCACGCCCAATTTTTCAGTTTTTTATTTGTTAAAACAGTTTGAAATATCAAATAAATAAATTTAGTTCCACTTCATGATTGTTTCCCACTTGTTGATTCTTCAAAAAAAAAAAAAAATTACAGTTTTATATCTTTATGTTTGAAGCCTGAAATGTGGCAAAAGTTCAAGGGGGCCGAATACTTTCGCAAGGCACTGTAGTTGTCGGATTGCTTCCTATGCCTAGTTTACCGTCTACCTCCCAGAATATTCGGTTACTCTCCCATAATGTTCAGGGTTTTGGATCACCAGCTAAGCGGATTAAGGCCTTCACGCATTATCGATCTTTGGGGGCGGACATAGTTGCTCTCCAAGAGACGCATTTTGCTTCCCTGTTCACTCCTCGATATCTTCATAGAGATTACCCTCTTTGCTACTATGCTAATGCATCGGAGAAAAAGAGGGGGGTGGCCCTATGCTTTTCTAGACACATGTCGTTCACTGAAACCAAAGTCCTCAGGGACAGGGATGGGCGTTATCTTCTAGTTAAGGGTCATTTGGGGGACACTTTAGTTACTTTCCTGATTTATTATGCTCCCAACACGAACCAAACTGCTTTTTTTCATTCCCTCTTAAGGTCCATGGCCCCTGAGTTTGAAGGAGAGGTAATTCTAGCGGGTAACTCTAACTTAGCTTTAGATCTTATTAAAGACAAATCACACTCCGCTGGGCTTCGACCCCCTCCCAAACAGAGTCACAAATTTGCACAACTGCTCTACCATTATGATTTTGTGGACGCTTGGAGGGAGGCTAACCCTACCTCTAGAGATTACTCTCATTATTCTAGGGCACACGGGCGTTAATCTCGCATAGACCACATATTTCTCCTCTCGGGACTGCTGCCTAAATTGAAATCCGCCAAAATATTTTCTACCTCTTGGTCGGATCATGATCCGATTGTGGTTCAGATTTCTGACCTTCTCGGTAGGACTGACACCCCACATTGGCGATTGAATGAATCTCTCCTTGGGGACGAATCTCACTGTCTTGTGATTTCGACCCATTTAAAGGAATATTTCGACATCAATGTCTCAGATGACATGTCCCCTGCAATTAATTGGGCTGCGCATAAGGCTTCTGTTAGAGGGGCCTTTATCCAATTATCCTCCAGACTTAAAAAAGCTTGCACTGAATTGATTTCTGCCAAAACTAAGGAATTTGAAGCTTTGACTGCACAACATAAGCGTTCTCCATCCCCTACTCTATTTACTAAACTGGAGCAATCTCGTTTGGAACTTAATATTTGTCTCACTACTAGGGCTGAGAAACAATTGCGCTGGGTGAACCACAAATTTTTCACTTGGCAAGATCGCCCTGGCTCCCTATTGGCACATAAGCTTACCCCTAGACACTCTCACTTGGCGCTCCCTAAAATTAGATTAGCAGGAGGTCATCTCTCTCAGGATCCCCAAAAGGTCCTTCAGGAGTTTCATAATTTTTATGCCGATTTATATGGTAATCCTTGGGATGCTGACCCTCCGTCCGTCAGGGAATTCTTGGGGAATTTTCCCCTCTTGCCCATCACAGATGATCATAGAGATCTTATGGACCAACCTTTTACAAGTGAGATTTGTAATACTATTAAAATGCTGTCGCTCCATAAGTCTCCTGGCCCTGATGGGCTTCCTAATCTTTATTATAAAAAAAATTCTGAACAGCTGGCTGCACATATGGCTCTATATTTTAATGGTCCCTTTGGATGAAAACAAAGCCTATATCAGTGTTATTCCTAAACCCAATAGGGACCCTACTGATGTTTGTAATTATCGCCCAATTTTGCTGATAAATTGTGATTTGAAGATTCTTACAAAACTTTTAGCCTCTCGCCTTAATACCTTCTTGGCACAGTACATTCATAAGGACAAATCTAGATTTATAGCGGGCTGTCAAACTCTGGATCAAATTCGTAGATCCAGAACACTGATATCAGCAGCGTGTTCCAACTGGGGTGCTCCGCTTACCTGGGAACTTCTACTCCTTTCACTAGATCTTAATAAGGCCTTTGACAGTTTAAATTCGAATTATCTTTTTGTTACTCTAGAGACCCTAGGATTTGGCCCTGTATTCCTTTCCCTACTAAAAACTTTATATAGCTCTCCAGTAGCCCAAATTTCCATTAGAGGTCATAAATCACCATTATTTCCTGTTCAGCGGGGTACAAGACAGGGCTGCCCACTTTCTCCTTTATTGTTCGCGTTAGCGATAGAACCCCTAGCTATGGCGATCCGTTCCCATTCTGACATTCATGGTATTTGTTGCGACCAGCAGGAACATAAGTGCGCGTTATTTGCCGATGATGTTCTTATGTATATCACTGACCCCCAAGTAACATTGCCTAATTTGCTGTCCCTACTAGATAATTTCTCACAACTTACCGGCCTGTCCCTGAATACTCAAAAAACAGTAGCACTTAATGTATCATTACCCTCTACTGTAGTGCAAATTCTTCAAAATACATATAGTTTTAAGTGGGCTCCTCGTTCCCTTCCATATTTAGGGGTCCAGTTGACTTCATCCATTGATACTATCTATAGGGCCAATTACCCCCCATTATTTATAAGACTTAAGGAGGACCTTCGCTGCTGGGCAGATTATTCACTTTTGTGGTTTGGCAGGATCAATTCCATAAAAATGACATTTCTACCTAGGCTCCTTTATTATTTTAGAACCCTGCCGGTGGCAGTCCCGAGGGGAGACATGCAACGCCTGCAAGCCGAGGTCCTGCGCTTCGTGTGGGGTAACAGGAGGCCTTGGATTAAAAAACGAACGCTTTATACACCGAAATCTATGGGGGGGCTCGGTCTTCCTAATTTACAAGCATATTTTCAGGCTGCCCAAATAGCCCAGTTAGCCTACACTACAGCTAGAGGCTCGGTCACCCTTTGGGTTTCCATTGAAGCACTTTCCTGCCAGCCGTTTTCCATTGGATCCTTAATGTGGCTTCCTGGTCGTTTACGCCCGCCTATTTTTTGCCCTACTCTGTCACATTCCCTAGCAATATGGGATAGGACGCGCCACCACAGTTCTTTATCATCCCCTCACACGCCATTGGCTCCCATTCTTGGCAACCCTGAGTTTCCGCCTGGTTTGACTCCACAGACGTTTCAGTGGTGGCTTAATAAGGGCCTTTTGAGAATTGGCGATTTCCTTAATGGAGATCAAATGTATCCTATACAACATTTTAAAGATGAGTTTCTTATGCCCCCTAGCGAATTGTTTCGGTACAATCAAATCGCATCATTTGTCAGATCTAAAGTTAATTTAATGTTGAGACCCCTTACGGTTACGACATTTGAATTATCCTGTCGGGGTAGAGGCTTGTAGAGAGGTCGGATATCTGCGATATATACTTCTATTACTGAAATTGATTCAAAACTTGCCTATATGGATCACTGGGAAAGGGATCTGAACCTTACCTTTGATTTGATCGAGTGGCAAGATATTGCTTATCAGTTATCCAAAATCTCCATCAATACTACTCTTATAGAGGCCAATTATAAGACGCTCCTGCGTTGGTACCTGGTGCCAACTAGGGTAGCTAAAATGCATCCTTCCGCTTCGCCAACCTGCTTTCGGCGTTGTGGACAGCTGGGAACGATGCACCACATTTGGTGGCAATGCCCCTTTGTAATTAGATTTTGGATCAGGATATTCAATCTTATTAATTCAGTGACGGGGGTAAACATTTGCAGATCTCCTGAAGCCGCTCTCTTTCACAAACTACCTGATGATACGCCCAAGAAATCGGTAAAATTTATTAACTATATGTTGCTTGCGCGCGAGAGTCACGATTGCTAGGCAGAATATTACCTTTCCATATTCTCTCCTTGACTGCTAAACCCAAATGATAGCCCAGGGGCAACATTTCACAAGGCATTAACCCTGGCTGGAGGAACATTTATATCCTTATACATACCCACATTAACCATGGCATGTGGGCTGTGCTTGGGTAGCAGGATGAGAGACAAGAATAGCAGCAGGAGAAGGGTTAAACATAGGAGCAGATACAGCTTGTTGGGCTGAAGTGATAGAGGAAACAGCGGCAGAAATTATAGGAGAAAAAGTTTTAACCAATGATGACAGAGAATCCACTAGTTCATTAAGTGTAATTAAATGATCCCTCTGGAGGAGCGGCATGCCGACATCACCGCGTTTTATACGTTCCGTTTGCCATCTGGTTTTTACCTATGGCGATTTTTTTTTGCACTTTTTTTCTGAGCTAGATTTGTTTCTCTCATTGTGTATGGATTCACAGATCGTGCCACAAACAAACTTCCTGATTGACTGCTGACTGTACCTATGGTTTGATCTGACAACTGGAGGAAAAGGCCCTGGCTGGGTATTAGCCACAAGTATCCAAACTTGTGCACCTACTTTTTTTTTCTGAGCTATATTTGTGTCTCTCTCATCATGCATGGATTTATTGACCGTGCCACAAACAAACTTTCTGATTGACTGCTGACTGCACCTATGGTTTCATTTGACAACTGGAGGAAAATGTCCTGGCTGGGTATTCGCCACAAGTATTCAAACTTGTGCAGCTGGTAAGCAGGCACTCTGTATGGTGGTGGATTAATTTCATTTTTTGCAAGTCACATTATTATCACTTCACTGTTGGGATTTATTTACTTCCATTGGAGGAATGTGCTAGCCTGTAAAAGTAGCCTAGACCTAACATTTTGGATGCACTGTCTAAACCAAGCCAAAAAAGGGCATACAGATATGTCTAATGCCGCATACACACCATAATTTTTCGGGTTGTAAAAAATGAAGTTTTTCAGGCTCTAGAAAAAAACAATATTTCAAATTCAAATTTGTCTAAGGGAGCGTGTTTTATGATAATTAGGCTTGACCCCGACCTGATTGACGTTTTTTTTCATTTCCCAGTGTGCATTGCGGCCACGTCCGCCGCACGGGCCTATTGATTTAGACGTGGACGTAAACTACGTAAATCCCTTTTCACGGACGACTTACGCAAACAACATAAAAATTTCGAATTTCGACGCGGGAACGGCGGCCATACTTAACATTACTATTACATCTATTTGATGGAATACCTTTAGGCCTGTAATGCGTTACGTAAACGGCGTAAATGTACTGCGGCAGCCGGGCGTACGTTCGTGAATAGGCGTATCTACTGATTTACATATTCTACGCCGACCGCAATGGAAGCGCCACCTAGCGGCCAGCCTCAATATTGCAACCTAAGATAGGACGGCGCAAGCCGTCGTATCTTAGATATGTTTAAGCGTATCTCTGTTTGAGAATACACTTAAACATAGGTCGGCGCAGATTCTACCGATACGCCGACCTAACTCTACCTGAAACTAGCTATACGTTTTTTTTCAACTTCATCAGCCTTGCCTACACACGATCGTTAAAAAAAAAATGCTCTAGCAAAGCGCGGTGACGTACAACGGCACTATAAAGGGGAAGTTCCATTCGGATGACGCCACCCTTTGGGCTGGTTTAGCTGATTTTGTGTTAATAAAAGACGATTCACGCTTTTCTGTCTGTTACAGCGTGATAAATGTGCTTACTCCATTACGAACGGTAGTTTTACCAGAACGAACGCTCCCGTCTCATAACATGCTTTTGAGCATGCGCAGGTTTTTCAAGTCGTTAAAGCCCACACACGATCATTTTTTACAACCCGAAAAACGACATAGTTTAAAACGTTGTGAAAAAATAGAGCATCTTCGAAAAAAAATTGGCCGTTTTTCAGACCCCGAAAAATGCTCATTTATATCCTTATACATACCCACATTAACCATGTCACACAATCATTTTAAATTACACTTCCGAAAAAGTGTGTACGCGGCATAAGGCTTCATGTACACTTGCAGCTCCTAAACTTGAGTTTAAGAGCTTTTGGCGTGTTTACCAAAGCTCCTAAACTCAACTCCATAAAAGCCTGTGTGTCCATGTACAGAGGCTTTTAGCAGAATTTAGGAGCTGCTGCATTTAGGTGAGGTTAAACCTCCCTCTTCTGAACGCAGAAGAACATTTAGGACAAGACCGCTCTGACTGCTGGTTGTAGGAAAACACAAAATGCAGCAAAAACGTGTTTTGCATTTTCCCCTAAGGCTACATTACATGTAGCCCAAAGGTCCTAAAACATTTACTATACTGTTTATACTAGTCAACTATATTGATAAGTCTTCTAAATCTACAATATTTTCATAAAATGGACACTTGCTTCAAAACACTGTATACTAGTAACAAGAGCATAGCCCTGTCCATTCCAAAACAGCAACGCGAGAACAGCAGGCCCTACTATACAAGTCTGAATAATAAACTTGCTCTAGCTCAATAAATGTAAACGTGAATGTAACAAGGGGCACATTTTGGGCATTTTTTTAATATCCAAGTTTTGTCATATTTGGAAGTAAAAGAATGCTACTCACCATACATTTCAATAAAGTGCACGCTTATTTAGCCATAAGACCAGCTTTTAAATCCCCGCTCTGTGTATACTGTGACCTTTACATTTTTACTCAAGTAGTTATGAAGGTCATCAAAAATGTATTAACAAATGATATGTAACAAAACTTTTTTTTATTCACAAAGTTAAAGAACATTTGGAAATACTTTTTTTCAGAATAAAGACACATGTAAAACAACAAAGTGCAATAATAATGGCAATAAAGTGATATTTGCATGTATTGAATTCTGTTTACTGACAGACCTCTAAAAAAAAAAATGTACTTAATGTGGCCATATTTTGTGAAATGCTAAATTATTTTGTAACCAATATGTACATTTTTCATAAACCTAATAAAGTAGCTATTCATCCAATAACTAATCTTGGTAATAAATCCAGATAAGAAAAAGTATAATTATACCTAAACCTTAAAAGCAGAACTCCAGCCAAAAATGTATTTTTAGTTTTGAAATGAGAACAGGTTTTAACATGTTTTAGTTATTTATTTTTGCCATCTGTGTCTCGGAGAAGATCAATCCTCACTATCATGGGGATCAATGTCACAAAGACCAAACCCAAGTAGAGAAATGGAGGAGATTCTTTAATGGTAGACAAGGAATTCGATTTCCTCCTACTTTGAGAGAATTTCTACACATTTCCTGGTACCTCTCAGGGATAGAAGTGCAGGAAAAACAGCCAGAAAGGAACAAAAATATATAAAAAAAAACCCTGAAGATGTTATAATCCTTCCACACTCTCTTCCAAATTAAATAAAAATATAAAAAAAAAGCTTTGGCTGGAGCTCTTATGCTAAGCTACAAAATTATAGTTCCTCTTATAATTATCTCTGCCCGTGTGTTGCAAGACATTTAAGCCACTGAACACATTAAACATATTGGTTGTAGAATTAAAAATTTTAGGCTGGAGAGCCAAGAAATCCAAGATGCAAGTATATTATATTATTTAGGTGACCTTTTTACCTAAAACTCAATTATCAGGTTTAAAGGGTGTGTTTTTATAAATCTTCAAAAAATTGCATAAATACATTCTTCTGCCCTGAAATACAAAAAATAAAGTTGACAGTTTTTCCATCTGATGACATCAACTATAAAGATGGAAATCCTAGGTCACTCAGTCGCTATAGCTACTCTTCGGCGTCTTCGGTGGAAAGCTTTTAAGTTCCATTTTGTGGGTTCCAGCATGCATGGACCATTGTAGACAAATAATACAGTCATCTTGTCAGCATAAGTAAGATTCTGGAGAAGCTGTGTGAACAAAATTAAATATTGTGAACAGTCATAAAGACATTTTTGTTGAATATTCTTATTATAACCAACATTTTTCAACATACAGTTCAATATTTCTCTTGTGTGCTGAAATGTATGAGGGTCATCTCACTACTCTACAGGCAACACAATGGAACAAGAACCTTTCTCGCTTATGCCATCCTGACAGTGCAATTGCAAATGAACATCCTCAAAATGAGTTATTAGTGCCAGGAGGGAGTTTATACCTCTTTGAAATTTAAGCTACTACCATAAAAATGCTCATCAGTAGCAGAGCCGACACAAGGTTATCCATTACTAAGGGTGAATATGCCAAACTGCCCCAGTCTCCTTTTTTTTTTTTAGCAGGCATGATCTGACCCTCAACATATTTCTTCATCTGATATTCACATAAAAATTAACATCTGACTTCCCCAAACAAAAAAAAGCTTATGAAGCACGCAGAAGATGAGCGGTAAGGAGACTTCAAATTATCAACTGGGAAAACAATAGTGATCACACATAAATATACAACACACAATGTTGCAGACCCCCCCCCCGATTGGTCAGCTTGAGGCCTCAAGTGCTTACAGGTAAAGCCCAGAGGTAGGATTCACCTGAAATGTTGTGCAGTGCATAATACACATTTAGAAAATGTGGATAATCCCAAAGTGCAACAAGCTCTAGGAGCATAGCAAATGATGTACACAACTGGCACATATGCCTTGCTAAATGATAAAAGAAGATCAGGGCACAGTATTGGCGAAACACAGGTCTACTCCTAAGTGACTGCATATCATACCAGCTGCAATTGCCAGAAGACGAACACCATGTTTACTGAAGTGCACATCACAGATAGAAGGAAATTTTACCTATGAAATGTCACCTTTCTCACACAGAAGTGAAGACCCTCCAAGACAGAATTGTTTCTTTAACCACTTCCCTACGGCCGTACGACTATTGACGGCCGCAGGGTGGTTCTAAATCTCTGAGCCGCCGTCAATTGACGGCAGCTCATTTCCGCGCTCCCGAGCGCGCAGCGGGGAACTTCTGTACTGGCCGTGTTCCTTGGACACAGCCAGTCACAGATCGCCGTGAACGGCCAATCGGAGCGGCCGTTTCCTAGGCGATCTGTGCGGCCAATGAGAGATGATCTCATATGTTTACATATGAGATCATCTCTCATTCCCGGCTCTCGCAGACAGCGGTGCTGTCAGGGGAGAGAGGAGATGGATCTGTGTCTCTTGTACATAGAGACACATATCGGTCACCCCCCCAGTCACCCCCCTTCCCCCACAGTTAGAACACTATATAGGGAACACACATTTAACCCCTTCCTCACCCCCTAGTGTTAACCCCTTCCCTGCCAGTCACATTTATACAGTAATTAGTGCATATTTATAGCACCGATTGCAGTATAAATGTAAATGGCGCCAAAAATGTGTCCGATGTGTCCGCCATAATGTCGCAGTCGCAATAAAAATTGCAGATCGCCGCCATTACTAGTAAAAAAAATAATAAAAAAATAATAATTCTGTCCCTTATTTTGTAGGCGCTATAACTTTTGCGCAAACCAGTCGCTTATTGCGATGTTTTTTTTTTTTTTTTTTTTACTAAAAATATGTAGAATACGTATCGGCCTAGACTGAGGATAAAAAAGGTTTTTTTTTTTAAAATTGAGCCATTTATTACAGCAACAATTAAATTTTTTTTATTTTTTTTTTCAAAATTGTCGCTCTATTTTTGTTTATAGCGCAAAAAATAAAAACCGCATAGGTGATCAAATACCACCAAAAGAAAGCTCTATTTGTGGGGAAAAAAAGGACGTCAATTTTGTTTGGGAGCCACGTCGCACGACCGCGCAATTGTCAGTTAAAGTGACGCAGTGCCGAATCGCAAAAAGTCCTCTGGGCAGGAAGGGGGTTTAAGTGCCCAGTAAGGAAGTGGTTAAATATGGGGTTGTCACCCTTAAATTTAATCTGGATCACTTCATGATATATAGTCCAAGGGGGTCCAGGGGTATAGTCCAGGGGTAAACCTGATTTTTTTTTTTAGCAGGTCTGTGCTCTTTGATCCTTGTTCCAGTTGGAGCCTTGCAGTCATATAGTATGACTGGTGTTGCTTTTTTCATCAGCAATTGTCCTTGGAGCAGGTTTAGTCCCCCTACTGTGGATTGGTAATTTATTTCCTGCCAACTCATAACACAATGTTAACTCTTGAACTTGATTCCTAACTGGGTTTTTTTTCCAAACTTCTTTAACTTTTTTTTTTCTTGGTGGGGGGGGGGGGGGGGTTTAATATCCCTAATGCTTTAAATACCCCAATGCCTGAAGGTACAACAAAATCTTAATGCCTACACAAATGCCAGGCTTGTGTTTGTAAAACTCTACAAAGCATCAAAACTACTTAGGTGAATGATACCTTTCTTTTTTTACATTGGGCCTTCGTTTGGTGGTAAAAAGTAATATCTATTTCCTGATATTTGTTTATTACCAAAGTCCAAGGTCAAAATAATAATCAACACTCCTACTCCTGACAGTTGTGATATTATACGTATGTACATTATTTGCGGCTTGCACCTAAGATAGGGCCTAGAAACAATAGTGTACATTTTGTTTTGCTTTTTTATCCTACCTAAAACATATACTGACCCTAACAAAGATCAAGTCCTGATCATGCGATTTCATCTTTATTATCCTTATTATTATTTTAAACACTTCTTTTGTTAGACATTATTTTCCTATGAGGGGAAAAAGCATTGTTTATCTTTTTCTCCTAGTCAATTCAGAAGGTGAAGGAGGGTTCAGGGGTGGGTTTTCCTGAGTGATCACTGTGATAGCCAATCATATACGAGCAGGGCCCTCCGATTCCTCCTGTATTGAATAGTGTTGTAACCGTTGTATTGTAAAGCGCTGTGCATACTGTTGCCACTATATAAATCCTGTACAATAATAATAATAATGTATGGGAGCTGGGTTTTCTGCTTCTGATCGTTCTTACGAGAAAATGAGCTATTGGTGACAGCTCAGTCTCCTTACTGAAGCACACTTCCAGCATAAATGCCATTGCACATACATGCAGGCATCTCAGAAGAAGGCCCCCTCTGTGACACTGCATATATGTGTGAGGCTAGCATTAACTACTTAAAAACATGAATCAAATTATTCATTAGTTTCAACATAAACAAATTAGGAGTTCTTGATAAGACACAAAAAGCCCTATTTCACCAACATAAAGATTGTATGTATGTATGTATATACATATACATACACACCCCATTATGACCCGAGCGTGTAAAATTGATTATCGAACTGAACCCGCTAGGACAGAATTACAGAGCTGCCATCGCTATTTAGCGAGTCACTGCCCTGGAACAAACATGTTGAAATCCGTTGTTCAGACACTTTTCAAGCTGCATTCTGATCAGTGATCTACTAAGTAATAAAGCAAAGATAATAAGGAAAGTGACATCCCAAGAGCATGCATCTTTAACAAATCAGCAATGGCAGCCACCATATTTTTTCATTCAAACATGCTATCAGACTTCTATTCTGAAACTACACCGGAGTGAGTGAGTCTCTCTCTCTCTCTCTCTCTCTCTCTCTCTCTCTCTCTCTCTCTCTCTCTATATATATATATATATATATAATATTGTATAGTGCACATATCTGTCATGATTACCTTTGGTGTGATAAAGAAATATTGAGACGTATCGTTTGTGCAGGCAGTCCTCACCACCATTTCAAACACTCTTCTTTCATTCACTGGATCCATGCCCTTGAAAAATATAAAGATCATTTTTGTTACGGTAGTAAAAAATCACTTTAGTACAGACATTCAAGGGGTGACTATTGCATTACCTGGTTTATTTCATCCACCACTCGGAAGGGGCACCTGTTGAGTTCCTGAAGAGCCATGAGGTAAAGCATTGTGGATACACTTCTCTCTCCTCCACTCTGGTGATGGGGGTTCAGCTCATGAAGTTGTGTGCTGCTTCTAAACTTTACACGGATTCTTATGCCATACTTATCATAATCCTCCTATTGTGAACCCCCCATAAAAAACAGATGTTAGCTTTCTAGCAATGTTGAAGCAAAATAGAATATCACACATCCTTTAACCACTTCCATACGGGGCATTTTCACCCCCTTCCTGCCCAGACCAATTTTTAGTTTTCAGCGCTGTTGCACTTTAAATGACAATTGCGCGGTCATGCTACACTGTACCCGAATGAAATCTTGAAATCTTGAAATCTTGAAATCGAATGAAATGAATGTTTTTCCCCCCACAAATAGAGTTTTCGTTTGGTTGTATTTGATCATCTCTGCGGTTTTTATTTTTTGTGCTATAAACAAAAGAAGAGCAACAATTTCGAAAAAACACAATATTTTTTACTTTTTGATTTAATAAATATAATTTTTTTTTTTAAATAAATAAACATTTTTCCTCAGTTTAGACCAGGGGTGGGGAACCTGCGGCCCGCGGGCCGCTTGCGGCCCGCGAAATCATTCCATGCGGCCCCCCATGCGATCAGAAAAAAAAGCGCCGCCGATTGTCACTATGGAGCGGAGTAAATGTATTGCTAAACACACTGACAATGAATGAATGATCATGGCGATCATTCATTCATTGTCCGTGTGTTTAGCAATACATTTACTCTGCTCCTGCGGCCCGCCCCTGTTAGCCGGCTCCAGCCAATAGCATTTACTCCGCCCGCCCCTGTTAGCCGGCGCCAGCCTCCAGCCATTGCACTGCAGCTGATAAGCTGCTCTCCTAGGCTTACAGCCCCGCCCGTCGGCGGCGGCGTGACGTCACTCACGGCGGGCAGGGATTACATTCATGGCTGGCTGGGATGGCACTAGCCAGCGCCACCGACGAGGAACCATTTCCAGCAACAAGTAAGGCAGCCATAAATATGCTGACAGCATTAATGAAATACGGTGTATTTTTTTAATATGCAGCATAGCGGCGGGGGGAGGGGGGTAAATGTCCTGCACAGTGCACAGAACATTAATACATAAGTTACCATGACCAGTGCAGGACATTTACCCCCCCCCCCCACATGCTGCATATTAAAAAGATCATATTCATCATATTTACATTTAATAATTTTCAAATTGCATCAATGATTCAATTTGAAAATTATTAAATGTAAATATGATGAATATAATCTTTTTAATATGCATCATGTGGGGGGGGGGGGGGGTAAATGTCCTGCACTGGTCATGGTAACTTATGTATTAATGTCCTGTGCACTGTGCAGGACATTTACCCCCCTCCCCCCGCCGCTATGCTGCATATTAAAAAAATCACAGACCGTCATCAAAGTTAATAATCTTCAGACTGCATCATTCTGTATGCAGTCTGAAGATTATTAACTGTGATGACGGTCTGTGATTTTTTTAATATTCAGCATGGCAGTGGGGGGAGGGGGTAAATGTCCTACCTACACAGTTGCACTGGTCATAGTGACTCATGTATTAATGTCCTGCACTGTGAGTTACCATGACCAGTGCAGGACATTTACCCCCTCCCCCCATGCTGCATATTAAAAAAAAAAATCACAATGTCATTAGGGGAAAGTTCTCATCTTTATTCAGCAGTTCTGAGTCCCGACAATCTAATCTCCCCACCTCCTCTTCTATACAGATACCCTGGCTGAGTAATGTAATTGCCAAGAACCTCTGCACAAGGATTACTCCGCCTGAGCCCGAAAACCATCAAATAGTCCCTGCAGAGTAATCCTTGTGCTGCTGATCCCGGCAATTACATTACTCAGTGTATCTGTATAGAAGAGGACATTGGGGCTCAGATTAAATTGTCCGAACTGCTGTATAAGGATAAGAACTTTCCCCTACCAACTTTAACTACTAGTGTTCCTCCACCAGCTAAGCCACAGTACAGTTTGAATCATGTGTCCGGGTAGAAGGCGGAAGGAGACCCGGACACATGATTCAAACCCCGTACTGTCCGGGTCAATCCCGTACAGGTGGCAACCCTAGGTAAATGTCCTGCACTGGTCAATGGTCATGGTAACTCATGTATTAATGTCCTGCACAGTGCAGGGTGCTGTGTAATGTAAAGGGGGCCAGTGATGCAGGGTGCTGTGTAATGTAAAGGGGTCCAGTGATGCAGGGTGCTGTGTAATATAAAGGGGTCCAGTGATGCAGGGTGCTGTGTAATGTAAAGGGTCCAGAGGTACAGGGTGCTGTGTAATGTAAAGGGGTCCAATGATGCAGGGTGCTGTGTAATATAAAGGGGTCCAGTGATGCAGGGTGCTGTGTAATGTAAAGGGGTCCAGTGATGCATGGTGCTGTGTAATGTAAAGGGTCCAGTGATGCAGGGTGCTGTGTAATGTAAAGGGGTCCAGAGGTGCAAGGTGCTGTGTAATGTAAAGGGGTCCAGTGATGCAGGGTGCTGTGTAATGTAAAGGGGTCCAATGATGCAGGGTGCTGTGTAATGTAAAGGGGTCCAGAGGTGCAAGGTGCTGTGTAATGTAAAGGGGTCCAGTGATGCAGGGTGCTGTGTAATGTAAAAGGGTCCAGTGATGCAGGGGGGACACACGTTTAATCCCCGCTATAACAGGCTAATTTTTAAGTTGATCATTTTGTACGGCCCCCGAATGATGTTACAAAAATCCAAATGGCCCTTGGCAGAAAAAAGGTTCCCCACCCCTGGTTTAGACCGATACGTATTCTTCTACATATTTTTGGTAAAAAAAAAAATAATAAAAAAAATGGTTTGCGCAAAAGTTATAGCGTCTACAAAATAGGGGATAGATTTATGGCATTTTTATTTATTTACCTAGTAATGACGGCGAATTGTGATTTTTATTGTGACCGTGACATTGCGGCGGACATATCGGACACTTTTGACACGTTTTTGGGACCATTCACATTTATACAGCGATTAGTGCTATAAAACTGCACTGATTACTGTGTAAATGTGACTGTCAGGGAAGAGGTTAACACTAGGGGGCGCTGAAGGGGTTAATATGTTCCCTGGGAGTGATTTCTAACTGTAGGGGCAGGTGGACTCACAAGGGGAGGAGACCGATCTGTGTTCCTCTGTTCTGGGAACACACATCGGTCTCCTTACCTCTTACAGGAGGTGGATCTGTGTTTACACACACAGATCCACACTCCTGCCTTGTTTGCCGGCAATCGCGGGTGCCCAGCGGACATCGCGACCGCCGCCACACGCACCGGGTCGCAATCTTTGCCGCGGGTGCGCACGCGCCCCCTATCATATGACGTCCACTCTGAAGGACGGACAGTTCCTGCCGACGTCATATTATTATGGCTCGGTAGGGAACTGGTTAATAACCAATATGATAAACTCAACCTGCTCCCCCATCGCTAAAAACTGTCCCTCAAGTAAAAGAAAGAAGTGAATAAACTCTCACTGTATCCAAAAGGTCAGAGGTAATAACCACTTTCCGACCGCCCTATAGCAGTGCTACGTATATACGTGATCCTGCACTTCTGGGTATGGGGCGCAACACGATGTCTGCCGGCACCCGATGATCGTTCAGTACACAAGCAGAGCGGCGGTCTGCCTATGTAAAGCAGATCGCTGTTCTGTCAGTAAGGAAGGCATGGATGGATCCAGTGTTCCTAAAAAGCAGGGACACGGATCTATGTCTTCTAGTATAAGCAACTCTCACACTACAGTAAAACACCTAGGCACGTAGTTAACCCTTGGATCGCCCCCGAAGTTAATTCCCCTCTCAGCCAGTGTCAATAGTACAGTGGCAGTGCATACTTTTAGCACTGATCACTGTAATGTCACTGGTTCCCCAAAAAAGTGGCCGTTAGTGTCCAATTTGTCCACCGCAATATTGTAGTCCCACAATAATGCTGCGTACACACGATAGGTTAGTCTGATGAAAACGGTCTGATGGACCAAACCGATCAGACCAAACCGATCGTGTGTGGGCCCCATCGGTTATTTATCCATATATATATCATTTATCCAAACCTATAGAAAAAAACGATCGTCTGTGGGTACGTCCATCGGTTAAAAATCCACGCATGCTCAGAATCAAGTCGACGCATGCTTGGAAGCACTGAACTTCATTTTTTTCAGCACATCGTTGTGTTTTACGTCACCGCGTTCTGACACGATCGATTTTTTAACTGATGGTGTGTAGGCACGACTGACCATCAGTCAGCTTCATCGGCTATCTGATGGAAAAATCCATCAGACTAACCTATCGTGTGTACAGGGCATTAGTTGTTGATCGCCGCCATTACTAGTGAAAAAAACAAAACAATAAATAAAAATTCCAGCATATATACCGCTATAACTTTTGCACAAACCAATCAATATACACTCATTGGGATTTTTTTTTTACCAAAAAATATGTAACAGAATACATATTGGCCTAAATTGATGAAGAAAAATTTGTTTTCCATTTTTTTTTAATTGGATATGTTTTATAGCAGTAAGTAAATAAAATAGTTTTTTTTTTCTTCTTCAAAATTGGCATAATTTTTTTTTGTTTATAGCACAAAAAAATAGAAACTGCAGAGTTGATCAAATACCACCAAAAGAAAGCTCTATTAGTGGGGGGAAAAAAGGACATACATTTTATTTTATTTGTGTACAGTGTCGCATGACTGCGCAATTGTCAGTTAAAGTAACGCAGTGCAGTATCTTAAAAAATGGCCTGGTCACGAATGGGGGTAGATTTTCCTTAGCTGAAGTGGATAATGAAGGCAGATCCTAACTTTCACATGGGGATAAATATATAACGGCTTCCAAACTTTTTTATTATCAGAAAGTAAAACGTTATTGAAAAAGTCAAACGTTTCCAGAGCAGTAAATCTGTGTTACAATATATGACTTATACAGTAGGACAAAGTTCTCCAAGCAGATAAAAAACAGTAGGTATTTCTATACATTTGCAAGAGTAACCGGTACCAGCTACATACAATGTTAAATAAATGGTGTAATCCAACAACAGAGAGCTGTCTATACCCACCCCCACCAGTAATCATTTTGCCAAAGACTAGATCTATTGGGCATAAACCAAGCGGATCAGTTCAAGGCCCCAAAAGTTTTTTAAAACTTGTGAGGACATCCCCCTATGCTGATAAAAAAAAAGGTATTTGCAAGCATGCCTCCAACATTGCATATCCACTTTTTAACCATGGGGAGTGTCTTCTAATTCCAGCAAAGCAAAATAAGTTTGCGCACTAGGAACAGTGCCGTAGAAATAGCTTCTCTAGTCAACTCTTGCTCAGGAAGGGGGTCTAAGATGCTTAATAGACATTGCTTTGGATCTATCTAAATAATAGCTTTGAACATTCTATTGAAGATATCCACCACCCCTGTCCAATATATGTGTAGTTTGGGGCATCGCCAGAGTAAATGCAATAGGTTCCCATGACCTCTGCAGCATCTGCCACACCTTGAATCAGCCATTACACCCATGTTAAATAATTTAGCGGGAGTATAGTGAGTCTGTAGGATTATATATAACTGGGAAAGTTGATCTGTAACATTGAGAGTGCACTGGTGAACAGTCTGGCCACTTTCCACTAGTCTCCTTCCAAAAGACCTACGTCTTTCTCTCAGTGTTTTATTGCATCATATAGGAAATTGTAAAGCTCCCAGCAATTGGTCATAACATGGGAAATAAGTATCAGTACTTTGCATAAAATAAAAAATCAGGGTAGGAGACAGCATCCAGTCTAGCAATGACCGACAGGCCTGCATTGCACGCTGAAGCTGCAAGTATAGGAAATACAAATTTTGGAGGAGAGAGAATTTAGAGAATAAATCTAAAAAGAAAAAAGTGTAAACCACCAGAAAAGATATAACGAAAGTGCGTGACTTCCTTAGGTTATTGATTTAGCGCTGAAGTGAAATTTAGCCAATTCCGTATTTTATATATATATAAATATATAATCTATCTACACACACACACACCTATCTATTATTCCATATCTTTTTTTAACAGAACACACAGTATGGGTTAGGTACAGGCTTTGGATGTTGCAATTTTTCTAACCTAAGCCTGGGAGGGCACTTTGCCACAACAAGGCCCAGAAAATTGAGATGACAATCTTGAAGATTTTCAGAAGTATAATCACTGGTATATTGTGTAGAAAATATAAAAGTTGGGGCCATAAGTAGCATTTTAATTAAGTTAGTTGACCTATAATAGATAGACATAATTTATTCCAGATTTTAACTTTACTCCAGAAATAGGTAAGTAATGGAGTTATGTTTAGTTGGCAGAAGTTAATCAGGGATGGGTTAATTTGAATCTCTAAGTATTTAAAAGATGTAGTGAGCAGAATGGGACAGGACTGGGTAACTGGTTGCTGCATGTTATCCAAAAACACCAAGACTGATTTGGACCAATTTATAGTCAGCCTGGAATAAACCACAAATCATGAGATAGTTAACATTGTTTCTTGTAAGGAGGAGGTGCCATCTCCTAACATCAACAAAGTATCATTAGCATAGAGCAGTGGTCTACAAACTACGGCCCGGGGGCCAGATGTGGCCCTTTGCTTGCTTTTAACTGGCCCTTGGGGTGCTATTTTATTCACAGACAACAATGAAGGGCACAATTCTTCCCAATGACATCAATAATGGAGCACAGTATCTCCCAATGACACCAACAATTGTGTCCAATGACACCAACCATGGGGAACGGTTTCTACCAATGACACCAACAATGGGGCCCAATGACACAAATGAAGGGGTACAGTTTTTTCCAGTGACACCCACAATGGGGCACAATTCCTTCCAATGGCACCAACAAAAGGGTCCAATGACACCAATGATGGCGCACAATTCCTCCCAATGACACCAACAATGGGGCACAGTATCTCCCAATGACACTAACAATTGTGTCCAATGACACCAACAGTGGGGCCCAATAACACCAATGATGGGGCACAATGATTCCAATGACACCCACAATGGGGCCCACTGATGGGGCACAATTCCTCCCAATGGCACCAACAATGGGCCCATTGACACCAATGAAGAGTTTGCTTACTCCCATTGATGCTGGGACATTTTGTACTCAGGATGGCTACAGTCCGCCCCCCCTAAATTCTGAAGGACTATAAACAAAGTTTGGAGACCCCTGGCATAAAGCATGAGGATTTTATCATACAGCTGTCCATAACAGAAGATAATCATTTTAAGATTGGATCTGATCCTGGCAGCCAGTGGCTCAACAGCAAAGGCAAACAGGAGCGCGCACAACAGGCACCCCTGTCTAGTGCTCATCTGAGCTCAAACAGGGAATAAATCATGCCAGCTTCCCCAATAACTGCCTTTGGGAAGGGATAGAGTAGCTTAACCCAGAAACCACATTTTTACAGCACCACACATAGATATGGTCACTCAATGCTGTAAAAGGTCTTGGTAGTGTCCAATAATAGAAAAGCTCTCTGTCCTAGGTTATCTGCAGGTGGTTGCATATTTACAAACAATTGACTTGTTATGCCCCTTCCACACGGGGTGGGCTCCGTTGGAGTCCACCTGCTCAGTGGGTAATGTGTGTTTACACCCAACTGCCTTCTGATCCGCCAGATGGATGGGGAACGAATCCCCATCCATCTGTTTTTAGCAGATTAGATCGAGTGTCAGCAGGTGTAAGCAGACACATGCCCATTTACACCCACTGCTCCATAGTGGAGACTGGAAGGCCCGATCAGGTCTTCCTAAAAAAACTAACAGGCAGACCCAATCGGTCCGCTAGCATGAAAGGGACCTTAGGCATAAAGTCAGCTTGATCCCCATGTATAATAGTAGGTATCGCTGGCTTCCAAACGTTAATATACTTATGGAATAGAAAGACAATAAACCGATCTAATTTACCTACCAAGTATGAGACTACAGTGAAATCATAACCATAAACTATTTCTGTGTATATACAAACATGCTGTAAAATCCAGCATTAGAATAGTGTATTTAATTAATATGATTACAACCTATTGTTAAAAATACCAAGTACCTTTTTTTTACTAAGCCAAAAGCTTTACCTCATTTTCAGTGTGAAGATCGACTTCACCTACGCACTGCATGGAACTGAAGAAGCTGCTGAACTGTTCATTGATTTTCTCCACCAAGTGCTTTAAAGGTGTGAGCCAGTCTTGTTTTATCTGAAAAAATAAATAAAATAAAAAACATGTTAGTTCATTAAACAACTATAAACCTTCATTGAAATGGCATTCTAAAAGATTTCTGAAAGTCAAAAACGTTTAATGCACATTTGTGCACTGTACCCATAAGAAATCATAATTTTGTTCGCACAAATAGAGCTTTCTTTTTGGAGGTATTTTATTTATTTATTTTTCTAAATTGCAGACAATTTTGGAAAACAAATGTTTTTCTTCATTTCGGTTATAAAATGTTGCAAATAATCGTTCTTCATAAGTTTAGTCCAAAATGTATACTGCTACATTTCTTTGGTGGTCTGTAGGAAAGTCTACAAACTATGGTGTATATATAGATCAGAAAATCGATTAATCCTAATGTACTGACCCAGATCTCATTTCTTGAGGACAGTACAAATACCCCCCAAACTACCCTTTTTTGGAATGTAGATAGTCCAAAGTATTTAGTAAGAAGCCTGGCACATTTTTGAAGATGTACATTTTTGTCACAATCTTTTGGAAAAAGAAATTAGAAAAAAATTTGTTTACAATTTTTTATTTACATACCGTTACCAGTGCAGTACAGCGTCATCATATAACTGGTGTTGCAGTGATCACTGAGCAAGTACACCGATCTGTCATCCCCTGTGTCTGCTGAACACATTGGGTGACATACTGTGCTGCAGCGAGGCACGTTCTGGAGAGGACGTCATACGATTTCCACCCAGAACTACATCAGTCCCACCCAGCTGTCCTTCTACTATAGGCCGGGGGGGGGCGCTGGTTAAAAACGATGCCTTACTTTTGAGTTGTTTGTTTTGAGTAGGTTTATACATAGGACTCTATAGGCCAAGCCTTGTGAGCTCTTTGTTAGGACAGCGTTCTCATCTAGTTTACAACTGATAAATGATATCTGCCAGCACAGTACAGACATGGTTAACTATGGTCAACATAACTTCACAACCCCGCCATAACATTACATAGAAGGGAAAAGAAAAAAGTAGGATCTTTGAAGCTGAACTCCAGGCAAAAAATAAATAAAAAATCTCCCATGAAGCGGGGCTGTGCCCGCACTGCATGGATTAACTGATCATTTTTAGGGGAGAGAGGATCGCAGATATACTTACTCAATCCTCCCAGCACAACACCACTTCGGCACCCCCACTAGAGTGGTTTTGAATAGTGGACTGATGTCTTGACGCCAGAGCAGGCTGAACAGACTAGGAACAGTCCACTGGTGGATGTGGGGAGCTCCATTTCCTATAGGATCGACGGATTTGGCGAGTATAAACTTTGTGCTCACCCCGAGACTAAACAAGCAGTTAACCCATGCAGTGAGGACACAGCCCCACTGCATGGGGAGGGGAATTTGCCCAGAAATGGGCTTTAAGTATAAAAGGTGTGCAGCAATTATTTTCCCATATGCAAGGCCCCACACCCTTGTGGACCAGTAGAAATCACATGCAATAACCTACAGTAGTCAATTAGCAGTCCACTTTCATTAGCTTAAAGGGGTTGTAAAGGTACAACATTTTTTTCCTAAATAGCTTCCTTTACCTTAGTGCAGTCCTCATTCACTTACCTCATCCTTCCATTTTGCTTTTAAATGTCCTTATTTCTTCTGAGAAATCCTCACTTTTGTTCTTCTGTCTGTAACTCCACACAGTAATGCAAGGCTTTCCCCCTGGTGTGGAGTGTCGTGCTCGCTCCCTCCCTTAGACTACAGGAGAGTCAGGACGCCCACTAACACACAGCTCCTTTCTCCATCTGCAACGTAGGGAGCGTCCCGACTCTCCTGTAGTCCAAGGGAGGGGGCGAGCACGACACGCCACACCAGGGAGAAAGCCTTGCATTACTGTGTGAAGTTACAGACAGAAGAACAGGAAGTGAGGATTTCTCAGAAGAAATAAGGACATTTAAAAGCAAAATGGAAGGATGAGGTAAGTGAAGGAGGACTGCACCAAGGTAAAGGAAGCCATTTAGGAAAAAAAATTGTACCTTTACAACCACATTGTTTTATGGGTTTTTTTTCCCCGACTTTTTCCCCATTTATTTCTACCTTGTAATTTTGTGAATTGCCTACTTCCTGGCCCTTCATGTCTACACGTAATGTATCTTTGGAGGGAGAAATGGCTGTCATATCTGCCTTTGTTCATCTCCATTACTTGGTGAATTCATAGGATTACTAGAAAGCCAACAGGATTTTGCTAACAGGGTGTGACAAGGCCACTACATTTCTGTCAATTTTTTTTCTGCGATTGCTAAAAATGTTTTAAACCGGGGAAAAAAATAAAATGAATGCAGTCACTTCTGCACATTGAAGGAATGAATATGAGGCTGCAATATATACCATTTTGAGGCTTAGATACAATTGAGCACCATTTAAGGCAGGCACAGCATGGATATTTAGGTCCTGATGACTACAAAATCATGCAAAAAAAAAAAAAAAAGAAAACACAAAATGCACTGTGTCATTACTTAGACATATAAAAAAAGGGTTTCCTGGATTTTAAGAAAGTAACTCAACCTTCTACAACCAGCACTACAAGACAGTTATAATTGAGTACATTACTTTCATGTTATATGGGTATAAAATACATAACAAATATGATCTAAACCTACAAATAAAACTCCAAGTCTAAGCATGTAGAAGTAATCCTTATTCTTTCAGTGTAATTTGCCAAATATACAGAATTTCAGGCTTATTTGTAATCAAGCCTCAGTTTTTATAATAGTAAATTTGCATCATCATCTGTGAACCACCCACACAGCGGGCAGACACACATTGGAAGTCTTTAGTTGCCTTGAGCGCGTCTGTTTCTGGTGGGCTACTTTACCTTTCAGGATAATGGGGCTACCTCCAAGATAAGCCTGCTCTCAGGTTTGCTCAATGCTATGTCATTATATACTTATGTCCCATGTTGGGAGCTCATATTGTTTAGAGTGTGTAAATAAACATTGCAGATGTGCCATAGTAATGTAGCTTCAACTACATTTACAAATGTATACCTAAATGCTGGAAACATTTTAGAGAAGTTATACATTGCTTGAGCTTCTCCTATTTATTTTATTTTTTTTGCTTCAGAGGTAGAAAAAGGATTGCAAATAATACAAGTTAGGCTCCATAAACACCGGGCTTAAAAAAAAGCCTGTTCCCTTGGCAGAAAAAAAAAACGTTCATATAGGGTGTTTTTGTAGAGTTTAGTGTTTTTTTCTGCCAGAAAGCTCCAATTCGAAACGCAAACCAGGTTTTTTTTCCTGCCTCTAAATATTGAGCCTAAAATGTGCCTTTAATCGCCCTAATGTGCATGGACACATGGAATGTAAAAGGAGGGAACAAGCATTTGGGCCCGCCTTTATGGGCTTGCTGCAGCCCCGCCTCCTTCCCGCCCATAAAAATGTATGTCAGTTTTGAGGTAATTGATTGTTAGAATTTTTTGGGTTACTGTCCCTCTAAGGATTGGAGATGGAGGGTTAAATAACCAATTAGAAGCTGTAGAAGCTTCTGGACGGTCTTGGTACCCCTATAAAAAGGGATCCTCTATCGAATTCCTCTCACAGCTGGTAAAGCCTTTGGTAAAAGAGCTACCCACCCTGTCATTGGCACTTATGTGGTTTAAGTCACCCTGGATTTCTGGGGGGGGAGGATGTTTAAGGTTAAAAATTAATTCATTTTGGCTGGAGTTCCAATAACTGAGCTTATATATATTTATTGGATTTATGATTTATTGAATTTTGGTTTAATAAAGATTTTAATAATATTTAATTTTATACCAATAAAGTGCCACGGCCATTATTTTATGCCAATTTTGTGTGAATTTTATTTCTTTATTAGACGGTAAGGTTTGATGAAATGTATTTAATTTTTACGTTTTAAAGGGGTTGTGGGCTGCATGCAATCCCATAAAATTGAGTTGCTTCTACAGGCAAAACACAAAACTCCTGTAGAAGTAACGACTTTTAAGCCAGTGTGCATGGACCAAAAAACAAAATGTGGTCACATTTTAAAAGATTTCAAAGAAACACATTGGGGTTGATTTACTAAAACTGGAGCGTGCAAAAAATCTGGTGGAGTTCTGCATAGAAGCCCCTCACTTTCCATTTTTTTTTTGTCAAAGCTTAAGTGAACAAGCTAAGTAAGTAACTGATTGGCACAGGAACGGGCAAAAGGGGTGCCTCCCTCTCCTCCAGGCCTGGAGAGGGAGGCACCCCTTTTGCCCGTTCCTGTGCTCCTTTTCCTTCTCAGGAGCCATGGCGCCACCGCTTTGATGTCCTCCGGTCCTTTATAAGTTCGCATACGTGGCGACGGGTATGACATATGTATTGTGTAAATTAAATTCATGTTTTTTCCTGTTTTGTATCAGAAACAATCTTTTGTAAAACAAAAATTGATGTATTATTTTCTATCTATATTGTATACAGTACAACCCCACACGGACATTGGCCCCTGAAGAAGGGACTTTTTTCTGAAACGCGCATGTCCTGAATTTATCCCTGTGGATGAGTCCAACACGCACCTATGCACGTTATTAAACAATTTGTCTTTAAACCTTTTGTACCAAATAATAAACAATTTTATTGTACTTATTTACCTTCTTTGAATCAATTGTTACTGTTAAAGCCCCACCTTGGGGGATTTTTTTCTTTCCTATTCAATAATAGGGGTGTTGGTATAAGACAAGGGTCTCCCTTATAGATGTCTCCTTTGTATTCCAGTTTTAGTAAATCAACCCCATTGTCTAATACTACCAACTAAATAGACTAATTATGCACGTTTAAACTTAAAAATCTACTTTAGAATATCAATCTTTGCTTTTGCTGCCAAGCAATTGCAGCATTACTCTTAATAACTGCAGTGTAAATCATGAGATTCTACCTTTGAAATGTTTTGCTTGTAGTCTTCCAGCTCTTTTTTCTTTTGGATGAGCTCCTCAGTCTTGACTTCTATTTCTCGAGTTCGTCTTGTGTAGTCTTCCACAACCTTTTGAAATGAAGAATTACAAATAATTCAGACAAGGACTACTTAACAAAGGAAAAAAAACATTAAGATACTTCTCACAACACATTGCTTACACTGCTTTATGGTGTGTGTTTTAGAACTGGATGCAAGATGAAATGACACATGGCAACGTAAACAACAGTTGCCAGGTTAAGCACAGTATTTTTTTGGTGCAAGGGAACATTATGTTCTGTTCTTTCTTAAAGACTCTACTTAAAATTCTAATAGATTCAAATTCTGGCATTTCAAACATATTGTTCCTGCTGCCTAGCTTATTATTACTGAGCTTTAATACAGCGTGGGAGGGTTAAGTACTATCAGAAAAACTAGACAACATACAGAAGCATTTAAACCCATGAAGCAAGAGGCTCTGGACCGCTCTTCGTTTAGTGCAGCATCTATTTCCACCAGAGTATTCGGAAGAGACTGGAAGGCCTGAAAAACAAGAAAAGAACTCTTATTTAGTATAAAATAATCAACCATGAAGCTTGCAGGTTAAGGTGTAATAACATCACGTGCAAAGAGAACAATGTTCCACACAAACTGAAGAAAGAATGCTGCCAGCTTTAACTAAGAGGAACAAAGTTCTAAAAGGAAACACAATGGCTTTTACCAAAGTGGACATTTGAAATGACACAGGTCTCCAACTTGAGCTATCCCAATGTCATTATAGTAATAACATTGAACTAAGACGATATATTTTAACATATGTTCATTATACATCCATACAGGTAAGAATTTAAATTTTCCATCTTGTAAGGGCATTAACATGCTGGCAGCTGACGGTACTTATTGTTTCTTTGCCTCAGCAGAGGTTTGTTAGAAAAAGAATGCAGTCTTAATAACAAGCGCAAGTGATAAATATGCATAATAACATGGTTTGCCATCATGTGTACAACACCATCATTAACAAGGGATTAGAACAGTAAAGAAACAAACCGATTATATGAACAGGATTAAACTTGACCTATACACAAAATGTGAAGATTTGTGCTTTTATATGGAATATATAGAAAGGATCATTTAGACTAAGCAGTACCCTTTTGCCTTGATTCATCCTAAACAATATCAGTGTACTTCCTGACATGTGACTGTGCCTATGGTCCTTCCAGTCTGCAGCATGAGATCATCTAAGACAGGACTGCCTTTGACTGCTAGTCTTGATAGATTTGGTAATATTACTTTTGATCACTGTTCTCCTGTGGGCCTGTTGGAGAAGAAACTGTACCCGAGGCCCTACAGTGCAAGATCTCCCTGCTCCTACTTCACTCTTCAAACCTATTTTTGCTTTCTCAACCTCACCTGCTGTTTCTTGATCAATAGTCTACCAGTCTTCCGATCACCAGTCAACAAGGGACTGCCATGAGGAAGGGAAGCAAAGCCCTGAACCTATACCAAGATGAGCACCTCCACATAGGGACAGTGTGTAACAAGGCATGGCAGGTCAAATATTGGAAATATCCGCAGCAGTGAACCCACAGGATAAACTGGACTTTGCCTCAGCTTGCCTTTTTGGGGAAACAAACATGACTGATGACTGAAAAAAGCATGGCTTGTGCTACCCATACCCATTTACTTTGTGGAATCACTCAGCAACAGTCTTTTAGAACAATTTTTAACAGGGAAGTAGAAAATCGATTTGGCTGCTGTTTACAATTCAGATAACTCTCATTTAAAACTTTACCAACAGCTGACCATCGTACATACATAAATGTCCTGTCATCAAGTGGTCATCACAAGATCATGGATGCAGCATGATCTTGGTACCTTTATTTTTTATTCAGCTTTGTAAAAGTGACCCCTTTTACAGAACTGTGAAGAGGCGCCCCCCTCCCGTCGCCATGCGTGGTGGTTCCTGGGCTCTCCTGTTCCTCCAGGAAGCAGGTTTAAAATACCTCCTCCCCACACAATTGGGACAGAAAACAGCCACACAGGTTTGCAACACAATTTTAAAAGTGTACAATGTATAAACAATTGCTGTCACAATTTAATAACGGGAACCACATAAAAAGAGACATGATTATTATTAGACTTCTTTTATTTGTAAATTAAAAGAAAAGTGCAGAAATATAAAATAACAATCATACTCCCCTAGATGGATGCAGCATGGATCTGAGCTTCAGCTGTCTCCTGCCATCTCTACACTGAGAACTGAGCGATCAAAGGCTGCTAATAGCTCAGTTCTCAGGTCTGCTCTGGACACAGAGCAGTGATTGTCAGTCATCGCTATATGCTCTGCCCCTCCAGTGCTCACTGGAGCACTGGGCTGCAGATGGGGCAGGGGCAGCTGGCTCAGGCTCTCAGCAGTGAACTGAGAAGCTGAGCCAGCTGCCAGTCAGGCATCTGGGAAGATCCCAACATTGTCAGGAGGCCTATTTGTTTTCTATTGATTGATCTAGATGTACTTGTGTCTTTTTTCCAACCTTACTAATTATGTAACTATGTAATATGGTTGCCTTAAGCGCTCCTCCATAATGGCGTTATGGCTGTGACAGGGGGACTAGAACACCTGTCAGATTTTTATTGTTGCCTGTGCCCATTAGGGAGATTCACCCTCTCTATTTGTCCCGTTTACCATTATCCCCTAAAAGTATAAGAAAATCACAAATTTGGGGTTGCCCCAGAAGAGGAATACCTTCCAATGGGCAAAAAAAAAAAAACCAGGGTTACAATCCTCCCTTACTCTCTAAAAGTAAAAGAAAAATGCTTTGCCTTTAGACCCCTTTCACACACAAAAAAAAAAAAAAAACGCATTAAAACCTATTTCCATTAAAATCAATGAATGCTTTGACACTGTGGCAGTGCGCTGGCAGGGCGGTTAAGAAAACGTGCCTCTCTATTGAAATTAGGGTTGTCCCAATACCACTTTTTTAAGACCGAGTACAAGTACCGATACTTTTTTCCAAGTACTCGTCGATACCGATTCTTTTTTTTTTTTTATCTCATGTGACAGTGGCACATGTGTCAGTATTTTTTTTTTTTATTATTACAATGATTTTTTTTTACATTTTTTTTTTTTACAATGCTTTCTTTATTTTAAGGGGGGAGGGGGGGGGGGGGGTGGACAGGGTCAGTGTGTTTTTTATTTTTTACAATTAATTATTTATTGCATTATTTTTTTATTAGCCCTGTTGGGGGGCTTTGGTGAGATATCAGGGGTCTTAACATCTCCCCTTTGAAACAGAGAAAGGGACTAGAGATACAGATTCCCAAGTCCCTTTCTCTGCAGCCTCAGCTGTGCTGAAAATGAATGGAGAAAGGACAGTGGCTCCTCTCCATTCATAAACTGAAACATTGTAAAAACACAGTTGGAGGGGGTGGAGGAGGAGAACGGAGGGGGACACGGCAGCACGGAGGGGGACACGGCGTACAAGTACTCGGGCAAGTGCTCGGAATCGGTACCGATACCGACACTAGTATCGGTGTCGGGACAACCCTAATTGAAATTATTAGAAAGCTCTTCAAAAGCACTCAGTGTTTTACTGGCAGTTTAGAAGTACCTCAGTGTGAAAGGGGCCTTAGTTCTTCTTGAATGTCCCACTTGTTATTTACCATATGATACATTTTGGTGCAGAGTTTAAAAATCCATACTGTTACCTCCCCTTTTGGGTGGAAAGAGCCTTTCAATGCCATAGAAAGTGAAAGAGGACGTCACCATATTCACTTAAAACATGTTTGGACATTTGAAGGACGAGAGGCAGAAGGACTAAAATTTCCATAATAGTGTTTGCCGATTATCGTTCCAAGGAAACACATTTTACATTCAACCTCTTGTTGGCTGCCTTTTACACAAAAGATGACAAAGATTAAGTATGTAGCTGTATTGGAAAAGATTCATCACACTTAAATAAACCCTATAAATGCACCATGTAGATCGATTCCCATTCTCAAAGGAGGTGGGAAACAAAAAAGGTCCCAAATTGAGAGCCTTCCTACTTGAAAATGAGCATCCATATAACTGACCTTCCACATACAAAAAACTATATTTTTTCTTAAATTTACCTGGTATCACCTGGAGAGTATGTGGTGATCCCGATCTGCTTGTACAAAAAGTACTTTAAAAAAAAGTACTTTACATCAGGCAGTCCTGCAGACAATCTAGATACTTATGCCGCGTATACATGATCATTTTTCGGCATGAAAAAAACGTTGTTTTTCAAAAACGTCCAATGATCGTATGTGGGCTGCACATAATTTTTCAGGTTCTGAATTTGAACATGCTGCATTTTTTAACGTCGCTTAAAACAATGTCATTTTTCGTGTTGTAAAAAATGATCTTGTGTGGGCTAAAACGACATAAAAAACACGCGCATGCTCAGAAGCAAGTTATGAGATGGGAGCGCTCGTTCTGGTAAAACTACTGTTCATAATGGAGTAAGCACATTCATCGCGCTGTAACAGACAGAAAAGCGCAATTCGTCTTTTACGAACACTAAATCAGCTAAAGCAGCCCAAAGGCGAATGGAACTTCCCCTTTATAGTGCCGTTGTACGTGTTGTACGTCACCACGCTTTGCTAGAGCATTTTTTAAAAACGATGGTGTGTAGGCAACGTCGTTTTAATGATGAAGTTGGGAAAACTTCGTTTTTTTGGACATGCTAAAAAATTATCGTGTGTACGCGGCATAAGTTGTACATATATATTTGCATGTCTAACATGCAAAAAGATGTGCAATTCTGCTCAGCCACTGTTGTAATCAGGTAACCCTGGCCACTAATCTTGGGATGCGACCTCACTTTCCTCCAGTGGCAGTTAAGAAAAACAGTTTAGTTAAATACCCTCTTCCAACCAGCTGATTTGACAATTAAAAGCACACTAGATTTTAATTCTGCTCTCCTTCCTCTGGTCACACTCCTGACATAAGACCAATGGCTAATAGTGCATTGCATTAGTGCGAACTAAGCCTATTGGAAGCAATGCATTTAAGATTGATATTGCACTGGTCCTGCATTGAGCAATGGATGCCAATGCAAATTGTGTTAATGGACACTAAGGCTAACATCAGGGGAGTTATGAGCATACATGCTTACTCAAAAATCATCCTAAACTTCTGATTGGCAATCAGATCTTCTAACACGGATATCATATCTATGGGCTTAATATATTGATCAGCCAAAGACAAAATTGAAAGCACCACTGCAGATTTATGTAGATAAGGAACATTATACAGTATTGTTTCTATCATCAGTATGATTTATCACATTTACCTAAGTGGAATGTATATTATCACAAGTAAGGAAATCAAACAGTGCATCTTCCTGCAAGCCTAAAATGATGCTATGGTTGCATTTGAAACAAGCTCATATTCATATACCAAATCTATATTGCGGCTTGCTGTTTAGGAACACAATTTGAGTTTATAAAATGTGCTTTCCTTGTCTTGTGTTTACAGCCTAATATCATTTTATGCCTGCCACTTTTTACCACAGCAATATACCGTATATTTGTGTAGGGACTAAATGCAACTATTTTTGAAACTCCCAATGGTGGGCTTCAGGAAAACAAGGAAACAGAATGCTCTACATGAATATTTAAAATAATAAAATATTTATCAATTATTTAAAAAGGACAATGAAAACTAAATGCCTGCTCTAGTAAAACAAAAAAGCAGTGTATAGCAGCAGTGTTTTTTTTTTATAGCCAAATGTGGTTTGTGCATACTACAAAGACTTAATTGTACCTAAAATTGTAACACTGCTGAAAAATCCTATATAGCTTTGTATACCAATTTCTTATGGATTTCTTGGTCTGAGTGGATGGTTTGTTGCGTTTTAAACGCATCATGACTGGGTGTATGATGGAATCTGAATATTTAGCAATTTATCATATTAACTGTATAGGTTTGCTTATGAAAAATTGACATTTCCTCCTTACCTACTACTACATCTGAGCCAGACACTTTAGCTGAAGCATCAAGGACATATGCTGCCCGTCAAATACCTGACCTCACACACCACACTGACCCTTTGCTTCAACCATATAGTGAATGGCTGCACACAATTATAAGGAAAATCATCCACAAATAAAACATCACAGCATTGAACCTCAGAGAGAAATATTGACGCGTTTCACTCTAAGAAGTGCTTACTCATAACATCTGAGAGCAATATCCTTTAAAATACCATCACACACTTTGAGATTACGCAGCAGGATTCAACCAGTACAGTGGTGTGCATCTCACTCAAAAACAATCAAAAGAAGGGTGATGAAGCAAGGGGAATGAAGAGGAGAGGGCAAAAGAGTCACTGTCCAAGCAGGACAGGATTCCGAATCCATAAAAATGTGCGACATTCCACTCAAAACTGAGTCCTTTGCGTGTGACATTTCTGCGGTGTCCATCTAGATCACCGAGAGGGTTCCGAGACAGGGTGGAGATGTGTTTTGGCTTCTGCGCAGGAGAGTGGTTTAATGGATTTTCCACCTCCAGACCCAAATGTGTGTATGTGAAAGGGGGGGGGGGGGTAATGAGAAATGGACAGAGGACGTTGCTTTGGGGGATGGGGAGGCAGAGGAAACTACATTGTGGGGGGGGGGGATGTCAAGGGGAGCAAAGGACACAGCTTTGGGGGGCAGGACACTACTATGGGGGGAGCGGGGCAAAGGACACTATTGTGGGGCGTGATGTGAAAGGGGCAGAGGATACTACTGTGGAGCGTGATGTGAAGGGGGCAGAGGACACTACTGTGGGGTGTTATGCGAATGGACAGAGGACACTAATGTGGGGTGTGATGCGAAGGGGGCAGAGGACACTACTGTGGGTTGTGATGTGAAGGGAGGCAGAGGACACTAATGTGACACGTGTTCTTCATGCCATTTTTTATAGTGGGAGCTTGATACTTTTTTTTT